>NC_064643.1:696526201-697151201 GCF_023864345.2 Schistocerca serialis cubense
CAAAAGGAAGTGGTCAAAAACACCATCATAAGCATTCTCTTTTCGAGCCTGTTATGGAAGAAATAAAACCAATTTTTAGAGACCTGAGTGACCCTGCTTTGCTTAGTAAATGTCTTCATGGGGGCACTCAGAATACTAATGAAAGTTTCAACCATTGCATATGGGAAAGATTACCCAAGAGTGTTTTGACGGACTAGATACATTAAAAGTTGGTGTACTGGATGCAGTGATATGTTTCATTGATGGAGTGATAGGAAGGTTGGCACTCCTGAGAAATTTGGGCATAAAATGTGGTTCTAATATGGAAGATGAATTGCTTGCGTGTGACAGACAACGGGTGCATGAAGCTGAAAGATTCGCTCTTCAAGTTACCAAAGAAGCAAGAACTGCTAAAAGGAATGCCAAGAGGAAGCTTGAATATGAAGAAATGCTGCAGGATGAAGATTATGCTTCAGGAAAGTTCTGGGGCACAGTTTAATTGCACTCGTATCTTCATTTGCAATTTCCTGCAAGTTGTATTTTTCAGAATTCAGGTACAAATAATTCCTAAAGTTTATAAAGCATTGGTCTATTTTTTATGTAACTTGCAATAGTCTATACTTATATGTAGTAGACCTAAGCTTTATTTCAGAATCAGCTAAATTATAGAAAAAATAACATTTTATTAGGAAAAAATTATAAAAATTAAAAATGTAAGATGTGATATTTTTTTATCATTGTAATATGCATAACAGGTGAAATTAAAAGGTCTAGTACCTCAGCCATCATGTCATGCATATCTGGTAAAAATTTGGTCTCCTTCAAATGTATAAAATTGGATTAAATAGTACCTCAATTTGAGGAAGAATTTTGGAAAAAAATTGCATCACTTTCTTTGTAATTATTTTTAATAACCCTAAGCAGGTTCAAAAATATTCAAAATACTTCTAATTTGTTTACAAATTGTGCTGCATTACCTGATATCAACAAGAAATCTTTAAAACATATACATTATAAACAGTGCCTGAAAGAAATAAGTATTGATTTTTACACAATATTGAGTCGGAAAAGTACCCTGTGTCCTTAAGGGGCCATGACCAAACAGAAAATTCCAAGAACCCTGGAACTTTTTGAAGACTAGTTGATCTGATAGCAGAATTTGACAGTGTCTTGAAACAGCACATCAAAAAATCGAAAAACCAGGTTTCCTTAGGCCTCTCTAAAACAATTTAAAATGAACTACTGGAATCAATCTACAAGATATGCCTAAATCTGATCAGGAATGAATTGTCGAAGACAAATTTCCTTGCTATCGAAGCTGACGAAACTATTTACTGTAAAAAATTCTGTCACAACTGATCATGATAATTCGCTGTGAGCTGTAGGGGAAAATTAATGAGATTTATTTCCTTTGTACGATCAAAAATTCACACTGCAGTAGATGAAACTGCAGCTGTTTTCAGTGAGCTAGAAAAAATGAACGTAGATGGAAGACCTGAGAAACTGATAGCTCAGTTTACGATTGTACTCCTGCTACGAGTGGCCACAAAAGTGGAGTTCAAATCAGGATTAAAGAAATGTATAAAAATGCTCACTTCATTCACTGTCACATACATCAGTGAAATTTGATTGTTGAACATTGTGTGACAGGCAGTAAGTAAGTGGGGATCTTCAAAGAAATTTGTGCCTTTTCTCCCAGTCTCCTAAATGCACAGCCATTCTTAACGAGATAGTGAAGAAACGTATTCCTACGTATCCTCAATCCATCGGATGGAATTTCAAATCACGGAACGTAACAACTACATGCAAAGGAAATTGTTGAGTGCATGGAAAAAGTCGATGATGATGATGATGATGATGATGATGATGACGATGATTACAAGAAAATAAAAAATGTTATGGGGTTCAAGGGTTTCCTGCAATATGAAGATTTCCTCTTCTGGCTACGTCTTTTTAAATAAGGTTATGCCACCTTGTGACATGTGATAGTCTCTTCAACCAACTCCAGCAAAGGAATATTGAAGCAGTGAAAACTGTTGAATTTGTTTCTCAGTTTGCAGCTTCTGTCCAGCATGTTAGGGTCTCACTAGACCTGACAATCACTGGGAACAGGAAGAGCCAACTGAAAAAGGTCGTCATTTCACTGAATTGAGAATGGTGTGTGCACGAGACGTCGTAACAGCATGACTCAGATCTGTGATCGATTCAGTTTTAATGATCATCTGTCAATTGTACAACTCGTTTAACCATCAGTGTTTTCCAAACATAAAATTGTTTTCCCAGAAAAAGAACCGAATGTAGCTGTAAAATTGTAAAAATTGCAGTGTTTAGACTTGATGACATAAACTGAATGCTCTATTCGACCAAAATTATTTTATAAAATCGTCAGATGCTTTGACTTAGTTGAACTTTCTTTATGAAAAAGATTTGGCGGCAAAAGTGTTTCCTGAAAGTGTTAAACTTCTACAAATAATAGTAACCTTTTCAATAACAACAAAGGTGGCAAAACGCTGCTTCTCTGCATTAAAACAAGTGAAAACATTTATGCACAATACTGTGCCTGAGAACAGACTTTGTGCACTTGCAATGTGTTATCTTGAAAAAGAATAACTGAATCAGTCAAATTTCAATGAAATGGTCATAGAGCATTTTGCAAGGCAGAAGAGGAGAGGAGCCGATTTCCTCTACAAACAAATGAATTAAGGTAAGCGAAAGTTCATTAATAGAAGATAAGAAGCAATTCCTTTGGTGTAAATATCAAATTAGCTTCTGAAGGTTAGTGACATGTTCTAACACTGGTGTTACACCTTTGAAAATTCATCTTCATTCATAGTACGGCTTCGTGTCCTAAATGTCAAACTAGCCGACACTTTAGCACACGGAACCATACTAAAAACTACATGTTTGGGAGAGATCTTTCATGTGCTAGATCACTTAAAATGCATAAACTCGTATTACACAAATATAAATAGTATGACAAATACGGTATGTAAATTAACAGGCCCTTGGTTATGTCAGCTAGTCACAGCACAAGACTTGCAATGTCACAGAAACATCACTGTTTCGCCACGCGAGCTCGAACTCCGCGGTCTGAGCATGTCAAGCATCCAAAATTTAGAAATAAAAACACCAGAGACATTAAGCGTGCAAGAAGTTAACATGTACCGCATGGACTATCTCGCCTAAACGTCGTTCAATACGATTTGTTGTGGTAAACTGTCGGGAAATGCGACGGCAGGGGATACATAAGCTACCTATAGGTTTTATCTTGGAGTTAGCTTTCAATGTTATTTTGTAGTTCACTGTGAAAGGGAAAGAAGATATGGTATGCAAACATTTGGCTAGTTTGCCCTCCCACCAAATCGTGGTTGTAGTGACACACAGTTCTGTAACGTAGTCCAAGGTCTAGTCTAGTTCTGATGGATTAATGTTGCAGCCTTCTCCAGTATGGAAACCAAGAACCGCGCCTGCACAGGTTTATTTAGCAATGAAGCATGCTCCTCTGTGAAGACCCCCATACTCCACTTTAATAGGCACAAAATTAATGAACCAGATGCATTAGTGGAGCTGTACAATATTTACTGGTGATTTTGTTTCTATCGGTTGGCACAGTCCCCTGGTAGCAAGTAATAATTTTTTGTTTTATCCCATGGGGTGTACAGACTTTTAACATCACCCATTGTCCTTTTCTATAATCTGACAACTTCCCCACATGTTTTCATACCTCTTCCTGATGGTAAAGAGTGTGTACACATTTTCATACTTATTTTCGTGTCTAGGTGAAAATATGAACTGACTGCCCCTTCTTCCCAATTTAGGTCTGATTATGTCTATTAGTGAAGACATCTTCCTTTCACGTACTACCTCATAAGGAGGTAGCCCTGTATAAGTGTGAACATTGCTGCTGCTACAAATGACAAGTAATTATCCCAGTTACTATGGTGGGAGTTGACTTCGTAACTCTCTGTGAATCGTTTGACGTACACATTCTGTTCTACCATTTGCTTGCAGGTGTAGAGGGATAGTTCTTATGGTGCATTTGTATCTAGCACTTTTTGTGGAAATGTATTTCAAGTATCAAACTATAAGGGGGTAGTTTGTGTTGTTGCCCTGGATGATGATTACACGAATATTTTGTTAGGATTTGTAAGCAGTGGGTCCTTGAGGTACAGCAATAAGCGAACGCGAGAAGTAAGTTTAAATAATTTTATTAACAAATGCGGATTATAAAATGCATGCCAGATGTTGTCATCATAACTGTGTCTGACATCCTAACACTAGCTAATTACAGTTGTATCGAAAGGCTCCATGGTGAGCTAAGAAAAGAGACACATTCACACTCGCAGCCATACTAGTTAATACTGCTCGCTACAGATGGCGGCCAGTCGCGTACTTGCTGTTGCAGTGTGGGTGGACACATGTCTACTGACCAAGCAAATTGTCAGCATTCCAGACAGGTCGGCTGGCGAGCACGTGTTAACGTACTGTATGGCTGTGCGCAATCCGTAGACCGTTACATCACTCTCCCCAGGGAAAAAGAGCCGCCATAGGTGGCTCAAAACGACCTCCTGGGCATTATGAACCTATTTCGTCATTTGTGGCATCAGAAGGCATTGCAACATGTATTTCATTTGCAGACACAGTAACGTTCGGTACGGAGAAGCGTGCCTTCAAGATGACAAATTTCATACATGACAAATGCTGTTGACAAGAGACAAATTAATAAAAGCAATAAAAACACAATACTGACAATCAAGTATGCATTAACATTACTGGATGAATCGAAGGACTTAATTCTATTTGCTGCTTCAATGAAATTTAACTCATTGTTTGAAGAGGTTACATTTTCATGGATGTCCTTGATTATTGCCTTCAGAAAAATGTGATAAGGAATGCTTTCCGTATGTTAATATGTGTGAATCATTGTAATAAACAGATAACATTCTAGTTAATGGCAAATGTCCAGTTGCATGAAATGTAGTTGGCAACACACTAGGCATATCAAATAGTTCACATGATAAATCACAATGTGTGGCATTCAAGATTAATCTACTATTGTCCAATTTTAGTGTAAAGGGTTGCTCAGGTGTATCACAGGTTTTACATGTAAATGTGACATCAAGGGTGGTGATAAATGAGAAAATTATACCTTCAGAACATCGTTTAAGAAATGGATGATAAAGATGTGTTAAAATTCTAGGGCAATCATCTCTTGGGGGATGATTAATAAACAATGCTTTCTCACAACTGTACACACTACTGTCTAAGAATACTGCCGATTCAAGGCAAGTTAACTTATGACTACGTTTACACATATGCTAATTATTTTCATTTAGGGACACAAAATATCTTCGACCCTTGCTGATCAGTAGATAATCATTCAGTACATACTTTACATGAATACCTGCTTGTTCTAAATTCTAGAGAACATATAATAAATGAGTTTCTTGTGGTAACCTGTGGAATAAAAGGTTTAGTATCACTTGTGCACTTTCTCAGTAGCTTCAATACTAAATTTTCACACCTCATTCACACAAGCACATGGCTGAAATAAACACACACATTGCACTCTCACTCACTACACATGTTTACACAGATTGTAGGGGTGTCTGGAACAGGATCGCTCAGAACGTGGCGATGCCTCAGCCACGAAGTCTGGACTGTGACCTTGCGATTATCACTTCCTGGGTTTGAGAACAGCAGGTCTGCCTCTCGGTCGGTCCTCATTGTCTTGCAATATTACAGGAAATCTACCCAGAAATGGCTTTACATGTTGGAGCTTAAGTGACTGGTGACAACACCTTCAAGATTGGATATGGTCCTTTCCAAAACTTCTTAAACTTTTTGACTTGACTCTTCTTTAATGCCATGTTGCTCAGATGCACAAGATCTCCAACTCGATAATGTGACACTGCTGCTTGGCGGTCGTGTTGTCTTGCTTGCTGAAGAAAGGATTGATGATTTCGCTGTTTCACTCCCCTCCATGCTTCCTTTAGCTTACATGCTAGATCCCTTACGTGTTCATTGCTGATTCCGGCAGTCGGTCGTGCAAAGTCAAAGGGTGAATGCATTCTTCTTCTGTAGATGATCGCATATGGACTTAGGCCAGTTAAGCTGTGCATTTTGGCATTGTAACAACTTACCAAGTACGGTAAACAGACATCCCAGTTGTCTTGTTTGCTGCTCACATAATGGCTAACCATTTTAATAATTGTTCTGTGGACTCGCTTGACTCCTCCATTTCCTTCAGGGTGTGCTGGTGTAGTCCTTAACTGAGTTATTTGCATGAGCTAACAAGTCTGTTTAAGTAATTCACTCATAAAATTCGTTCCTTGATCACTAATTATATTTACTGGTGATCCAAACTTAAGAATCCATTCTTTTACTAAAACTTTAGCTATAGTCTCAGCGCTGTAATTCATGAGAAGATATCTAGGGAAATGATATGTGTTTGTTTCCATCTTTAGTATTAGGCAGCGGTCCTACGACATCCAGTCCTACTCATTCAAATGGTTCACTTGTTTCTGGCAGCTCTTGCAGTGGTGCTCTACTTTTTCCTACATTATTCCGTCTGTTACAGGACTCACATTGTGAAATAAACTCGAAAACATCAGCTTTGCTGCTTGGCCACCAAAACATTTGGTCTGTAGAAACTTGACAATCCCAAGAATGATTGTAGTTCTTTCAAATTGTGTGGAGGAAAATTCCTTACATCCTCAATTAATTTTGGTCAGGTCGAACACCTTCACTGGTTATAACATGACCAAGATAGTTAACTTTACTTTGTGCAAAATGACATTTATCTATTGATAAAGACAGGTTTGCGCTTCTTATACGCTCAGAAACGGCTTGTAGCCTCTCAGTGTGCTGCTTCATGTTTTCACCAAAAATTATTGCATCATCAAGGTAAACAAGTGCTTGTGTTGGGATGAGCCCTTGTAAAACTGAATCCATCAGGCGCTGAAATGTAGCTGGAGCATTACGAATTCCAAACGGCATATGAAGATACTTGTATACTCCTGTTGCTGTTACAAATGAAGTTTTTGCTTGATCATCTGGATGCACTGTTAACTGGTGATAACCACTTGTTAAATCACATGCTGAAAAAATTCGACATCTGCCCAAGTAAGCCAAGATTTCCACTAAATTTTGTAAGGGGTAAATGTCGGGTGTGGTCACAGCTTTCAAAGATCAGTAATCAACACAAAAACGGAACTGTTATTCTCCAGAAATTGATTTCTTCTTTACAATTACAACAGGCGAACACCATGGTGGGTCTGAAGGATCTCTTCGTTTTTTTAATTCCTTTAACGATGTCTTCTACCAACTCTCTTTGACTAAATGGTATTCGGTAAGGTTTCTGGGTGATTAGGGCTGCATTCCCTGTATGAATACGATGCTGAACTAAATAAGTGACAGGTAAATTTGCATGTTCTCGGAATAAGTGTGCATACTCCAAGAAAACAGGCGCTAAAACCTTCTGTTCATCAGCTATCAGATGTTCTATCTTCTCCCACCAAATCTTGCTCTTCAGTTCATTATTAACTTCGTCTCCTCGTTGTAATTTTGTGGCACTCTTACAAAAATCTGTGTTTATAACTGCAGCATTTGTTACCTCATCTGTAATCTGTATTACGTCACTTCTAAAACACTCGACACTTCAGCAACTGTCATTCCTCGTGGCAAAACAGCATCCTCGTTGCTCATATTCATTATTGTAACCGGAACTTTTGTGACATTCTGTCTCACCATTGTAGCGACACCTACACTCCTAGCAACATAACAATGCGTTGTATCCAGTAACTCACTTTTCTCGGATCGCTCAATTAATAACAAAGTTCCTTCCTTGCACCGGGGTGACTTAACTTCGACGTAGATTGTCTTTCCTGCTCCCTTTAGAATTTGCTGAGGCTTATCAATTTAAACATCAACTCAGACGGTTTGAACTGGTGCGTCGTTTGGGCGGTCCATTCCCACGACGTCAGTATTGCTGCTCCTTTGAGTACGATATGAAGAACGATTTCCTATATTGCAGTTACTACGGCCTAGTCTGATCCTTCTTTCTCCGACAAATATATCTGCCTCATTAGCAGACAAGAAATCAAATCCAAGTACACTTTATAACACATTTCGTTATTTGAAACTACTTGCACCCTTGCTGTGTTTATCTTTATTTTCACCTTCGTCTTGGCCTTGGCCAAGAATTAATTTTATGCCAACTTCTCCATAGTTACATAGCTTTCCTCCATTTAACCCTTGCACTTTTAATAGCGGCGGTTTATGTTTAACCCATTTATCTATGCAACACCGCATATTGAGGTCTGTACTCCTGTGTCAATAAGTAGTTTGATGTTTCTCCCATGATATACAGCACCTATCACAAAGTCATTTTTGGTCTGATTTTTGTTGGAACTAACAGGCATCCCTGTCTCTGGCAAGGGGCGGATGGAGTGGTGGCCCGTACGTCCCCATACTCATTTAAAGATCTGGCAGATTGTCTGTTGTTCGCATTACCTTTCTTCTTGTTGTGACAATCTCTCGAAACATGACCCTACATTCCACAATGATAGCAGATTCGATTCTCTTACAATCCTTACACTTGTGACCCAGTTTATTGCATCTGTAGCATTGTACTGTTGTGTTGAAAACTCTGTGTTCTTGTTTCAGCATGCCATTCGGTCGTCTTAGTGCTTCAATGAAACCAACAGCTGATTCTTCTGCTTCCTGAAACGTTTTACATCGTGCCAATCTAACAGCTTTGCGTACTTCCTCTCCGTGCAACCCATGAATGAATTTGTCCAAGGCTCTCTGGTCAGCTTCGAACTACTGAATGTGATTTTCATTGTCATCTTCTACTAACTCGTACGTTTGAGCGTTGATTTTTCGAATTCTGTCAGCAAGCTGCTCGATAGATTCGTCTTGTCACATTCGCAAACTGTGAAGCTGCTCTCTGTAAAATATGATCACGTTTTTACGTTTAAATCTCTGAACAACAATAGTTCTAAACTCATTGTAATCTTCTGTTTTCACACAAGTAGGCTCTGAGCTAATGAAATCTTGTGCTACTCGCTGAAGTCTTAATTTGGCAACCACTAGCTTATCTGAATCTGTCCATTACGTAAAAACACTTTCACATCATCTTGGAGTTTCCCGCTAAACACTGGTACTGATGGCAATAATGGAAAAATTCTGTATTGTAGTTGTACCTGTACTGCATGAACTATCATTTGACAAGTCTCTCGGAATGTTACGGTCGCTTCTTTCTGCTTTTAACTGTCGAATCTCTTCTTTCAGTTCGTTAATAAGTCTGTAGATTGACAACGTTATTCCGACTGGGTTGCGACATTTCGTCTAATTTAACACCAATGAGTCACTCAAATGTAAAATAAAAATCGATCACTGTCTTTCATTGTTGTTGTTGTGGTCTTCAGTCCTGAGACTGGTTTGATGCAGCTCTCCATGCTACTCTATCCTGTGCAAGCTTCTTCATCTCCCAGTATTTATTTATTTTATTTATCCATCTTTAAGCATTTACATGCAATCAATATTGTCATGAGTAATGTACATTTTATACATTAAGAAATATAACTATTGTGAGGTATCACACTAAGCTAAAGTATACATTTTAAAAGAACATACATAAGAAAGGAATACATTTGACACACAAAGATATCCCACATAACTAAAGTGTGCATTTTAAAGAATGTGCATAATAAAAGAATACATTTCATACATAAGGATTTCTCCACATGTTTAACAGTTAAATGTGGAACTACAGAGACAAAAAAAGCTTAGGAAGAGGTACAAACAGAATTCCAAGTTGTTTCGTAAGTCAGGTCTATTTTTGAAGAGTTTTCAAATTCTTAAACACTGTAAAAAGCTTTGTCTTTCAGCCATTTTTTAGTCTTACTTTTAAATATATTAAGAGAGACACAACGTGCCTGCACAGGTAATGTGTTGAAAAGCCTTATTCCCATGTATTCATAACTGTCTTGTGTTTTCTTGAGTTGAGTTGTTGGTATGTCTATCTTAAATGTTTGACGAGTGTTATGATTGTGAACGGACTGCCTAAGGTTGTAACTGTTAAAGTTTTCTTTTATATACAAAAGGCAGCTGTATATAAAAAGAGAAGGGACTCATTATGTGTAATTCTTTGAAGTATGACCTACATGATACGTTATTTTTGGTAATCCCAGAGATGCTCCTGATGGCTTTCTTCTGCCAAATAAAACTTTTCCTGGACCATGGAGAATTACCCCATAGAAGAGTACCATAGCTAATATGGCAATGAAAGAATGCATATAGGAATTAATCAGCAGGCTTTCAGAAACATAGGTGCGTAATTTTTTCAGTAGATAGATAACTCACGAAAGCTTTAGAGACATGTTGTCTATGTGACTCTGCCAGGTTAATTTCGTATCTAAGTATATGCCAAGAAGTTTGGTAGAAGTGTACTCAATATCAGCATTGGATAAGCTGAAGGATATATTTACAGTCTTTTCACAGTTAATAGCTAACTCATTGGCTTCAAAGCACATATTGGATAATCTGAGAAAATCTTTACTTTGCTCCTTCAGTTTATTTATATCCTTCCCTGAATTGATGAAAGTTGTCTCATCTGCATAAATCACATATTTGCATGGCATATTGCGGGGCAGGTCATTTATAAATATTATAAACAGTAATGCCCCAAGCACTGATCCTTGGGGTTCAGTAACTGTGAGTTTTGACCGTTGTAACTTACAGTTTGCTTTCTGTTACTGAGATATGATTTAATGAGGGAGAGTTCCAGATCTCTAATGCTATAACACCATTGTTTTTCCAGCAGTATTGTGTGGTTTACAGAATCAAATGCTTTGCTGGCTTCAGCAGATAATTTGGATTCAAATGAAGATTGCACAATAGGAACAACATTTTCAACAGCATTAATTGTTGAAAACTGGGCCCTAAAACCATATCGAGACTTACATTGTTTTTTGACAAATGCATGTTAATTTGCTTTTGTATACAATATTTGAATATTTTTGAAAAAATAGGTATCAGAGAAATTGGACGATAATTATTAGTGCAGGATTTATCACCCTTTTTGTGTAATGGAATTACTACTGTCTTCTTTAGACATTCTGGAAAAATACCACTGTCAAATATCCAGTTTATGGGTGTGCAGAGAGGGAATGATATCAAGTCGATTATTTTTTTAATCACAAAATTTGAGAGGCCATAAATACCTACTGCAACCTACATCCTTCTGAATCTGTTTAGTGTATTGATCTCTTAGTCGCCCTCTACGATTTTTACCCTCCACGCTGTCCTCCAATACTAAATTGGTGATCCCTTGATGCCTCAGAACATGTCCTACCAACCGATCCCTTCTTCTAGTCAAGTTGTGCCACAAACTCCTCTTATCCCCAGTTCTATTCAATACCTCCTCATTAGTTATTCGATCTACCCATCTAATCTTCAGCATTCTTCTGTAGCACCACATTTCGAAAGCTTCTATTCTCTTCTTGTCCAAACTGTTTATCGTCCATGTTTCACTTTCATACATGGCTACACTCCATACAAATACTTTCAGAAACAACTTCCTGACACTTAAATCTATACTCAATGTTAACAAATTTCTCTTGTTCAGAAACACTTTCCTTGCCATTGACAGTCTACATTTTATATCCTCTCTACTTCGACCAACATCAGTTATTTTGCTCCTCAAATAGCAAAACTCATTAACTACTTTAAGCTTCTCATTTCCTAATGTAATTCCCACAGTATCACCCAATTTAATTCGACTACATTCTATTATCCTTGTTTTGCTTCTGTTGATGTTCATCTTCTATCTTCCTTTCAAGAGACTGTCCATTCCATTCAGCTGCTCATCCAGGTCCTTCGCTGTCTCTGACAGAATTACAATGTCATTGGCGAACCTCAAAGTTTTTATTTCTTCTCCATGGATTTTAATACCTACTCTGAATTTTTCTTTTGTTTCCTTTACTGCTTGCTTAATATACAGATTGAATAACATCGGGGATAGGCTACAACCCTGTCTCACTCCTTTCCCAACCACTGCTTCCCTATCATGTCCCTCTACTGTTATAACTGCCATCTGATTTCTGTACAAATTGTAAATAGCCTTTCGCTCCCTATATTTTACCCCTGCCACCTTCAGAATTTGAAAGAGAGTATTCCAGTCAACACTGTCAAGAGCTTTCTCTAAGTCAACAAATCCTAGAACTGGCTTTCGTATTCTAGCCAAACTGGAGTAGACCAACCTGAATTCCAGCGTTAGATGTCCCCGCGTAGTCGGAAGATGTTCATGCTGCTGCTGCTCACGTTGTACTGCACCTCGTCAGGATTGTAGATTTTCCATAATTATCCCCATCCTGACATCACTTCTATAATGGGGTGTAGTTTTGTTTTTTTGCCCCGGATGATGATTACACGAATATTTGGTCAGGACTTGTAAGCAGTGGGTCCTTGAGGTACAGCAGTACACGAATGTGAGAAGTAAGTTTAAACAGTTTTATTAACAAAGGCGGATTATAAAACACACACGCTAGGTGCACCCATCATCATGGTGTCTGACATCCTAACACCAGCTAATTACGGTCGTATCGAAAGGCTTCATGGTGAGCTAAGAAAAGAGACATATTCGCACCCGAGGCCACGCTAGACTAGAAATCTACTCTGTAGGAATCAGCATGGGTTTCGAAAAAGACGGTCGTGTGAAACCCAGCTCGCACTATTCGTCCACGAGACTCAGAGAGCCATAGACATGGGTTCCCAGGTGGATGCCGTGTTTCTTGACTTCCGCAAGGCGTTCGATACAGTTCCCCACAGTCGTTTAATGAACAAAGTAAGAGCATATGGACTATCAGACCAATTGTGTGATTGGATTGAACAGTTCCTAGGTAACAGAATGCAGTGTGTCATTCTCAATGGAGAGAAGTTTTCCGAAGTAAGAGCGATTTCAGGTGCGCCACAGGGCAGTGTCACAGGACCGTTGCTATTCACAATATGCATAAATGACCTTGTGGATGACATCGGAAGTTCACTGGGGCTTTTTGCAGATGATGCTGTGGTGTATCGAGATGTTGTAACAATGGAAAGTTGTACTGAAATGCAGGAAGATCTGCAGCGAATTGACGCATGGTGCAGGGAATGGCAATCGAATCTCAATGTAGGCAAGTGTAATGTGCTGCGAATACATGGAAAGATAGTTCCCTTATCATTTAGCTACAAAATAGCAGGTCAGCAACTGGAAGCAGTTAATTCCATAAATTATGTGGGAGTACGCATTAGGAGTGATTTAAAATGGAATGATCATATAAAGTTGATCGTCGGTAAAGCAGATGCCAGACTGAGATTCATTGGAAGAATTCTAAGGAAATGCAATCCAAAAACAAAGTAAGTAGGTTACAGTACACTTGTTTGCCCACTGCTTGAATACTACTCAACAGTGTGGGATCCGTACCAGATAGGGTTGATAGAGGAGATAGAGAAGATCCAACGGGGAGCAACGCGCTTCGTTACAGGATCATTTAGTAATTGCGAAGGCTTTACAGAGATGACAGATAAACTCCAGTGGAAGACTCTGCAGGAGAGACGCTCAGTAGCACGGTACGGGCTTTTGTTAAAGCTTCGAGAACATACCTTCACCGAAGAGTCAAGCAGTATATTGCTCCCTCCTACGTATATCTTGCGAAGAGACCATGAGGATAAAATCAGAGAGATTAGAGCCCACACAGAAGTATACCAACAATCCTTCTTTCCACGAACAATACGAGACTGGAATAGAAGGGAGAACCGATAGAGGTACTCAGGGTACCCTCCGCCACACACCGTCAGGTGGCTTGCTGAGTATGGATGTAGATGTAGTTAATGCTGCCCGCTGCAGATGGCGGCCAGTCGTGTACTCGCCGTTGCAGTGCTGCTGGATGCGTGTCTATTCACCAAGCAAATTGTCAACATTCCAGACAGGTCGGCTGGCGAACTCGTTTTAACGTACTGTATGGCTGTGCGCAAATCGTAGATCCTTACAAAACAGAAAATCACTTTCTGTACATACTGACAGAAATGACTAGAAATCTGTGACTTGTGTATATGTTGGACAGTTCCGAAAATGCTATAATTTGCAGCGAATGTACAGGGCAGATAGGCATGTTTACATCTGACAGTTATTGCATGATACATACAAATGTGTCCTGCATCATACACCTGTTTCATTCTGCTTGCTTTGTTGATAGCATCAAAATGCAAAATAGCAGACTGCATAATTATTCTAAGGATGTCAAAAAAGAAGGAAAAAAAAATTCTGTGTTGGTTCAAGAGAGATTGGAGATGTGAAAATTTTGATGCCAGCAGCCAATCAATGTCTGAGCTCCATTTTGAAGATCCAGTAAAATTTTTGAATTTTTAAAGAATAAAGCCAGCTTGTAAAATTGGTCCACTTATACCAGAGTAAGAGACCAAACCCAGAAAAGCTATTAGCGTAACAGAGAAACTTGCTGTAACTTCACAATTTTTAGCATCAGGTAAGTAGGTATTAGATTGGTGCATAAGTTCATAGCATTTTTGTTTTGTATGGTGGTACTCCAGTTGATATGAGTTTATTTATTGGTTTTCATTTTTTATTTGTAGTTAATTGTTGCTGTTTGAGTTTACATATTGTCATTTTGAGATAGTGACTGGAACTGTGGATGTTAGAAAGCAGAGTGCCAAGTGGAGAAATTGGAACATTTCCAACATATTCATCTGTTTGAGTTTATTAAATGGGTGATAGCGGCGGAGCCAGCCAGAAACATTAGCACTGTGTATCGGAATACTGTCATCGGATAGAGCGTGGCAAGAAAAAGGTTTTTTTTGTTTTATGGAGGATCGTTTTGACAATAGTTACTCTCCGTGTTCAGAAAGATCTTCAGGATTTGATGAAGATGATTTAAATGCAGTAATCTACAACGACCTATCAGTGTACTCGAGAAGTGGCAGATGTGATGAATGTGATCATTCCACCATCATGCGAATTTGCAAGCAATGGGGATGGTTCAAAAATTGGGTGTATGGGTACCGCACATACTAAGCCAAAATCACAAAAATCTGCAGGTGGCCATAAGCACATCTCTGCTTGTTCATCAGTTGGCTCATGAACAACACTGGCCATTCCTGTCCTGTGTCGTTACTGGTGACAGAGAAATGTTATCTTACTGCTAACTTAAGGAAAAGAAAGGAACTCCCTGTACAAAGACCTGCGTGCATCCACAAAAATAATGTTTTGCACCTGCGGGGAACAGTGACGGTGCAGTGTACTACAAATTGCTTCCAATAGGCTGTTTCCATCACTGCTGACATTCATTGTCAACAATTGAGACTTCTTCAAGACGCAGTCCAAGAAAACCGGCCAGGAAGACTGTGTGAAGTGATGCTACTCCACAATAGCACCTTCCCACATCCTGCTAGACTGACAAAAAATACTATTCATGAGTTGAGAATACATTATTGATGACTGTTATGTATCTGATGTATTTATTAAACTTATGGAAAATGCTACAAACTTTGGCACCAACATAATACTGGCACTACTTGATGAAATGGTATTTTATTTCATGAAATTTGTAATAGAAGTATATTGTTTGAATCTGAACATTATTTGTTTATAAGCAATTCTTACACAAGTCTAAGTTATTTAGTCACAATAGCAAAATGTACATTAAGCCTCATTGTTCGTAAAGTATGAAGAGCAATTATATTAGCATTAAAAGAAGATTACATTAAGGTAACTGTTGTTGAGTACGTGAGAAGGTACTTTCAGTTTCAGTCAGTGTGTAAGGGGCTGAGGTTTTTGATGGTTGTAGATGTATGTATCATTCAGAATAATTTGATGTTTCAAAAAATTCACTATCCAAAGCAACCAAATTCAAATTACTGTAATCATGAGGAAGAGGATTTCATAACATCTCATCTTTTTTTTTTTACATAAATATTTGGAAAGGGACTTCTCATTTTGTATGCAACGTATTTGCTGAAAAATCATATTAATCTTCTTCTTCATTTAGTGTGCATATAACTTTTTGCATGTGTGAATCATTTATTGAAACAGTTTTCCTCATTATCTTGGGATTAATTTTATGTTTTTGTAATATGGAGGTTAAGTCAGGATATTCACTTCCTCAGTCTATTCCTATGTACCTTAATTGTCAATCATGATCTTCATTTGTGGTCTTTTCTACTGCAGCGTCCTATTCAAAATGTAATAAAGCAAATAAATTAATGTAGGTGTAACTTGAAACACATGCCATTATTTTTGTTCATTTTTGTACAGGCACCATCTACATCAAAGGACTGGCAAAATGTTGTCAAGAAATTCAAGTTGAAGTGGAACTTTTCCCGAATGTTTAGGTGCCATTGATGGCAAACATGTTCTTATCCAAGTTCTGCAGAATAGTGCAAGTTAATATTTTAACTGTGGGGGGCAGCATAGCGTTGCCTTAATGCAAATTGTTAATGCCACTTACAAATTACTCATTGTCACAGTTGGCAGCAATGGATGAGTGTAAGATGGGGAAGTTTTTGGAGCCAGTGGAGTTGCAGTTTTCATTGAAGTGGCAGCAACAGGTCTCAAAAAGATACATCTCCTGGAAGAAGACTGTGTGTGCCACATGTTTTTGTAGCTGATGATGCTCTTTTTTTTACAACTTTGTATTATGAAACCAAGTCCTTTTAACAGTCAAGGTTCCATGAGAATTTAAAAGTACAGATGCACTGGAGCAAGCGGAATAGTGGAAAATGTCTGTGGTATTATGTCTAGCATATTTAGAGTGTTAAGGAAACGGCCTCTTTTTACTCCAGAACATGTGGAGTCTGTACTTTTGGCTGTTTGAGGATTACATAATTTGTTATTTTCTGAAAAGTATTCTGCAAATGTGTACACTGCTGAAGCCACAGTGGCTGAGACAATTTAGAAACAGACAAAGTAATACATGGAAGCTTGCTGGATGAAGATCTGCCAGTTGATAGCCTGCTACCACTGTTACAAGGCAGTAAGATCTACTCAGAATGTAAAGAAGTGCATGAAGAGTATACAGAACATTTTGTTAGCAGCCAGTAAGAGGTTCCTTGGCAGTACGGATTCATGTAAACAATTTAACTGTAATAAATAAATAAAGTGTTACACATTTTTTTATCTACCATCAGTAAATTTCCTACTTCTGGTTTGCACACTGAGCCTCCTTGCAAACATGACAGTAAATTATTGTGCACCCATTTTGGTTCAGTGTCCAAGCCTTAAATTGATTTTATAAGTAATGAATTGTGATCTTCTTCTAAGGTCACACTAAATTCATCTGCATTGTTTCTTCACTCCGTGTTTATAACTTTTGCATGCAATGTCCCATACTTCAGGTTTACTGTGGTACATATTTATTATTAATTAATTCTTGAAATCAACTTTTAACCACTCTTTTTTTTATCATCAATGTTCACTTGACACTTTGCTCAGTGCCAGAAAAATAAATGAGCAACCAACTTCTGCTTTGCAATTTTGAACATGCAAATAAAGAGTGTGTACATCTGTTGGTGTAGATGTGTTGATACACATCACTGGTGGTCCAATATGTCTCTGACATAAATTCTTCATTGTTTACATTAGACACTATTTTTCTCTGACATAAACATCATGCAGTATCTGTCAGATGTAAATGTATTTTTAGTTTCTAAACCTGTGACAAGTGATGTAATTGCTTCATCAAGTCTGACATGAAATTAGTATCTTGGTCTGTGATTCCTGTGCCAGGGTCACCAAACTACAACAACCAGTTGCCCCCCCCCCCCCCCCCCACCTTTCCTGTAGTTGCTTGCTGATATGGAATGGCTATCATTTTCTCATACCGTGACAAATTGTCAATAATTGCTGGAACACAAGTTTCCTGACAGTTAAAAGGTCCTAAAATGTCCATTCCTATCATTCAAAAGATTTAATTGCCACTGTTAACCTTTTTAGTGGTTACAGAGGTTCATACCCACTCATTGCACACACAGTATACAATTTCTTACTTTGAACTTCTTGCCATGTAAATAACATTGAAAACGCCTAATCCCATTATTACACTTAGCATTTCCTTCTGCATTGTGGAGCAAATCCCTTCTGTGTTATTTCAATGTTGTGAAGCACAAGTCACAGGATGCTCTTCATCATCCATGAACTGACTCAATAAATATCCCAATGCCTTACTGGAAGTAGCACATGATGGTAAAAACTCTTTCTCATAGTCCAGAAAAATCAGCACTGGACTATATGTAACGGTAATTTGCAGTCTCATTTTGGGTAGCACCCTCTCTTTACTGCCTCAGTGGTGAAAGGTCAGATAGGTGCAGACTGATCTTAGCTCAATAATGTACAGACACCATATTTTAGTTGACATCTTCCATGTGAAGATACTTGTTAGTTACAGTGACCAGTTTTTACACCCCAAAAAAATAATTAGTGCAATTCTATAGGTCAACACACACAGTTACAGTGGCAAAGTTTTCAATAGTGGCACAAAATAAACAGTTCACATTTATCCAATAATGACACAGTCTGAATTTAGCACACTCCTTCAGCAGCTTGTTAATATGATTATACTTCAGTGGTTTGTTGGAGTCCATTGCATGAGCTACTCAACCCAACAACAACTCACACTGCTGATACTTTCCACAGTCTTCATAATTACAAAACCTTTCAGTTGAAACATTCATTAATTTAGATCAAGATATCACCCATAAGTAAGTAAAGTTCTTGGGTTTGATGGCGATCGGAATGCATATTCTCATGTACAGAATATACATTGTGACATGCATCAAACATCAAATCCTCTGGCATAGATGTCAACTCTTCACTTTCAAACTGCAGAATCCTCAAACATCTGCCTGTTTTTAAATCCTTAGCACGCTTCACAAAAGTTTTTGCTTCACCTATCAATCTTAACTTTCCCATTTGCGAAAGGTAACTATCCGCCCAACCCCCAGTCCTTGCTGCTGCTCCCAGGTTGTCCGAGAAAGAAATTGCGTCCTCAGTTGACTTGCCAGAAGAGGGAATAATCCAATTAGCAATCGCTGAATCTATTACAGGTCTACCTGGCTTAGATAATATCTCCTTTTTAACCCTTAGCTGCCAATGCGTCACTGTCTTATCTGCTAACAAGTGCGCTATCTGATTAACTGACAACTCAGTCGCCACCTGCTTGGAAACACCCTATGTCCTGGACTCTGCTTTTGTGGAACCTGTACTCACAATACATAACCAAGTATATGAAATGACAGTAACTACAAAACAATGGTTGACACACTCATGACCATAGCATACTACTTACACATGATGCTTAATCATTAGCTAGGGTTGCCAGATTTTTTTAAGAGGAAAAAAGGTAACAGTTTCAAAGATACACCATTTTTGGAGGAAGAAAACCAGAGTATTTTCGAATTTTCTAGATTTTTTTGAGAGATGAAAATGAATACATACAAAATGTTTCCGCATGTTATAAAAATATATTTATTTGCAAATACAAAAACTATTTATGTAAATACATCTGTTACTGATATTTTGTAGATTTTTTGCACATTTCAATAATGCAAGGTCTTGTTTCACATATTCGAAAAAATCTTTCATTGACTGATTAAAATTCACCATAATGTGGAGCTCTGCCTCAGTCAGTTCTACACTGCACCTGTTTCTTGTCTCATCCCATTTGTTATTCATTAATGAGAACACACTTTCCACAAAAGCATTAGATCCCGGTGTACTGAACAAGAATCCCACTATCTTATAAATATTTGGCTCTCTATGTTCTGATACAGGTGAAAAAAAAGTAACCTCTTCAATACATCACTACTGTTGTTGTTCACACTTTCAAGTAAGTTAGTCTTTAATTCAGAGAATTCTTGATTCAGACCATCAATATAGACGTGATTTCTCAGGTTAAGTATTTTCACTGCAATTTCAAAGTTTTTAAATTCAGTTTCATTCTCCAAGGAAAAACCAGCTGAGGATGCATATTAATTATTGGAGGTAATATCATATCTTTTTGCAAGATACGGAAGTAAAATACAATACAAGCCATTGAAATTTGCTGAAACTACTTTTGTAAGCAAGGTGATAAGCCACCCAATAGTTCCTTTGCTTTTCAGTCATAAAAACAATCCTCCTGCCTCTGTTTAAACTTATCAGTTAGAAGATGCATTTGTTTAAAGATCTCAAAGACATTCAGATAACAGCCTTGTAATGTTCTGTTAATTGAATCCAACAGATTTTCAAAATTGCTCACAGAATGGAGATACGTTTCTGGAATGATGTCTTGCTCAGGATTTTCATTCAGAAAAACTGATCTCCAGAATTTTGGCGTTCATCAATACTTTGAAATAGCTCTTGATGGCATCCTGGTTCAGAAGAATCCTCTTTATAGCTGTAAACAAAGAAAGCCATGTTGTGTGGACATGTCTCAGTATCTCTGTCCATTGAAGTTCCACGAACTGGAAGAAAGATTTCAGGTCTTCTTGTCTTTTTTGCAGACACTGTGAAACGATAATAAATTTTTAGAACTATTCTTTCCACGTTGATATCCAATTTGTCAGTCAGATTCGTACTTCCATTGTGAAGTATATGATTAGTGCAATTCACCTTTATAATATTTTTATTCTTATTGAGAAGTGATTGAAAAACTATTTATTGGTGCCAGAATTAATGCTTCTATTATCAACGCAGTATGAAGAAACAATTGACAGGAATGGGGAAAAGAAATACAGTAGAAGAAGAATGGGTAGCTCTGAGGGATGAAGTAATGAAGGCAGCAGAGGAACAAGTAGGAAAAAAGACGAGGGCTAGTAGAAATCCTTGGGTAACAGAAGAAATATTGAATTTAATTGATGAAAGGAGAAAATATAAAAATGCAGTAAATAAGCAGGCAAAAAGGAATACAAACATCTCAAAAATGAGATCGACAGGAAGTGCAAAATGTCTAAGCAGGGGTGGCTGGAAGACAAATGTAAGGATGTAGAGGCATCTCTCACTAGGGGTGAGATAGGTATTGCTTACAGGAAAATTAGAGAGACCTTTGGAGAAAAGAGAACCATTTGTATAAATATCAAGAGCTCAGGTGGAAACCCAGTTCTAAGCAAAGAAGAGAAAGCAGAAAGGTGGAAGGAGTATATAGAGGGTCTATACAAGGGTGATGTACTTGAGGGCAATCTTATGGAAATGGAAGAGGATGTAGATGAAGATGAAATGGGAGATATGATACTGCGTGAAGAGTTTGAGAGAGCACTGAAAGACCTAAGTCAAAACAAGGCCCCGGGAGTAGACAAAATTCAATTAGAGCTACTGACAGCCTTGGGAGAGCCAGCCCTGACAAAACTCTACCATCTGGTGAGCAAAATGTATGAGACAGGCAAAATACCCTCAGACTTCAAGAAGAATATAATAATTCCAATCCCAAAGAAAGCAGGTGTTGACAGATGTGAAAATTACCGAACTATCAGTTTAATAGGTCACAGCTTCAAAATACTAAGGCGAATTCTTCACCGACGAATGGAAAAACTGGTAGAAGCTGACCTTGGGGATTCTGTAGAAATGTTGGAACATGTGAGACAATACTGACCCTAAGACTTATCTTAGGAGATAGATTAAGGAAAGACAAATCTACATTTCTAGCATTTGTAGACTTAGAGAAAGATTTTGACAATGTTGACTGGAATACTCTCTTTCAAATTCTGAAGGTGGCAGGGGTCAAATGCCGGGAGCGAAGGGCTCTTTACAATTCTTACAGAAACCAGATGGCAGTTATAAGAGTCGAGGGACATAAAGGGAAGCAGTGGTTGGGAAGGGAGTGGGACAGGGTTGTAGCCTCTCCCCGATGTTATTCAATCTGTATATTAAGCAAGCAGTAAAGGAAACAAAAGAAAAATTTGGAGTAGGAATTAAAATCCATGGATAAGAAATAAAAACTTTGAGGTTCGCCGATGACATTATAATTCTATCAGAGACAGCAAAGGACCTGGAGGAGCAGTTGAACGGAATGCATAGTGTCTTGAAAGGGGGATATAAGATGAACATCAACGAAAGCAAAACGAGGGTAATGGAATGTAGTCAAACTAAGTCGGGTGACGCCGAGGAAGTTACATTAGGAAAGACACTTAAAGAAGTAGATGAGTTTTGCTATTTGGGCAGCAAAATAACCGATGATGTCGAAGTAGAGAGGATATGAAATATGTAGACTGGCAATGGCAAGGAAAGCGTTTCTGAAGAAGAGAAATTTGTTAACATTGAGTAGAGATTTAAGTGTCAGGAAGTTGTTTCTGAAAATATTTGTATGGAGTGTAGCCATGTATGGAAGTGAAACATGGACAGTAAATAGTTTGGACAAGAAGAGAATAGAAGCTTTCGAAATGTGGTGCTACAGAAGAATGCTGAAGATTAGATGGGTAGATCACATAACTAATGAGGAGGTATTGAATAGAATTGGGGAGAAGAGGAGTTTGTAGCACAATTTGACAATAAGAAGCGACCGGTTGGTAGGACATGTTCTGAGGCATCAGGGGATCACAAATTTAGCATTGGACGGCAGCGTGGAGGGTAAAAATCTCAGAGGGAGACCAAGAGATGAATACACTAACGAGATTCAGAAGGATGTAGGTAGCTGTATGTATTGGGAGATGAAGAAGCTTGCACAGGATAGAGTAACATGGAGAGCTGCATCAAACCAGGACTGAAGACCATAACAACAATAACATGAAGAAACCTTATTTACACTCAACTTGTGGATATCTAAACTTCGAAGTAGCAAATCAGTAACTCCAGAAGAGGTTTGTTCAGCATTTTCAATGAAACTCAAAAGTTCGTTTTGTACTCCTTTCTGGGGTTCAAAATAGCGAATACAAACAGAAAGCACCTTTCTGTTGACCTTATTTGATGAGTCTGTTGCCAATTAAAAAAAGGGTAGAAGTTTTTATGAGTGTCTTAAAATGTGCAAAAAGTCAATCATGCTTTTAGGAGCCAGCACTTTGTTTACCAACATTTTTGCTTTTGTTCACATACGACAAACCTTTGAAGCCACAAAGTCTTTGAAAATGTATGAACTGAGCTTACTTGTGCAGTCCAAACTGAGTAACTTGGACTGTGTTTCACTGCATGATACACTAAGGCCAGCGACATTATGAGGTTCCATTGTATTCTTTTTATTTACGAAATAATTCTGCAGTTTCTTTTATTCAACACTACATTATTCTTTTAATGCTTGTCCCTTGCATTCTTTGTGTTGGCTCAAGTCATCTTGTCTGCTGTGGGAAATGCTAGAATCATTTCTGCATAAAACACAAAATGCCTGATATTCATTCAGTCCTGGTTAACCTAAGAAACTGATTTTCACAAATCTTCAGATACGTTTGAATGCATTTAGATTTCAGTTTTTTCTTTGAGGCAGTCTTGTGCAAATCCCCGCCAGTTCCGCAGTGACAAATGTTGATATGCAGCTATTGCTGCATGAATGCCAACAGACAACTTCTACAGCCATAGCAGGTGCAATGACTGTTGGAGTATACGTAGGGCTGGGCCCCTGCTACTCTTGTTCTGGTATGAAATTTGCACCTTGCGAGTTGCTGCTCCTCGCTCATGCAAGCGCTCCTCCTTTGCAGACAAATAGTTACACATCTCGCCAGCACTTCCTGTGTTGTATTTGACGCTGACTATAAACATTATGTTTACAGGCTCAACTCTAACAAGCACTGGCAGGGACTGCCACCATCACTCACAGGCAACATGTGCAGCAACAAAGGTGGCGCTACTGTCATGAACTATCTTACGTCCGCAGATCATGTGATCCTAGTGAGTTTGCAGATATTCCTCTGCTATGGTGTATTTAAGCACTGGTGCATGCTTCAGTGGTCAGTTGCTGTTGCAGCTTCCTCCAGACCACTCGCACCTGTCGCCTACAGCATCCTGTCTTTTGGAACACAGCTAACTCTGCAACACACTGCATTACTCTGCTATGCTGCCCAGAAGACATCAGCACTCTTCCTGGGACCCAGTGTTATGGTGTAGCTGTACGACAATGATTACGTTACAACCTGCATCATGATCCTGGTCACGACAAAACCTCTCCTCCCAAGGGGCTCACCACCCAGTGGGAAGTTCATGCTTGGCTACCATGGGGCCCCAGCCTTTGCAGCACTTCTTTCCTTTCCACGCTGCATGTCTATTGTTCTGCTATTCTTTCTCCCCTTACTTGGGGAACATGTCTGTGTATTTTTGGAAATGTGTTATGAAGTTCCGGTAGTCCGGCATTGGTACAGTTCCTCACATGGTTTTTCCTTCTTTCTTTGTTCTCCAACTCCTTCCCTTCCTCCACCTTGGCATTTGAGGTCTTTCTTTGTTTCCTCTTCCTCACTGTGTGCTCCGGAAGGCATCCCATGTGTTTAAAAGTGCAGCAGGTGACTGTGCAATGTGTAATTCCTATCCCGGGGTCGACGGGTAGGGTTCGCAGATATCCTCTGGTACAGGTCAGGCACAAGGAGGGTTAACTGCCTGATATGTTACCTTCCCAACAATTGCCAATTGGCTCCTCTGTCTGGTGTGTGTGTGTGTGTGTGTGTGTGTGTGTGTGTGTGTGTGTGTGAGAGAGAGAGAGAGAGAGAGAGAGAGAGAGAGAGAGAGAGAGAGAGAGAGAGTGTGTGTGTATGCGTGTTGGGGGTGGGGGGGGGATGGGGGGGGGGGGGGGGTGTTACCTGAGACGTGAACAATCACACAATCACATAAAGTGGGTGAACCTCCTCTAAGGGGGCCTCCAGTCAGAAGGAGCATGCCATCAGTGGTCCTCACAGTCGTGGGGGATTTTTCACAATGAGCCAGTCATCTTCATCACAGTCTACTTACAATAAATGTAAACGGAATGAGGATAAAGATTCAATGACTCTCACAGTGGCACCTTGGTTACTTGTGGTGTTATTTACTGAAGGAGGTCAGTCTCTTGCTGCAGTTCATCCATTTATTATTCAGAAAGGTGTCGATGCAGTTTCAGGCCCTCTGAAATCCTGCTCTCGCCTACATAATGGGACCTTGCTTCTGGACACCAACTGTGGTTTTCTAGTCCAGCAACTGCTTACTGCTTCATTCCACCATGACTATTCCGTTTACGTTGAGACCCATCGTACACTGAATTCTTGGCGCAGTGTTATTTACTCTTGGCCGCTTAATGGTCTGACTGAGGGGGGGAAAACCAGCATTCTCTCTCTGATCAGGGTGTCACTGCGCTTAGAGCCTAAACGCATTCTTTTCCTCACATTTCATTGAGCAGTGCTTCCATTGAAGATTAAGGCAGTTAATGAAGTCGCCATGATCCGATCATGCATTCCAAACAAAATGTGTTGCTACCAGTGTCAATGTTATAACTACACTTGTATCTACTGTCAAAACACGTCTATGTGTGATACCTGGGGTAGACGCACTCATGCGGACAATTGCTCGCCGCCTCCTCCCCGCTGCATCAATTGTGCTGGTGACCATACCATCTCATCCCATGAGTGTCCCACGTATCTTGATGAGCAGGCCGTCCAGGAGATCTAGGTGAAGAAAAAAAGTACCTTACCCAATTACTCACAAGCTGTTGTCTGGTTGAAAGCCTTGGCACTTACAGTACTGTTCTTACCTTGCCTTGTTCCATGAAGGACATAGCCATGGCAGTCTGTGGACTCCAATCCAGTACTGCAATTGTGAAATCACCCAATATTATAGTGGCATCCCCTTTACCTTCTCTTACAGTTGTCCAACAAGCCACCAAATCTTCTCCCCCCGTGGCAAAATCACCTACTACACAACCGGCTGGCCTGGAAAGGACAAAAGAAACACTCCTGTGAAGACTTTTTACATCCCTCCAGCCAACAAATATGTGAGTCTTTGTCTGCCAACAAAAAAGCAAAGATAAATGGTCCTCTGCTTCACTGGCTTGGAGATCCTCTTCAGCAATGTTGCTGCATGATACCCTCACCCGACTGACCCCTATTTCACCAGTGCACATCACTTACCATTTCTCTGCCCTGGGGTTTGTAGGCCGACCCATGGAGAATGCCAGTGCTTCAGTAGATTTCATGGCACCGGATCCTCCAGCCTCTGTGCCTTGTAGCAATGAGTCTTCAGAGGCTGGAGGCAGGCACTTGGCAGCTGCTGACGTGACTGCCCTTCATTCACTGAAGCTCCTGGGGCTCATGCTTGATAGGAAACTGTCTTGGTCCTCCCAGGTGTCTTACCTTGCCACACACTGCACCTGGTCCCTATGTGCCCTAAGTGGTACCTCTTGGGAATGGATCAGACTACCCCCGTGTGTTTATACCGATCCACTGTATATTCGAAGCTAGACTATGGGTGTTTCATTTATTCCTCTATACATCCATCCATATCACACTGTCTTAACACAATCCACCACCATGGAATACATTTGGCCACTGGTGCCTTCTACACTAGCCCAGTTGGAGTCTGTATGCAGAAGCTGTCACACCAATGTGATGTCCTCCCCAGCAGATACACATGCCATTTGTCTTCCATGCCTGGCCACCCAAGCTATGCCTTCTTTTCCGATGAATTCCTTGACTGCCAGTATGGGGTGCACCCTTCTTCTCTGTTACCTCCCAGAGTTCGCTTCCAGCTACTGCTCTGGCAGCTTAACTTCAAACTATCTGCCATCTTCCTGATGTGTGTGAACCCTTCACTGCCTTGACTTCATGCTGCAACCGTGTTTGTCTTGGACTTCATTTGCTTCCCAAAGACACTAAATTGGATTCACCTATCATTGTCAATTTCTTTAACCTGGAACTTAGCATAGCACCTTCATATACACTGATGGCTCTAAGACTGACTGTGGTGTCGGATGTGTCTTCGTCATTGTTACTGACCTTTTCCGGTATCGGCTTCCAGAACATTGCTCAATTCTTATAGCAGAGCTCTTCACCCTCTATCAGGCGAACCAGTACATTTGGCAACACAGCCTTTTTAAGTGTGTCATATGCTCCAATTCTCTCAGTGCCCTTCAGAGCCTCCGTGTGCTGTACTCAGTCCATCCCTTAGTGCAACAGGTCCAAGAAAGTTTCCATTAGCTCACTGCTGAGTGAGCCACCTTGATGTTCATGTGGGTTCCTGGACAAGAAGGTCTGATGAGAAACGAGGCTGCTGATGCTGTTGCCAAAGCTGCAGTCCTATCTCAGCCTGCCAGCTCTTCCATTCCTTTGGTTGATCTCTGTGTTGCCATCTGTTGGCAGATGGTGTAATTTCGGCATCCCACTGCTCTTCTCTTCATGGGAACAAGCTCCGGCGAATTTAACCTCTACCAATGGCTTGGCTGACCTCCTGTTGGCTCTCTCATCACAAGGATATCGTTGTAGCTAGGTTGCATATTGGGCACTGTCATTTTAGCCATTGCCATTTGTTACATGCTTGGAAAAGGATGGTGTGCATTTAAACAGACTAGGCTCAATGAATTTCAGTAAAATGGTTACAGATATCTGTAAAATCTTTAAGAACAAGGGAAACTGATACCGTGTGGAGGGGGTGAAAACTCAGAAGTGAAAATTGAAAATAAAAAATATCTTCCAGGCAGAAATTCCAATACAAATATAAGTCCTAAGGATAGTAAGTTTCAGAACTTGTGTTTAACTCCAAAACTGACGGTATTTCATCAAAATGTACAATCGCTATCTAACAAAGTCAACGAATTTCAAATTTTGTTGGAAAGTGACATCAAAAACACATCTGTATTATGTTTTACTGAACATTGGCTTGACAAAGAGAAACTTCATATGCTATGCATTCCAAATTTTGTATTGGGTAGTTATTTTTGTTGAAAATTGTATAAACATGGTGGTAGTTGCATTTATGTTAAAAATAGCATAAATTTTGAATGTATGCTGTATGTAGAAAAATTATCCATAGAGAAAGATATCGAGGTAAATGGAATTGAAATCACAGACGAAAAAATTGCTATAATTTGTCTATAGAGGGCGCCAACTGGCAATATTAACATCATGTTAAAGAACCTTGAAAATATCTTACACATGACTACACAAAAAATAGAAAACTAATTATATGTGGGTATTTCAACACTGACTTTGCAAGTGAGTCCAATCAAAAAACTGCTTTACTGAACCTCTTAGGAACTTTCAATTGAAAGGCTACTATAGAAACACCAACACACATCACAAAAAACTCAGCCACAATCCTTGATCAAATATTTACAAATGTGCCCTTGAAACATACAACACAAACCCACAATACAGGCTTTGGGGACCACACAGCCCAAGAAAGTAGTATAAGATTAGGAAAACAGTTTCGTTCAACTGAGTGTCTAATTACTACATCTAGGAAGTATAATGACCAGAATATACAACATTTCCTTAACTATCTGTGTAAAGAAACTTGGGATGAAATGTATGAATGTAAAAGTACAAATGCTATGTTCAACAAATTTCTAAATAGTTTTGCTATTATTTTGAACTTTGCTTTCCACTCCATAAAAAGATAGTCACAAAAAAGGATCTGAAAATAAAATGGGCCACAACAGGGATACAAATATCTGTGAAAAAAAAGAGATAACTTCATGAAATATCTAGACAGCACACCACATCCCTAGAATTTGACTCCTATTTTAAGAATTACAAAAAGATTTTAATTGAAGTCGTTAAAGAAGCAAAAAGAATGTCAAATAGTTCATTCATAGGAAATGCACAAAATAAAATGAAAGCCATATGGGACATTGTAAGGCATGAAACTGTAGTAAAACAGAGAGAATACCATAATATCAAACTGAACGAAAACACTTCTGCAATATCTGATCCCCAGCAGATAGCTAATAATATTAACTCGTATTTCTCTGAGGCAGCTGCGATTCTGGTGAAGCAAAACTTTCAATATGCTGTCACTGCAAATCAGATTAAAACTATCCCTAGTAACAAGTCTATCTTCCTATATCCAAAAGATGAACAGGAAATGCTAAAAACAATAGGGGAGCTAAAATCAAAATTTTCCTCTGGAACTGACAACATACCAAACCATATCATTAAAAAATGTGCACCCTTAATAGTTAGGCCCATGGTAGACATATGCAATAGTTCACTTTCTCAGGGAATCTTCCCAGAAAGGTTAAAAATAGCTAAAGTGAAGCCATTGTACAAAAAGGGTGAAAAAACAGATGTAACAAATTATAGGCCAGTCTCTCTACTATCTGTTTTTTCTAAAATAATTGAAAAAATCTTTTATAAAAGACCCATAGATTTCATTGAAAAAATAAACTTTTCTCAGCTACACAGCATAGTTTCTGAAAATGACAGCTATTATCGATTTCTTAAATGAAGCTTTGAATCCATTAGATAAAGAAGAACACGTAGCAGCAACATTCCTGGATCTTTCAAAAGCATTTGACATCATTAACCATGGTCTATTCCTTAGAAAACTAGAAAATGTTGGTGTCAGAGGCCCAGCCTATGAGTGGGTAAAGTGATATCTACGAAACAGATACCAAAAAGTTGAAGTCTTGTACAAAGAAGGAAAAAATTTAACTTCCTATCAATCAGAAAAACAGTGTGTTAAATACAGTGTGCCACAGGGTTCCGTGCTGGGACCAATCTTATTCTTGCTGTTTGTAAATGACCTGGAACCATCCAGCCCTAACTATAAGTACATTAAATATGCTGATGATACAAATATAGTTATCAAAGGAAAGACCCCAGAAGAGCTCCAAAATGAAATAAAAAAGAGCACTTCACATGTATCGGAATGGTTCGCAATGGACAACTTAATAATAAACACACATAAAACAAACACTATGCATCTACACACAGTGCAGAATAAACAGCCTTTAACTGCAACCATAGAACTGTTAGGCAAAAGACTTGAAATTGTAAATAGCACCAATTTTTGGGAGTTTGGATCCAAGATGACCTAAGATGGCAGAAACACACACAGCTATGTAGTAAATTAAATACCATTTGTTATAGTATAAAATTTCTTGCTGGATGCACATCAGTGCAAGCCATAAAAAAATGTGTACTATGCCCAAGCAGAATCACTACTAAGATATGGTTTAATTTGCTAGGGAAATTCACCACCCAGCAAAAGCTGTTTTATTGCACAAAAAAGAATTTTAAGAGCCATGGAAGGCTCAGCACCTCAATCTTCATGCAAACCCTCATTTAAAGAGCTTAATATTCTTCCATTACCATTCCTATATATCCTAGAAACAATAATGTTTATAAGGAAAATCATAGATGAAAAAGCAAGATTGCTCCAAAAACCAAAATATCCATTCATACAACACAAGGAATAATCAAGATTTGCAGATGCAGTTTTCACATACAACACTAAAACAAAAAGGACCCTTGCAAGCAGGAAAAAACTGTATAACAAACTACCTAAAAAAAAATTAAGGCAATGACTGGCATGCATAAATTCAAAACTGGAGTGAGTGACTACTTGCTACAGAACTGCTACTATAGTGTTGATGAATTTTTATCTACAATGTAAATATGTGAAAAATTTAAATAGTTTATACAATTAAGTCCAAAATAAGAAATGTGTACATGTAGATTTATCTGTGTATTATATATGGTCTATTACACATATGTGTGTGTCTGTATAATCAAGGCCAAAAGTATGAAGTGTGTGCATGTAAAATTTAGTTGTGTATTTGTGAAATGTTATTCCCATATGTTAGAGTTATATTGCTATATACTGAAATCCATACAAGTTTTTCTGTTAAACTTTATTGCAAATTATTTGACTTGTCGTATATCATTTTATACCCCTGTACAGTGTGTGATTCACAGGACAAATAAATATACAATACAATACAACCCCCACTGTCATCAGTGTTTAAAGGTTCACCATTTCCTGACCCAGTACCCTTATTTTACCTGCTTATGTTCCACTGAATGTTTGTTGTCTGAGTTACTGGCCGTTTTAGCAAATGACATGGGGGTGTTGATTGCGTTTTACTTTTTATCCATCACAGAAATATGACGAGGGACATGTAATCTTTCTGTTGTCTGTAAGGCATGTTTTTGGACATTTATCCAAGGGGAAGTTCTGGTTTTTAGCTGTCCTTCCTTCCATCAATTGAGCTTAACATATAGTGGCTTTCAACTTCTTTTACTTATCAGTACTCTAAGGTTATGATATCATGGATGCGTATGACCTCAATTGCTTTTGCAGCTTAAGAAAAAAAGAAAACTCTGGGTGTTACTATGTTCACATTGATCAAGGACGATCATTTCTGTCATCCTATTCTTATGTGGAACTTAACTTTTTGGGGGTGAAACTGCAATAAATATTAGTTGTCAACTAACTATGAAATCAACCGTCATTGCATACATTTCCAAAATACATATATAAAAATTGTTTTGGCAACAAGTCTGGTCCTGTGAATGGATGTAAAGACTGCATCACTTGGGACCGGGATCGATTACTCATCAGTTCATCATTAAAGGCCATCTATAGCCTGAGCTCCAGTGACTAAGTATACCGTTGTGTATGTGCTTTCTTTAATGTAGTATAGCAACACTGCGGTAGGACATCTTCTGTTTCCTCTATTAAGAACCCTTCTAAATATGCCACTGTGATGATATACGCTGTGTGTTGAAAAATACACTCAGCATTAGTCAACCAAGTCATTGGGTGGTTGGGCCAAAACAGTAGAGGCTTTACATGCCCCAGATGATTAATTGAATATGCATCTTGGTAAATGAAGTCAGTATCTGTGTATTGTGACATAGTTGAGGTCGCCTGCTGTTCTGTTGTGACTTTCATCGTAGTTGCTTGCTCTGTTGCATCAGCCATTCTTGTGAAAAGAATATCTTCATTTATGACAAGTAATGTTGGTGACACCTCTTTTGTGGATTCTTTTCTCAAATTATGGTAGCTCTGAATAACACACACACTGAATAATCTAGTGAACTACTTTGTTTATTGCTATCTAGCAACACCACTAAAACAACAAAACCAAGGAATAGACAACAAAACTGCTTGTAAAATATACACATTCATTGACACTGTCATGCTGTACTCTTACTTCCGTGTGTGTCACTTTGCAGTGAAATACTAGTGTCACCACACTTTCAACCTACCAGATCAAATGAATTCAAAATTTTTATCATCATGTAACAAGCCTCATACAATCAAAGATTGGGGACTGATGACCATAGATGTTAAGTCCCATAGTGCTCAGAGCCACAATCAAAGATTGTGACATAGGTGGCTTGTTAATTTTAAAACTACATATAGATTAATAAAGCTAACATAAGGTTATAATATGTACGTTTTTGCTTTTTCAGACAGATATTACCTTACATGTTTATCATTAAAATGATGATGATGATGATGATGATGATGATAACAGTAATTTATGGTTACAATACATATGGTGTTAATTTTTAGATAGATTCCTTATTACATTGTCATCATTCAAGAAATCTTCTACACTGTAAAAGGATTTACTTGTCAAATATTTTTCCAGGTCTCCGTCAGTATTGTTTTGGATGTGGGTCACACTTCCCCCTTTCCAGATTTTCTTTACAAATTTCATGGCCATATAGTGCAGAGCTTTTTCTTACAATTTTAGTATGTGGGAAAGCACCGCATAACTTTCCCTACGTCTATTCTCGTACTGATGTAAGAAGCAGTTGCCCTCAAAAAGTTGTGGGTTTCTTTTTGTGAAAATGAGAATCTTACATTCATGAATACACAAGATTGTTCAATCAACTCATTATGCTGTCTACATGATAACTCAACAACATATTTTTATTTACTAACACACCAAGGAATTTGACACAGCTTTCAGTGTACAATTTTTGTCCTTATTCCTTATTTCACTAATACATTGTGCTGATTTTTTTGTGGTGAAATGAACAATTTCTGTTTTTGCAGTTTGATTTCAAATTATCACTTTGTACCCATGTCTCAATTTCCCAAAGTGTCCACTCAGTATATGGTAGGTTAAGTCTTGGTTGGTTTTACAACAGACTATCACTGTTAAATCATCTGTATAAATAATGGTATCTGACTGAACCCGACATAGCATATCATCAACACAATACAAAAACAGTAGTGATCGTAATATTGAACCTTGTGAAACATCTAATTGTTTGTTTCCAGCCAGAAGAGAATTTCTTGCCACTGTTATGAATAAGTACTCTTTGCTTTTTGTTTGCCAAATATGGCATCCAACCAAGAGATTTTCCTGGAAAACTGTAGCTAGCCAGTTTTTGAAGAAGCAGCTCACGATTTACAGTATTCAAGGCTTTGATCAGGTCACAAAAGATGTCTGATAAACACATTCTGTTCTCAAGATAACTGCTGACTTTTGTGACTGAGTCATTTATTGCTTGAGTTGTGTTGCAGCCTTTCCTGAAACCATACTAATTGCATAAAATAATGTTGTGGAATGAATTATAATTTTCTATCAGGCACTATATTTTTGAAAGAATTGGTAACAATGAGATAGGCCTATACTTTTTCATTTCATCTTGCTTTCCCTTTTTATGAACTGGCTAAACCTGAGCAAATTTTCAGTGATTTGGAAAACATCCCTCTTCCAGAGACTGGTTGATTATGAGGGAGAGGAGATGTGAAATACTGTGACATTTCACCTGCTTTATTTCTTTTTTAATTGTCCTTGGTGTCGATGTACTGCGTTGCTACACTGGCTGAAAAATGGGTTTTGTAATTCTGACACTGACTACTGTAAAAAATGTAGCCGACAGGTGCACAGTTGCATTTCTGATTACGTTAATTTCACTGTTCACAACCCCCCAATAATACACATATATATGGGTAGTGTACTACTGTTAAACTTTCGATAAGCCTTATTAATAGTTTGCAAGCAAACATCCACATACTGCTACAATAGTTCACTATCGAACATCTGCGAGTAGTAAAAACCTAACCACAAAATTCACAGTTCTTGAAGAATAGAAAGGTACGTATGGAGCAGACACTGTCATTGTTTCACCATACAGCCTAATGGTGTAACGCTTATTTCATAGTTAAGTTGAAGCATTGTTGTTGTTGAAACCAACACAGGTTTCTCAACTGAAACTCAGGTGTGGATTGACTGTCTCGGGACCAAAATTTGGGCCCTTATATTTCCTCACAGTAATAGGTGCTGAAACTTTACATTGTATGATGTTTAATTTACAAAAATTGCAATTAAAACTTAACTCATTAAATTAACTGAATACATGAAAAAATCTGTTCCTTTTAACAGTTTCTTCTACTATGAGGTTTAGGCCAAATAATTTTTTTAAATAATGAAATTAACATATATCGTTACACAAACAATACTTTTGATAAAACTGTTAATAGCTTTGGAATAAATTGAGGGCTGGCGTTGCTAACAAGTTTCCAATTAGAGCCAAATGGAACCTTTAAAATGACTACTAGTTGTTCCTCCAAATGTTTATACTTAGTACAGAATTTATATTTGTTTATAAGTCAACAGTAGAATTTAAGTTACAAAACTACTACTGACTTCCCTATAATGAAAGATACTGACTAGATTGTACTAGTTGAAATAAATTAGAAAATCAGTTTCATACCTAAAACAAAGCACAGGAATTAGGTCTGGTGTTATATTCTTGAAAATTGAGGGCCAGCCTTTCTCTTTTATAAAAATACAGGTAACACTCACATATGTTAATGGTAATTAGTTAAAACTGAAAAAATGAATTCTGAGGAGGCAAATGGCAAAACAACAGAGGAAGTAAAAATATCCCAGCTTGCGTCGTCACACCACCCCCTCATTGGATTGGCCAGATAGATATTGCAAATAGCTAACAGGGCAGTTCAATGACCACAAGTAACCCCGACAGTGGAATAAAAATAGACACACAAAAAATGTTACATAAGAAATCTTATCAATACTACAGTACATGTTTTTTCAAATTTGTACTTGCACAAACTGGCCATTGAAAATCTCCATACAACATATTTACATACAGTGTATTGTATAATTGCACAAAATATCCACAAGTTATACTTTAAATAAAAATTAGGCATCTTCATCATAAGTGATGTCCTTTTCGGTTAAACAAGGATTACATTCTAAGATCCTTATCACTTTACACAAGACCTATCTGGCTTAAAAAAATTAAATCCTCATGGGTTGCAAAAAGTTAAATTACACTGTGCATTGCAGTTCACTTTTTAGATAGCAAATTTCACTTTCTCAATGTTTAGTATTTTTCACAAGCACTTATACACATTTATTGAGTTTTTACACATTTTTTCACCAAGTTGTCCATGCCTTCAACAGGTCCAAGTGACAGTTAGTAAGGAAATGTACTGCTATCAGTTCCCATGGAGCTGGTTCACCTCTGCCATAGTACGTGAAAAATGAGGCAAAAATCCTACTTTAGAACACTTACTTTTACTTCTAACTTCTATATTCACAATATACACTCCTGGAAATTGAAATAAGAACACCGTGAATTCATTGTCCCAGGAAGGGGAAAATTTATTGACACATTCCTGGGGTCAGATACATCACATGATCACACTGACAGAACCACAGGCACATAGACACAGGCAACAGAGCATGCACAATGTCGGCACTGGTACAGTGTATATCCACCTTTCGCAGCAATGCAGGCTGCTATTCTCCCATGGAGACGATCGTAGAGATGCTGGATGTAGTCCTGTGGAACGGCTTGCCATGCCATTTCCACCTGGCGCCTCAGTTGGACCAGCGTTCGTGCTGGACGTGCAGACCGCGTGAGACGACGCTTCATCCAGTCCCAAACATGCTCAATGGGGGACAGATCCGGAGATCTTGCTGGCCAGGGTAGTTGACTTACACCTTCTAGAGCACGTTGGGTGGCACGGGATACATGCGGACGTGCATTGTCCTGTTGGAACAGCAAGTTCCCTTGCCGGTCTAGGAATGGTAGAACGATGGGTTCGATGACGGTTTGGATGTACCGTGCACTATTCAGTGTCCCCTCGACGATCACCAGTGGTGTACGGCCAGTGTAGGAGATCGCTCCCCACACCATGATGCCGGGTGTTGGCCCTGTGTGCCTCGGTCGTATGCAGTCCTGATTGTGGCGCTCACCTGCACGGCGCCAAACACGCATACGACCATCATTGGCACCAAGGCAGAAGCGACTCTCATCGCTGAAGACGACACGTCTCCATTCGTCCCTCCATTCACGCCTGTCGCGACACCACTGGAGGCGGGCTGCACGATGTTGGGGCGTGAGCGGAAGACGGCCTAACGGTGTGCGGGACCGTAGCCCAGCTTCATGGAGACGGTTGCGAATGGTCCTCGCCGATACCCCAGGAGCAACAGAGTCCCTAATTTGCTGGGAAGTGGCGGTGCGGTCCCCTACGGCACTGCGTAGGATCCTACGGTCTTGGCGTGCATCCGTGCGTCGCTGCGGTCCGGTCCCAGGTCGACGGGCACGTGCACCTTCTGCCGACCACTGGCGTCAACATCGATGTACTGTGGAGACCTCACGCCCCACGTGTTGACCAATTCGGCGGTACGTCCACCCAGCCTCCCGCATGCCCACTGTACGCCCTCGCTCAAAGTCCGTCAACTGCACATACGGTTCACGTCCACGCTGTCGCGGCATGCTACCAGTGTTAAAGACTGCGATGGTGCTCCGTATGCCACGACAAACTGGCTGACACTGACGGCGGCGGTGCACAAATGCTGCGCAGCTAGCGCCATTCGACGCCCAACACCGCAGTTCCTGGTGTGTCCGCTGTGCCGTGCGTGTGATCATTGCTTGTACAGCCCTCTCGCAGTGTCCGGAGCAAGTATGGTGGGTCTGACACACCGGTGTCAATGTGTTCTTTTTTCCATTTCCAGGAGTGTACATAAATGACCTTGTGGATGACATCGGAAGTTCACTGAGGCTTTTTGCGGATGATGCTGTGGTATATCGAGAGGTTGTAACGATGGAAAATTCTACTGAAATGCAGGAGGATCTGCAGCGAATTGACGCATGGTGCAGGAAATGGCAATTGAATCTCAATGTAGACAAGTGTAATGTGCTGCGAATACATAGAAAGAAAGATCCCTTATCATTTAGCTACAATGTAGCAGGTCAGCAACTGGAAGCAGTTAATTCCATAAATTATCTGGGAGTAGACATTAGGAGTGATTTAAAATGGAATGATCATATGAAGTTGATCATCAGTAAAGCAGATGCCAGACTGAGATTCTTTGGAAGGATCCTAAGGAAATGCAATCCGAAAACAAAGGAAGAAGGTTACAGCATGCTTGTTCGCTCACTGCTTGAGTACTGCTCAGCAGTGTGGGATCTGTACCAGATGGGGTTGATAGAGGAGATAGAGGAGATCCAATGGAGAGCAGCGAGCTTCGTTACAGGATCATTTAGCAATTGTGAAAGCGTTATGGAGATGATAGATAAACTCCATTGGAAGACTCTGCGGGAGAGATGCTCAGTAGCTCGGTACGGGCTTTTGTTGAAGTTTCGAGAACATACCTTCACCAAGGAGTCAAACAGTATATTGCTCCCTCCTTCATATATCTCGCGAAGAGACCATGAGGATAAAATCAGAGAGATTAGAGCTCACAATGAGGCATACCGACAATACTTCTTTCCACGAACAATACGAGACTGGAATACAACCGATAGAGGTACTCAAAGTACCCTCCGCCACACGTCGTCAGGTGCCTTGCGGAGTATAGATGTAGATGTAGATGTAACTTAAGTATAAGAAAATAATTGTTAAACAATAATGGCAAATGATAGTCATTACATCATAAATAAATACATAGTTCTCATAACATTACAATAATTAGCACTAAATTTGACTATAGTACAAAAGGTGGGGGCTAGTAAAAACTGAAAAATCAAGTACACATTACACTACAAAACATTACTTTAAGTCATAACTGTTTTAAACTGATTAAACTTGAAAGATTTGGGTTTCTTTTCCATTTGCAAAACAGCAAAAACTCAGGATGTGCAGCAGCATAGATTTACTAATCACTACATTATGAATAAAGAGTAGAGTCACCATTACATAACTTAATTACTATTCAAATCAAAATAAAGTTGTACCAAATCATTGCCCCACTTCTCTACTCAACTCTGAGCACTACTCTCATTCGACCAGAAAATTAAATCCTCGCCAAAGTGCTGAATGTTACTAAAGTAGTTGACCTGTCAGACATATACACATCAGTCTAGCACCACAGTTATCAGTTAATCTGCAAAATTATTGTTCTTTGTTCCAATATTACTACATTAAGCTCATAATTCCTCAGAATACAAACAGAAGTTTTCAGGTAATGTATAGATCCAATGATGCAGCATTATATTACTTGTACCTCACTAAAATATTGCTCTTTCTGTTAAGCTCTCATTCCCAGCTACAGTGTCATGAATTGCACAATATACACAGTACTCAAGGTTGCCTAGTTCAAAATTTAGATCATCACTACATCTCCGGGAGGTGACTACTCAGGAGGACGTTGTTATCAGGATACATAAAACTGGTGTTCTAGGGATCGTAGTGTGGCATGTCAGATCCCTTAATCGAGCAGGTAGGTAGAAAATGTAAAAAGGGAAATAGATAGGTTAAAGTTAGATATAGTGGGAATTAGTGAAGTATGGTGGCAGGGGGAACAAGAGTTCTGGTCAGGGGAATACAGGGTTATAAATACAAAATCAAAAGGGGTAATACAGTAGCAGGTTTAATAACGAATAAAAAAATAGGAGTGCAGGTAAGCTACTACCAACAGCAGAGTGAACGCATTATTGTGACCAAGACAGAAATGAAGCCCATGCTTACCACAGTAGTACAAGTTTATATGCCAACTAGCTCCGCAGATGACGAAGAGATTGATGAAATGTATGATAAGGTAAAAGAAATTATTCAGATAGTGAAGGCAGACGAAAATTTAATAGTCATGGGTGACTGGAATTCGATAGTAGGAAAAGGGAGAGAAGGAAACATAGTAGGTGAATATGGAATGGGGATAAGAAATGAAAGAGGGAGCCACCTAGTAGAATTTTGCACAGAGCACAGCTTAATCATAGCTAACACTTGGTTCAAGACTCATGAAAGGAGGATGTATACATGGAAAAGGCCTAGAGATACTGGAAGGTGTCAGATAGATTGTATAATGGTAAGACAGAGATTTAGGAACCAGGTTTTAAATTGTAAGACATTTCCAGGGGGAGATGTGGACTCTGACCACAATCTATTGGTGGGAATTTAAGGAGATGGGACCTGGATAAACCGACAGAACCAGAGGTTGTAGAGAGTTTCAGGGAGAGAATTAGGGAATGATTGAATGGGGGAAAGAAATACAGTAGAAGAATGGGTAGCTTTGAGGGGTGAAATAGTGAAGGCAGCAGAGGATCAAGAGGGCTAGTAGAAATCCTTGAGTAACAGAAGATATATTGAATTTAATTGATGAAAGGAGAAAATATAAAAATGCAGTAAATGAAGCAGGCAAAAAGGAATACAAATGTCTGAAAAATGAGATCCAAAGGAAGTGCAAAATGGTTAAGCAGGGGTGGCTAGAAGACAAATGTAAGGATGTAGAGGCATCTCTCACGATGGGTGAGATAGGTATTGCCTACAGGAAAATTAGAGACACCTTTGGAGAAAAGAGAACCACTTGTATAAATATCAAGAGCTCAGGTGGAAACCCAGTTCTAAGCAAAGAAGAGAAAGCAGAAAGGTGGAAGGAGTATATAGAGGGTCTATACAAGGGTGATGTACTTGAGGGCAATTTTATGGAAATGGAAGAGGATGTAGATGAAGATAAAATGGGAGATATGATACTGCGTGAAGAGTTTGAGAGAGCACTGAAAGACCTAAGTCAAAACAAGGCCCTGGGAGTAGACAACATTCAATTAGAACTACTGACAGCCTTGGGAGAGCCAGCCCTGACAAAACTCTACCATCTGGTGAGCAAAATGTATGAGACAGGCAAAATACCCTCAGACTTCAAGAAGAATATAATAATTCCAATCCCAAAAAAACAGGTGTTGACAGATGTGAAAATTACTGAACTATCAGTTTAATAGGTCACAGCTTCAAAATACTAAGGCGAATTCTTCACCGACGAATGGAAAAACTGGTAGAAGCTGACCTTGGGGATTCTGTAGAAATGTTGGAACATGTGAGACAATACTGACCCTAAGACTTATCTTAGGAGATAGATTAAGGAAAGACAAATCTACATTTCTAGCATTTGTAGACTTAGAGAAGGCTTTTGACAATGTTGACTGGAATACTCTCTTTCAAATTCTGAAGGTGGCAGGGGTCAAATGCTGGGAGCGAAGGGCTCTTTACAATTCTTACAAAAACCAGATGGCGGTTATGAGAGTCGAGGGACATAAAGGGAAGCAGTGGTTGGGAAGGGAGTGGGACAGGGTTGTAGCCTCTCCCCGATGTTATTCAATCTGTATATTAAGCAAGCAGTAAAGGAAACAAAAGAAAAATTTGGAGTAGGAATTAAAATCCATGGAGAAGAAATAAAAACTTTGAGGTTCGCCGATGACATTATAATTCTATCAGAGACAGCAAAGGACCTGGAGGAGCAGTTGAACGGAATGCATAGTGTCTTGAAAGGGGGATATAAGATGAACATCAACAAAAGCAAAATGAGGGTAATGGAATGTAGTCAAACTAAGTCGGGTGACGCCGAGGAAGTTACATTAGGAAAGACACTTAAAGAAGTAGATGAGTTTTGCTATTTGGGCAGCAAAATAACCGATGATGTCGAAGTAGAGAGGATATGAAATATGTAGACTGGCAATGGCAAGGAAAGCGTTTCTGAAGAAGAGAAATTTGCTAACATTGAGTAGAGATTTAAGTGTCAGGAAGTTGTTTCTGAAAATATTTGTATGGAGTGTAGCCATGTATGGAAGTGAAACATGGACAGTAAATAGTTTGGACAAGAAGAGAATAGAAGCTTTCGAAATGTGGTGCTACAGAAGAATGCTGAAGATTAGATGGGTAGATCACATAACTAATGAGGAGGTACTGAATAGAATTGGGGAGAAGAGGAGTTCGTGGCACAACTTGACTAGAAGAAGGGATCAGTTGGTAGGACATGTTCTGAGGCATCAAGGGATCACCAATTTAGTATTGGAGGGTAAAAATCGTAGAGGGAGACCAAGAGATGAATACACTAAGCAGATTCAGAAGGATGTAGGTTGCAGTAGGTACTGGGAGATGAAGAAGCTTGCACAGGATAGAGTAGCATGGAGAGCTGCATCAAGCCAGTCTCTGGGCTGAAGACCACAACAACAACAACAACAACAACAACACAGTTACACCACACCTGTTTGTATAGTCATCTTTCTCGTTAATCATGTCTGCCAGCTGTGTTATTTTACTTACAGTTCTTACCTTGGTAGCAAGTGGAGTACATTCCCAAAAAATATCCCTACTGCAGAGACAGGCTTCCTAACAATGAAGACCCTAACATTATTCATTATTTTATTATTTCATTATTGTTTCATTACATAATAAATAAACACCTGCCCTGTTTTTCTAATGCAAAATTGATTCTACTCATAAACTCTCCACACTAACAGATCCTTATGCTAAGGCAAACTTAACTCTCATTACCGATGAGACAAGATTATAGTTTAGAAAAACTATTATTTCACTGTATTCCATTAAACGTCTTAAGATTCTAGCCTGAAGGGTGATATAAATACAAATCTTGCTTACCCTTTATACACTCCTGGAAATGGAAAAAAGAACACATTGACACCGGTGTGTCAGACCCACCATACTTGCTCCGGACACTGCGAGAGGGCTGTACAAGCAATGATCACACGCACGGCACAGCGGACACACCAGGAACCGCGGTGTTGGCCGTCGAATGGCGCTAGCTGCGCAGCATTTGTGCACCGCCGCCGTCAGTGTCAGCCAGTTTGCCGTGGCATACGGAGCTCCATCGCAGTCTTTAACACTGGTAGCATGCCGCGACAGCGTGGACGTGAACCGTATGTGCAGTTGACGGACTTTGAGCGAGGGCGTATAGTGGGCATGCGGGAGGCCGGGTGGACGTACCGCCGAATTGCTCAACACGTGGGGCGTGAGGTCTCCACAGTACATCGATGTTGTCGCCAGTGGTCGGCGGAAGGTGCACGTGCCCGTCGACCTGGGACCGGACCGCAGCGACGCACGGATGCACGCCAAGACCGTAGGATCCTACGCAGTGCCGTAGGGGACCGCACCGCCACTTCCCAGCAAATTAGGGACACTGTTGCTCCCGGGGTATCGGCGAGGACCATTCGCAACCGTCTCCATGAAGCTGGGCTACGGTCCCGCACACCGTTAGGCCGTCTTCCGCTCGCGCCCCAACACCGTGCAGCCCGCTTCCAGTGGTGTCGCGACAGGCGTGAATGGAGGGACGAATGGAGACGTGTCGTCTTCAGCGATGAGAGTCGCTTCTGCCTTGGTGCCAATGATGGTCGTATGCGTGTTTGGCGCCGTGCAGGTGAGCGCCACAATCAGGACTGCATACGACCGAGGCACACAGGGCCAACACCCGGCATCATGGTGTGGGGAGCGATCTCCTACACTGGCCGTACACCACTGGTGATCGTCGAGGGGACACTGAATAGTGCACGGTACATCCAAACCGTCATCGAACCCATCGTTCTACCATTCCTAGACCGGCAAGGGAACTTGCTATTCCAACAGGACAATGCACGTCCGCATGTATCCCGTGCCACCCAACGTGCTCTAGAAGGTGTAAGTCAACTACCCTGGCCAGCAAGATCTCCGGATCTGTCCCCCATTGAGCATGTTTGGGACTGGATGAAGCGTCGTCTCAGGCGGTCTGCACGTCCAGCACGAACGCTGGTCCAACTGAGGCGCCAGGTGGAAATGGCATGGCAAGCCGTTCCACAGGACTACATCCAGCATCTCTACGATCGTCTCCATGGGAGAATAGCAGCCTGCATTGCTGCGAAAGGTGGATATACACTGTACTAGTGCCGACATTGTGCATGCTCTGTTGCCTGTGTCTATGTGCCTGTGGTTCTGTCAGTGTGATCATGTGATGTATCTGACCCCAGGAATGTGTCAATAAAGTTTCCCCTTCCTGGGACAATGAATTCACGGTGTTCTTATTTCAATTTCCAGGAGTGTATATAGAGGGAAACATTCCATGTGGGAAAAATATATCTGAAAACATATATGATGTAACTTACCAAACGAAAGCATTGGTATGTTGATAGAGACACTAACAATCACAAACACACACACAAAATTCGAGCTTTCGCAACCCACGGTTCCTTCATCAGGAAAGAGGGAAGGAGAGGGAAAGACGAAAGGATGTGGGTTTTACGGGAGAGGGTAAGGAGTCATTCCAATCCCAGGAGTGGAAAGACTTACCTTAGGGGGAAAAAGGGACAGGTATACACTCGCTCACACACACACACACGCGCGCACACACACACACACACACACACACACACACACACACACACACACACACACATATATCCATCTGCACATATACAGACACAAGCAGACATATGTAAAGGCAAAGAGTTTGGTGTGTGTGTGTGTGTGTGTGTGTGTGTGTGTGTGTGTGTGTGTGTGTGTGTGTGTGTGTTTTTGTTAGTGTCTCTATCAACATACCAACACTTTCGTTTGGTAAGTTACATCATCTTTGTTTTTTTTTATATATATGTATTTTGCAGAAGGCTCTTGGCTTTAACCAAAATAGTATTTAAGCCCAAGGGATGTAAGACTTGACTAGTCAGATAGATTAAGTTTTTAAAAGCAGCTGAAGGGCCATAAATTTAAAACATAACTCTAATAACTTTTCAACAGGCAGAAGGCCCACAGCTTATCTTGAAAGACTGTAATACTTGATAAGTAAGATCCTTAAAACTTAAAGCAGCTGAAGGCTGATGCTTTTTAAAAAACAATGCAATAAATTTTCAAAAGGCAGAAAGCCTTTGATTTTAAAAAACACAATTACAAGCATACAAATTTAAACCATCGGCTATGAGCCATTAAAAACACACAATTAAACGCCAATAAGGAAGGCAGTATAGGCAACGGCACTCAGAAGTTTCCAGGGGGCTTGGTCTGCCCTTGAAATCTTAACGTTTGCTTAGGTGAGACAAGAAGTTGGCCCAACTATACTCAATCCACCGGCAACACAACCAAGAGACAGTCAGGGACCCAATGACAAGACGACTTGTTAACCACAGACAAGGATTCCAAAGCCAAAACGTTACAGACATAGCCGCCCACAATCAAATATACATTACGCTGTCAAAAACTGCACACCATGTTGGACAATGACAACAGGTGAGGAAAGGACACTGCCTGAACTTACATCAGTGACCAGGGCAGGTAACAGGAACACTAACGGCCCCAAGGCAGAAAATTTCGCTGGTGCATTTGAATTTCACATCGACAGATATAGTTAATTCCACCACATGACAGCTAAATCTTCACCATTCGAACACTCACTGTTGCTCCCAGGAATACCACCAACAGCGAACCACCAACAACGTGAATGGGTGTGGCTTCAGTAATTAAATCACCACTCAATGTTCATGTTCTGGGTCGGTGAGCCATGAACCTCGCAGCACTCGGAACAGCCCCCTCAGACACTGCGTAGAGACCACCAGCGTGCCTGGCCGACTGCGCCGCGTGGAGACTTGCTTGATCTGCTCCAACTGACCGACTCACTGCCAGTACGCCAACAACATTTGAAACAAGTTGTCGGTGACATGCCTTGCTCAGGCTGCCCAAGAGCTACTACTGCAGTAGATAACCTCTACCTATGGATTATGGCTCGGAGGAACCCTGGGAGCAATGCCACCATGTTGAATAATGCTTTTCATGCAGCCACAGAGCGTTATGTTATGACTCAAACTGTGTGCAATAGTGCTGCACGATGCAAAACTTCACTCCCGACGTTGGTGGCGAAGTCCATCTTTGCGACCATGACACCTTGCAGCACTGTACGGATGGGCCCAAAAACATGCCGAATGGACTGCTCAGGATTGGCATCAGGTTATCTTCACTGATGAGTGTCGCATATGCCTTCAACCAGACAATCATTGAAGATGTGTTTGGAGGCAACTATATCCTCTGTGTTCTTAATAGATTAGAAAAATGCCCATGAAATGCTACTGTCCAGTAAATGCTTAACATGTATGCCTTGTACACTTGCTGTTATTACAGGGTGCCACACTTTCTTTTTACTTACCATGTGATCTCCTTCATACAACAAATCATAAATCTTTTCCCTGGAAAAACTATCATCCTGCTTACCAAAATCATTATCTGACCCACTGTCACTTTCTCTGTGCTTTAGATTTTGTACTTCTTCCACCTTTTTCTCAATTTCAGCATTTTGAAATTTTCATTTACTTTTACCAGTTTTTCCTCAATCACTACTGCACACTTTGTTTCTATCTCAGTTTGTAAATCAGTTTTAATCTGATCAATTTGGTTCTCAAGTTCAACCCTTTTTTTCAGCTCATTGTTTCTCAGAAACCTCCAACTTCATACTATTGTCATCACAAAGCTTCTTTCCCTCTTCCACACATTTATGACTCAATGTTAATTTCTCATTAGTATTATCACAATCTTCAACTACTGCATCACACTTCTTATTTAATTCTACAAGATTAGAGTTGACTACTTTAAACTTCCTCTTAATTTCTTTCTTCAATTCATCCGTTAAGCTGACCATGTCAGTTCTAATGCTATCAGTTTTCATTTCCACCCTATTAATGTCTTTTTTTCATTCCACTAATGTCTTCTTTCATACCACCAATGTCCTCTTTCATACTCATGTTACTCAAACATCTCAAACTACTCATAATTTGCCTTAACATTGTTTCCAAATTTCCGTCTGTCATAAACTGTTGCCCTTGCTAACTTTCACTACTAAATTCCTCCCCAACCTTAACAATCTCACCCACTTCAGTAGTGTTTTTGTCCATTTCGCTCATATCACCACACAATGTAGGTGCACTTTTATCATTCCATCTACAACAGGACTTTGTCCCCATCATTCAAAGTTACATTCATGTTTGATTTATAACCACTGGTGTCTACAGAAACAGTCTCCTGTTGTCACTCCACACTGTCTTTTTCATTAAGGCCACTCATTATATACCAATTAATATGAAACAGCTTTTGCAATGAATTACCTTGTTTTTAATCACTCGTCTGCTGCTGCTCTGCAGTGGTTGTTGCGGTTGTCATCTGGATATGCATGGCTGCGGCAAGTTGTAATTCTCTTGGTGAGGCGTTTTGTTTACCTCCAGCTGGCTGTGTCCACCTGCGTGCTGATTGGCTGCTCCTGTACTCAGTGGCTGCTTCCATAGAACCCACTTGCTGATTGGCAGTTATCATACTGTGGCCATGAAACCCCCCAGTGCTGAATGGCTGTATCATCTCTTCCATTTAAAACTGCACTGTAAACCACTTGAGTTCACACTTCACTGTCAAATTTTGTGAGTTCTAGTTTATTGTGCCCACATACAATAGTCTTCACCATGGGCAGTGTATGTGACGATTTGCCTGCTTTGTTTCTTCATTGATTGTCCTTGGTGTCAACGTACTGCGTTGATATGCTGGTTGAAAAATGGGTTTGTAATTCTGACTCTGACTACTGTAAATAATGTAGCCGATACTTTAATTTCACTGTTCACAACCCCGCCCCCGCAATTATACACAGTTATATGGCCAGTGCACTGTTGTTTAACCTTCGATAAGCCTCATTAATAGTTTGCAGGCAAACCTCCACATACTGCTACAATAGTTCACTGCTGAACATCTACGAGCCATAAAAACCTAACCACAAAGTTCACAGTTCTTGAAGAATAGAAAGGTACATATAGAGCAGACACTGTGATTGTTTTAACACGCTGCCTAATGGTGTAACACTTATTACACAGTTCAGTTGAAGCATTGTTGTTGTTCCAAGCAACACAGGTTTCTTGTCTGCAACTTGGCCGTGGATTGTTTGTCTTGGGACCAAAATTCAGGCCCTTATACAGGGTGTTACAAAAAGGTATGGCCAAACTTTCAGGAAACATTCCTCACACACAAATAAAGAAAAGATGTTATGTGGACATGTGCCCGGAAACACTTAATTTCCATGTTAGAGCTCACTTTAGTTTCGTCAGTAACGTGATGAAATTGTAAATTTTCACAATCAACATGTGTGGGCTGACAAGAATCCGCACAGAATTGTGCAATCACGTCATCAACACAGATTTTCTGTGAACGTTTGGGCAGGCATTGTTGGTGATGTCTTGATTGGGCCCCATGTTCCTCAGCCTACACTCAATGGAGCATGTTATCATGATTTCATACGGGATACTCTACCTGTGCTGCTAGAACATGTGCCTCTACAAGTACGACACAACATGTGGTTCATGCACGATGGAGCTCCTGCACATTTCAGTCGAAGTGTTCGTACGCTTCTCAACAACAGATTCGGTGACCGATAGATTGGTAGAGGCGGACCAATTCCATGGCCTCTACGCTTCTTGACCTCAACCCTCTTGACTTTCATTTATGGGGGCATTTGAAAGCTCTTGTCTACACAACCCCAGTACCAAATGTAGAGACTCTTCGTGCTCGTATTGTGGATGGCTGTGATACAATATGCCATTCTCCAGGGCTGCATCAACGCATCAGGGATTCCATGCAACGGAGGGTGGATGCATGTATCCTCGCTAACGGAGGACATTTTGAACATTTCCTGTAACAAAGTGTTTGAAGTCACGTTGGTACGTTCTGTTGCTGTGTGTTTCCATTCCATGATTAATGTGATTTGAAGAGAAGTAATAAAATGAGCTATAACATGGAAAGTAAGCGTTTCCGGACACATGCCCACATAACATATTTTCTTTCTTTGTGTGTTAGGAATGTTTCCTGAAAGTTTGGCCATACCTTTCTGTAACACCCTGTATATCCTCACAATAATAGGTCCTGAAACTTTACATTGTTTGATGTTTAATTTACAAAAATTACAATTAAAACTTAACTCAATAAATTAACTGTATACATCAAAAATTTGTTCTTTTTAACAGTTTCTACTACTACAAGGTTTAGGCTGAATTATTTAAATGATGACATTACATATATTATTACGCAAACAATACTTTTGACAAAACTGTTAGTTACTTTGGAATAAATTAAGGGCTGGCTTTGCTAACAAGTTTTCAATTAGAGCCAAATGGAGCCTTTAAAATTACTATTAGTTGTTCCTCCAAATGTTTATACTTAGTACAGAATTTATATTTGTTTATAAGTCAACAGTAGAATTTAAGTTACAAAACAACTACTGACTTCAGTCTATAATGAAAGATACTGACTATATTGTACTAGTTGAAATAAGTTAGAAAAGCATTTTCATACCTAAAACAAAACACAGAATTAGATCTGGTGTTATATTCTTTAAAATTGAGGGCCAACCTCTCTCATTCATGAAAATACAGATTACACTCACATATTCCCCTGCAGGTCTGGGGGTTAGAATAGGCCCGCGGTATTCCTGCCTGTCGTAAGACCATTTCAGCCATTATGTGATGGTTCCCTGAAGGGTTTGACCTCCATACTTCCAAATTTTTCTGAAGAGTGAGCCAATTGGGGAAGGGCGCCTTATCTGGTGCATCGCATCCATCGTGCATTGAGATCTTTAGCCCGCTTTCTTGCCGTCGTATTGCGGTCCCGCTCACTCTCCATCTCTTGAGCGAGGATACATTCCTGGGTGCAGTTTCCGCCATCCAGTATGCTGTGTCGCTTTCTGCACCGATGACAACCATGGACTTCTTTGCACCTGATATCCAGCACGGTAGCCAGTCCGCTATGGTGGGGCCACCATGTACCCTGTTGGTTGTAGCCTGGTGACAACACAGAGATCGCTCTGCTGATGCCTGTGCCGTTAACTCCCTACATATGCCAAGGAGTAGATGCCTACCTCCCTGAGGCATTGGGACTCCCGGCAATGGCCATCCTGCCAGCTGGCCCTTGCTGCGGCTGGGTGGTGCCTGTCGGGAGGGCCCCTGGTTGGAGTGGGTCGCATCAGGGTGGAGGACACGCAATGAAGCATTGCACATCTTCTCTTGCTGGTGGCCAGCTGCCAGCAGTCTCTAATCATTCCAGGGCTCAATTTAATGCATACATGTATGACCCCAAATAATTTCCCTCCCCGGCCACACCATGGGAGGAATGAAAGGCTAAGGATGGCAGCGAAGCTTATTCGCCTTGGTACCTAACATGTACAAGAGCTGATGGGGAATCCTTTGTGTTAATGAAGCCTCAGTTCTTTGTAGAGCATTTGGAGGACAAGTTTGGGGAGATGGAGGGCTTGTCCAAAGTGCGGTCTGGGTCAGTCTTGATAAAAACAGCATCCTCTGCCTAGTCATGGGCATTACTCGCTTGTAACAAGCTGGTGGATGTTTCTGTTACTATCACGCCCCATAAAAGCTTAAATATGGCCCAAGGTGGTATCTTCACAGGGATCTTCTTTTACAGTCTGATGACAAGCTGCGCCAACTTAGAGTGACGAGGTGTCCATTTTGTCCGGCACATCCACCGGGGTCCGAGGTATAATCAGGTTGCCACTGGGGCCTCTATCTTGGCCCTCAAGGGTGACACCTTACACGAGAAGGTCAAGGTGATGGTCTGCCACTGTGATGTCAAGCCATATATTCCTTCCCTGATGTGGTGCCTTAAGCATTGGAAGTTCGGCCATATGTCTTCCCGCTGTGCTTCCAGCCTCATATGTCAAGATTGTGGTCATCCATCCCATCCCAATACTCCATGTGTTCCGCCTACCATCTGTGTCAACTGTGGAGGACACCGTTCCCGTCGCTCGCCGGACTGTAGGATTCTACAGAAGGAAAAGAAAATGATGGAATACAAGACCCTGGACTGACTGACCTACACTGAGGCTAAAAGGCTCCCTATTGCTCCCGCACCACCTACCTCAGGAGCAGCACCCGCCCCCCCCTCCCCAAACCATTGGGGACATCAGTCCCCACTTACAAGCTGCAGAAGCGTAAGTCTTCTTCAGCTTCTCTCGCTAGAAAGGGGGCCTTGGGTCACTCCCTTCCCAGGTTCCTACCAGTGGTAAAGCGGACACCCTCCAGTGGCTGAAGAAGCCACAGTTAGCTGGTCGTAGGGCTTTGCGGTCCTCCTCAGTCCCGGAGACTAAATCAAAGAAGCCCTCTCAACTAGAGCAACCCAAGAAACAGTGCGAGAAATAAAAATCGAAGACCCCTAAGAACAAGGAAATTGCGGTGGCACCCATACCTCTTATACCAACAAGCTCTGCGTCTGAGGATGAGGTGGAGATTCTGACGTCTGCTGAGGACCTAGATCTCACCGGACCCTCAGCCATGATGGATGTTGCTCCCACAGGCACTCAATCGGTGGGAGCAGGAGACCCAGTGGTGTAATCTGCCTCCTCGGTCCCTTCACGCCTTTTTCAGCTGTGGACACTGTCAATCTCCAATGGGATTGCAGCGGTTTTTTCCACCATGTTGCTGAGCTCCGCAATCTTATTAGCCTTCACCCTTTCTTCTGTATTGCTCACAAGGGAATTTGGTTTCCAGCGATGTGAACTCCCCGCCCTCCATGGCTATCGGGGTTATTATATGTGAGGATATCTGGCGGAGTCTGCGTCTACGTCCTTAACTCTCTTTACAGCGAGAGTGTACCTCTTCAAATACCTTTAGAGGCTGTCGCTGTTCAGGTGTGTAATATCTATCTTCCACCGGATGGTGATGTCCCACAGCATGTACTGGCCACATTGATAGCCCAACTGCTGCCCCCTTTTCTGTTAATGGGCAACTTTAACGCCCATAACCCTTTGTGGGGTGGCTTGGTGGCAACAGGCCGAGGCACTGTCGTTGAGCAAGTGTTGGCACAGCTTGACCTTTCCCTTTTAAATAATAGTGCCCCCTCACATTTCTGTGTGGCACATGGCACGTACTCAGCCACTGACCTTTCAGTCTGCAGCCCTAGCCTTCTACCATCTGTCCAATGGAGTGTGCATGATGACTGTGTGGTAGTGACTACTTTCAGATCTTTCTGTCACTGCCACAGTGTCACTCTTCTGGGCTCCTATGAATAAGGCTGACTGGGACTTGCTCGCCTCCATTACCACTATTGAGCCTCTTTCTCATGACACCGTTGATGTGGTGGTTCAAACTATCACCACTGGCATCATTTTTGCAGCAGAATCTGCAATTCCCTGTTCTTCCGGGTCCCCTCAGCGGAGGACTTTGCCTTGGTGGTCACCGGAGATGGCTGTGGCGATTAGAGATCGTCACAGGGAATGGTATGTCTCCACCATTGGCATCCGTACCTCTCCATCACTGGTTTGGAGCAAGATTAGGTGACTCTATGGGTATCCAACACCCGTCAGCGTACCTGGGCTTTCCCTGAATGGAGCAGTCTGCAATCATGTCTGAATCAGACATGATTGCAGAACTCTTGGTAGAGCATTATGCTCAGAGTTCTGCTTCTACGAATTACCCACTGGCCTTCCGCTCCCTGAAAGAGCGTTTGGAGTGTTGGAGCCTTTCATTCCATACGCGCCACCCCGAATCGTACAATGATCCATTCAGTGAGTGGGAATTCCAAAGTGCCCTAACTGCTTGCCCTGATGCAACTCCTGGGCCAGATTGCATCCACTATCAGATGCTCAAACACCTCTCAGTGGACTGCCAGTGACACCTCCTCACCGTTCCAACCGTATCTGAGTTGAGGGTGAGTTCCCATCACAATGGTGGGAAAGCATCATCATCCCCATTTTGAAACCTTGCAAGAACCCACTGGAGGTGGACAGCTACTGCCCCATTATCCTCACCAATGTTCTGTGCCAGTTGCTCGAACACATGGTGAGTCGGAAGTTGACTTGGCTACTTGATTCTCGGGGCCTTCTGGCTCCATCCCAGGGTGGGTTCCATAAGGGCCACTCTGCCACTGATAATCTAGTCTGCCTGGAGTCTGCCATCTGCATGGCATTTGCCCATCATCTGCATCTGGTTGCCATCTTTTTGACATGTGGAAGGCGTACGATACAACGTGGCGACATCAGATCTTCAGCACGCTCCTGATTTTTATTCAAAATTTGCTGTCGCTTCGTTCCATCTGCAAGCAAGTTGGTTCCTCCCACAGTTCCTCCAGAGTCCAGGAGAATGGGGTCCCACAAGGCTTTGTCTTGAGTGTCTACGTCTCTTTAGTTGCTATCAATGGGCTAGCTGCAGCTGTAGGAATGTCTGTATCGGCTTCTTTGTATGCTGATGACTTTTGCTTGTACTATAGCTCCCCTGGCATTGAGGCTGCTGAATGGTGGCTACGGGGCACTATCCCCAGGGTGCAGTCTTGGGCCATTACGCACGGCTTCCAGTTCTTGGCCGCCAAGACCTGCGTCATGCATTTCTGTTCACCCTGAGCCATGGCTATCTCTTGGCAGCGAACCTCTTGCCGTGGTGGAGATGCATCAGTTTTTGGGGTTGGTTTTTGATGCCCAGTTGACTTGGCTCCCTCATGTTCAGCAGCTTAAACAAACGTGCTGGCGCCATCTTAACGCTCTTCATTGCTTGAGTCACACCAGCTGGGGTGCCTACCGGTCTACCCAGGCATTGATTCTGTCCTGTCTCAATTATGGGAGCCTGTCTTATGGTTTGGCATCGCCTTCCGTGTTGTGGTTGCTTGACCCCATAATTCACTGCAGGATCTGACTTGCAACTGGAGCTTTCCACACAAGCCCTGTATCAGCATACTAGTGAAGGCTGGTGTCTCTCAATTGCGGATCCGATGCCTACGTCTACTGGCCTCTTATGCTTCACATGTTTGTAGCTTGCCTGGGCATCCAAATTACCATCTCCTGTTCCCAAACTTGGGTTGTCCATCTTCCAGAACGGTGGCCCCAGTCCGGGTGTACAATCGTGGTTCGCATCCAGGCTCTTCTCTCTTGGCTTGAGTTTTTCCTTCTCCCACCTCTTTTCTGGGCCAATATACATAGATCCCCATGGTGCGTGCCCCGACCATGCCTTTGGCTGGATTTGGCACAGGGCCCGAAGGACTCAGTCCCTTCTGAGGCCCTCCACCGACGCTTTCTTTCCATCTTTGCCTGTTTCATGGCTCTGCCATTGCCTATACCGATGGTTCGGTGGTTGCTGGTCGAGTTGGTTATGCTATTACTCCTGGGGATCATTCTGAACAATGCTCATTTCCCTACGGAGCTTGTCACCACCTCTTGCGCCCTAGAGTATATCTGCTCCTGTTGAGGTGAGTCCTTCATTATCTGTAGTGACTCCTTGAGTGGTTTACAAGCTATCGAGCAGTGTTTTCCTCATTCTCGTCTGGTGATAGCTATCCAGGAGTCCCTCCATACTCTTGCGCATTCCAGCCGATCCGTGTTCTTTGTGTGGACCGTGGTCATGTTGGCACCCCGGGTAATGAACGTGTTGACATACTGGCTAAACAGGCTGTCGGTGCACCAGCCTAGGAGATTGGCCTTTCAGAGTGTGATCCCCTGTCAGTTTTGTGGCAGAAGGTCCTTGGTACCTGGGGTACCCAACAAACTTCAGTTCATCAGGGAGACTACTGGTGTGTGGCGCTCCTCCTTGCGGGCCTCTCGCAAGGACTCTGTTGTACTCTGCTGGCTGCGCATTGGCCACACCTGGATGATGCACAGTTATTTATTGTGCTGCGAGGATCCACTTCTCTGTCACTGTGGTTCAGCATTGACAGTGGTCCACATTTTGTGGGACTGTCCACTTTTAACTGCACTCAGGCAGACACTTGTGCTGCCTGATACGCTCCCTGCACTTTTAACAGATGACGCTGCCATGGCAGGCTTCGTTTTGTGTTTTATTTGAGCAGGGGGCTTTTATCGCTCAATCTGAGGGTTTGTTTCTTTTGTGTGTTGCGTCTGGCCTTTGGCTTCCAGTTTCAGATTGGGGTTTTTAGTGTGTCTCTTGGTGGTTGGCTTTTCCTTTTTTTTGTTTCCATGGTTGGCCAACCACTGTAGCACTCTGCTTTTCCTTCCTTTTGTCTGGTCTTTGTCTGTGTCTTTCTTGTTCTGTATAGTTCCTTGTCATTTCAGTTGCTTGTTTTCATTCCTTGTGGCTGTTTCATGGTCGTGGAAAAAGGGACCAATGGCCTTTGTAGTTTGGTCCCTTCAATCCCCACAAACCAACCAACACTCAACGTGTGTTAATGGTAATTAGTTAAAATTGAAAAAAAATGAATTCTAAGGAGGCAGATGGCAAAAGGAGAGGGGAAGTAAAAATATCCCAGCCTGCTTTGTTACAAGATTACTTTTATTATTCCAGTGGGAACCTCATCCCAACCCACTGAGTTTAAATGTTTTAGGGACATTATGATTTTAATCAAATCAGAACTTGAAACGGTAAAAATTAAAACTCGAACAATTGCTCTCTAGCATTTCAGGATTTGTACTTCATGGTGTGCAATCATCAATGTTATTACAACTAAAGAAGAAATCATTGAATAATTCCAGTATCGCTCCTGGGACCTCTAACAGCTCTACCATTTATCATTATTTTAGAGGAGCAGCATTTTCTATTCATTCTACTGCCAAATTAACTTCTTACAACAACCAAACAGCTTTGGATTTGTTTTTAGCATTTAAAATGGAATGTAATGTTTGCAGTATGCTTTTGTAATTTAACTACTTTGTCAAATGGTTTTTTTTATGCGCTTACATTCTAAGAAATTCAGGATTTTGATTAACTTTTGCCTCCAAATGCAGTTTCTCCTCTTAATGCTAGACAATGTAATTCCTCCTATGAGAGTTTAATATATTGATCCATGTGATCTCTCTTTATGATGATCTTTGAACTGACTCATGTCTAGTATTCTTCTGTGTTGTTACATTTTGTGACCATGAAGTGAATATAGTATATCATTATGATAAAGTGGCGTTAAATGTTATTATTTCACCATAATATTATTACTCGCCACACTGGTGACCTTGTGTTACATTTTTTCTGTGAATCCAGTGATTTGGACAATTTCCGCAATCGAAATACCACTGGACAATGTGGCCTACAATAGCAATGACTGTTGAGATGCAGCGACCAACTCTGTCCACAGTTTCTATGCCTACAAGTACCTTCAATTTGCCACCATTGTGCTTTGAACCACGTGAAAATAGAAAATTGTGACCAATTTTCATCGACATTGTCACAACTTGCTCAACAAGGTGCACAGACAATGGACATTGTTGCACATGCCCTTACGCCCTGTGAAATTTTCCAGGATGATTTATTCATTATGCTGCCCCATCAATGGGTTTCTATATGCGTGAAAATGCAGCTGTGTTATAAAATTCATGTGTTATCCTTTCTAACTCTAACATACAAACGACACTGCTGGCTCTCCACCATGGTGCCGTATTGCTGGCAGATTCACATAACCTCGTTAAATTCGACAATAAACCACAAGTGATTAGTTCAATGAACAATGTGACTTTCACTGCCGCCCTGTCTGGTGCTCGTAGATTGAGCTTTCCTGGTGCACCAGAACTAGTAAACAAACCTCCGTAGTGTACTGTGTCATGAGTACCAAATCTCTTCACGGCCACGGCTGTTTCTACTGTGCCGGTCATCCCTGCAACTGCAGCTGCTGCATTGGATTATACACACATCAAAAAAAGTTTTGCATCACCTCGGTTATGAGAGTTTTGGAACCTACACCAAAAATTGGAATAGAGATCAACATAAATATCACTTCCACCCTTTTTATTGCTCATGAAAACCACACATTGCATGTTGTACCACCATACAGTGAGACTTTCAGAGTTGGTGGTCCAGATTGCTGTACACACCGGTACCTCTGATTCCCCGTAGCACATCCTCTTGCACCCCTGCATGCCTGCATTCGTCATGACATACTATCCACAAGTTCATCAAGGCACTATTGGTTCAGATTGTCCCACTCCTCAATGGTGATTCTGCATAGATGCCCCAGAGTGGTTGCTGGGTCACATCATCCATAAAAAGCCCTTTTCAGTCTGTCCCAGGCCTGGAGAACATGCTGGCCACTCTAGTCGAGCGATGTTGTTATCCTGAAGGAAGTCATTCACAAGAGATGCAGAAGGGGGTCGCAAATTGTCATACATGAAGACGAATGTCTCGCCAATATGCTGCCGAAATGGTTGCACTATCAGTTGGAGGATGGCATTGACGTATCATACAACTGTTATGGCGTCTTCCATGACCACTAGCAGCATACGTCAGCCCCACATAATGCCACCCCAAAACAGCAGGGAACTTCCACCTTGCTGCACTCACTGGACAGTGTGTCAGCCTGACCAGGTTGCCTCCAAACACTTTCCTGATGATTGTCTGGTTGAAGGCATATGCAACACACATCAGTGAAGAGAATGTGATGCCAATCCTGAGTGGTCCATTCAGCATGTTGTTGCGCCCATCTGTACTGCATTGCACAGTGTCTTGGTTGCAAAGATGGCCATGGCCATGGATGTTAGGAGTGAAGTTGTGCATCGTGCAAGACTATTGTGCACAGTTCAGTCATAACATGACGCTGCATTAAAAACATTGTTCAACATGGTGGTGTTGCTGTCAGGGTTCCTGTGATCCATAATCCATAGGCAGTGGTCATCCATGCAGTACTACTACAGGCCCTTGGGCGGCCTGAGCGAGGCATGTCACCGACAGTTCCTGTCTATCTGTATCTCCTACATGTCCAAACAACATTGCTTTTGTTCACTCTGAGATACCTGGACTCGTCCCTTGTTGAGAGCCCTTCCTGGCACAAAGTAACAATGCGGACACGATCAAACTGTGGTATCTACCATCTAGGCATGGTTGAACTACAGACAGCACGAGCCGTGTACCTCCTTCCTGGTGGAATGACTGGAACTGGTTGGCTGTTGGATCCCGTCCGTCTAATAGGTGCTGCTCATGCATGGTTGTTTGGTTGTTTATGTCTTTGGGCAGGTTTAGTGACATCTTTGAGCAGTCAGAGGGACTGTGTCTGTGATACAATATCCACAGTCAACGTCTATCTTCAGGAGTTCTGGAAACCGGGATGATACAAAACGTTTTTTTTATCTGTGTATGTATGAGCATCAGGAACAATGTAAAGCCAAGTGTCCAGGTTTTCTGCAGGCCACCGCAACATCATCTGTGTTCACCGCTCTTCTCCTGCCTGTTTCTTTCAGGATGTCTACCACAACTGCCTTTGTTTATCAAGGATAGGCCGAAGACATGGTTTGCTCTTGTGGACAGCATCCTCAACATCGACAGAGTCTCATCTGATGAAGTGCGGTTCGTATCTTTGATTTCATGAGGAAACGGATTTGATGTCTGATTTCATCCTCACAGCACCAGTGTGGGACATGTATTAACACACAAAATCTATTATTCTCGAGCGCTCATTGAGAATTCCATAAGCAGCAATTAATCACATAGTGCATGACGCATCACTTGCTTAATTCCATAAGCAGCAATTAATCACATAGTGCATGACGCATCACTTGCTTAACTCACACCATCGCAGATCAGAGCATTGACTGATCCCTCCTTCCTCTCTGTTGCAGCTTTGTGGTCGCTATGGATAGTGAAAATACCAGATGCTCTCCAGCTGTGACTTTTATCAAATGCCACCAACCCATTAGAGATGCACCTACGGCTAGCAGACAATGCCTATAAAATCATCAGACGTTGACAATTCACCGCAATACAGAATCCTTGCTGACAGTTGGCAATACTGCACACATTCCAGTACATATTTTCATGCAAGGGAAAGCGAGATCACTCTAGTCAACAACCTCAGTCAAGGTACTACCTTGACTCCACTCCCGCCGTGCCTCCTCACCCAGACCCTTTCTCCACCTCACCTGATTCCTGTACTGCAACTACATATGTCCCATACAGTCCGCAGCTGCACCCCATGTATTCACTGTGTTGGTACCATGCCTATCATGGAGCTGTGGCTCAGAAGTGTTGCACGCTGTGCACCCTGCACCCAAACTTCCATCACAGGATGAGTTAGGCACATCATCTTGCTGGTACTCTACAGGGCACCTGCAGCAACACCAATCTGCACAACTATCTCCGGGCAGACTGTATGCATGTGACCTCATGAGTGACATGTTCTTCCTGGTCATCACCAGCACAGATATCATTGTCATACCTCCAGTGTTGTCAACTTCACCACCAACGCTTTCCACCATGTCATTGCAAGCAGCAAACAATTTGCCAGTAATCACCTATGGCTCCACACACCTTCTCCTCAAACTTAAACTGAAAATTTGTTTTGAATGGACATTCAACATGGCTGACATTGATGAGTCAGTGTTGGGCATTGATTTTCCATAACACTATATGGCCTCTCTCCAGATTTATCATTGGGACCCCTCTTCCATGACTTCTGACACATGCATCAAGGTCTCCTTTGTTGCAACACCCACACATTCAGGAGCAACAATGGCTGCCTCTTTCCACCAGTTGGCTGACCTCGCATCCCTCACTTCAGACCTGGTGGCTTCATTGTGCAAGCTACTCAGCCAATGACATAACATTGCAGCCCTATGCGCAGCCAGTGCATCGCTAAAGGCAGTGATCAACTTCACTTCCACAGACCTGGCATGTACGCGAACGACAATCGCAGCACTTTCAGTGGCTACCACTACTACAACACTGGCCACTGCTCCAGTCTTGCTCTCTATGGACAATAAACTGTCTTCTTGCTTCCACGGTGAGCTATCTGCCTCCTTCACGATGGCAGACTATACTTGCTGTACAGCTGTCAAACCAATGAGCTACACACAGGCTGTACGACTGATGCCATCCTGCACACTCATGTCGAGCCCCCACACCCTCGCAGCACCTCATCCACTGCAGACACAGACCATGCCCCTCTCACCATGCAGACACCGCATGCAGCAGCTGGCCTGGACTCCACATCTGCAGCTGCTGACACAGTACCTGATGGCAGAGAATGTTCACCACCTTCGCCACCTATTCTACAGGTCAGCTCAGTTTCGCAGTGCTGTGTGTGACATAGTTTCCTGCTCTGGAGTGCCTTCTGCTTGTGTAGGCCCAGTGAGGTTCTCCATTAAAGTTATTAGAAACTGTACATGTCATGGGCTACATACTTTTGTAAGAACCCTCTGTCCATGCAAAAGCACACCATCTGTCGGCTAAGAAACTTCACACCGCAAAAGAATGCATTCAGGAATTTTTACAAACAGGAATCGTACATCTTTCTGACAGTAATTGGTCATTGCCTATTCATCTTTTCCCAAGAAGGACTCAGCCTTCAGGCTTAGTGGGGACTAACGTAGACTCAATGCCTGCACCATTTTAGACAACCACCCCATACCCCTCATTCAAGATTTTGCGTTGCAATTACATGGTGCTCGCCATTTTAGCGCTATTGTCTGTCGTAAGGCATATTATCAGATTAGAATGCACAAAGACTGCTTTCCTAAGACAGCCATTATAACCCCTTTGGCTTGTTCGAATATTGCTATATGCCTTATGGTCTTAAAACAGAAGCTCAGACATGACAAAGGTTTGAAGACTCATTATCTCGCCAGTTCCCATTTTGTTGTGCTTACTTTGATGACATTTTAATTTTCTCCACTTGTGCTGATGAACATGAGCAACATCTTTCTCAAGTACTGTGCATGTTCTCAGGTAATGAAGTGGAGATAAACGAAAACAAATCCCAGCTGCACCAGCCAGAAGTTATGTTCTTGGGCCACACAGTGAACTCTGAAGGCATATGCCCCATGGCTGAACGTGTCACTCACATTACGAGCTTAACACCACATGTAATGTTTCATGACCTACATCGCTTCTTGGGCATGATCAGTTTTTTCAGGCACCACATCCCTCATGCCACCTCCTTGCAGTCTCCTCTAACTGACATCTTGCAAGGCAAACATATCTCGAGTGATCGCAAGGTTACATGGACCCAGGACATGACTCTCATCTTTAGTGACTTAAAAACAGTCCTAACTAATGCAGTCATCCTGGCACCATTGCGCCTATTTCAGTCACTATAGAAGCTAGTGACACCATGATCAGTGCCGTGCTGCAGCAACACATTCACAAAGACTCTCAACCAATATGTTTCTTTAAAAAAAAAAAAAAAACTATCCGCCTCTCAACATTAATGGTCATCATTTGACAGGGAGCTACTGGCTATTTATGAAGCCATACACTATTTCTGAGAGGATATTGAGCCACGTGATGTCACCATTTACATGGCTCACCAACCCCTGGTTGATGCACTGTTAACCCTGCTAGTGATCTACCTTCACGTCATTTCATGAGTACGGTTTTCATCAGTCAATATACAATAGACGTACATTTTATCAGAGGTTCGGATAACATCATAGCAGACTACATGTCATGCATTAATACTATTATGGGCCTGTTTGATCACAAGGAGCTTGTGCAACTACAAACTACTGATCCAGAGGTACAGTTGCTAGTTACTAACAACTCCACCTCTCTCCACATTCAGCCACGCCCTTTCCCTGGCATAATTCTTTGTGACACTGCAGCTAACATTCCATGACCACTCATACCCCTTCCCCTTCGACAGGCCATTTTCTCTTCACTGCACAGTCTGGCTCATCCGAGCATCAGAGCAACTGTACACCTAGTAACGGAACGTTTTGTTTGGCCACACATCAAGAAAGACTGTCGTGAGTGGACATGAGCCTGCATATCTTGTCAATGTGCCAGAGTTGGTCGACATGCGCATTTCCATCTGGGACACTTTGAAATACTGGAGGGATGCTTCAAATATGTTCATATGGACCGTGTTGGCCTCCTACCCCCTTCTAACGGCCATCGTTATATTTTGTCAGTCATTGACCACTTGACACGATGGGTAGAGGCAGTTCCTTTGAACACTATATCGGCGGACACCGAGGCTTGAGCATTCATTATCTGCTGGCTCTCTGGATTCAGCTGCCCTGCATCCATCACCACAGATCAGGTCAGACAGTTTGAATCTCTACTCTTCAAATGATTGTGTGTCCTATGCAGTGCCAAGCATTTCCATACAAATCCTACCACCCACAAAGCATCAGGTTAGTGGAGCACTGGCACCACACACTAAAGCCAGCATTTATGTGCCACTCCAGCTATTAGTCGGATGGACATCTGTGGGTACTGCTAGGCGTTCGCACAGAGTATAAAGACCATTTAAAGGCCTCTCTGGCAGAGATCCTGTATGGTGAACCCCTGGTACTTCCAGCAGAATTTGTCAAGGACATTACTTCTCTTCATGAAGAGAGGCTACACTCCTTGCTCGAGCAAGTTCGCTCTCATATCCCGTGAATGCGCATACTACAACCATGAGCACATAGTCACCCACCAGTCTTTTCACAAAAGGAACTTGCAGACTGTGACTTTCTTATGTTGTGAGATGACATCATTTGTCCTGCTCTTACTCCACCCTATTCATGACCTTACCATGTTCTCAACCGTGCTGCAAACACTGTGACCATCCTGTTAAATATGAAGATGGCACCTGTTCTTTTGGACATGTCCGAAAGAACAGATGCCATTGGTGACCATGCAGCTCTCTAGAATGAAATTACAATTAAATCAATACCATCAGCTGCGGATGGACATTGATATACATCAGCGGGGACTGTTGAAAATGTGTGCCCTGACCAGGACTCGAACCTGGGATCTCCTGCTTACATGGTAGACACTCTATCCATCTGAGCCATTGAAGGCACAGAGGATAGTGCAACTGCAGGGATTTATCGCCGGCATGTTCCACGTGAGACCCACATTCTCAACTTATAGTCCACTCACTACATTCGTAGTGCCCCTGTGATTATACCCATTATATGTGGTAGACAATCCACCAAGTCCCGTAAGATTGTCTACCACGAGTAATGGGTATAATGGCAGGGGCACTATGAATGTAGTGTATGGACTATAAGTTGAGAATGTGGGTCTCATGGGGAGTGTACTGGCAATAAATCCCTGCAGTCACAATATCCTCTGTGCCTTCGATGGCTCAGATGGATAGAGCATCTTCCATGTAAGCAGGAGATCCTGGTTTCGAGTCCTGGTCGGGTCACACATTTTCAACTGTCCCCGATGATATATACCAACACCCGTCAGCAGCTAATGGTATTGATTTAATTGTAATTTCACCCTGCTAAATGGCATATCACAAATGGTCTCTCTACATAGAGTTAAACCACCATGGGTCCTCACTAAACATGTCTTGAATGACAAGGCCTCTGAGCTTCCTCCAACTGTTAACGCAACAAGTGTATCGGTTTCCAATGAGTGTTCAGCAGGCACTTCCCTCCCACCCTTTTTACACCTCATGAAGCCAGTGTTAGTGATTGTGTCTCCCCCAGTGACTGTGATGCATGTGATGAACTCCCCATACCCTTCTTCTCACCGACAACACCACGCTCAACTATGACCACATTTATCGTCGTCTCAGAATTCCCAGTGGATGACATCTCAGTGCGACATCATAATGACTGTTTGTTTTTTGTGCACCTTCTCACATATGTAAATCTAAGGATATTAACCTTGTTCTCATCCAAGCTATTCACTTACCTGAAGATATTGTCAACAGCTCGCTTCAAGCTTTCATGGATGAGGATGGCATACCGTCATTTGTCATTCTATGCGACCATCACAGTCCCTCCCTTCTCCTCCTATTCAGATCAAGCTCTCCTGCGCCGGTCGTCCTACACCAGCCGATGTGAGTGAAAGATTATATTGTGTCTTCCCTGATTGCTTCCACAATACAATTCCCTTCTCCTTTTGCTTCTACACCATGATCCGCACTCCCAGAGGGGGGCTTTATGGTGGTTCGCAGAGGGGGGGCTTTGTGGTGGTTCGAAACATTGATCCATGTGATCTCTCTTTGTGATGATCTTTGAACTGACTTGATGTCTAGTTTTGTTCTGTGTTGTTATGTTTTGTGATAATGAAGTGAATAAATTACATCATTATGATAAAGTGGTGTTAAATGTTATTATTTCGCCGTAATATCATTAGTCGCCCCACTCTTGTTACCGATAGTCTACTTTTATGAGATTTAGTCTATACTGTTTACAAAAGGGAGCATTCATCTAATTTATATGTATTTGGTTGAAAAATTGTTGTAGTTTTCATTTGTTGAAGTGTGTTTACTGAATGACCACATGGTGAGGCTTAGTTTTTTAATAAATACCTCCACATTTTCTTGAATGGGGTATCTACCTCTTTTTGTTGTGCTGCCTGAAGTTAATTTGATTTTGATAGCGATACAAATAGTGCTGCATGATCTGATACTCCTAAATCTAGAATACATTTTTCTTTAACACTGTATTTATAACTATGTACAATTTTATCAATTCTTGTTGAAGCACTTGCTGTAACTCTTCTGCATTGGTCAGAATTTATATTTAGTCCATTTGTGGCTCTCAGGTTCTTTAAATCTGAAGCAAATTTGTCATCAGTTCTTACATCTATGTTGAAGTCAGTATATGTAAATAGTTTTTATGCTGTTTTTCAGTTTTTAACTTATGTAACAATGCTTCAAATTTATCTAAGAACTCAGAGCTTATATGGTACCCATGGATGCAATATATACCTATGATTAATGTGTTGTACTCTTATACTCATCACTTAAGAAGATATTAAAAAGTATGGGCTTCCATTTTAAAAAGTTAGATGGACAAAACTGTTACTTGAAAAAGCTCACGTCGTTGCTGCTCGTAGCATTTTCTTACACAAAATTGTAGGAAAGGACATACAGTCAGTCATATGGTTAGATGAAATCTGGGTCAACGTTGGAGAATCAGTTGATAAATGCTGGACAGATGATACTCCGAATAGCAGTGGTCATCAGCCAACAGAAAGAGGATCCCGATTAATTGTGGCCAATTTGGGATCTTCAAACGGCTTTGTGCCTGAAGGACTTTGTTTTTCGATGGAGAAAAACTGGTGACTGTTGTGAGGATATGGACCACCCACAGTTTCTACAGTGGTTTAAAAATTTGTTTCTCCAGTTTAGTGTTCCAACAGTGTTTGTGATGGACAATGCACCATACTATTTCGTGAATTTAGACAAAACTCCCACCACTAGTGACCTTAAAGATACTATGGTGCAGTGGATGCAGGTGGGAGACATTGCTGGAGACATGAGCAGGACACAGCTGTTGTTATACTCACTCATAAAACAAAATAAGCCTGTGATGCCTAAATATGTTGTAGATGAAATTGCAAGTGAACAAGGTCACTTTGTAATTAGGTTACTGCCTTATCACTGCCATTTCAATCCAATTGAATTGGTTTAGAGTGATGTCAAGGCATACATTAGAAGTAGCAATGAAACTTTTACTATAACAGAAATGGAAAGGCTGCTACATGAAGGTCTTGTTACTGTGGACGCTACCTCATGGAGGAAGAAGGTAGGCCATGTTGCTAAACTCATAAGAGAAGCACAGACAATAGATGCGATTATAAATAAAAATGAAAATTAATAGTTTCTCTTGATGATGATGATGATGATGATGGTGACGATGATGAAGATAATGGTTTTGGCACCGATTCCAATTATAGTGAAGGAGAACTGGATGGAATTGCACCATTGACATCGTAAGTTGGTGTGTAAATGCATACAGAATTAATTCTTTCTCTCTGTTTTGCTTTATTTATTACTATGAGTGTGGATAGCATGTTCTTTTGTATGCTTAGGTTTACATTTTCGTACAACGTTTTGCATGTGGTTATTATGGTAATAATTTGGAATGACTTCTCATAGGTATTGTCATTAAATAAAGGTGTTTTTATTTACCGGTGTCATATACTATCGAACGCTTAGCCTCCATCGTCATCGTCATTCTCTCCATTGTTAGAAAAACATACGTTGTTGTATTTATGTATAAACATTGATTGTGGCTTACACTTACAAAATGTACTTCGGAGCTGTGGGCATGTGCGGTTACAGTTATTGCAACCTCGCGATCACAGTATAGCCAACTACATGTGAGCGGTCAAGTGACATGTTTCACCGGCCTGGGTATAACTAGTGCAATTAGTGATTAAGTGCATAAAAACGTTATGGATAAGGAAACTGCCAGTGATACATGGGATCCCTTAAAACAGCAGTTTGAAATGTCAACCAAGGATCCGTTGCTCAAAATCTGTACCGACTCTTTCTCTTTTAGCTAGTTATCAGGTGAAGATGTGTCTACTCATGTAGCAAAACTGATAAGTTTGTGGAATGATTTAAACAGTGGACTTAAGCTAAAAATAAAAGTGTTTTACCAGACCTAATGCTAGTTTGCAAGACCTTGCATATTTTACCATGTGAATTTGTAAACTTTCAGTCAAGTTGGATATTGTTAATGCAGGATGAGAAGAGAACATTTGATGAATTGACAACACAGTTATGTATGTTTGAAAGAAATTTCATGAAGAATGCCAATGGTGAAATAACACCAAAGGAAGCATTAATGGTAAATGTAAGCAAACAAAAGCCAGAGGGCAAAGGCAAGTTTGTTAAGAATGAGTCAAGGAGAGGTGACACTTGCACTTAGTGTAAATGAAAGGTTCTGCAAAAAAGTTTATTCCTGACAGAAAATCAAAGAAAAGTACAAATAAAAGACAGGAAGAGGTCTGTTCAGTTGGAGAAGATTCAGCAACATGGTGGGACAACAGTGGAGCTACAAGGCATGCAACCAACTCTTCAAAGTACTTTACAGACTTTTTAGAATTTGACAGGCCATGTGGTGTAAAGGCAGCTGGAAAAGAAACCCTAATGGCAGTGGGAAAAGACAATATTAAGTTACTGTCACAGACTGCAAGTCAAGATATTATGTTGTTGGATGTGTGGTATGTTCCACAGCTATCTAGAAACTCTTTTCTGTGTTGGCTGCTCATTACAGAAATATCAATAGTGAATTTAAGTCATCAACAAAGGAGTGTTGGCTTAAAATTGATGTCAAAGCAGTGTTACGTGGAACCTGGGAGCCATATGGAACTTTGTACAAAGCAGACATTAAACCAAATTTGCCCAAAGAAATTGCTGAGATAAATGCTGTGGAAGAGACTTCATTATTGCAGCTGTACCATGAAAGGTGGGAACATAAGGATAAACACCATGTCAGAGTTAAGTTAGAATGGGAATTAGGCATAAGTGTTCCCTTGGAAAAGATATTTTGTAAGCCCTGCATTTATGGTAAAGCATATCATTTACCATTTGGTTAGAAAGAGAGAGAGAGAGAGAGAGAGAGAGAGAGAGAGAGAGAGAGAGAGAGAAGACAACCAAGCCAGGTGATTGATGTCTATGGACCTTTCAGTGAATTATTTCAGAAGAACATATATATGGTTGTGTTCAAAGACAACTATAAAAAAATTAGATATTGCAATATCGTAAGACAAAAATCGGAAGTGAAGGATGCCTCAAAATTTTTTCTTCAACATTCAAAGATGTTGGGCCATGCAGTCAAAGAACTGCTGAGTGACAATGGTGGAGAATTTAATAATAAGGAAATTCAGGACATACTGCTGTGGCGCTGATGAGGTTGCCACCAGCATCGATCTGAGTATCGAGAATTAAGCTAAGATTATCTTTGTGCAGTTCCGCCATGTTCTTTCTTTGTAAGCCTTTGATGTGTTTAGGTGAATAAATGAACTACTGCAAAATGGGAGTGTTGTTTGGTGTAACTGACTCAAACATCCCCCTCACTGGTGACCCCGAGTTGTAACGTCTTCCGTTTTCGCTGTTTAACTGTGTCCGCGACCTCTGTGTCAGTTATTTTCACTTGTATTACATCGACACAGCATTCGAACAATGACTAAGGCCCAATGCCTAACGCCGGATTTTCTGATCGACATGCATCATGTTGCAGGCGATGTACACCCACCAGGACTGCAACAGAATTCCTCTCACTCAACGATTACACCGATTTTGCCAGACGTTTTCGAGCCTGCAGCAATAAGTGAGGTTAGGAGTGTGCATGACTCTGGCTATCAAATGCCTTTGTTCCCACCACATGTGCCCCCCCCCCCCCTCATCAACTGTGCAGTTACCTCTTACGGATCTCCGTGCAGTGTGGGACCAATGCCGATTTCTGCAAATGCTTCGCAACCTACCACCGCCAAGACAACAATTTGCCATGCTGCAATCCATGCAGTACCACGTGGATACCTGCCATGTGGCCGGAACTGCTTCGTTCACAGGTCAACCTACTCAGCATCCGACCACGCCCGCGCCTGCCTCGGTTCAACATCAGCACTTGCCTTCCTACTTCTATACCTCGGCCTGCAACAGGAACAATAACTTGTTATCTGTGCCTGACCTCCACCTCTGTCCCACTGCTATGCCTTAGTGTTTTGTGCCATGACATTCACCTTATCTGTACACCGTTTTGACTGGAGTGACTATGAACAGTGAACTTGCACACATTCCGTCCCACGTTCGACATTATTTCCCACACTGTGCTTCTGGACAGCCCACACCTCTGCAGTCTTCCTGCAACACAGGTGGCCCCGGCTCTGATCATATGTCGAGCTTTCCGCGGTCTTATACGCGTTCTCAAACTTTGAACTTTTTCTCACCTGTCGTGCACGCGCCGGGTCTAGTCGAGCTTCCACTACCATTCTCAGCACATCTCGGTGTTTCATCTGTGTTGGTCTTCCGCCACGTGTCAATCCGAACATATCTGCAACATGTTGAGCTTTCACAACCGCAATCGACACATTGTGGTGTCTCACCCACATTGGCCTTCCGCGTAACAACGGATTGTGCTCAACCACAACGTGTCACCTTCATGCTGCCTCCCGAACAGCCGTCGTTGCCACATCCCCTGGAGGCACACTCTCCTGGAATACTACAGCAACAACAGCTCGTTCCAGGCAGTGCCCCGACGAACTCAACTCAACCTGTTCTTCTGAACATTCTACAACGCTTACTGATGCTGCTGCCATTTAATCCCGACAAAGCTACAACCTGTTTCAAATTTGTGGACGAAGTGTTCGACCATTACAAACTCGATGAGTCTTATACGCGTTCTCAAACTTTGAACTTTTTCTCACCTGTCGTGCACGCGCCGGGTCTAGTCGAGCTTCCACTACCATTCTCAGCACATCTCGGTGTTTCATCTGTGTTGGTCTTCCGCCACGTGTCAATCCGAACATATCTGCAACATGTTGAGCTTTCACAACCGCAATCGACACATTGTGGTGTCTCACCCACATTGGCCTTCCGCGTAACAACGGATTGTGCTCAACCACAACGTGTCACCTTCATGCTGCCTCCCGAACAGCCGTCGTTGCCACATCCCCTGGAGGCACACTCTCCTGGAATACTACAGCAACAACAGCTCGTTCCAGGCAGTGCCCCGACGAACTCAACTCAACCTGTTCTTCTGAACATTCTACAACGCTTACTGATGCTGCTGCCATTTAATCCCGACAAAGCTACAACCTGTTTCAAATTTGTGGACGAAGTGTTCGACCATTACAAACTCGATGAGTCAACCAAGTTTCTGTGCCTCATCACCCACCTGCACGACCAGGAGGACTTGATTGCTGACCTGGTCGAGCCCCGGACTCATCTACCCAGTACACTCTAGCCAAAGAGACAGTTCTACATCGGCTTGCACGCTCAACTGAGGCAGCAATACGGCAAGTGCTCCACGTTGAGCAACTAGGCAATGACACACCTTCCCAGCTCTGGAGATGGCTACGTGCCCTGGTCAGCGCCGATTTATTCTCTGACACAGCTCTCCTCGCCATGTGGTCAGATAAACTATCTCCTCACATCTGCTTTGCTCTGGGTCAAAGGCCTCCTGAACCTGTCGAGCAAAGAATGACGATTGCTGACAAGCTACACGATGCATCACTGCTCTATTTCGCCAGCCACTGCCTACCTGTCAAGTCTCAGGTTCAGGCTCATCGCCCTGCGGCTGGACGTGGCTGGGGCCGTACTGTGCCGACCGTTCTGCTCACTCTGGGAAGCAGTAAACAAGCAACTGGGACATCACCGGCTCTTCCCGCGGTCACACACCCTCCTGCAACCACCAGCCAGAGTGGCGACCGCTACGGTCGCAGGTTCGAATCCTGCCTCGGGCATGGATGTGTGTGATGTCCTTAGGTTGGTTAGGCTTGAGTAGTTCTAAGTTCTAGGAGACTGATGACCTCAGCTGTTAAGTCCCATAGTGCTCAGAGCCATTTTGAACCTCCTGCAACCGAGCCTGCTGCGGCCACCGAACCGCGGCCACCACCACTGGCAACGAACTTTCCACTGGAAATGCAACCACACCACCCGTACTGTTACTTCCACACACGGTTTGGTGAGGCGGCATGGAACTGCAGACCACCCTGCTACTTCCCAAATGCCAATCGCACGTAGGTTCGGGTGCCACCTCCTGCGCACAACATGGCAGGCATCCCCCAGTGCTCTATTCTGTCTGGGAACGACTCGATAATTGTGGACGACTTTCCATTAAAGACATTTCGTCGCAATACCTTTTCCTAGTGGACACAGTCACCAATGTTTCACTGCTGCCCACGTCCTTAGCATCGTCAAACATCTGCCCTCATCATACTTCACTGCAAGCCGTGAATTCAACCAAACTACAATGGTCAGGTTCAACTTCACACATCGTCTCACTCTCCACAAACTGCAAGCTTGAGTGGACTTTTTTAGTGTGCGAAATTGACGAAGCTATACTAGGCATTGACTTCTTGTGACACCACAAACTTTCACTGGACCTAGTGCGAAACACCGTGTTTCACCATCTGTCCAAGACTCACTTCCCCTGTGCTCCATTGAGCAAGCAACTCCCCCCCCCCCCCCCCCCCCCCCCCCTCCTGTGACACATCGGTCTGGGCTCATCTCATCCGTATATGCTTGTCTCTGTCAACTACGTTACAAGAAACCATACACAAGTGCCTTGTCGAGCTTGAACATGTCGCTCGCCTATGCAAGGAAAACTTCGAGCTCTCCCTCCAGCTCCACAAAACACAGCTCCAGCTCTCCGATGCAGCAAAGGAATTACAGACACTACAGCAAAGACAAAGCAAGGTCAGTAAGTGGACCGAATCTGCTTGCATTCCCAGCAATCGAGCCTCCATGTGTTTACCTCCCACTACCCCTCACAACTGTGCTATTAAGACTTCCATAACATGTACTGACAGCTCCGCAGGACCACACCCTCCTAACATGGCAGCATTTGACACTCGGCCAGACACAAGTGCGCATGTGCGACGAGCTTCACGTGTTCCTGAACTGACGGCTCCTACCCCGCCCCTTACAGACAGCACCTCAAACTATACAACTTCGGCTCCTGCACACCGCCGTGTGACCGCCACTGACAACACAAACAGTGCACTCATGCCAAGCGTCTCACCCATGACCGTTCTGCCACAGGCCGCATGCTCGGACAATGGGCTCACTAACGGCTTCCGAGCTCTACCGAGCTCACCCGACCATGGTGTCCTTGCTTCGGGCCGGCGGCCATATTGTCGTGTTGACTCCTGGTATACTTCACCGCCTTCGCTCCCGTCAGATCTGCCGAGTGGCTCCGAACATCATGACCACGCCTTGCCTGCCCCGCCCGCCACAGATTGTAAACAAACCACCTCCTGTGCCACCAGCAACATTTCTGTCGTCACCTCACACCAGGTCCTCCGATCTCCAGTAAACCAAGTCAACTTTGTCCCGAGTGCCTCTCCAACCTTAAAAAACAGATTTCTGAACTACTAAGTTCAGGTGTCATTGAACCCTCTGCCAGTAGCTGGTCTATGCCCATACATATGACACCCAAGGAAGACGGGTCGTGGTGCACGTACGGAGACTACCGTTGACTGAACGCACGAAAAATTATGGACACCTACCCCATACCCAACATTGCCGACTTTACCAGTTCCCTCGCAGGTGCTACCACGTTCTCTGTCATTGATTGCAAACAGGCGTACCACCAGATCCCCGTGGCACCTGAAGATATCGAGAAGACAGCAATTACCACCCTGATCGGGTTATTTCAGTTTTGATTCATGTCCTTCGGTCTGAAAAACGCAACCTAGACCTGGCAACACTTCATCAACGAAGTGCTGTGGGACCTAAAATTCTGCTTTGCATATCTTGATGACATTCTTGTGTTCAGCTCCTCCATCGAGGACAACATTCGACATGTGCAAACTGTTATGAACACTCTGGTGGCAGCAGGCATCGAGACCAACCAGGACAAATTGCAGCTACATCAACCCACTGCCACTTTTCTTGGTTTTCGGATCCCTGCCGACGGCATTTCACCGCCCCCTGAGAAAGTGCAAACAATACTAAACCTACCCAGACCTCCGTCATTGCCGGCCGAAGTGGCCGTGCGGTTAAAGGCGCTGCAGTCTGGAACCGCAAGACCGCTACGGTCGCAGGTTCGAATCCTGCCTCGGGCATGGATGTTTGTGATGTCCTTAGGTTAGTTAGGTTTAAATAGTCCTAAGTTCTAGGGGACTAATGACCTCAGCAGTTGAGTCCCATAGTGCTCAGAGCCATTTGAACCATTTGAACCTCCGTCATTCAAAGAGCTCTGGCGCTTTCTGGGGATGGTTAATTATTATCGCCGACATTTACCTCGGGCTGCGGAGATTCAAGCTCCAGTGACAGATGCCTTGGCAGGCATCAAAACTTCTGGATCTCGGCCCATTCCATGGACCCCTGCTATGACTGACTCTTCCACTGCCCTCAAAAATCATCTTGCCGAGGCCTGCACCATCGCACATCCTCATCCCAATGTGCAGCTTTTCATCACCACAGACGCTAGCGATACTGCCATCGGCGCTGTCCTTAGCCAGACAATCAATGGCAAAACTTCGCCTCTGAAGTTCTTCTCGTGCAAGCTCACCAGTGCCCAACGGAAATATTCTGTGTTTGACAGGGAGTTGTTCGCAGTCTACAAAGCAATCAAGCATTTTAAGACTGACGTTGAGGGACGCCCTTTCTATATTTTGAATGGACCACAAACCCCTGGCTGCAGCCATTACAAACCTGCCAGCCTCCTCACCGCTTCAGATACATGGACTTCATATCTCAGTTCACCACCGATGTCAGACTCATAAAGGGTGCTGACAATATAATTGCTGATTTCCTTTCATGAGACGATGCCGTTCATTCGCTGTTAGACCTCTCTGACCTTCCTAACCTCCAACCTGCTGATGAGGACACATGAAACCTGATTTCAGACTCTACCTCGTCACTACACTTCGTCCGCACCACCTTCCCTGAGATTTCTGGTGAGATCTGGTGCTACGACAGTACGGGCACATTACGCCCCCTCATCCCAACCACGCTCCATCGAGCTGTCTTCATCACATTGCATAATTTAGCGTCCCCCCGCCTCGTAGTGGAGCGCTTTGGGTGGAGAAATGTCAACAAGGACTACCAGCAATGGGCACGCTCATGTGTCGTGTGCCAAAGCTGCAAAGTACACAAGCACACTTCACCCCCCCCCCCCCCCCCCCCTTGGCGCGTTTTCGATCCCTCATAGGCGTTTCCAGAATATTCATATTGACATTGTTAGCCCTCTTCCCCCCCCCCCCCCCCCCCCCCCCCCCCCCCCTCTAAAGGCTTTCGTTATGTTCTCTCATCTATCGACTGAACAACTCGCTGGGTCGAGTCTGTCCCCCTCCCCAATATTACGACAGAAACTGTTGGTCGAGCTTTTGTTGAGTCATGGGTATCTCGTTTCAGATGTCCAGCTATCATCACGACTGACCAGGGCAGACAATTTGAGTCGGCCCTGTTCAATGAGATTTGTAACATTTGTGGCATCCGGCGCATCCATACCACAGCATATCGCCCACAAAGTAACGGGCTAGTTGAGCGCTGGTGCCGCACTTTCAAGGTGGGTCTTTGATGCCACGACTCTCTATGGACGGAGGCAATTCCCCTTGTGATACTCGGAATTCGTGTGATCTATAAGGAAGACCTCAAAGGCACAATAGCCGAGTTCGTATATGGCCAGAACATTGTTCTCCCTGCGAACTCGTGAGCCCTTCTGCTTCTCTCCCTCAGTCTGACTTACCTTCCTTCGTGGACCACATCAGACGCCGCTTCAACCTCCATATCCCTCCATCTGCCAGCCATTCCCGCCCTAAGGCTCATGTCCCGAAATCTCTGGACAATTGCGAGTACGTCATGATCCGAGGTGACACTGTCCGTGCTCCCCTCCAACCTCCATATACCAGCCCGTACTGAGTTCTCCGGCGCTCAGCCAACACCTACGACATCCAGATGAAAGATTCAGCTGTCACAGTCTCTCTCAACAGACTTAAGCTTGCTCATGCCAAGCCTTCTTCTACCCCACTTCAGGTCATGACCACAGCACTCACTGTCGTGGCTCACGACGCTCCGACCACTCCCGCCACATCGGACTTACACACTCAATTGAGTGACTTCCAGCTCCAATCGTCGAGCTCTCCTCCGACCTCGCCCCCTACTCTGATATCACGCACTCCGTCAAGTGACCACATGCTCCCCACGTCAAGATTACCTATGATCACACCCTCGCCACCGGGCCCTTATCCGGTCCCTTTGACCTCTCCCCCATCACCTGCATTGCCCTGTCGAGGTTTCTCATGCCCTCTCATTTTGAACGTGCCCTCACTCGAGGTGTTTGTCCCCCCAGACATAATCCACGACATCTCGATAATACTACACGATTATACACTGTTCGTCATGTGTTTCCCTTCATCCAATGCTCATGACACAACCACCGCCATTCCCTGCCACCTGGTGAGATGTGTTCCCCTCTCGTCTGATGTCAACCTGGACATGCTTCATGTGTTCGCCACACCCACCATCGACATTGTCATCGTCGCTCCATTCCACCCCCAGACCGCCAGCTTACCTGTCGCCGCATGACCAGCACACCCAATACGATGCCCGGCTCGCTTCAGTGACTTCCAGGTTCAGTGCGCGAACCTTCCTTCATGACGTCTGCCCACACAGCTCCCCGACGATGCTGTCGGTCGAGCTGACCGTGGTCTGGCTCCCGCAGACCACCTCTCTCAAGAGTACTCTGTACTGCGGAGGTGGGGGGGGCTCTATGTGGCGCCAATAAGGTCGACACCAGCATCGATCTGAGTATCGTCTTTGAACTAAGCTCAGATTATCTTTGTGCAGTTCCACCATGTTCTTTCTTTGTAAGCCTTTGATGTGTTTAGGTGAATAAATGGAAGTGTTGTTTCATGTAACTGACCCGAACATCCCCCTCACTGCATTCAGAAGGTGTTACTTAGACACTGACAACACCCTACACTCCACAGCAGAATGGTGGAAATCAGTGTGAGATGAGAACTATAGTTGAAATGGCAAGGAACTTGAAGTATGTGAATAAGGAAGCTAATTTCCCAGCAGCCATGTGGGCAGAATTGCTTGCAGCATGAGTGTACATTCTAAATGGAACTGGAAAATCATCTGTCATGGTTTGGAAAGAAGCCAAGAATAAAACATTTATGTATAATAGACTCTACATTCTATGCCCACATCCCGGTTCAAAAAAGACAAAATGGATAAAAATCTGTCAAGGGTTACGTTGTGGGGTATGATGGAAATAAGTGTTACAGAATTTGGGTTGTTGTTGTTGTTATTGTTGTTGTTGTTCTCTTCAGTCCAGAGACAGGTTTAATGCAGCTCTCCATGCTACTCTAGCCTGTGCAAACTTCTTCATATCCAAGTACCTACTGCAACCTACATTCTTCTGGATCTGCTTATTGTATTCATCTCTTGGTCTTCCTCTACAATTTTTACCCTCCATGCTGCCCTCCAATACGAAATTGGTGATCCCTTGATGTCTCAGAACATGTCCTACCAACCAATTCCTTCTTCTAGTCAAGTTGTGCCACAAATTCAATCTGAAGCTGAAGTGTCTCTCTCTCTCTAAACTAATATTTTTTTTCTGAAATGCGAAAACTTTATAGCTATATTTGTTGTTACAGTAACTTATTAAAAATAAAAGGGTTTTTAAAATACATTAATTGACAAAAAACTGAAAATCCATGATTTAAATAATGAAGCACAGCACCAGTTACATACTTTTTCATGCTTAGCATGGGGCATTTCGCGTGTTAACAAATATTTACATAAGTATTTTGTGTGATGCATGCATGTGTGTTGTTCTGACCCTCATGAACTATATTCATCTTTTTGAGGTTGTACAGAAAGTGAAAAATAGGACAAAATAAATTTTTTGATAAATGCAATGAAAAACCAGCAAAAGCCAGTATGTTTTTTTAAATGCTAATATTAGGAAGACTAGTTTTGTCTGCCTGCTTGCAAGTACTGTGCTTCCTTCTTCATGCAGGCAACCACACACGCGCAAAACATTACTCAGTTTTTTTGTGATGTCAGGTTATACTACAAAGATAAGAGGGCTATTTCTTTAAAAAAATATAAAATAAAAAAGGAGCCCCTATCGGTAGTGAAATCGAAATCACAGTGAAAATGAAAAATGTTTTATTTTCAATACCAGCCGACGAACCCAGCGTTGCTAGGTATTAATTTTGCCAGTTTTCTTTAGAAACATAAATAAAAACTCAGCTGTGTTTGTAGTGAAGTTGTTGTTGTTGTGGTCTTTAGTCTTGAGACTGGTTTGATGCAGCTCTCCATGCTACTCTATCCTGTGCAAGCTTCTTCATCTCCCAGTAGCTACTGCAACCTACATCCTTCTGAATCTGCTTACTGTATTCATCTCTTGGTCTCCCTCTACGATTTTTACCGTCCACGCTGCCCTCCAATACTAAATTGGTGATCCCTCGATGTCTCAGAATGTGTCCTACCAACCAATTCCTTCTTCTAGTCAAGTTGTGCCACAAATTCCTTTTCTCCCCAATTCTATTCAGTACCTCCTCATTAATTACGTGATCTACCCATCTAATCTTTTGCATTCTTCTGTAGCACCACATTTCAAAAGCTTCTATTCTCTTCTTGCGTAAACTATTTATCATCCATGTTTCACTTCCGTACATGGCTACACTCCATACAAATACTTTCAGAAAAGACTTCATGATGCTTAACTCTATACTCGATGTTAACAAACTTCTCTTCTTCAGAAATGCTTTCCTTGTCATTGCCAGTCTACACTTTATATCCTCTCTGTTTCGACCATCATCAGTTATTCTGCTCCCCAAATAACAAAACTTATCTACTACTTTAAGTGTCTCATTTACTAACCTAATTCCATCAGCATCACCTGATTTAATTTGGTTACATTCCATTATCCTCGTTTTGCTTTTGTTGATGTTCATCTTGTTTCCTCCTTTCAAGACACTGTCCATTTTGTTCAACTGCTCTTCCAAGTCCTTTTCTGTCTCTGACAAAATTATGAGGGCTGTTGAATAAAGAATGATCATAATTTTTTTGACACCATATCTTTACTCATCCTCATAATTTTGAAGGTCCTTCTCAAAGTAATCTCCCATGAATGTGATGCACTTGTCCCAGCATTTCTACCAGTCTTCAAATACATACTGGAAACCACTTTTTTAAGAGGTCCTCAAAAATCGCCCCCGCAGCTTTCTCCACTGCTTCTGATGATTGATAATGCCTCCCATGAAGACGTTTCTTCATGTCAGGGAATAGAAAAAAATCACATCGGGCTAAATCTGGACTGTGGGGAGGGTGAGGGATGCAATTCACCTTGATTTTTGCAAGACATTCAATAACAACATTGGCAACATGCTGCCGTACATTATCATGGTACAGCGTCCCACCTACTTAATGAAACTGATGTTTATTGCACCTGATATGGACTTGCAATGTTCTCAGGACATCCTTTAAGTATTGTCCAATTACTGATGTGTGTGCAGGTGCAACATGCTGATAAACCATTCCATGAATATCAAAGAATGAGATGACCATAACTTTCCCAACAGAAGCAACTTTTTTGGGGGTTGGTGATGAAGGAGATTTCCACACTGAGCTGTGCTGCTTGCTCTCAGGATCAAAACGATGTAGCCAAGTTTCATCAGCAGGGATTACATTTGAAAGAAACTCCCAATCTTCCTCTAACATCAACTTTAACTGCATTCAGACCTGCACACGAGAGTCCTTTTGTTCAGGAATCAACAGTCTTGGAACCCATCGCGCACAAACACGTGTCATGTAATTTTTCTGTTACCAACCTGTGGATGGCACCCAATGAAATGTTCAGTATTTCAGAAAGCTATCTTAAGGTAATTTCACCAACTGCAACATAGCCGTGTAAACAAACAGTGATCTAATACTGTCCAATGTGTTTTATTCCAGTCTTTGATTACAATATCAATCCTTTTGACGATGACTTGTTTCAGTCCGTAATTACCATCCTCAGATCTACAATATACAAATATATACACTTAGTGAGCAGTGTGTCTTTCAACACAATACAGCAATATGTATCACAATATACTATCATACAACCAAGGAAATGTACAGATAAAATATGATATACAGATAAAATACGGTATACAGATAAAATACAGTAAAACATACCTTTTTTACACCATGCCCTAAAGTGATAAGACCATAATGGCATCATCAAAACCTATAAATATAATCAACACAGCATCATCACATATATCTAAAATAACGTGTAGAATAGGCCAAATCATCGACACAGTATTTATTGCAACTGGCTACTGAAGTACAGTAGCTACCAGAAATCTGTTTGCCTACATCCTCCCTAGATGTCACTACTGTGGGCTTATGTGTAGTCATCATTTATGCAAAAAACATAATCTGATAAAAACACGTTAGGTAAAATACATGTATCAGACTTTTAAATATTGATAACTATCATAGAAACCAATTGTGATACATTAGGAGATGAATACAGTTACACATATAAAATTACTGTAAGGAAATATATGAAGAGAATAGGTCTGACCCTTTTATGGTGAATTTATGGTTAAAAATTAATATACGTAATACATTGCCTGTAGCAAGCTATAAATTACCTAAGAAAGATAAAATGTCTATATGACAGCTGAAAAAAGACAGATCAATAATCAGCACCCTCTGTTGGGTCAGCCACCAGGATATTTTCTGTGGGAGACACATCACTATGTATGTAAAGCCCTCTATTGGATAAGTTCTTACGATCGGTGCATGCGTACACAGTCTATAGAGGTGCCATCTACTTAATTTAACATTGTCATTTTTCCTCTTCAAACTGAAATTCATGGCATTAGTTTTCTTTATGTCCAATGTCACCTTATTATTTATTGACCAATCATAAACTTCCTCAAGAGTTTCATTTGCTCTCTCAGCAAGGAGTTCTCTTGTTTTCTCAGTGACTGTAATATTGCTGTCATCAGCGAAGAGGATTTTTTCACCATGAGTAACACTACTGGAAAAGTTATTGATGTATATCAGGAATAGTATTGGTCCTAATGTGCTACCTTGCTGAACCCTTATATTAATGTATTTTGGTTCTGATAAATGTTTTACTAACTGTTTAGATCTATTTGAAGTATTCGTTACCTCTACTCTTTGTACCCTAGCTGTTAGGTATGGTCGAAACCAGTCATTAGCTACCCCTCTTATTCCTAATGCTTCCGATTTATTTACTAATCCTGATGGAAGTATTGAGAAATATAAAGCAAGGCTTGTTGTCAAAGGTTTTAATCAATGATATGGTGTAGATTACATTGAATGTTCAGTCCTGTAGCTAAGTTGAGCACAACTCATTCAATGTTAAGTGTTGCTGCAGCTGAGAAGATGAATCTCATACAATTTGATGTGTCTACAACATTCTTGCATGGAGAATTAGATGAAGTAATATATATGCAACAGCCAGAAGGGTACAGTGGTGGCACAGAGAAAGTTTGCAAATTAAAGAGAATGTTGGAGTAAATGTTTGGAGCATTTCTTTTGTCTGGAGGTTTCAAGGCAAGTGATGCAGATCCTTGCCTACACATCAGAGAAGAAGCTGACAAGAAACTGTTCATCGCCCTTTATGTTGATAATGGGCTAGTTATGGCAAGTGATCAACAGAATGCTGAGAAGTTTGTTGATGAATTGAAGGCTGAATTCAAGATCACTGTGAAACCAGCGTCATATTTCCTTGGAGTTGAAACAAAACACTTTGATGATGGTGCAATCAAGATAAGTCAAGAAGCCTCTGCAAAGAAGATCTTGGAGGGTTTCAGATTTCAGATCTGCAGACCTGTCTCAACACCAATTTTGAAGGAATCAGATGCATTACAGACAGAAAGGAAGAATGCAGAGAAGTACAACTTTCCCTATTGCTTACAATGTGAGCATCCGGTCTCGAACCCTGGACTCATCATGAACAGATGATGTGGTGAGGTTGAAATGGGTACTCCGCTGTGTAGCAGGTACATGTGATATAGGTATAATCTATTGCCCAAATTTGTGTAGTGGCATATTAGATTACTGCAGTGATGCAGACTTTGGACGGTCATCATCTGGTGTAGTTACCACACAAACAGGTGGAGCCATCTCCTGGCTCAGCCAAATACAGGCAATGACTGCCACATCTACAACAGAAGCTGAGCTGGTAGCTGCAACAGAAACTGTTAAAGAGATAATTTATCTGTGTAGACTTTTTAGAGGAAAGAGGAAGCTAGCAGAAATTCCAGTTCCTAAGACTGACGATCAGGCAACAGCGAAACTCGCACAAAATCCTGAATTCCATCATTGGAAGAAACATACAAAGTATTTATTCATTAACTGAGGATCAGTTAACAACATACTGACAAAGCCCCTGGCTAAACCAAGACTGTTAGTTTTATGTCAAAAATTGGGTCTTTCATATTGACTCATTTGTGTTTCTCATTTCCTCCTGTTTTTCTTAATTAAATAAGGGAGAGTGTTGCAGTTATTTTTGTTTGTATTTAATTAAGTGTAAAAGTGAAGTTGGTAGCGTTAATCCTGTAGACTCTTTGGTGAACTGAGCAATGTAAACTTTACTGTGTGCTTTTGCATCTTAGTGTTTGAACATGTGATTTACAAGTGTGAAATAAAATGTAAAATTCATACAAATGCAGTCTCTTCTTTCAGCCTAAAACTATCATAAATGTAACATGAAACAGTATGCAAGAGCCTCCATACCCATTAGTTCTACAAAAGCTGGTGGCCAGTTTATAGCCTGTAACTTTATTTAGAAGACTGATATTTTCAATTTTAAGCCAATGTTTATGTAGACGTATTACATTTACTAACTTTTCATACTTTCTAACAGAATTTGCATGTTGTAAAACTTTCTGATCATTCTTTCAGACCAACTTCCAGTGTTCAAATGCATAGTGAAGTAACTACTGCATACACTATTAGGCAAATAATCTTTGAAACTAGTTTGATTATGTGGTGGTAAAGTAAATTTCACCTGTGCATTGAATATTTCTTATGGATTGTCGTGTTGAGCTAAATCTGGCTTGAATTGGCCCCTTTCCTTAGTTTCCCTGTGTGTGACCACTTAGGGTGATGGCTTGTTTGTTTTTGCAGCTGCTTTCATACATTATATTTTCAATACCCTTGTTCATATCTGCGGTGAGTTTCTTCTTACCAGATCTGTTCAGGTGTTGTCCATGCATTGTGAAACTAGCTTTTTCATAACTGTTGTTATCAAGAAGCCTTATGTTTTTAAACTGTGAGCAGCAGTGTTTTAATTTTGCAGAAATATAAGGAATATTTTGCAGAAATATAAGGAATTTAATTGTAACTGGCCCTGGCTATTAAATGACTACATCCATACAATATATATTGTTAATCGATGAGTAAAGAAGTCGAACTGAACTGAACTGAATGGTTTGTACTGATGATTTTGATGGAGATGATGATGATGATGATGATGGAGTTGTTAGGCTATTGATGGATTAGGGATTTCCTACTTTGTAAGTTGCAGCATTTTGTATTTTTTGTGACAGCTTGAAATGTGTTTTGAGCAGTGATCTTGTGCTAACATTGGTGGTATTTTGACTGACAATAGGGCAATGATATGATGAGTGGCAATAATAATAATAATAATAATAATAATAATAATAATAAAAATAAAATCCGTGGAGGCCCGGGAAAAGAATAGGCCTCCGGTATGTTCTGCCAGTCGTAAAAGGCGACGAAAAGAACAAACCACTAATAGGGCTAACCCCCCTTTTAGTGTGATTAGTTGGTTCAGGACAGTACTAAAGAAGCCTCGGACAAGTGCCGTCATGGTCAGGGACGACGCTTGAACCCTATGCCTGCCCACAATGGTAACGACACTGCTAGCCAACTGGAAAATGATTTAAATCCAAATAGAGGTGTTTTGCAGGATATGCTTCCTGCAACCACCCTAGAAGGAAAACAAAGACAGAGGATGAGATGGTCAGATGAAGTTAATCGACACCTCATGTTCTGTTATTACCAAGCAACAAACCTAGGAACCAACACAACTGGATACAGGTCACAAGTATACACAACATTTATTACCAGATACCCAGAATTAAAATTTTTAACAGAACAACGACTAGCTGATCAGATCCGTGTAATAATAAAAATAACAGGATACCCCAGTCAGAATTAGAAAACATCAAACAACAAGTACAACAAATACTGGAACAAAATAATGTGGAATCAGAAGAAGAAGAAAATACAGTAATGGACTCAAACATCCCAGAGCAAACAAACAAAGAACAACACGCACCAATTAAACAATCAGAGGAAAACGAAATCTTAAGACAGCCACCAGAACAGGCACAAATAGAACACGAAGTGACACAGATGTTAGATATAGAAGAAAAATTTCAGCTAACATATATAGAATACAAAGACACAAATACAGACATTAGACCATTCTTGCATAGACCACCAAATAACCCACAAGTCGAAACAACAATAAAAACTATCAACACAATCATACACAACAAAATAAATGAAAACACAACTATGGCAGAGTTACAACTACTGGTTTATATAGGAGCACTCACTACACTAAATATACACACTAGGCAGAGATCAGAACCAACCAACACACAGAAGAAACCCACAAAACCAGCATGGCAACACAGGCTACAGATGAAAATAGAAAAACTGAGAAAAGACATCGGACAGCTAACACAATTTATAAGAAATGAAATCTCGGAAAAAAAAAAAAAACGAAAAAGGTTAGGTAAAATCTCACAACAAGAAGCGACAGAGCAATTAGACGAAAAGAAGCAGAAATTACAAGCATTAGCCAAACGACTCAGAAGATACAAAAAAAGTGAAAATAGAAGGAAACAAAACCAAACATTCAACACAAACCAAAAGAAATTTTACCAGACAATAGATAACACACACATTAAAATAAACAATCCACCAAACATAACAGACATGGAACACTTCTGGAGCAACATATGGTCAAACCCGGTACAACATAACAGGCATGCACGGTGGATACAAGCAGAAACAGACACATACAAGATGATACCACAAATGCCTGAAGTGATAATTTTGCAACATGAAGTCACCCAAGCAATTAATTCTACTCACAATTGGAAAGCCCCTGGAAATGATAAAATAGCAAATTTCTGGTTAAAGAAGTTCACCTCAACACATTCACATCTAACTAAATTATTTAACAGTTACATTGCAGACCCATACACATTCCCTGATACACTTACACACGGAATAACATATCTGAAACTTAAAGATCAAGCAGACACAGGGAACCCAGCTAAATATCGCCCCATAACATGCCTACCAACAATATACAAAATATTAACTTCAGTCATTAAACAGAAATTAATGACACATACAACACAGAACAAAATTATAAATGAAGAACAAAAAGGCTGTTGCGAAGGAGCACGAGGATGTAAAGAGCAACTGATAATAGATGCAGAGGTGACATATCAAGCTAAAACTAAACAAAGGTCGCTACACTACGCATACATTGATTACCAAAAAGCTTTTGATAGTGTACCCCACTCATGGTTACTATAAATATTGGAAATATACAAAGTAGATCCTAAATTGATACAGTTCCTAAACATAGTAATGAAAAATTGGAAAACCACACTTAATATCCAAAGAAATTCAAATAATACCACATCACAGCCAATACAGATTAAGCGTGGAATATACCAAGGAGACTCATTAAGTCCTTTCTGGTTCTGCCTTGCTCTGAACCCACTATACAACATGCTAAATAATACAAATTATGGATACAATATTACTGGAACATACCCACACAAAATCACACATTTGCTATACATGGATGATCTAAAACTACTGGCAGCAACAAATCAACAACTCAACCAATTACCAAAGATAGCAGAAGGATTCAGCAATGATATAAGTATGGCTTTTGGAACAGACAAATGTAAGAAAAATAGCATAGTCAAGGGAAAACACACTAAACAAGAAGATTACATATTGGATAACCACAGCGACTGCATAGAAGCGATGGAAAAAACGGATGCCTATAAATATCTAGGATACAGACAAAAAATAGGAATAGATAATACAAATATTAAAGAAGAACTAAAAGAAAAATATAGACAAAGACTAACAAAAATACTGAAAACAGAATTGACAGCAAGAAACGAGACAAAAGCTATAAATACTTATGCCATACCAATATTGACCTACTCATTTGGAGTAGTGAAATGGAGTAACACAGACCTAGAAGCACTCAATACACTTACATGATCACAATGCCACAAATATAGAATACATCACATACATTCAGCAACAGAAAGATTCACATTAAGCAGAAAGGAAGGAGGAAGGGGATTTATCGACATAAAAAACCTACATTATGGACAGGTAGACAATTTAAGAAAATTCTTTCTAGAACGAGCAGAAACTAGCAAAATACACAAGGCAATCACTCATATAAATACATCGGCTACACCACTGCAATTTCATAACCACTTCTACAACCCTTTAGATCACATAACATCAACAGATACGAAGAAAGTAAATTGGAAAAAGAAAACACTTCATGGCAAGCACCCGTATCATCTAACACAGCCACACATCGATCAAGACGCATCCAACACATGGCTAAGAAAAGGCAATATATACAGTGAGACAGAAGGATTCATGATTGCAATACAGGATCAAACAATAAACACCAGGTATTACAGCAAGCATATTATTAAAGATCCCAATACCACAACGGATAAATGCAGACTTTGTAAACAACAAATAGAAACAGTAGATCACCCCACAAGCGGATGTACAATACTAGCAAATACAGAATACCCCAGAAGACATGACAATGTCGCAAAAATAATACATCAACAGCTTGCCTTACAACATAAACTTTTAAAACAACACGTTCCTACATACAAGTATACACCACAAAATGTACTGGAGAATGATGAATACAAATTATACTGGAACAGAACCGTTATAACAGATAAAACAATGCCACATAACAAACCTGACATCATACTCACCAATAAAAAGAAGAAATTAACACAACTAATCGAAATATCCATACCCAATACAACAAATATACAAAAGAAAACAGGAGAAAAAATTGAAAAATACATCCAACTGGCTGAGGAAGTCAAAGACATGCGGCATCAGGATAAAGTTGACATCAAACCAATTATACTATCAACTACAGGAGTCATACCACACAATATCCACCAGTACATCAATGCAATACAGCTACATCCAAACATATATATACAACTACAGAAATCCGTAATTATTGATTGTAGATTGTATTTTATTGGTCCTGTTGTCTACATAGCAGCTTATGCATAAGACATTGGACAAGTCAAGTTATAAATATACAGGCTGAAAGTAATTTCAAGGCATACATATTTAAGCTTACAATAATATACTTTACACACAAGTATTTATATAACACATTTCATAAATTTAAATATTCATCAATGGAATAAAAGCAGTGATGCTGTAAATATGACTTTAGAGATTTTCCAAATGTATTGACCTCAGTGATAGCTTTTATGTTTTCAGAAAGTTTGTTATAAAGCTTAACTCCCATGTGAAAAGTACCTTTTTGGCACAGTGCTGTGCTGATTTGAGTCATATGTAAGTTCCTGTTTTGTCTGGTAAAGTGCTCATGTATATCACAGTTTTTTTGTAGCCTCTGGTCCTTGCCTATTACATTTAATTTAAAGAACAAAAGGGTTTCCATAATGTATACACACGGTAATGGGGGAATACCAGATTTCTTAAACAGGGGTTTACAAGAGTCTCTAGGCTTGCACCCAAACAAGATTCTAATGGCCCTTTTTTGTAGTTTAAATGTGCTATTAGCTATTTTAGAGTTTCCCCAGAAGGTGACCCCATATCTAAGACGAGAATGAAAGTACGCATGATATGCACTCATTACTGTTTTCTCACTACAGCATGATTTTAATGAACAAAGAAGATAACATGTTTTGCTCAGTTCTGTATTGAGACATTCAATATGCTTATTCCATCTGATGTTACTCTGCAGCCAAAGTCCTAAGAATTTGGTTTCAGTACCGTTACCAACTGGTTCGTCATTGATAGAGACTGATGGGATAAACATGTCCTTGTTAGGAACATTGTGGAATTTTAGAGCAACGGTTTTCTTACTGTTTATTACAAGCTGGTTACTCTGTGCCCAGCTGCTAAGTTGTTTCGTGACCGTGTTTACTGTCTGCTGTAACTGTTCATCGTCGTCTCCTTTTAATAGAATCGTGGTGTCATCTGCAAATATGATTGATTTGTGTGCATCAATATTTAAGCTTAGATCATTTATGTACAGAAGAAACAGAAGGGGTCCCAATACGGATCCTTGGGGTACACCACATTTTATTTGTTTATAGTCAGATAAGTGATTAGATACAGTTTTTAGTTCAATATTTGTGTGCTTGACGCACACTGCCTGCATACGATTTGTCAGGAAGGAACTGATCCACTTGTTGGACAGACCTCGAATACCATATCTTTCTAGCTTTGATAGCAGAATTTTATGGTCCACCATGTCAAAAGCTTTTGACAAGTCAATAAAGACTCCTATTGTTTCCTGTTTTTTGTCCATCAGGTTTAGGATGGAATTGATGCACTCATAGACAGCAGTTGTCGTTGACCTCTTATTTCTGAATCCATGTTGTTCATTACATAGGATGCTGTTTTTATTTATAAATTTCATAAGTTTCTCATACATAACTTTTTCCAGTACTTTAGAGATGCAGGAGGAAATTGTGATGGGTCTGTAGTTATTTACATTGTCTTTATCCCCTTTTTTATATACAGGAATAACTTTTGATGTTTTTAACACATCAGGGAAAGTGCCTGCCTGAAGTGAGCAGTCGCATAAATGTGTGAGTACTTCAATTAGGTTTGATGCGCTCTTCTTTAACATTGTTGCAGGTATACCATCAATACCTGCCGATTTGGAATTTTTTAGTCCTTTTATTGCTATAGCTACTTCATCTTGTGAAACAGAACTGATGTACATTGATCCTCTGCATGTACTTATTTTATATTCATTTGCCTGGATGCTCTTAAAGTTTGATTGTAACATATTTTCAGCAACACCTGTGAAAAAGTTGTTAAATGTGTTAGCTACTTCTAAGGGGTTTGTTACTTTTTTATTTTTATGTGATAGTGTTATATTTTTCCAAGGTTGTCTGTATTCTCCACATTCTTTTTTTATAACACTCCACATAGCCTTTGATTTATTAGCATTGTTTTTGCTGCTTTTATTACTTTTCTTAATATTTTGGAGTATTTTTTATAGTATGCGCGTACTACAGGTGAGGAATTTTTTGAGTTACATATATCATGAAGTAGTCTTTTCTTCTGGCATGAAACCCTTATTCCCTTTGTGATCCAGCTGTTTGTTCTAGAGTTTCCCTGTATGGTTAATGTTTTCAGTGGGAATGCAAGTTCAAAGAAATGGGTTAATGTATCAATGAAAGTGTCGAATTTTTCATTTATATCGTTCATTTTGTACACTCCTAGCCATTTTTCTTTCTGTAATAAGTTGTTGAAGTAGTTCACATTATGCTGATTATAGCTTCGATATGCTGTTCTAAGAGACATGTTGTTAATAATACTGCCTTGTACTTTTATGCTTAATATTTGAGCAAGATGATCACTAAAACCTGCATTGAAAATTTTTAGTGAGGTGTTATGTAAACTCTTCTTTACTAGAAACTGATCAAGAGCTGTTTGACAAGTTTCTGATACTCGGGTAGCTGCTTTTACTTGAGCCTTTAAATTGTAGGACGTTGCAAGGTTCAAAATGGTCTCCCTATTTCCACTATTCGTGAGGAAGTCAATATTGAAGTCACCACAGATTATCAATTCACAATCTATTTTATTTACTTTATTTAGCAATGACTCCAATTTGTTTAAGAAAAGTTCAAAATTCCCGGACGGTGATCGGTAAACTGTAGCAATAACCAGGTTGAACTGAGTAATTTTTATAGCTGCAATTTCATAATCCTTTTCGACATTTGCCCTAGTTAAGTCAGGTAGTGTAATAAAATCTACATTTTCCTTTGTGTAAATTGCTACCCCACCCTGTTTGCTGTTTTTCCTGCAGTAGTAAGCAGCCAAGACAAATTTGTTTATTTTCGTATTCTGGATTAATTCTGGGTTAAGCCAGTGCTCAGAAATGCATAACACTGAGATATCATTAAGTTCATGTGTTAATATAACGTTAATTTCATCGATCTTATTATGCAGGGATTGCACATTATGGTGATAAATTTTTAGTTCGGGTGTATTCACGATTTGGTAATTGGGAATCATATTTACAGCATCACATACCTCTAGTTTAAATTAGGAACGTCAGCAGCGTTGTATTTTCGTTCTTCTTTCTTGTTTATTTTGTTTTCCTCGCTGTTGGAAGGATGTTCAGGAAGCTGATAAATTGTTCTATCCCTTTCAAGTCTTTCTTTGATTATTTCACTAACACGATCACAAACAAATCTTTTCCCATCATAGTTCAAATGCATTCCATTCAATTACCCGAAAGTTCCTAAATGCAATATAACACATACCCTACAGTTAAAAGGAAGTGACGGTTGATCAAGGTCCGCGTCACTCCATTTTTAACCGGACTTAACGTCTGAGAAAGTGAAGGGAATAATAATAATAATAATAATAATAATAATAATAATACTTTATTTAACATCAAATGATTCATTGCATATGTGTAAAAGAAGTTTACAATTCTTGATACAGAACTCAATAATACATTCTTCTGGGTGTCTAATGGTTTTGAAGCTTATGAGATTTCAGTTGTTAGCTTTATAATGATGACATGTTGTTGAGATAAATACATTTCAAAAACAGCAAAATGTGTGAAATGTTGAATCAATTAAAGTTGCAGTTTTCTGTAGATAAGTACCATCTGATTTTTTTTCAAACATTTATCTGACATATATTTAATGCATAACAAATGCAAAGTTAAGTATAAAAGGCAGTTGAGGGAATTGGGGGAGAGGTCATTCAAAACCAGAAAAGAGATACATGAGGTGGGAGCTGTTACTGGTGGAAAAATGACAAGGAATTTTACTGTGTTAATTTAAATGAGCACTGCACAACTTTATTGGATTACATAATTCAGAAGCACACATCCAAGATTACCATGAGATTACTTTGAGTAATTCACCTACTATCCTGTCTGTAGGTTATTTGTAAATGTTATTAGTATTAACTACTTTGCATTGCTTTTACTTCCCAGAGTGAACACTCTTCTGAAAATTGTATGTAGGTTGTTTATTGAAAACTACTTCTCTGCTTCTTTCCTAGCAGTGTATAAGCCTCTGCTAATTTTATCACATTTCTGACAATTTAAAATAATATAGATTAGTAAAATTTTTAACGATGATGTATCATGTAGAACCTTATGTCACTTATTGAAACTGTTCATGTATAACAGTTCTGTCTGGTTCCCACTATGAATTCAGATTCATGCATTTTTATTGTACATTGCGTATTAAGCTTGCTATTGAAACTTGAAACTGAAGTAGCTGATTAAAAAGTAACGTAATTGGATAGATAAAAAAATCTACTCATCAAGCAGCAGTAGAACACACACATAAAAGAAGATTATAATTAGGCAAGCTTTTGGAGCCAGTGACTCCTTCTTGAGGCAGAAGGGTTGAAGGGGAAGGAAGAGGGGTGAAGGAAAAGGACTGAAGAGGTCTAGGAAAAGGGGTAGATTTCAGAAAAGTCACTCAGAACCAGGGGTCAGGGGAGACTTACTGGATGGGATGAGGAGGAAAGACTGATTGTTGGGGACGGCATCGGATGAAATTTGAAAACCTGTGAGCTTAAAGGTGGAAGACAGGGTAATATACAAAACTGAGATTATTGCTTAAACATTGTGCATGAGTTAATAAGAGTGAAAAGCTAAGTGGATTGTTTGTAACAGAGGTGGTGGTAGAAAACTAAAACGGAATGAAGAAAAGAGTAGTTACGGTGAATAAATGCTGAGAAGGGAGAACCGATAGAGGTACTCAAGGTACCCTCCGCCACACATCGTCAGGTGGCTTGCGGAGTATGGATGTAGATGTAGATGTAGATGGAAGAAATTAACATAAATTAAGGCCTGGTGGGTGGCAAGGACCAAGGACATTTGTAGTGCTAGTTCCCACCTGCAGGGGTTCTGAGAAACTGGTGTCTGGGGAAAGAATCCAAATGGCATGTGTGGTGAAACAGCACTGAGGTCACAATTGTCATGTTGTAAAGCATGTTCTGCAACAGGATATTGTATGTTGCCAGTATACACCATCTGCGTATGCCCATCATCCTAATTGATAATTTGGTGATAGTCATGCCGATGTAAAAGGCCGAACAGTGTTTACGTAACATCTGGTATATGACGAGTTGTTTCACAGGTGGCTCTCCCTTTGACAGTGTATGTTTTGCTAGTTAGGGGGCTGACACAGATGGTGGTAGGAGGGGGGATAGGGCAGGTCTTGCAACCGTGATGGGCACAGCGATAGGAGCCATAGGGTAGGGAGATGGGTGCAGAAAGAGCATAAGGTCTGAAAAGAATATTGCGGAGGTTAGGAGGGTGATGAAAAACTATTCTAGGTGTGGTGGGCAAAATCTCAGATAAACTGGATCTTGTTTGAAGGCATGATTTTAGGGAGTCATGGCCTTGTCTAAGCAGCTGATGAAGGAGCCACTGGCTCCAAAAGCTTGCCTAATTATGACCTTCTTTTATGTGTGTGTTCTGATGCCACTTTGTGAGTAGATTTTTATGTATCCAATTAAGTTGTTTTGTCAAAAATTGATTGTTTTCATTGTTTGATTAGAAAGTAAGAAGGAACTGGGGGTTTGGAGAGGTCAAACTCTATGAAAAAGACTTTTGCAATATTTTATAAAAATTAGCAACTTTGGTCTGATTTCTCTTGTCCATTGGTAGAGTAGTTCTTAGTAGCACCTTTGTAAGAAAAATAACGCTTTTGTGACTTTTAGGGACAAAGTATCTCTGAGTGGGTAAAAGGAGATATTGCAAGACTTTGACAATAAATTTCTGAGCTTTTGTCTTACAGTAAAATGTTGAATACATAAATGTATATTTTACTGTATTTACTCGAATCTAAGCCGCACCTGAAAAATGAGACTCGAAATAAAGGAAAAAAAAAAATCCCGAATCTAAGCCGCACCTGAAATTTGAGACTCGAAATTCAAGGGGAGAGAAAAGTTTTAGGCCGCACCTCCGAATCGAAATAAAGTTGGTCCATTGTAATATGAGACACAATTTAGATCGAATGAATGACGATACAGCTACAGTAGTTTGGTTCGAGTCGTAAGCTTAGCAGTTAAGCTTTACCAGGTATCCATTGCTATGCGTCAGGCGCTCCGTCCGTATTTATACGGGTACCCTTCCTTTTTCACGTGCTTTGTCTGGTTTGAATCGATTGCTTATTTTGCTTTGATCTGATAAGTGCCGTTTTCTTTGTTATAGGTGTTTACGTCACTCTAAGCTGAAAATGCATTACTGTACTGTGTTATGAATTGTTTATCGCATTCTGATAGTGCGTGTTTACGGCCTGTCGCGGCATGGCTTGCTTTTGTGCGCGCTACCACCGCTTACAATTTAAAAAAAAAAGAGGAATTGTCTCATTAGCGAAACAATAGCAAGAGACTGCTATTTGTTGTTACTTACATTTCTTCGTTCTTTGATAATGATCAACAAGAACCAAATAATAGACTGCGTATGATAGAACATGTTCTGAATGAGAGTTAGGCAAAAATTTTTCTCCCATTGAAAATCTTTGCGGCCGCTTCTTTAATTCATCAAATTCTGCAAATTCTGCACAGAAATTAGTCATCTTAGATTTAAAAATCTAGTCAGTTGCCGTGCTTCATTTCTGACTATTAGGCATAAGAATAATACGAATATAAACATGACACGATACGTATATTCTTCCGCGTTTGCTATTGTCTCACTCCAGTTTCGTAGTTTGTTAGGCAGACAGGATTTAAATAATATAGCAGCAAACACGAAAGAGCAAAATGTTTATATTCGTATTATTCTTATGGTGCAGAGAATACTGCATGTGATTCACATTTCATCAGGTTCCTATCAGCAACCATCTCTTTTCACAGGTAGGAAAAAATTCAGAACGTAGAGTTCGCCATATTGACAAACATCCCAAACAGTCTTGCCATTCAAATTTTCATAGTACATTGAAATTCTGCTACATTCGAAGATGAACAATACGGAATTTGTATTTACTTTGTTGGATAATGTATGAAAATGCAGTGTTCGAAACTCGGGGCAGAGGAAAAAAAAGCTCGTCTTCCACTTTTTTTTTAAATTTATTTATTGATGCAGAGGTTTTGGCGCCAGTATTTATCTTTGTGCCTACAAAGCATGCCTGTGTAGCGCTACATATATTCGACGGCAAAAGTTAGTTGGGCAGCACCTACCAACATTTTGCAGAACTTCCGCCTGCTTTGCACTCAATTCTAAGCCGCAGGCGGTTTTTTGGATTACAAAAACCAGAAAAAAAGTGCGGCTTAGATTCGAGTAAATATGGTATGTTATTTAGAATTTGTGTATTACTCAAATATTTTGAGATATTTATGATTAGTAGCTCATTTAAGGAATTTTTGCTTATTGCAGAGAACTGAGTGTACCTTCTTTCATGTTTGTCTTGTTATTAGTCAATATTACCATTTTTGTTTTGCTAATTTTGATGAACAGAGAATTTCATGTCACTTCTTTCTAATGGGCTTACTATATAGTATATCATTTGCATTAACTTTTTCTTGAAGCCACTAGATGTATCTCCTAATGTGCACATAAAAAGTTTCCTTCTTTTAAAATATTCAGATGATTAGTTCTTGTATCATTTTGCTAAATGTGTAGAACACCTTTTTGTTTTCGTTATGTACTTGATTTTCAACATTTTCACAGAAACAAATATGTACACTTCATCTACATCTACACCTACATTTATACTCCGCAAGCCACCCAACGGTGTGTGGCGGAGGGCACTTTACGTGCCACTGTCATTACCTCCCTTTCCTGTTGGAGTTGCGTATGGTTTGCGGAAAGAATGGCTGTCTGAAAGCCTCCGTGCACGCTCTAATCTCTCTAATTTTACATTCGTGATCTCCTCGGGAGGTATAAGTAGGGGGAAGCAATATATTCGATACCTCATCCAGAAACGCAACCTCTCGAAACCTGGCGAGCAAGCTACACCGCGATGCAGAGCGCCTCTCTTGCAGAGTCTGCCACTTGAGTTTGTTAAACATCTCCGTAACGCTATCACGCTTACCAAATAACCCTGTGACGAAATGCGCCTCTCTTCTTTGGATCTTCTCTATCTCCTCCGTCAACCCGATCTGGTACGGATCCCACACTGATGAGCAATACTCAAGTATAGGTCGAACGAGTGTTTTGTAAGCCACCTCCTTTGTTGATGGACTACGTTTTCTAAGGACTCTCCCAATGAATCTCAACCTGGTACCCGCCTTACCAACAATTAATGTTATATGATCATTCCACTTCAAATCGTTCCGTACGCATACTCCCAGATATTTTACAGAAGTAACTGCTACCAGTGTTTGTTCCGCTATCATATAATCATACAATAAAGGATCCTTCTTTCTATGTATTCGCAATACATTACATTTGTCTATGTTAAGAGTCAGTTACCACTCCCTGCACCAAGTGCCTATCTGCTGCAGATCTTCCTGCATTTCGCTACAATTTTCTAATGCTGCAACTTCTCTGTATACTACAGCATCATCCGCGAAAAGCCGCATGGAACTTCCGACACTATCTACTAGGTCATTTATGTATATTGTGAAAAGCAATGGTCCCATAACACTCCCCTGTGGCACGCCAGAGGTTACTTTAACGTCTGTAGACGTCTCCCCATTGATAACAACATGCTGTGTTCTGTTTGCTAAAAACTCTTCAATCCAGACACACAGCTGGTCTGATATTCCGTAGGCTCTTACTTTGTTTATCAGTCGACAGTGCGGAACTGTATCGAACGCCTTCCGGAAGTCAAGAAAAATAGCATCTACCTGGGAGCCTGTATCTAATATTTTCTGGGTCTCATGAACAAATAAAGCGAGTTGGGTCTCACACGATCGCCGTTTCCGGAATCCATGTTGATTCCTACATAGTAGATTCTGGGTTTCGAAAAACGACATGATACTCGAGCAAAAAACATGTTCTAAAATTCTACAACAGATCGACGTCAGAGATATAGGTCTATAGTTTTGTGCATCTGCTCGACAACCCTTCTTGAAGACTGGGACTACCTGTGCTCTTTTCCAATCATTTGGAACCTTCCGTTCCTCTAGAGACTTGCGGTACACGGCTGTTAGAAGGGGGGCAAGTTCTTTCGCATACTCTGTGTAGAATTGAATTGGTATCCCGTCAGGTCCAGTGGACTTTCCTCTGTTGAGTGATTCCAGTTGCTTTTCTATTCCTTGGACACTTATTTCGATGTCAGCCATTTTTTCATTTGTGCGAGGATTTAGAGAAGGAACTGCAGTGCGGTCTTCCTCTGTGAAACAGCTTTGGAAAAAGGTGTTTAGTATTTCAGCTTTACGCGTGTCATCCTCTGTTTCAATGCCATCATCATCCCGGAGTGTCTGGATATGCTGTTTCGAGCCACTTACTGATTTAACGTAAGACCAGAACTTCCTAGGATTTTCTGTCAAGTCAGTACATAGAATTTTACTTTCGAATTCACTGAACGCTTCACGCATAGCCCTCCTTATGCTAACTATGACATCGTTTAGCTTCTGTTTGTCTGAGAGGTTTTGGCTGTGTTTAATCTTGGAGTGAAGCTCTTTTTGCTTTCGCAGTAGTTTCCTAACTTTGTTGTTGTATCACGGTGGGTTTTTCCCGTCCCTCACAGTTTTACTCAGCACATACCTGTCTAAAACGCATTTCACGATTGCCTTGAACTTTTTCCATAAACACTCAACATTGTCAGTGTTGGAACAGAAATTTTCGTTTTGATCTGTTAGGTAGTCTGAAATCTGCCTTCTATTATTCTTGCTAAACAGATAAACCTTCCTCCCTTTTTTTATATTCCTATTAACTTCCATATTCAGGGATGCTGAAACGGCCTTATGATCACTGATTCCCTGTTCTGCACTTACAGAGTCGAAAAGTTCAGGTCTGTTTGTTATCAGTAGGTCCAAGATGTTATCTCCATGAGTCGGTTCTCTATTTAATTGCTCGAGGTAATTTTCGGATAGTGCACTCGGTATAATGTCACTCGATGCTCTGTCCCTACCACCCGTCCTAAACATCTGAGTGTCCCAGTCTATATCGGGTCAATTGAAATCTCCACCTAAGACTATAACATGCTGAGAAAATTTATGTGAAATGTATTCCAAATTTTCTCTCAGTTGTTCTGCCACTAATGCTGCTGAGTCGGGAGGTCGGTAAAAGGAGCCAATTATTAACCTAGCTCGGTTGTTGAGTGTAACCTCCACCCATAATAATTCGCAGGAACTATCCACTTCTACTTCACTACAGGATAAACTACTACTAACAGCGATGAACACTCCACCACTGGTTGCATGCAATCTATCCTTTCTAAACACTGTCTGTACCTTTGTAAAAATTTCGGCAGAATTTATCTCTGGCTTCAGCCACCTTTCTGTACTATAACGATTTCAGCTTCGGTGCTTTCTATCAGCGCTTGAAGTTCCGGTACTACCAACACAGCTTCGACAGTTTACAATTACAATACCGATTGCTGCTCGGTCCCCGCATGTCCTGACTTTGCCCCGCACCCGTTGAGGCTGTTGCCCTTTCTGTACTTGCCCAAAGCCATCTAACCTAAAAAACCGCCCAGCCCACGCCACACAACTCCTGCTACCTGTGTAGCTGCTTGTTGCGTGTAGTGGACTCCTGACCTATCCAACGGAACCCGAAACCCCACCACCCTATGGCACAAGTCGAGGAATATGCAGCCCACAAGGTCGGCCCTTCACTATTACGTCTCTCTAATTATATTGAATTCAGTTTAATGAATTTTGTTAGAGGTTTCTTGTAATTTGATTACTCTGGCCTGCTATTTCCAATTAACTGGAAAAACAAAGTACCTTCAAAATCTCTATACTAAAGGAGGGAAGTAGTTATTTTTGCCATGAATTTGTATTTGCATCCATCGTTTCTAATATTTTCATGTCCATCTGCAAATTGATTTCGTGGTTATGCGGTACATATTTTTCATTGTATGGTTGCCATCAGATCTTCTTTCTTTTTTTGCAGTACCATGGAGAAACTTTCATGAAAAATAATGATGCGTGTTTAATAATTTGAATCAAACCGATTTTTGGAAGATAATATAAAACTGAAATACATGTCAAAAATCAGTAACACACAGTGCTTGTTGTCATAGTTTCATGGGTTTTGTTACATTTAGTGTGCATTGAATCCAAATGATTCATTAATCCAAAATTGTATTAAATATGAAACCATTTTTGATCATAGTTCCATTTGTTTATTTTTTTTATTTATAAATTTATTTAACCAGATCTGATTAATGCCCTCAGGCATACTAGGCCAGGTTTATACTCATACAGTACCTTTTTTACATCATAGTTACCTAATAAATAAAAATGTTAATATGATAGGTAGTATTAAAGGCATACTTTGATAATTTTTATAATCTTTTGTTACTTATAAATAACATATATATATAGGCCATACGTCTTTGGTAAATTTCATTTCCATTTGAAAAATAATTTTTCCATATCTCGTACATTTTGCGTCTTTGTGCTATAAGGCTTCTAAATCCTGTAAAGATTTACAAAATTTTATTTCACTGTATTCATATTGCTGGCCAGAGTGGCCGTGCGGTTCTAGGCGCTACAGTCTGGAACCACGTGACCGCTACGGTCGCAGGTTCGAATCCTGCCTCGGGCATGGATGTGTGTGCTGTCCTTAGGTTAGTTAGGTTTAAGTAGTTCTAAGTTCTAGGGGACTCATGACCACAGCAGTTAAGTTCCATAGTGCTCAGAGCCATTTGAACCATTTTGTATTCATATTTTTTTTTTCAGAAGTGATATATGAATATTATTTACAGACTGAATCTTGTCTTATGAGGATAAAGATCTTCTTGCACTAGTACCCACCAGAATAGCTAACACACATAGTAGTTCGATTGATCATGTTATTACAAATTATGACCACATCATCTCAACAGATGTCATAAATGTTCACCTCTCAGATTATTTAGGTCAAACACTAGTGCTAAAATGTAATACCAAATTTAAACCAAGAACAATGTACAAGCACAAGCGAATACTATCTGTAGACAACATTGTTACCCTAAGATATAGTTAAAGCCAGGTATCATGGGTCAACAACAAATGGAACACATTCACAGAAATTCTAACAGCACTAAAATAGAGCCTTGCCATAAAAAATTGAGTATCCAGAAAAACCAACATTCAAAATCAAAACCTGATCCAATGATTTTAAAATACAAGATCTAAAAGAAAAAAATGGAAAACATGTATAGCTTACACAGATTGACTAACTCTGAGTTACATTAACTCTGAGTTAGTCAGACTGTGTAAGTAGAGAAGTCAGGAGATTAAAATCAGAGTCAGCCAAAAGATACAAGGTTCAGACCATGTTTCAAAGACTTGCTGACCAATTATAAATAAAATCAGAAACAGTGAAAAAGGAACTAAAATTAATAATGCACAATGGACTGTGGATAATGATGATATCTTTGATTCCCTTCTGATTAGCAATATTTTTAATAATTACAGTAGAGTCCCATTAATCCGAATTAATTGGGACCGGACCTTGTTCAGATTACTGATTTGTTTTGATTAGCCAGAATTATGGTGATGAGATTCTAGAATGAAGTATACCATGCAGATAAGTAGGTACACCATGGTAACAAATGGGAACAAGTGTGGGAACAATGGTTCATTATCACTCCCTGCCCTTGTTGTTGTGCATTGTTGAGACCTTTGTAGTGTCTGAGGTCAGTGCACTACCAGTTAGTTCGCAAAGCATTTGGTTATGTTGGTTATCGATCACTGGCACACATAACAGTTCTATTATATTCGTTCAGGTGTAGTGGTTACGTATTTTCGTCATAAGTAAATGGAAACATACAATGTTAACTCTCAAAGAAAAACTGAATGCTTTGAAACAGATAGACAATGGTGAGAATGTATCTAAACTGGCAATGGAAATGGGTGTTGGTAAAGCAACCATTTGTGATTGGAAGAAGAACCGAGTCAAGCTTGAACGGTCCTGTGCCATATCTTCGGGAAAAACACTCGAAATTCGGCAGACTTTGAAACAATGCCAGTACAATAAAGTGGATGAAGCTCTTTTCCTTTGGTGTATGCAACAAAGAGAAAGGGGAACTCCTTTGAGTAGAGCACTGGTTCAGGAGAAAGCTGTTTGCCTGAACAAGTTAATGAATGGTGATCAGTCTTCTAGTGTGAGTATGGGTTCGTTGGACAGATTCAAAAAAAGTCATGGAATCTGGCAGCTAACAATTACTGGAGAGAGGCTTTCTTCTGACTGTGATGCAGCGAAGGAATACTTAGGTGAATTTGAAAAAAAAAAAAAAAATGATAAGAGAGGGAAAGTATTCTCCCCAACAAATTTATAACGCTGATGAGACTGGCCTTAATTTTAGGGCATTGCCAACAAAAAGCCTGGCATCAAAAGCAGAAGACCATGCTCCTGGTTTTAAAATGTGCAAAAATTGTTTGACTTTATTTGTGTGCAGCAATGCTCCTAGTAATAACAAGTTGCCTTTTATGTTGATTTGCAAATCTTCTAGTCCCTGATCTTTTAAAAACTGCAACAGGAAATCCCTGCCCATATATTATCGCAACCAGAAAAACACATGGATGGATGGTAAGCTGCTCAAAAAATGGTTTCACGGCCAGTTTGTTCCCTTGTTTGACAGTTTTCTGAGGAAAATCATTTGTCTTCCCATGCAATCCGTTTGATTGGTAAAGCGCCATCTCACCCCAGCACTGAGGAGTTATGAGATGGAGCAAAGTTTTTGCCACTGAATGTTACACCACTTCTACAGCCGATGGACCAGGGTGTACTGCAAACATTAAAACTGATTTACAGAAAACAATTTTTAAATGTGCTGACCCAAGATGATAGCATTCCTTTAGTGGACAAAATAAAAAAGACCGATGTGGAGGATGTTATTTATTGGGCTGCTGAGGCATGGCCGAACATTTCAGAAAATACTCTGAGAAAATCGTGGAGAAAACTGTGGACATCTCTTGAATTTCAGGACAACCTAGTTGAAAATGAGGAAAATATACTACAAATGATAGAGAGAGTCTCTGGATGTGAAAAAGCCAGTGAAGGACACATAGATGAGTGGATGGCAGGATGGGGCGTATGTGGAGAAACTTACTGATGCTGATTTAGTTGCTGCTGTGACTCAAGACCAGGAAGAAGTGGAATGCTGTGACAGAAGTGACAATGAGCCTGAAAGTGACAAAGGAAATCTGGTGCCACACTTTGATGCAGCAGAATCCTTTGACCTCGTGGTATGTTATTTGGAGCAACAGCCCACTGCTACACCTGCGATGGTGTACTCAACAACGAATGTGGGTGCACGAATGGCAACTATGCGTCATATACACTACTGGCCATTAAAATTGCTACACCATGAAGATGACGTACTAAAGAAGCGAAATTTAACTGACAGGAAGAAGATGCTGTGATATGCAAATGATTAGCTTTTCAGAGCATTCACACAAGGTTGGCGCCGGTGACGACACCTACAACATGCTCACATTAGGAAAGTTACCAACCGATTTCTCATACACTAACAGCAGTTGATCGGCGTTGCCTGGTGAAACGTTGTTGTGATGCCTCGTGTAAGGAGGAGAAATGCGTACCATCACGTTTCCGACTTTGATAAAGGTCGGATTGTAGCCTATCGCGATTGCAGTTTATTGTATCGCGACATTGCTGCTTGCGTTGCTCGAGATCCAATGACTGCCAGTAGAATATGAAGTCGGTGGGTTCAGGGGGGTAATACGGAACGCCGTGCTGGATCCCAATGGCCTCGTATCACTAGCAGTCAAGATGACAGGCATCTTATCTGCATGGCTGTGACGGATCGTGCAGCCACGTCTCGATCCCTGAGTCAACAGATGGGGACGTTTGCAAGACAACAACCATCTGCACGAACAGTTCGACGACGTTTGCAGCAGCATGGACTATCAGCTCGGAGACCATGGCTGATGTTACCCTTGACGCTGCATCACAGACAGTAGCATCTGCGATGGTGTACTCAACAACGAACGCGGGTGCACGAATGGCAACACGTCATTCTTTTGGATGAATCCAGGTTCTGTTTACAGCATCATGATGGTCGCATCTGTGTTTGGTGACATCATGGTGAACACACATTAGAAACATGTATTCATCATCGCCATACTGGCGTATCACCCGACGTGATGGGATGGGGTGCCATTGGTTACACGTCTCGGTCACTTCTTGTTCGCATTGACGGCACTTTGAACAGTGGAGGTTACATTTCAGATGTGTTACAACCCATGGCTCTACCCTTCATTCAATCCCTGCGAAACTCTACATTTCAGCACGACCACCTGTTGCAGGTCCTGTACGGGCCTTTCTGGATACAGAAAATGTTCGACTGCTGCCCTGGCCAGCACAATCTCCAGATCTCTCATTAATTGAAAACGTCTGGTCAATGGTGTCCGAGCAACTGGCTCGTCACAATACGCCAGTCACTACTCTTGATGAACTGTGGTATCGTGTGGAAGCTGCATGGGCAGCTGTACCTGTACACGCCATCCAAGCTCTGTTTGACTAAATGCCCAGGCGTATCAAGGCCGTTATTACGGCCAGAGGTGGTCGTTCTGGGTAATGATTTCTCAGGATCTAGGCATCCAAATTGCATGAAAATGTAATCACATGTCAGTTCTAGTATAATATATTTGTCCAATGAATACCTGTTTATCATCTGCATTTCTTCTTGGTGTAGCAATTTTAAAGGTCAGTAGTGTAACAGACTGTCTTCATTACGCCAAAAAACAATGACTATATTTTTGTCATCTAAAAAGTGGGGATAAAATGTCTGCTGTATTTCAGTAAGTTTGACAGCTTTACTTTCATTGTTATGCATTGTTTAAACATAATGTTTTCTTACCAAATTTTCTTATACGCATTTACTGTACTGTGTAAATTAAAAGCAGTTTTGCTGCACAGTTTTCCTACTTGGACCGACATTTTTCATGTTCATTTAACCAAAAGTTCGGATTACTGGGGTTCGGATTAGTGGGACTCTGCTGTACTTCGTAGATACTGTCAAAAATGATGCCTCTATGAAACAGGATATACAGCACACATTTTAGTCCAGTAACAAACAGAACTTCAGTACACTACCTGCAGTAAGCACATATAAAATTCTTTAGCTTATTGATAGTCTCAGAAACAAAAAGTCAAAACATTAGATGAAATTTCTCGACTTATATTGAAGAAATGCAAACATGAACTAATGAAACCATTAGTTCATCTAATAAACTGTGTTCTTGATGACAGTGTGTTCCCTGAGAAGTTGAAACTGGCTGTTGTTAAACCAATACACATAAGGGGGAAATAAAGCATGTGCAGAATTATAAATCCAGTGTGCTGATCTCAACTTTCAGCAAACTGATAGAGAAAATATTGTTAAAAAATCCTGGAACAATACAACAATGCTAACGTATTAAGTGATTTCCTGCATGGTTTGAGAATAGGTCGAAGTATCATATCAGTAGCAATACAATTTGTCCATCAAGTACTTGAAAAAATAAAAAAGCAACAGGAGTAGTCCTGGACCTCTCAGGGGCTTTTGATAGAGTACATCATGGTGTGCTTTTATTAAAAACTGCAAAGAGTGGTGTTACTGGAAAACTCATGCAACAGATAGAAACATATATAAATGATAGACAACAGTACATGGAGATTATATACACTAATGGAGAAATACTGGAGAGGAGAAGGTCAACTATAAGAAATATACATTTTGGTGTTCCTCAGGGCTCCATTATAGGTCCAATCCTATTCGTATGTTATGTAAATGATCTCTCAAATTCCTTGACAATAAACAACTGATCACTATGTATATATATAATTCATCTGGTGTCTGCAATGCAGACTGTGAGCCCAGCCTAGTTGAAGAGATACACAATTATTGAAAAGGCAATAGCTCACTTTGAAAGAGAGAACCTAAAAGTAAGTATGGCAAAAACTATTATTGTTCATTTTAAACCAAGTGGTTGAAACAGGCAAAATACTGTGATTGATGAAATTCTACCAAAAACTTGTACAGATTGTAAATTATTGGGTTTATGCTAGATTATTGACTTTCATAGAAACAGCAAGCTGATTCTGTCTGTAAGAAATAACACCCAGTCTATATCCATTATGAAGATTATTACCATATCTTAATGCTGAAACCCTAAGGATGGTTTATGGGTTAGTGTATCCTTTCTTATCTTATGGAATAGTATTGCGGAGTGAGATATGCCAAACTAATATGAAAAGGGTTTGCATACTGCAGAAGCGAGCCTTGAGGATCATAGCAAAAGTAAAACCAGGAATTTCTTGTAAGCCCCTATTCATTAGACTCAATATTCTCACAGCTCATGCCATGTATATACGATGGTTGGGACTTAATAGTGGCAACTATGTATTCACAACCGATACAAAAGAGTTACGTGTTTGCACCTGTTACTGCCCTTCAAAGTAGCCACCAGCGTTGAGTAGAAACCATTGCCAGCGATGTGGAAGGCATAGTATACCATTAGTAGAGCCTGTTCTGTTGATGGTGCCGAACGAAAATGACGAGTGCTTCATTAGTAAAATTAAAAATTACGATGGACAGTGCATAATGTGTGAAAAAATCAGTACTTATTGTGATAATACTTGTCCGACGTGCTGTATTATTAAAAAAACGTTGATAAAAGAAGAAGCGTGAACACTGAAAAATACGAAGATGAACTTGTGTGTGCAGCATCAACGACCAACACGGAACATTTGCAAGAAAATGTGACGTCTTCCCACTGCTATTGTGAAAAATGCGCCGACAAAGCAATAATGGTCTAAAATGTGAAACAGTTTACCACTATAAGTGTGCAAACGTCAGTTCAAAACGAAAGACTTGGTACTGTTTGAATTGCTGCAAAGACGAAACGCACGAAAATGTAAACAGCAAAGACACTAAAGACGATATTATAGCGTTTCTGTTAGATGAAATTCGTGGGTTAAAACTAAAAAATGATGAACGTAAACAACAGTGCGAATCTCCATTGTACAGTAACAGTAGTATGTGTTAACAGAAAATTTGACTGGTAAAAATACAGGCGACAGGACCAATAAACATTGTGGAAAATGCCAGAAAACTGTGAGAAGTGGTGTCGAGTGCACGGAATGTGGAAACATATTTCATTTTCGATGTGGAAAAGTAGATCCCTCACTTAAGGGACAGGAGATAATTATAAAAAACTGGAACTGTGACGAATGCAGGTTGAAAACGATTAGGCCTAAAGTATGTAACATATCCGATTATGATGGACCTGAAGATAATGATGTTTACAAAATCACATGTGAAGCCAAACACGCGAAGCAGAACAACATGGATTGTGGCACAAAAAGCGCAGATGTATTTAAATCATCGGAAAAAAACCACAGCAAAAAATCTTGCAGCCACAAAGGTTTGATGGTGCCTGTTTTGAAATTGAATAAAACAAACACTGTATCAAATGCAACAGATAAAGAACATGATGGAGCACAGAATCTAGAAATACAAAGAGAAAAAAACAACACACATCAGAATCTACTCTGATGGTTTTGGAAGAGGGATGGCTACAAAAACGAAGACCCTGACAACTCAAAAAAACATTAAAATTGAAGGCATAGTGAAACCTGGAGCAAGATTGAGCCAGATCCTCACCAACACTGAAGATTGCAGTAATTTGTCAAGGAGTGTCTTTGCAGTTCTTATAGGTGGTTCCAATGCTGTATGCCATAATGAAACAGCTGCTGGGCAGGTTAACAAACACAAATGTTATATTATTTAAAATACCTCATTGTTACGATGCAGTTCGTAAAAGGTGGTGTTGGTGATTGACCCTCTAACAATTACATACAACTCAAGAAACAACAATAGAACAAAATAATGCCACGATATGGGCACTAAATAACTGATAGTGTAACACTTATTAAAACATGACATTCCACCTGAATGGCTAGTCATGTCTCGTGCGATCCCAAATTTAAACACATTTGTAAAATATAAAGGTGACAGACCATTCTGACACCAAATGTAGGGAAAAGGGTTGTGATCTTGACTGCTGCATGGTGCAGTGGAGCAGTGTGATGAGAAGTGGCTTGTTAGACATCACACGGGCATTAGTAAAACATCATTAAAGAACCAAACATTTGTTATTCAACAATACCCAATGATGTGATGACTTTTCAAACAGCCAGTGCTGACAGGACACAGGGCAGGCAGCGCATACCCACTATGGTATGTGCCGATTAGCTTGTGGCACACAGCCACAAGTGGTGCCATCAGCTCCAGTGACGTCACGGGGCTATTGGCTCCATACAGCCAGTACCTGGTGTCACCTGCTGTGTGCAAAGAAGGTGGCAGCTTCCGAGGTGGGTGACCTAGGTGTGTTTGATCACACTGTAAACTGAACACAGGAAAGGCAGCCACAGGCACCAGAGTGCACACTCTGGAGCAGGAGGTGAGCAGCTGAGACCGCGCCCCTGCAGTGATGTAGTAGCACTTGCATGCCCCTGGATGGAAACGGTGGCCCACAGGGTGGAAAGAGGCAGCAGTTGTAGTAAGTTCTGAAACTGACTTGCTGGTCGAAGATTCCTAAATTCGTCTCATTATAAGCAGCACGGATGGCAGTGCTGCAGCTAGTATTGTCAAAGTCCCCAGTGTGGGACTTGGTGTTCCATAGAAGCTCATAGATAGCTAGATGAGCACATAGTGGACCAGAGTGGGTCTCTCCTCCAGACTGGTCAGCTGTAGAATGATATACTTCAACTGCTATTGTTAAGTCTTTATACAAGGCTATCCGCATTTGTTATGCTACTGAGAGACAACAGTGACATCACTTGGCCTGCTTTTCCTGTCCGTTCAGATTTCCTGAGCCTCTCATCGTGACCTAACTTCACATTTCAGGCACTCTGGCTGCTGTATTTGGCAGTGTCAGAGTACTGAATAGTTATTATTGTGACTGAATTACCCCTTCTTACCTAATCATGAGTGGTCACCATAATGATGGCACCTCGTTCCCTATGATGTCGATTTGCTGCATTGATGTCTTGGGCCACTCAGCTCGTATGGTGTGTAACAATTGGCATGGTAGTGTGACTGTAATACCTGCAGTACCAATGGTACCTCCATGATGAAACTTCTCCTGGCTATTATGATTTGACCTGCTTTCCTCTGCTTCTTGCATTGCCACAAAAGGTGTTTGAATATTTTTACTCTCTCCTTTAAAAAATCCATCCTGGCTTTTTTGTAGGGTTGCCACTGGAAAAGTCTTCAAATGCATACAGAACTCAATGAGTGTACAGGATGAATCACACAAAACTTCCAATGCATATGTTGTCTAAATGGAAAGTACTATAGGTGTGTGGTTTTGGCAGAATGAATTGGTAGTAAGGGGCTTGTACTGTTAGCCAATAAGCAGATTTGTAATAATACTTAGAAAGTGTATTTTGTGTGCAAACATACACCTTTTTAAATTGAACAATACCTATCAACAAACAAAAAGTAGAGTAAATTAGAATGTCATTGATCTTTGTTGGAGGACTTAGTACAAGTTGTTTACAAGATATTGTATTGTGAAATGTTTCAACACTGACACTTTTACAAGACCTGTGGTAGCACACACGAAAGAACTTCACCAGTCCATACACTAGTAATGAGGATTCTGACTGGCTGCTGGGAGGCAGTGTACCAACGAAGAGAATGCAGCAAGTGCCATATCCCGATATCCCAGAAATGTAACGCAGTGGAAGAGGAGTCAAAATATGAAAACACATGCCTTGGTTTATCCAAAGATGTAGAAAAAACCATGGTCAAACTTTTTCATGTAATTCAGATGCCTTTTAGAGCACACAAATATCAGTTGAAATGGGGGCACAGGGGCTAGTGTCACAGCCTCTAACTTTTTTGCCCCATGTAAAAACCTGGTCATTGTTTATATTTACTCTATTTTTTAATTTATCTGTTCATGTCTGTAGAAGGCCACTACATGTTTCTTATCATGTTAGGGATATGAGGGCAGGTATTATATTAATTTTAAAATTATAACTACAGTTTACAATGTCACTTATGTGTGCTTGGTATTTTCAGAGTTTAAAATCTTTTTATATTCTCATATCTTTATATTTTATTCTTAAATCAGTTCTTATATTTTATTCCTATTAGTATTCTTCTGGAAGATTTGGTGCAATCTCTTGGATGATGTCAATCATAGAAACATTTGAAACTCAGAAGTTACAAACACCATGAGCATCGCCTGAGGGCAGGTTTACCACAGTGACATTTTGTCGTATGGCTCTCACTTGAGAAACAAATGCTGTTAACTTTGTTGAAGATTTCACATGCTGGCAATAATTCCGTAGAAAACCATTTATAATGGATCACTTTACCGAAAGCTGGTGCTTGTAATTGTTTATGGATCAATATACACTACAGGACTTTCACCAAAAACAATTTCAAATAATTTTCTCATTCATATATTGTTTTTTTAATTCATCACCATACATACAATTAGTAGACGATTAAGGACAACATAATTTCAAAATACTCTGAAAAATTATACATATGTAAATTCTCTAAAAGCAAAGTAATTGCTAATTTATTCTTCTGTTACTGTATCTCTAAATCAGTACAAAAACAACAACACCCACACATAAAACCTTTGTGTCATTTTTTGTTTACACACACACAATCTTGCATCCCTGACAAATTTAAAACATTCTTTAAACTTAATCATTCTTTTGAAGCTGACCATGAGTGAGAAATATGGGAGCTGTTATAGGGTAGTGAGTAGAGGGATTTGTTGCCAATCTTGTAGGAAATATTTTCACTGGGGGGGGGGGGGGCGGCGTTGCAGTGGGGAGAATGTTGGGAGAACAGAAGAGGCCCTCCTCTGGAACTACTGAGTATGCAGAAGGAACATTTTTATTGGGGAACAGGAAAGATAAATCTGTGCCCTTCAGGCACAGTTGGAGGAAGCAAGGAAGGAACTGATAATGATCAAGGGAGATAGGGGGGAGGAGGGTGGTTGGGAACTGGCAGCTGGTAGGAGGATAGGAAGAAAGAGAATGCAATCTGACAGTTTTATCATCAACACCAAAACCAGGTATCTACCACTGCCAGAGGTAACTGGAGAAGAGCCTCAGGTAGAACGAGAAGCAGAAAATGTGCAGCACACTTCGACCAAGGCCAAGGAGCCTAGGAGTGTACAAAGTGTTAGGAAGCAGAAAGTGCTGCTACTAGGTAGTAGCCATGGGTGAGGTGTAGGCCCTCAGTTACAGGGAAGTGTAGGGGCAGCATACCAGGCCACCAGTATCTTCAAGCCAAATGCAGGCCTAAGTCATGTGATAGTACACTTATGGACTTCATGTAAGGACTTTACAAAAGAGGACCATGTAGTGATAGTGGGTGGGGTGGGAAACAGTTTGGACAGGGATGGGGCATATGACATAAATGGTGACCTGGACAAGATAGCTTCCCTCACTCATGTCACCAACGTACACTTTGTTGAGCTGTTCTGGCATCATGATTGGATACACATTGATGGAGCTGTGAGGCAAATCAAGGTGGTGTTAGGAATGGCTCTGAGGGTAGCCAACTTTGCTCATGTTTCTTTGGTGCCTATCGGGACTATCAACAGATGGGGTTTCACTAGGCATGGCCTACACCTAAACAGGCCTGGGAAGGGAAGATTTGTACAGCTGATTCATGAAAGTATAGGAGGTGGATCTTGGGCCACATATGGTCAAATACTTGTTGTCATGGGTAGGAAAAGTAAGTCTTTTTTAGGATAAATCCAGACAACAGGTTCCCCTGCCTAAAGAATATCTCCAGTACTTAAAAAAAAACTGAAACAATCACTTACAAGACAGATTTTAACACTCCAAATATCGCACATACCAGATGTCACGAAGAAAAACAAACAATTGTAGAGTAACATGGTGCATTTCACAGACTTAACAATCCTCCATCAAATCATGCAATCAATAAAACATGAAATACAACTATTAGAAGTTGAGCTCCTATCTTTGAACTGCACAGTAGTTTGTGTTACTGAGCACTGGTGTAGAGAGACAGAAATCCAACATGTAGTGTTATCATCGTGTGAAAGGCCAAACTCTTGCTGCAGAAGTGCTCCAACGGGTGGAGAATCATGCATTTCTATCAGAAAAAGAACACAGTTCAAATCAAGACATGACATCAGTACAGCAAGTGAAGACAAACACTTTGAAATAGCTATTGAATTAACAGGGCCTGATATCACCAAGAAATTAATCATATTATGTGTGTTTACATCTCCCAGTGGTAGTGTGGACACTTTTTTCAATAAATTAACAGAAGTTCTAGATAAAGTCTCAAGTATAAAGGCCAACACAATTCTGGGGACATTAACATCAACACTAGTATCATAAATGAATCCAGCAGCACCCTCATAAATATCCTTCAAAGTTTTGGCATGTCCCTTTTGGTCAATAGTGCAACAAAGGTTAAACAATGACTACATCAGTAATTGATCATGTGGCCACAAATATGGACAGGGCAAAATTTGATGTAACTGTAAAAGATCTTGGACTATCAGACCATCTACATCAAATAACAACAGTAAAATCAGGCATAGAATCATTCCCTAAACTACAAGCCTACAAACGACATCTATCAGAAATCAAAATAAAAGATTTTTCAAAGGAACTAGCAAAACAAAACTAGGATGAAGAATGTAAGGAAACCAATGTGAATATGAAATTCTCCACACTATTTAAATTGAATTTTGAAAAGGCATTTCCAAAAGTATGAATGTCTGTATCAACATCTCACAAAAACCGATGGATAACAGCAGGTATTAAGAAGTCCTCCCAAACACTTAAATACCTCAGTCCCATGAAAAAGAGTTGCAATGATCCAGAATTCTTAAATTTCTATCATAGATACAAAAAGATCTATAGGAAGGTGCTGACTGCTGCAAAAAAGTCATTTAATGACAAAATAATATAAAATGCAGAGAATGAAAGCAAAGCAGTCTGGGATGTTATAAAAAAGGAAATGGGGAGAGGCAAAGAAGCGCAGAATAACATATTTCTAAGGGAGGGGAAAAGGTAATAAATGATCCACAACACTTAGAAAACTATGTAATTGAGCATTTTTCAAGTATTGCAGAGAAGTTACAACAAAAATTCCCCAAAACAAATATAACACCTGTAAATAATGTTGCACTAAATACAATGATGTTACTTCCAACCACAGAGAATGAAGTCAATAAAACTGTTCAAAAACTAAAACAGAAAAGGTCAGTAGGCTTATATGAAGTACCAATGTGTGTACTGAAACAATGCATAGAGATTACACAAGGGCCCTTAATAAATATAATAAATGAATCCTTCACATCAGGGACATTTCCAGAGCACTTAAAACAGGCAAGAGTTGTACCTTTGCTTAAGTAAGGCAATGCAGGAGACATAGAAAATTCCTGGCCCATTACCCTGCTGTCACCATTCTAAAAAATAATAGAAGCAATTATCAAAGACAGATTAATGAATTACCTGAATAAATGCAATCTTTTAAGTGAATCACATATTGGATTCTGAAGTGGCAAAAATACAGAGTCAGCCATAGTAGAATTCACAAAGCTTGCACTTGATGCTCTTGGCAAAGATGAGTGTGTGACAGGCATATTTTTTGATCTTTCTGAGGCCTTTGATACAGCTGACCACAAGATTCTATTAAATAAATTAGAAGAATTAGGAATAACAGGGGTAGCTAATGACTGGTTTCAACCATAACTAGCAGATAGGATACAAAGAGTAGAGATAACACATACTTCAAATAGATCTAAACACCTAGTAAAACACTTATCAGAACCAAGGTAGCATATTAGGACCAATGCTATTCCTGATATACATCAATGACATTGCCAGTAGTGTTATTCATGGTGAAAATATTCTCTTCGTTGATGACAGCGATATTATAGTGACTGAGAAAACAAGAGAACTTCTTGCAGAGAAAGCAAATGAAACTCTCAAGGAAGTTTACGATTGGCCAATAAGCAATAAAGTGACATTGAACATAAAGAAAACTAATGCCATGAATCTCAGTTTGTAGACAGAAAATGACAATATTAAATTAAATGTAGATGGCACCTCTATAGACTGTGTAACAAATGCAAAATTTCAAGGAATGAATATTGATTCTCAGTTGAAGTGCTGTGAACACACAAAGGTACTTGCAAACAGGATGTCATCAGCATGTTATGCCCTTAGAATCCTATCATCATTGTGTAACATGCAGTGTCTTTTAGTTATGCACTATTCGTATGTACACTCAATTCTTAGCTATGGCTAAGGAAGCTCAAAACAGCAAAGCTGCGATGCTAGGCACTGTGCCACTGCTTTGGTTCAACTATTTACTTGCTGAAAGTCACATCAAATACAAAATTGTTAACACTTTTGTGGCCACTTGTCACCAAATTTTGTGCACATAATCTTCAGTCTTTATTATGATGGTTGCATTTCCATTATCAGCAGGCAGTACCAATATACTCTTGTCGGCATTAAGACTCTTGATCATTTTTAACTATTCTTTCTTCAGGTTGAAAACAGGTGGATTTTCTCGCTGCAGTATCCCGTTTCAATGCATATTTTCTCAGCTCTTTTACAAGGAAGGGTCTGAATGGCTGCTTCGGTATAAGCAATGATATTCTCAGTAGGTATAGTTCTCCGGATGATAGTGCAATTCCCTCCTTTTTCAAGGACAGGCTGTTCCTTTTTGGTAAATTGTTGTTTGGTGACATGTTGGGAATCACCTTGTCACTCTGCTTCCTGCATCTTGCAAAATTCTCCTTCTGTCACTCAGTACAGTGGTCGATTTCATGGTATCTGCTCCTGTGAGTGATGCTGTCAGTCTTGTCCCAATTGTCTTGATGCATACTGCTTCTTAATTGACAGAAAATGTCCAAAAGTTCCTTGTTCTGTCTTGCCAAGTGTCTCTGTGTTGCATGAATTCATTCATGAAGCAAAGCTCATTTCATTCTGTTGTAGATGGAATGTTCTTGGGTCGTGGTGATTTGGCACTTACATTTCAAGAACTTTGGTGTGACACCTTCATCCCAGCAACTCAATGGAAAGATGAGAGAGGACATCAATCGTGCTTTCTTCTTCTGTTGTTGGTCAAGGTGTTGGTACAGTCCAAAAATCTCGCCCCTGCGGAGGTGTAGTTGAAAATTGTTAAAGCTTTCATGGCCACTTGCTGAAAAATTGCCTGTTGGCTTTTATCTCTGGTTCTTTGGCCAACATTGGTGTGATGATTTTTCTGAAGTTTCACCAGCACGAGTAGCTGGTAATGACAAAGCTTCACCCTGCATTGTTAGTGGTGGACTAGAGTCAAGATTGCAGACGATTTTTCCATGGTCATTACGCTGCGGCGGTTCTCCCCTTGATGTCGTTCTCTACAGCATGGGAATCCAGGATCCATTCAGCTTATGGCTTCTATCTTTCCTGTTGAAGCTATTGTCATTTTTCTGTAATTCTAAAGCTTCCCTAGACAAGCAGGTGTAATAGCATTCCAGGGCCAATCTTACTATCACTTATAGACTCCAACAGCTAGTTGCAGTACCAAGGTTGAGAAAAAAGTATATGAATTGGTTAGCTGATGCACTGTCATTCCTTTGTAAGATTTCAGTTTCAGTTTGTGCTCAGTTCTGAGCAGGTGGTACTAACAAAGCAGTCTGAAGTGGTAAATGGCACAACATTTTTGTCAGATTTCTTTTTAAGGCAATCACTGGTATAGCTCAGCTACGGCTGATATGCTGTCCACCTGGGAGAGTCTGAGGTTCAACCTGCAGTGTATGCAGTGCTTGGAGCCTGCCTCCAAGGTATTGGTTCCCTCTCAATGTTGCACACAGCACTTGAATTGCATGTGAAATGGACTGTATATCACACATGAAAATCCTTGTTTCAATGTCCAGAAATAGGAAGAGTGTTTGCGTTACATTAGTCATCCTGTTTTAAGACTCAGCTGACACTATCACATCAGAAGTATCCAGACAACCTACATAATGTAGAATTGACCACTAAATATCACAAGAAGCAGACCAGTATAAAAGGAGGTGGGGAGTATTGTGTTATCAGTAGAGAAGCAGTAACAGCAGAATGGGTCATTCTGCAGAGCTCAGTGACTTTGAACATGGACTATTCATTCAATGTCAACTGAGTAACTAATCCACAAGAAACATTTAAACCCTTCTAAAGCTGTCCAAATCTATTGCGTGTGATGTGACTGTGAAGTGGACAAGTGAAAAAACCACAGCTAAACCGAGATAAGGCAGACCTCATTTACTGACAATCAGGGACTGTCAAGCATTGCAGAAGGTGGTTGTAAACAACTGCCTGAAATCAGCAGGCAAAATCATTTGTACCATGTGAAGTATGCAGCACAGACTGTACTAGACTAGTGTTTTGTGCTTACTTTCAATCCATCATGTTTTACAGCATAGTTTTCTGGGGTAAAACTAAATCAAGCTTAATAGATATCGTCAAATTTCAGTAAAGAGCTATACGAATCATAACACATAATTCTCCAAGAAATCATTGTAGGCCCCTTTTCAAACAACTACAAATACTCACAATACCATCACTGTATATACTTTAAAGCATTCTGTGTACAAGAGCACATATGAAAAATCTACGTACAAGTGAGCACTGCCACAATTATAATACTACAAGTTGTAAGAATTTGTAAGTAGAAAGGGTAAGGACAACACAAACCCAAAAGCATGTAAATTATTTTGGAATAAAACTTTACAGTGTTTTGCCAGTGTATGTGGAGGAAATAATAGACAAAGTAAAATTTAAGACTGAGTTTAAAAATTACCTTTTAAGCAAAACTTTCTGTGACATGGATGAGTACTTTGATTGTGTGTAAATTTATTGCCAAAAATTTTAATTTATACGTCTAAATTTGTACTATAAAAATGCCTTGAAAGTGATATTCCATTATTATGTTTGTAGTACTTGTACTTGTATGATAACTATGATAACTACATCATGTAAATGATTTACAGGAAGATAATAAAATGAAATGAGATGAAATGGAATGAAAAAGTGCTGACAGCAGTCCAGATAGTGCAATGACTGTGTGACGTCACAAGCGAGTGACTGCGTGTGAGATCGCTCTTCAAGTTTTTATATATTTTTAGGTTTCAGATACATATTTTAACGGTTTTTGTGATAATATTTACTATATAAGTGACTTATTAGTGGTTTCTTCATTCGCCTCTGCCTTTCTTGTGTTGTGACCTGATATTTGTGAATGTTTCGTATCGAGCAACGTAACCTCTTACCTGTGTTTACATTCCGTGCTGACCAGTTGCAGCTGTAGCAGCGCATCAAAAGCTAAGTACTAATTAATTGTTTGTGTATAGTGGTTTATTTAGGAACTTTAGTAGTCTTCAACCAGTTTTTTTTGTGTTTTCTGGTGAAATAATTTCAGAAGAACCTTTTGGGAACTGTTTTCATCTCCATTACTGTGTCATTAGACGTTTGATTCTCTTTCTGTATTAGTCTTTCATTATATTCACATTTGTTGTTTATTAATACTGTTAACAATAGTAGTTACTTCCCTTGTAGAGTAAGTTTGTAATTATTGTAGTCACGTTTTTAACATCTTCTTATTGTAGTAGTGGAACTTAGAAAAAGTAAAATTTTACCATGAGTGAGAAGTGTGGGCTTTGCCATAGGTTCATGAGTAGTGGATTGCGGTGTGAGACTTGTTTGAAGTATTTTCACTGGGGGGAATGCAGTGGGGAAGCCAGTGGGTATTCTGGTGAGATCCTCTCCTGGAACTGCAGGTTATGTAGCAAGAGTAAGTTGATAGAGGAGCAGGAGCGTTAGATCTGTGCCCTTCAGGTGCAGTTGAAAAACGCACAGGAGGAGCTAGATAGGATAAGGAGGGAGAAGGGGATTGGGGAATGGGAGCTGGCTGTTGGCAAGAGATCTGCTAGGAGAAGAAGATTTTCAGATAGTTTTACTATTGGTGTTTACAATAGATATGACCAACTGTCAGAGTCTAGTGGAGAGGAATTTCTAGTAGCTGTAGATGTAGGAAGTATGCAGCAGACCTTAGTAGTTACAGTGGCTAGAACAGTTGCAAAGTCAAAGAGGAAGAAGAAGGTTCTGCTGTTAGGTAGTTCTCATAGCAGAGGTGTAGGCCAGCAGTTGCAGGAAGTGCTGGGGAGTGAGTACCAGGTCACCAGCATTGTGAAGCCTAATGCAGGATTGGCTCAGGTGACTGTTAACATAGGGGGGTTATGTAGGGATTTTACTAAAGAGGATCAGGTAGTGATTGTGGGTGGGGCTGGTAATAGTAATGATAGGGATGGGGAGTATGACATAGATGGTGACCTGGAAAAGATAGGCACTCAGACTGGCAACACGAATGTGCATTTCGTGAAACTGTTTCAGCGTCACGATCGGCCTCATCTTAATACAGCCGTCAGGTGTAATAACATGAGACTTGTGGGTGCGCTGATGACAGAAAGCATGGGTCACATTTCAGTGGTATTGGTGGAGTCTATCAGCAGGTTGGGTTTCACTAGACATGGCCTGCACCTCAACAGGTATGGGAAGGGGAGGTTGGCAAAGCTTATAGGTGACAGCATAGGTGGGGTTAGTGGGATCACTCATGGGAAAATTCCTGAAGTAGTGGGTGTTAGAGCTGCACCTTTTTTAGATTGAAGTCAGCTGATAGGTATTCCTGCTTAAGGGAAATCTCTCTAACAAAGGAACTACTTTTGACAAAGCTTAGGTATCCGTGTAATGAAGGAATTAGTATATTTCATCAAAATATACAAGGTATTAGAGATAAAGTTAGTGAACTGCTTATAGATGTTGACTCTGAAATTGTTGGTATATCTGAACACTTCTTAAATAAGGAGATAATTCAGAGGCTTCCTTTACCAAGATACAGGTTGGCTGGCAGCTTTTTGAGGAGCTCTTTGCGGTGTGGGGGAGTAGCCATGTATGTGAAAAATGGCATCCCATTTGAGTCAATTGATGTTTCAAAGTACTGCACTGAAAAGGTGTTTGAATGTTGTGCAGGTGTGGTTAAATTTAATGGAGCTAAACTTCTAACTGTTGTTATTTATAGATCCCCAGACTCTGATTTCACAACATTTTTGCTAAAGCTAGAGGAGGTTCTTGGTTCACTTTATAGGAAATACAAAAAGTTAGTTATATGTGGTGACTTCAATATTAATTGTATAAGTGATTGTGCAAGGAAGAGGATGCTGGTAGACCTCCTTAATTCATATAATCTTATGCAAACTGTATTCTTTCCAACGAGAGTGCAAGGGAACAGTAGAACAACCATAGACAACATTTTTGTTCATTCCTCATTACTAGAAGGGCATTCTGTTAGCAAAAAGGTGAATGGCCTTTCAGATCATGATGCACAAATTTTAACTCTAAAAGATTTTTGTGCTGCAACATGTGTTAAATATAGTCATCAGCTGTTTAGGACAGCTGATCCAGTTGCTGTAGAGACCTTTGTAAAGCTTATCAGGGAACAAGAGTGGCAAGATGTTTATAGCGCTGATACAGTAGACAATAAATATAATGCTTTTCTCAAGACTTTTCTCATGCTCTTTGAAAGTTGCTTTCCGTTAGAACGTTCAAAACAGGGTACTAGCACAAACAGGCAGCCTGGGTGGCTGACTAGAGGGATAAGAATATCTTGTAGAACAAAGTGCCAATTATATCAAAACGTTAGAAACAGTCAAAATCTAAATGCAGCAGCCCATTACAAATAGTATTGTAAGGTGCTTAAAATGTTATTAGGAAGGCAAAAAGTATGTGGTTTGCAGGTAGAATAGCTAAGTCTTGGGATAAAATTAAAACCATATGGTCAGTTGTAAAGGAAGTGGCTGGTCTGCAGAGACAGGTAGAGGATATAGAATCAGTGCATAGTGGGAATGTCCGTGTTACTGATAAGTTGCATATATGTACAGTATTTAATAATCACTTTCTGAATATAGCAGGTGAACTAAATAGAAACCTAGTCCCAACAGGGAATCATATAGCGCTCTTAGAAAAAAGTGTTCTGAGACTGTTACCTGAAATGCTCCTCCATGATACTGACAAGAGGGAGATTGAGTTAATAATTAAATCCCTAAAGACCAAGAACTCTCATGGATATGACGGGGTATCTAGCAGAATACTGAAGTATTGTTCTATGTATGTTAGCCCAATATTTAGCCATATCTGTAACTTTTCCATTAGGAGTGGTCGGTTTCCTGACCGATTAAAGTACTTGGTAGTGAAGCCACTTTATAAAAAGGGAAACATTGATAATGTTGACAATTTTAGATCTATTTCTATGCCATCAGTGTTTGCTAAAGTTATCGAGAAGGTTGTATATAAAAGGTTACTGGAGAATTAAATTCACATAATTTGCTGTCAAATGTCCAGTTTGGTTTTAGAAATGGTTTAACAATTGAAAATGCTATATTCTCTTTTCTCTGTGAGCTTTTGGATGGATTAAATAAAAGGTTGTGAACGTTAGGTGTTTTCTTTGATTTAACGAAGGCTTTTGACTGTGTTGACCACAAAATATTACTGCAGAAGTTGGACCATTATGTAGTAAGGGGAGTAGCTTACAATTGGTTCACCTATTTAAGAACAGAAAGCAGAAGGTAATTCTCCGCAATATTGAGAATGGTAGTGATGTTCAGTCCCAATGGGGCACTGTTAAGTGGGGCATTCCCCAAGGGTCGGTGCTGGGGCCACTGCTGTTTCTTATTTATATAAATGATATGCCTTCTAGTATTACAGGTGATTCAAAAATATTTCTGTTTGCTGATGACACCAGCTTGATAGCGAAGGATCTTGTGTGTAATATTGAAACAGTATCAAATAATGTAGTTCATGAAATAAATTCGTGGCTTGTGGAAAATAATTTGATGCTAAATCACAGTAAGACTCAGTTTTTACAGTTTCTAACTCACAATTCAACAAGAACCAATATTTTTATCAGACAGAATGGGCATATTATGAGCGAGTCGGAACAGTTGACGTTCCTAGGCGTTCGGATAGATAGTAAGCTGTTGTGGAAAGCCCATGTTCATGATTTTGTTCAGAAACTAAATGCTGCTTTATTTACCATTAGAACAGTATCTGAAATAAGTGACGCTTCAACACAAAAAGTAGTGTACTTCGCATATTTTCATATGTCGTATGGTATTATTTTTTGGGGTAATTCTTCTGATTCAAAAAGGGTATTTTTGGCTCAAAAATGGGCTGTTCGAGCTATATGTGGTGTAAGTTCGATAACCTCTTGTTGACCCCTATTCAATAGTCTGGGAATTCTGACATTGCCCTCACAGTATATTTTTTCTTTAATGTCATTTGTTGTTAGCAATATTAGCCTATTCCCAAGAGTTAGCAGCTTTCGCTCAGTTAATACTAGGCAGAAATCCAATCTGCATGTGTAATACACTTCCTTGACTCTTGTGCAGAAAGGAGTGCAGTATTCTGCTGCATCCATTTTCAATAAGCTACCACAAGAACTCAAAAATCTTAGCAGTAGCCCAAACTCTTTTAAGTCTAGACTGAAGAGTTTCCTCATGGCTCACTCCTTCTATTCTGTCGAGGAGCTCCTGGAAGAGCTAAAAAATTAAGCAAATTCTAGTGTTACATTGTTGATTTTCTTTATTTAAACTTATGACATGTCACCTGAATATGTTTTTTTATATTTAATTTTATCTGTTTCTAATATCGTGTTATAATTTCGTGTATTGACTCGTTCCATGACCATGGATACTTCTCCTTAATTTGGTCCCATGGAACAATAAATAAATAAATAAAGTTAAAAAGAATGGAGTACAACAGTCATGCAGCTCCTCACAAGCCTGACATTCCTGCAGTCAGTGCTAAGTGACACTGGGCAGTTGATGGCTCGACACTTTTGAGTGATGAATTATGCTGTAGTCTGTGGTGATCCGATGGAGAACTTTGGGTTTGAGGAAGGCTTCAAGAATTTAACCTGCCGTTATGTGTAGAGCCATTAGCTTTATTTATTTATTTTTTTATTTACTTAGCATCCTTGTATCTCATCATTATAAAAATGATATAGGATTTGTCATACATTGCCTTACGTAGAAAATAGGACATGAATTGGTTTACAATTGTATGTCCATAAATAAAATATTATTACATATAATATGAAACCATAAACATAACAACATTCATAATATGCTAAATTAGAATATTAAATGAATACAATTTAGTTTTCAATGAGCGTTTCGGGTCATTATGAGATCCCTTATCATTTAGCTACAATATAGCAGGTCAGCAACTGGAAGCAGTTAATTCCATAAATTATCTGGGAGTAGGCATTAGGAGTGGTTTAAAATGGAATGATCATATAAAGTTGATCGTCGGTAAAGCAGATGCCAGACTGAGGTTCATTGGAAGAATCCTAAGGAAATGTAATCCGAAAACAAAGGAAGTAGGTTACAGTATGCTTGTTCGTACACTGCTTGAATACTGCTCAGCCGTGTGGGATCCGTACCAGATAGGGTTGATAGAAGAGATAGAGAAGATCCAACACAGAGCAGCGCGCTTCGTTACAGGATCATTTAGTAATCGTGAAAGCGTTACGGAGATGATAGTTAAACTCCAGTGAAAGACTCTGCAGGAGAGATGCTCAGTAGCTCGGTACAGGCTTTTGTTGAAGTTTTGAGAACATACCTTCACCGAGGAGTCAAGTAGTATATTGCTCCCTCCTACGTATATCTCTCGAAGAGACCATGAGGATAAAATCAGAGAGATTAGAGCCCACACAGAGGCATACCGACAATCCTTCTTTCCACGAACAATACAGGACTGGAATAGAAGTGAGAACCGATAGAGGTACTCAAGGTACCTTCCGCCACACACTGTCAGGTAGCTTGCAGAGTATGGATGTAGATGTAGATGTAGATGTAGATTATGATGAAGGAAATAAACTACTGTATATTGAATGTTGGTGATTTAAGTATTCTTTGACACTATAAAAACTCTTGCTAATTAACATTTTTTAACATTATTTTTTGAGTATGTGGAATTTTGGTATACTTTTAATTTCCTTTGGTAGTGCACTAAATAAAATTTTTGGCTGATGAAGAACACTTTTTTGATACATAGCTTTTGTGTGACTTTCTCTATGAAATTCTTCTCTATTTCCCGTTTTGTAGTTATGAACTTGACTGTTTAACAAAGAATGTTCCTGGTGTGCCTTCATAAAACATATACTTTCATAAATATAGATACATGGTAGAGTCATGATTTGTAGTTCCTTGAAAACTTTTTTACATGTTTCTCTGTGTGTCATACCTCTGATTATCCTTATTGCCCTCTTTTGAAGCTCAAATGAGTGTTTGGCCAAACTGGTATTCCCCCAAAATAATATACCATATCTTACTGTGCAATGTATGAGAGCAAACTATGAACATAACACTGCATCAACACTACAGGAAATTTTTAGTATTCTAAGAACATAACAATACTGACTTAATTTTTTGTTTAACATTTCTGTGTGCTCCTCCCAAATTAAATATTCATCTAGCCATTATCCTAAAAATTTAGTATTGGGGTGTTTGTTCTATCTTACACTGCCCAAGTTCTACAGTTAGGTTAGATTTTACTTTGTTTGTTGTATGTCTGAAAGTATGGAGGAGGTGGTGTTACAGTATGTGGATGTTTTTCATGGTTACGATGTGGTCCCCTTATTGTGCTTAATAAAATGGTAAATGTGGAAGAGCATGGAGATGTTTAGAGTTTTGTGCATTGTATACAGCACAGGAACAGTTCAGGGATGATCATTGTTTGCATTATGACAATGCACCCCATTATAAGGCAGCATCTGTGAGGCAATGATTTGTGAATGATGTTGTTGTGATCTTCAGTCCAGAGACTGGTTTGATGCAGCTCTCTATGCTACTCTATCCTGTACAAGCTTCTTCATCTCCCAGTACCTACTGCAACCTACATCCTTGTGAATCTGTTTAGTGTATTCATCTCTTGGTATCCCTCTACGATTTTTACCCTCCACGCTGTCCTCCAATACTAAATTGGCGATCCCTTGATGCCTCAGAACATGTCCTACCAACCAGCTGGTCCCTTCTTCTAGTAAAGTTGCGCCACAAATTTCTCTTCTCCCCAATTCTGTTCAATTCCTCCTCATTAGTTATGTGATCTACCCATCTAATCTTCAGCATTCTTCTGTAGCACCACATTTTGAAAGCTTCTATTTTCTTCATGTCCAAACTATTTATCGTCCACATTTCACTTCCATACATGGCTACACTCCATACAAATACTTTCAGAAACCACTTCCTGACACTTAAATCAATACCTGATGTTAACAAATTTCTCTTCTTCAGGAATGCTTTCCTTACCGTAGCCAGTCTACATTTTATATCCTCTCTACTTCGACTATCATCAGTTGTTTTGCTCCCTAAATAGCAAAACTCCTCTACTACTTTAAGTGTCTCATTTCCTAATCTAACTCCCTCACCATCAACCGACTTAATTTGACTACATTCCATTATCCTTGTTTTGCTTTTGTTGATGTTCAACTTATATCCTACTTTCAAGACACTGTCCATTCCATTGAACTGCTCTTCCAGGTCCTTTTTTGTCTATGATAGAATTATAATGTCATCGGCAAACCTCAAAGTTTTTATTTCTTCTCCATGGATTTTAATTCCTACTCCAAATTTTTCTTTTGTTTTCTTTACTGCTTGCTCAATATACATATTGAATGACATCAGGGAGAGGTTACAACCCTGTCTCACTCTCTTCCCAAACACTGCTTCCCTTTTGTGTCCCTCGACTCTTATAACTGCCATCTGGTTTATGTACAAATTGTAAATAGTCTTTCGCTTCCTGTATTTTACCCCAGCCACCTTCAGAATTTGAAAGAGAGTATTCTAGTCAACTTTGTCAAGAGCTTTCCCTAAGTCTACAAATGCTAGAAATGTAGGTTTGCCTTTACTTAATCTATCTTCTAAGATAAGTCGTAGGGTCAGTATTGCGTCACATGTTCCAACATTCAACGGAATCCAAACTGATCTTCCCTGAGGTCGGCTTCTACCAGATTTTCCATTTGTCTGAGAAGAATTCGTGTTAGTATTTTGCAGCTGTGACTTATTAAACTGATAATTTGGTAATTTTCACATGTGTCAACACCTGCTTTCTTTGGGATTGGAATTATTATATTCTTCTTGAGGTCTGAGGGTATTTCACCTGTCTCATACATCTTGCTCACCAGATGGTAGAGTTTTGTCAGGGCTGGCTCTCCCAAGTCTATCAGTAGTTCTAATGGAATGTTGTCTACTCCCAGGGCCTTGTTTCGACTTAGGTCTTTCAGTACTCTGTCAAACTCTTCATGCAGTATCATATCTCCCATTTCATCTTCATCTACATCCTCTTCCATTTCCATAATATTGTCCTCAAGAACATCACCCTTGTAGAGACCCTCTATATACTCATTGCACCTTTCTGCTTTCCCTTCTTTACTTAGAACTGGGTTTCTATCTGAGCTCTTGAAATGGACTGGCTTGCCCAGAATCCTGACCTGAACCCTATGGAACATCTTTGGGATGAGTCAGAATGTCGAATTTGTTCCAGACCCCAGCGTCCTGCATCATTACATTTTCAGCTCTCCAGTAAGAATGGGCTATCATTCCTCCATGGACATTCACACACCTAATTGAAAGTGTAGTCAGCAGAGTTGAAGCTGTCATAAGAGTGAATGTTGGACACACCCCATATTAATGCCCCATAATTGGTGTCTGCATACTTTTGATCAGGTAGGGTAATTTGACTTCATTCAGTTGTCAGGGTGCTGATGGTAAATTAGACTGTATTCTTTGTGTGGCGGTGGTTTTGGTGTTGTTTTGCAGTCATAGGGGATGTGAGAAATGACGAAATAGTGTCTCCATTATTTTCTGTGTAGCTTCTTTGTACAGGTATGTGAGGTACGGGTCCAACAACTAACACAAAGCATATAGTCCCCCTACCCAATGTGGACCCCTGTTTCCACAAAGGCAAGAGTTTTCATTCAGCCAAAATGGTAGTTGTAAAGACACACCTGTCACAACATCACACCAAAAATTCAGTCGAATGATGTGGTACTTATTACCTTCATTTTTGTTGATCTGTATGTTTTCTTTTATGCTATATATTAGGAAGCTCATTTGTCTCTTAATCTCTGTCGCTGAACTCACACTCAGGTGTCACGGTAAGAGGAAGATGACGGTACTGGAATGACACAGCTACACATTTTATAAATTAAGGGCGCCATCATTGTCAAGGCGAGTAGCTTTAGTTTGGAGTTCCTGGCTCAGTTACCAAGAAAATGAAAAAAAATCGCAACTTTCAAGTAAACATCACTGAAAGTCATCGAAATTATGACAAAAAAGTTTTACCATGTTTTTCCCAAAATATCAAAAAGCAACAACGAAAATGGTTACCAGAAGTGCACAAATAAAATTACTTGTTTTCCACCCATCTTCATTTCTTTACGATCACGTTTCCTGAATTTTTCCATCATTTTTCGTGTATTTTCAATAGTTTTCAAGTTTTTCATCACTTTCTTCAAATTCGCGTTTTTAATGGCCCATTATTCCCCTATCATTTTTTCAAATTTTGTATTGCTTTAGCAATATTTAATTGAAATTTCGCAGTTTTTTTCATTTTCTTGGAAACTAAGCCATAGACCCCGAACTATAGTTGGTCAAAACAGTTTTTTAAGTAAACGATAATGAAAATGTTTCAAGCACAATAAATTTGAGGGGGATGTTCGGGTTGGTTATATCAAACAACCCCCATTTAGCAGTAGTTCATTTATTCACCCAAACACAAGCAAGGCTCACAAAGAACTGACATGGCGGAAGAGATCAAAGAGATGCTCACAGTTCAAAGACGAACGCATATTGATGCTGGTGTCGACCTCATCGGCCCCACATAGCTCCCCCCATCCCCCCCACAGTACGGAGTACTCCTGAGAGGCCGAGGGAGGGGTGACTAAGGCGTCAGCAGGGGTGGTCCGTGGTCCATGGGAGCCGGTCCACGGTCAGCTCGACAGTGTCGTCGGGGAGCTGTGTGGGTAGATGTCATGAAGGGAGGTTCGGCCAATGAACCTGGAAGTCGTTGAAGCGAGCCGGGCGTCGTACTGGGTGTGCTGGTCAGGCAGTGACAGGTAGGCCGGCAATTTGCAGGTGGAACAGAGCGATGATGACGATGTCTTTGGTGGGTGTGGCGAACACACGAAGCATGTCGAGGTCGACGTTGGGTGGGAGGGGAACACATTTCACCAGGTGGCAGGGAATGGTGGAGGTTGTGTCGTGAGCACTGGATGAAGAGAAACACACGACGAACAGTGTATAATCGTGCAGTATTATTGAGATGTCATGGATTATGTCTGGGGGGGACAGGCACAAACACCTCGAGCGAGGGCACATTCAAAATGAGGGGGCGTGAGAAACCTCGACAGGGTGAGGCAGGCAACGGTGGAGAGGTCGAAGGGACCGGCGAAGGGCGCAGTGGCGAGGGTGTGATCGTAGGTAAGCTTGACGTGGGGGGCATGTGGTCACTCGACGGAGTGCGTGAGACCGGAGTAGAGGGCGAGGTTGGAGAAGAGCTTGACGATTGGGGCTGGAAGTCATGAGACCGAGTGTGTAAGTCCGACGTGGAGGGAGTGGTCGGAGTGTAGTGGCCCACGACAGTGGGTGGGGTGGTCATGGCCTGAAGGCAGGTAGAAGAAGGCTTGACATGAATAAGCTTAAGTCTGTTGAGAGAGACTGTAACAGTTGAAGCTTTCATCTGTATGTCATAGGTGTTGGCTGAGCGCCGGAGAACTCGGTACAGGCCGGTATATGGAGGTTGGAGGGGAGTGCGGACAGTGTAATCTCAGAGCATGATGTACTCACAATTGTCCAGAGATTTTGGGACGTGAAGCTTAGGGCGGGAGTGTCTGGCGGGTGGAGGGATATGAAGGTTGATGAAGTGGCGTCTGTTGCGGTCCACGAAGGAAGGTAAGTCAGACTGAGGGAGAGAAGTGGAAGGGCTCACAAGTTCGCCAGGGAGAGCAATGTTCTGGCCATATACGAACTCGGCTATTGTGCCTTTGAGGTCTTCCTTATAGATCACACGAATGCTGTGTAGCACAAGGGGAATGGCCTCCATCCATAGAGAGTCGTCGCATTGAAGAGCTGCCTTGAAAGTGTGGTGCCACCGCTCAACTAGCCCGTTACTTTGTGAGTGATATGCTGTGGTATGGATGCGCCGGATGCTGCAAATATTAGAAATGTTGTTGAACAGGGCCGACTCAAATTGTCTGCCCTGGTCAGTCATGATGATAGCTGGACATCCGAAACGCGATACCCATGGATTGATGAAAGCTCCAGCAACAGTTTCTGCCGTAATATTGGGGAGGGGGACAGCCTTGACCCAGCGAGTTGTTCAGTCGACAGACGAGAGAACATAACGAAAGCCATTAGAGGGGGGGAGAGGGCCAACAATGTCAATATGAATATGCAGGAAACGCCCAGGAGGGATCGAAAAGGTGGCGAGGAGGGGGGGGGGGTGAAGTGTGTTTGTGTACTTTGCAGCGTTGGCACGCAGGAGTGTGCCCATTGCTGGGAGTCCTTGTTCACATTTCTCGACACAAAGCACTCTGCTATGAGGTGGGCAGATGCACGAACAACGGGGTGGGCTAAATTATGCAATGCGTTGAAGACAGCTCGACGGAGCGTGGTTGGGATGAGGGGGCATAACGTGCCCGTACTGTCGTCACACCAGATCTCACAGAAATGCCAGGGAAGGTGGTGCGGACGAAATGTAGTGGAGAGGTAGAATCTGAAATCAGGTTTTGTGTTTCCTCGTCAGCGGGTTGGAGGTTAGGCAGTTCAGAGAGGTCTAGCAGCGAATGGACGGCATCGACTCATGAAAGGAAATCAGCAACTATATTGTCAGCACCCTTTATGTGTCTGACATCGGCGGTGAACTGAGATATGAAGTCCATGTATCTGAAGCAGTGAGGAGATGGGTCAGTTGGTGGGTTTGTAATGGTCGCAGCCAGGGGTTTGTGGTCTGTTAAAGCATAAAAGGGCGTCCCTCAACGTCAGTCTTAAAATGCTTGATCGCTTCATAGACCGCGAGCAACTCCCTGTCAAACGTGGAATATTTCCGTTGTGCATTGGTGAGCTTGCGCGAGAAGAGCTGCAGAGGAGAAGTTTGGCCGTCGATTGTCTGGCTAAGGACAGCGCTCATGGCAGTATCGCTAGCGTCTGTGGTGATGAAAAGCTGCACATTGGGATGAGGATGTGCGATGGTGCAGGTCTTGGCAAGATGATTTTTGAGGGCAGTGGAAGAGTCAGTCATAGCAGGGGTCCTTGGAATGGGCTGAGATCCAGAAGTGTTGGTGCCTGCCAAATCATCCGTCAGTAGAGCCTGAATCTTCGCAGCCTGAGGTAGATGTTGGTGATACTAATTAACCGTCCCCAGAAAGCGCCAGAGCTCTTTGAATGACGAAGGTCTGTGTGGGTTTAGTATTGTTTGTACTTTCTCAGGGGGCGGTGAAATGCCATCAGCAGAGCCCTGAAAACCAAGAAACGTGACAGCGGGTAGATGTAGCTGCAATTTGTCCTGGTTGGTCTCAATGCCTGCTGCCGCAAGAGTGTTCATAACAGTTTGGACATGTCGAATGTTGTCCTTGATGGAGGAGCTGAACACATGAATGTCATCAAGATATGCAAAGCAGAATTTTTGGTCAATAGCACTTCATTGATGAAGCACTGGAAGGTTTGGGTTGCGTTTTTTAGACAGAAGGGCATGAACCGAAACTGCAATAACCCAATGGGGTGGTGATTTCTGTCTTCTCGATGTCTTCAGGTGCCATGGGGATCTGGTGGTAGGCCCCTTTGCAATCAATGACACAGAATGTGGTCGCACCTGCGAGGGAACTGGTAAAGTTGGCAGTGTTGGGTATGGCTTGGTGTCCATAATTGTTCATGCATTTAGTCCACTTTAGTCTCTGCACATGCGCTAGGACCCGTCTTTATTGGGTGTCATATGTATGGGCGTAGACCAGCTACTGGCAGAGGGTTTGATGACATTGGAGCTTAGTAGTTCAGAAATGTGTTTTTTTAAGGTCGGAAAGGCGCTTGGGACAAAGTCGACATGGTTTACTGGAGATTGGGGAACCTGTCGTGAGGCGAAACTTGTGAACCGTGCCGTTGGTGACGACTGAAATGTTGCCGGCAGCACGGGAGGCGGTTTGTTTACGGTGTGTGGCAGGTGAGGCGTAGTCATGGTGTTTGGAGCCACTCAGCGGATCCGACGGGAGCCGAGGCGGTGAAGTGTCCCAGGAGGCAACGTGACAAGACGGCCGCCAGCCCGAAGCAGTGGCACCGTGGTCGGGTGAGCTCGGTAGAGCTTGTGAGCCGTTGGTGAGTCCATTGTCCGAGGGCGCGGCCTGTGGCAGCATAGTCGCGGGCGAAACGCTTGGCGCGAGTGCACTGTTTGTGTTGTCAGTGGCAGTCGCACGGTGGCGCGCAGTTGCTGAAGCTGCATAGTTTGAGGTGCTGTCCGCAAGGGGTGGGGTAGGAGCCGTCAGTTCGGGAACACGTGACGCTCGTCGCGCATGGGCACTTGTGTGCAGCCGAGTGTCAAACGCTGCCGTGTTAGGAGGGTGTGACCCTGCAGAGTTGTCAGTACATGTTATGGCAGTCTTGATAGCACAGCTGTGAGGGGTAGCGGGAGGTAAACACATGGAGGCTCGATTGCTGAGACTGCAAGCAGATTAGGCGCACTTACTGACCTTGCTTTGTCCTTGCTGTAGTGTCTGTAATTCCTTCGCTGCATCTGAGAACTAGAGCTGAGTTTCGTGTAGCTGGAGGGAGAGCCCGAAGTTTTCCTTGCATAGACGAGTGACGTTTTCAAGCTCGACAAGGCACTTGTGCGTTGTTTCTTGGAATGTCGTCGACAGAGACCAATGTGTCACGAGGGGTTTGCTCGACAGAGCACTGGGGAAGTGAGTCTTGGACGGGTGATGAAACACGGTGCTTCGCACTAGGTTTGTGAAAGTTTGTGGTGTCGCAAGAAGTCAATGCCTAGTATAGGTTTGTCAGATTCGCACACTAAAAAAGCCCACTCGAGTTTGCAGTTGGCGGAGATTGAGACATCGTGGGAAGTTGAACCCGAGCATTGTAGTTTAGTTGAATTCGCAGCTTGCAGAGAAGTATGATGGGGGCGGATGTTCGACGACGCTAAGGATGTAGGCTGCAGAGAAACATCGGCGCCTGTGTCCACTAGGGAAAGGTATCCCGACGAAATGTCTTTAATGTAAAGCCGTCTGTAATTATCTGGTCATTCCCGGACAGAATGGAGCACTGGGGGGTGCCTGTCATGTTGTGCACACCCGGACCTACCTGTGATTGGCGTTTGGGAAGTAGCAGGGTGGTCTGCAGTCCCGTGCTACCTCACCAAATCGTGTGTGGAAGTGACAGTATGGGTAGTGCGGTTGCATTTCGTGCGGAAAGTTCGTTGCCAGTGGCGGTGGCCAGCGTTCAGTGGCTGCAGCAGGAGGGGGCGTGACCGTGGGTGGAGCCGGTGGCATCCCACTTGCTTGTTTACTGCTTCCTGGAGCGAGCGGAACAGTCGGCACAGTATGGCCCCAGCCGCGTCCAGCCGCAGGGCGATGAGCCTGAACCTAAGACTTGTCAGGTAGGCAGTGGCTGGCGAAATAGAGCAGTGATGCCTCATCTAGCTTGTCAGCAATTGTCATTCTTTGCTCGACCGGTTCAGGAGACCTCTGAGCCAGAGCAAAGCGGATGTGAGGAGATAGTTTATCTGACCAGATGATGAGGAGAGCTGTGTCAGAGAATAGATCAGCGCTGACCAGGGCACGTAGCCGTCTCCAGAGCTGGGAAGGATTGTCGTTGCCTAGTTGCTCGACGTGGAGCACTTGCTGCTATTGCTGCCTCAGTTGAGCGTGCAAGCCGATGTAGAACTGTCTTTTTGGCTAGAGTGTACCGGTTAGATGAGTCCGGGGCATCGACCAAGTCAGTAATCAAGTCCTGGTCATGCAGGTGGGTAATGAGGCACAGAAATCTGGTTGACTCGCCGAGTTTGTAATGGTCGAACACTTCGTCCACAATTTTGAACCAGGTTGTTGCTCTGTCGGGATTAAACGGCGGCAGCATCGGTAAGCGTTATAGAATGTTCGGAAGAACAGGTTGAGTAGAGTTTGTCGGGGCACTGCCTGAATCGAGCTGTTGTTGCTGCAGTACTTCAGAAGAGTGTGCCTCAAGGGGATGTGGCAATGACGGCTGTTCGGGTGGCAGTGTGAAAGTGACACTTTGTGGTTGAGCACGGTCCATCGTGATGCGGAAGGCCGATGTGGGTGAGACACCGTAATGTGTCGATTGCGGTTGTGGAAGCCCAAGTCATTGCGAGTGTGTTCGGATTGACGCGTCGTGGAAGACCGATGCGGATGAGGCACCGAGATGTGCCGAGAATGGTAGCAGAAGCTCGACTGGAGCCGGCGCAGGGTGACAGGTGACAAAAAGTTCAAAGTTTGAGAACGCATGTTAGTCCGCGAAAAGCTTGACGTATGATCAGAGCCGGGGCCACCTGTGTTGCAGGGAGGCTGCGGAGGTGCAGGCCGTCCAGAAGCACAGTGTGGGAAATGATGTCGAATCTGGGATGGAATGTGTGAATGTTCACTGTTCATAGTCACTCCACTCAAAACGGTGTGCGGATCAGGTGAATGTTGTGGCACAAAACACTGAGGCATAGCAGTAGGACGGAGGTGGAGGTCAGGCACAGATAACAAGTTATGGTTCCTGTTGCAGGCCGAGGTGTCAAAGTAGGAAGGTGTGTGCTGATGCTGAACCGAGGCAGGCACAGATGTGGTCTGATACTGAGGAGGTTGACCAGTGAACGAAGCAGTTCCGGCCACATGGAAGGTATCCGCATGGTACTATATGGATTGCGGCGTGGCAAATCGTTGTCCTGGTGGTAGTAGGTTGTCCAATGAAGCATTTGCAGAAATTGGCATTGGTCCCACACTGCACAGAGATCCATAAGAGGTAACTGCACAGTCGATGACGAAGGGCACATGTGGTGGTAACAAAGGCGTTTGATAGCCAGAGTCATGCACACTCCTAACCTCACTTATTGTTGCAGGCTCTAAAACGTCCGGCGAAATTGGCGTAATCGTCAAGTGAGAGGTATCTTGTTGCAGTCCTGGCGGGTGTACATCGTCCGCAATCTGCAACATGATGCATGTCGATCACAAAATATGGCATTAGGCACTGGGAGGAAGTCATTGTTCGAATCTTGTGTCGATGTAATACACGCGAAAATAACCGATGCGGAGGTCGCGGACACAGTAAAATGCCGAAAACAGAAGATGTTAAAACTTGGGGTCACCTGTGAGGGGGATGTTCAGGTTAGTTACACCAAACAACCCCCATTTAGCAGTAGTTCATTTATTCACCCAAACACAAGCAAGGCTCACAAAGAACTGACATGGCAGAAGAGACCAAAGACAATGCTCATACTTGAAAGAAGAACGCATATCGAGGCTGGTGTCGACCTCATCGGCGCTACAAATTTAAACTCCAAACTTAGGTGGTAAGAAGTCAACATGGTCCAGCTGCAATCCCAAAACCTCATAGAATAGTCAGTACACTGGGGAAACTTCAAGACTCACATCTCCTTTTTTCCTTCTTTTCTATCTCAGTTTAATATTTACATCTTCAAAAAATTGAAATTCAAGACCCCCAGTGGCTTTAAAATACGTTCAGCAAAATAATTTTAAATTCATTATTCATCTCAACACAAATTTTTCTCAATATTTTCTATTTAGCCGATCAACATCGAGTAACATTACATAAAACATATATCTCTAGCTCATTAATTTCCTTAAACAATTGTACATGTGCTTTTTAATATAATTATTTACATAGAAAAATTATTAATTAGCAAAATTAAAATTTATTCATTAAAGATAGATACAAAAATATTTAATATAAAAATTTAAAATCAGTCATTAAGGAAACATAAAAAAATAGTTTTCCTAATTAAATTTGTTGTTATGAATTGATCAAAAAATAATGAAAAACGAAAACTGAAAATTGAAGAGATAGTAGATCTGTTTGATAATTTGGATATTGGTCAGTCTGAAATAAAAACTGATGAAAATAAAAAAATGAACTTTCTGATGATGAAAAATGTGATAAAAATTGAGAAAAGATGATGACTTTAAAAATGTATGTAATTAAGAAAAGTTATAAAATTCTCAGATAATATTCCATGTTGAGCATCATATGTTAAATTCTTTTTCATACATAATTATTTATATAGTGTATCAGCTGGTATATTAGTATTAAAAGTTGCACATAATTACATTAACTTTTTTGTGTCAATACAATATTTTTTCTACGTGTCATATTTATGAGAAAATTGGATCATTTGTAATAAAATTATGTGGATTTATATCACAACTCGTTTTAAAATCAAGAAATGAATTAAAACCCTTAAAAAAATTGTCTGGTAGCTCTAAATTCCACATTTCTTCCAGAAATATTTCATTTCTTCAATTTTTCAGATATAATGAAACTAATATCACATGATCATAAAATTATGTTGATGAGCAATCAGCTTGTTATTTTTATGACTGATCTGAAATACAACAAATATAAAATTATGGGAGACAGGAATACAGATAACTGTATACGCAACAAACTGTTCCCATAAATGTCTATACATACATATATTTCAGGACAAAGAAAGATACACATGTACACTGTACAAGATACAAAGGCTGACTGGAACATTAACATGGCAGCTCGTCAGAGCAGTTAGAGTTCAAAGATGGTGCTTTACATGGTCAATGTGACCTATCTACACCACACAGCTCCTCCTCCCCCCCTCCTGTAGTAGTATGGAGTACGTCCTGAGAGGCCTGAGGAGAGGTCATGTAGGCATTGGTGTCAGAGTGAATAGTGCGAAGTGGCAGACGCATGACTGGAAGCTAAATCTCAGTGAGGGTGGCATGACGGGCTGCAGATCAACATCATAATCAGACAGCCAGCGGGGCTGGACGATGCGTCGGCCAGCCTGAGAGTAATGGTGGGAGGGGTGTAGTATACAAGCGTGCCTGACCCTAATACAGATCGAGCCATCCGAGGAGATGAATGCACAAAACCTAGATGGATCGCACTCTCGGGGGAGGAATAGGCTATGCACTATCTTGACATGTAGTTCCTCGTTGAGTGTCAAGTCTGCAGTGTCTCTAAGGAGCACAAGCACACGGTCGTTGAAAGCGACAATCAACACGTCGACAACGCGGTTAGGTGGTACATTGCAGTGCAAGTTGAAAGTCGGGGAGCAAATCTCTCCAGTAGATGAAATGTCATCAAAACCTGTGCATGGGGTTGATAATGACATGCTTGGGAAACCCACGAACTGTGGTGATGAATCATCAGAAGGAGAAGACCCTACCATGGGATGAGCTAACTCGTTATCAGGCTTGGCAATGGAAAATTCGTCCGGATGGTCCGACTGGGATGGCAGAGAGGTGTTGGAGTCCACAAAAGTAGGCTTGAGCCTGTGTAGCGAAACGATCTGCAGGGGATCTTTGATCACAATGTCGAATGTCATCTCACGCCTCCAGAGTGCTTCAAAGGGGCCGAGGTATGGGGGTTGCAGCGGTTGTCTGATGGAGTTGTCCCTGAGCTTAACGTGGGAGCATGTGTTGATTGCAGTTGGCATGTAAGTGTCTGGTAGGGAATGACTGACAGGCGGGTGTACCTGTGTGTGTCTAAAGTGGATGCGCATTCTACTAATAAAGTCTGGGGAGGTGGGGAAATCCTTTGGTGCTTGAGGCAGGATAAGCTCCCCAGGTAGAACTGGTTTCTCGCTGAAAACGAATTTGGAGATTGTTCCCTATTAGTCAGGTTTAAAGATCGAACGGAGACTGATTAACACACAAGGAAGCATCTTAGACCAGCGGCAGTCGCGGCACCTGAGTGCTGTTTTAAGGGTGTGGTGCCATCGTTCCACTAAACCATTGCTTTTCGGGTGGTAGGCTGTTTTATGAATTTTTTTTAATACTGCAAAGATTACATAGAACTGTGAAAAGTGCACACTCGAACTGTCGACCCTGGTCGGTGGTGATGGTGGATGGGCAACCGAACCTAGTGATTCATGATGAGATGAATCCCTTGGCCACAGTTTCTCCTTTGATTTTGGGTAAAGGGACAGCTTCCACCCAACGAGACATGCGGTCAATTGTGGAGAGGATATATCTGTGGCCCTCTGACGGTGGCAGAAGGCCAATAAGGTTGATATGTGCATGACAAAAACATCCTTGCGGAATGTCAAACTTGCCAAGGGGGGGAGAGGTGTGGCATCCGATTTTTTTGTCTTGGCAGGTAATGCAGCTGCGTGCCCAGGTTTGACAGTCCTGTTTAACATTTTTCCAAACAAAATGCTTGGTGATGAGTCGTGTGGTGGCACGGACGCCAGGGTGGGCGAGGTTATGCAAGGCATCAAAAGCTTGTCGGTGCAACTTGGGAGGGAGCAATGGCCACAGAATGCCAGAAGAAGAGTTGCACAACACTTCGTCTGAAACACTGGGGAACTTGGCTTTGGTAAACACAAGCGATGTCTGAGGATCCGTGAGGAGAGCTTGAGATTCCTCGTCAGAGGACTGGAGAATGGTGAGGTCAGATAAATCGACGATGCGTGAAACAGTATTGATCTGTGAAAATAAATCAGCGGGGATGTTTTCTGTGCCTTTGATGTAGCGTACGTCTGTAGTAAATTGAGAGACTAGGCTGAAGTGGTGGAAATGCAGAGGGGGTGGGTCCTTGGGAGGATTGCAGAAGGCATCCGCCAGTGGTTTGTGGTCAGTAAGGATGAAGAAAGAACGGCCCTTGATGTCAGGACAAAAGTGTTTGATGGCTTTATAGATCGCCAGAAGTTCTCTATCAAAAGTGGAATATTTCTTCTGTGCTGTAGACAGTCTTTTAGAGAAGAAATGAAGGGGTGAGACCATGTCGCCTTTGCGTTGGTGTAATACTGTCCTGTCTGCGATGTCACTGGCGTCCGTAGTGATGAACAACTCGGCAGAAAGATCAGGGTGGGCGAGTACGACAGCGTGAGCTAACACTGTCTTTATAGCCCTGAGGGCCTCTAGCATAGGCTCAGTCCAACAGCTGGCTTAAGGCCCGAAGTTTGTTTGTTGGACAGCGAGTCCGTCAGAGGGGCCCGCATGCCGGCAGAAGGTAGATGTCGAGGTAGTAATTTACAGTACCCAGGAAACGTTGAAGTTCTTTGTATGTAGACAGGGGTGGCAATGACGTGATAGCCTTCACGTGTAATTTGGGAGAACGTATTCCGTCTGTGGAGACGGTGTAACCCAAAAATGTCACAGAACACTGGCGCAATTGGAATTTATCTTTGTTGACCTCGATACCATTGGAGTTCAAGGTCTGGAGGGCCTGGGATAAATTATCTTTGTGGTCCTCAGTAGACTTGATGAAAATGAGGATGTCATCCCGGTATGCAAAGCACAACTCGAACTGTCATAAGATTGAGTCAATGAAATGTTGCTACGTATGTGCCGCATTCTTTAAGCCAAATGGCATGAAGTTGTATTGGAACAAACCGAGCGGCATGATGATAGCAATCTTTGGAATGTCTCCCAGTGCTACAGGAATCTGGTGATAGCCACGTTTACAGTCAATCACACTGAAGATTGTGGTGCCCGATAACATATGGATGAAATTATTTATGTTCGGCACTGGGTAATTGTCCAGACGGTATGAGCGTTTAAGCATCTGTAATCACCACATATTCGAAAAGAACTATTGTGTTTGGTGATGAGGTGAATCAGTGAAGACCAATTGCTGTCCGATGGCTGTAGAACGCCTGCCTCCAGAAGGTCATTAATTTGCTGCTAGGCCATGTGCAACTTAATGGGGATGAGGCGTCTAACCTTGTGCCTAATAGGAGGGCTGGCAGTGGTAAATATCTTGTGTGTCATTCCATCAGTGATGGAAGAGACTGAGAACTGCACATGAGGCTTAGTGAAGTCCTGACGTGAAGTTTTGGGATGAGTGGGGTGTGATGAGGCATAGCCATTAGTGCGAGTAGGAAAAGGCAGCACGAAAGTTACAAGCCTATTACGTGAGCGCGGCATGCACTTGTTTGGAGAGGTCAGTTGCACACACAGCATGGAGCGGATTGGGGCGCGCAGTGACTGTCTGTTGTTAGCTTTGCCTTGAGTAACCGGCGCAGGTGAGAGAGGCTTTGGTGTTGCACGGGGAACGGCGATGGCCACTGAATCACGTGGTTGGCGCGCGACATAGGGGGGAACATTTACCAACTTGCGGGGCAGCTGCCTGCGTGGTGGGCGTGTTCATATTGCACGTGACTGTCATCAGAAGCACTGTTTGAAACACATGGCACTGCACATAGCGGGCATGTGGCGGGTGCGGAGATCACTGAACGCGAATCATCACACCCAATGAATGTTTTTGAACTAACCTGATGAGTGTCTGTGCTGGTGTCAGTTGATGAAGGTCGATCAGGTGAAGGAACTGTGGATTGCAGTTGCAGCAGCGAGGTATGAGCTAGGGTGAGCTCATCGAAAGTTTTAGCAATGTGTTGTTTCAACTCGTCGTTTTGCCAACGGAGTCGCGCCGCTGTGTTGTACTCTGACTGTAAATTAGTGACGCAGGTCACGATTTTGTCTGTGAGGATGGAGCACCTGTGAACCAATTCACATGTCGTGACGGAAACGGAACAATGAGCATAAGTGCCTGAGCACGGTTTCTGAGTGTCAGAAGGGTGGTGTTGCACTGAACCTTGGACTATGTTCGGGGAGAGTTTGTAATGGGACAAGAAATGCATACCGAGAATTGGTTCGTCAACGTCGCCGATGTAAAAAGCCCACGGGAAATGTAGAGAAGGAGATAGATGCACCATAACTTTAGCAGAGCCGACAGTTTGTAATGTTGATTCGTTCACAGTGATTAGAAACGAGTTCGTCAGTGAAAAAACGAGGAGCCAACGATGTAGGTATGGTGGACACGTCAGCATCTGTGTCGACTAGGAAAACAAGCCGGGACGAAATGTCGGTCACGCATAAACGACTGCTCGGCCGAGAAGACGAGTGGACAGAGTGCAATATTTGAGGACGCCTGTGAAGTTCTCCACAGGACTTGGCGTCTTTTAGATCCTGCGGTCGGCGTTTGGGTGCTGGCAAGGTAATCTGCACTTTTTGGCCTCATCCTCGAAACTCTTGTGGTACCAACAGTATGGATGACCTGGATGTGGCGGTGGCGGTGATTGTGACAGTGGAGGAGGTTTCTCCTCATTGATCTGTTCCTGAATGTAAACCGGGGTGTATGATGCGTGCGATTCTTTAGTGCTCAGAAGAGGAGAGGGTGAACGAGTACGGCCCGGTGGTGTAAAGGCATGGAGGCGGAACGAGCCCTACTCCTGCCCGTAGACAGCCCGTAAACAGGTGGTGTAGCGCCAACCAGTGGTGAGAGGTGTGCTGATCTGTGACGTGAAGGCGAGAGCCGATAGACTCAAACGAGTGTGGTAGCAGGTGTATCTGCAATTTGGTAGGTAACTTGGCAGACCATACCACCCTCACGGTAATGTTCTGCATCATGTGTTCACTCACAAGTAGCCGAAGACGGCGCCATAGTTGTGAAGGAGTGCAGTCCCCCAGGTGTTCCTCGTACAGGATCTTGATTATTAATTCCTGTGTCGAGCAGGCAAGTAGGTCCAATATTGTCTTCTCGGCGAACTCGTATTTTGGCGGCGGCGGTGGCGAAAAGAGGAGGTCACAAATTAAATCTGAGTGGTCACGGAGGTGCATGACGAGACAGAAATTTAGAGTTGTTGTCAGTCACCTGATGTAACTCGAAAAGGTGCTCCACAAGTGCGAACCATGAAGCGGGGTTGTTCTCATATAAAGGAGGTAGCTTTGGCAGCTGGCCGGGGCAGGGGGGGGGGGGGGGTTTACGAGGATGGCCTCGGTGTATCTTGGAACGCCTGCTGTCCCGTGTAGGATAGGCTGTCCTGCAACCTGGAACTACTGGTGCGGGCGTGTTACTAGCAAACATGTCTCGAACAAGGCCGGTTGTAATGCCCTGATGAGTCACGGAAGCACGACACGGCAGACACGATCGGTACTGTGGGAACGAACGGATGAGCGGCGCGTGATGTAGGCCCATAAAGTGGACCGGAGGTTAAAGGCACAGTAGGAAAATTGTCCACCTCGGAAATGACGTGGAAGGCTGGTGCGCCAGGCACAGACGGTACTGCGGAAAGAGCGAGTGGCTGTAAGATCGGAATCGGGGACCCCTGCGAGTGAGGGGGGGGGGGGGGGGGGGGGGGGGAGGGGCTAGGGGCGGGTGGTTTGGTACTTTGTGTGGCAACAGCGAGAGTTTTCTGTGCACATCAGAAACGCACCCCGTGTGGTAGAACCATAAATCACTGGTGAAACCTGATGGCGGTCACATTAGTGGCCCTCACACGGACGCTCCTAACCGCGCGATTTAGGATGCGCCACGCAGTTCTGCACGCCAGAGCGCCCGTGTGATTGCAGGTAAATTCAAGACGGAGGTTCGCGGTCAAGCAGGCGGTTAGACGCGCCCCGCTCTTGCCCGCCAGCGCATTCAAACTTACACGCCCGGCGTGTGGAGTTCTCATGTGTGCTGCTTGTGCTCCCCTGAGTTGCCTACAGCGACGTGAATTATTGTGCGCTCTCCAGCTGGTTGTTGTCAGTATCCGACAGTACTCGACGCGATCATGGCGGATTCCTGTTGCTGGATGAAGGACTTTTTGACGGAATTTATAAACATCTAAAGAGAGCAACAGTGCTTGTGGAAAGTGAGATCAAAAGACTACATAAATAAGAATTTAAAGAACGAAGCTTATGATAAATTGGTTGCGCTTTGCAAACCAGTTTTCCCTGAAGCGAACTGCGACTTCGTTGCAAGAAAAATACAAATCTTATGGGGCTCATTTAGAAAGGAGCTGAAGAAAGTTTGTGACAGTAAGCGCAGTGGCAGTTCTCTTGATGACATTTATGTACCAACTTTGTGGTACTATGGCTTGATTTTATTTACTGTAGATCAAGAGCTTCCAAGTGCGAGTTGTTCGAACATGGATATTTCTGTGGGTGTGCAGAGCGGTATCTCTGACTGGGAAGATGACAATGGAATTGACAATGAAGGCAGTGATGAGGTCAACGAGGTTACGATTGACGGTGGAAGTCAACACAACACAATGAACGCCAAATTGAAAAAGTGAGTTAACGGTTGTGCATTTATATTGTTAAGAGTACAGTTACTTGAGTGTATTTTATACCAATAGAACTTCCAGAAAAGTGTTAGAACAATATTATATCTTTTACTATACAGTTCCCATGTAATGAAACATCTTACACTCTTCCTGCACGTAACGTGTCTTCCTGCCAGGGCACACTTCCTTATGATACAAAATATTGTATGCTTCTCCATTGTCTTTTGCTCGTATAGATGAATTTCTTGACACCGCAGACTGTAAACCAGATAATTCCACTGCTCCCTTTCGCCAGTCACCCTCGTTTAATGTACAGTCTACCAAATCTTCCGTGTCCAATGCTGTAACTGTAATGTATCCTTTACTTCATCTATGTAAAAAATTGTGTAATGCACATATGGCCAAAATAACGTAATTTATCTTTTCGATCTTCATGTTGATTGGTGTATGGAGAATTCTAAATCGTGATGTTATCATACCAAAAACATCTTCTACAACATTGCGAGCACGTTATAATCTGTAGTGCCAACCAGTGGTGAGAGGTGTCCTTTATATGAGAACAACCCTGCTTCATGGTTCGCACTGGTGGAGCACCTTTTCGAGTTACATCAGGTGACTGACAACAACTCTAAATTTCTATGTCTCGTCACGCACCTCCATGACCACTCAGATTTAATTTGTGACCTCCTCTTTTCGCCACCGCCGCCGCCAAAATACGAGTTCGCCAAGAAGACAATATTGGACCTACTTGCCTGCTCGACACGGGAATTAATAATCAAGATCCTATACGAGGAACACCCGGGGGACTGCACTCCTTCACAACTATGGCGCCGCCTTCGGCTACTTGTGAGTGAACACATGATGCAGAACATTACCGTGAGGGTGGTATGGTCTGCCAAGTTACCTACCGACCTGCAGATACACCTGCTACCGCACTCGTTTGAGTCTATCGGCTCTCGCCTTCACATCACAGATCAGCACACCTAATTCTCTTTGAGAATAAGGTTTTAAGAAGTTATCTTTCAATGAATAAGCTTCATCTCCCAAAAAACACAAAATTTAAATTCTTTATAGTTTCATCATTACTTGGCAAATTTAAGTGTTCGTTCTGCAGTGCATGAAAGAATTCTGTGTATTCAAGAATTCCTCCATCAGACGTTCTTCCATTTTTCCCCACATCAACAAATACGAATTCGTAATGTGCATTTACCAAAGCGGGTAAAACGACACTATAGAAGTTCTTGTAGTTCTCCAGAGTGAGGTGGTGGCAGAATGCGTATATGTTTTCCACCTATTGCTCCTCCGCAGTTTATAAATTGTCACTTTTCTTCAAATCCTTTCGCTATGTCTATCCATTCTCCTTTTGCTGTAGGAAACTGAAGCAAAACCAAAAACAGTTATTTAATATTTCTCTTCTTACAGGGAGAACAAGAACAAACACAACCTACATGTATGTCTTTGCCTGAAATTCCAAAAAAAAAAAAAAAAGAAACAGAAGCGTAATATAGCATCGACTACATTTCAGATGATGCAAATGTGCACTAGTGCTTTGCAGCAGATAAGAAGAAATGATCTGGAGGAACATGGAGCTACAGGTATCAACGTGGCGAAGAAATTAGAATGGATGGAGCCCATACAAGCAATATATGCTGAATCATTAATTAATGTAGTGTTAACACGAGGTTTGTTGAAAACTTTGATCCCACACACTGATCTGTGTGATAGTGACATCTGTAAAGTCAGGCTGTTCTCAGCATCATTCAAAGCTTCTACACCTATTTCTCCTTCATCTCCTTCTACATCAACAGGGTCTCAAACTTCCGTTACAGATCAAGGCACTGTTTCCATGAACACTTATTATGATCAATATGGTCATTATATGACCAGAGATTAGTAACAGTGGTGATTTTTTTCTAATTTTTTAAGCAATGGTTACAGTATGTTTTTGTGAGTTTTGTACCATGTAATAATGAGCTACAGATACTTCTGAAATAATAATTACTAACACATTGTCAATATATTTAATTGCTTACCTTCATGATCTCTGGCCGAAGTGTTTCATAAATTGCTTTGCATGTCTCTGGAATTATATTGGACAACGACGGTGCAGAAATTCCTGTGGCAAATTTTAAATCTTCGAGAGAGCGACCCGTTGCTAAAAATCGGAGAGTAGCTGTAAGACGTTCCTCTACAGAAATGCTTTTTCTCATCACAGTGTCCCTCCGGCTGATTTTCTCCTTGGCGTTGTCCAGCAATGCATCAAATGTTTCACTGTCCATTTTTAAATAGTTTCGAAAGTCATCTGGATAATTGTCTCGTAGTTCTTTAATCAAGGAAGTATGATTGTGACGGTACCTGTATTCCTTAACCCAAGTACCAAGGTTTTTTTTTTTTTTTATTTATGGTCATGCTCATAGCTGCAATACCTACTGCTGTAGTAGCGAGGACAATACTTCTTCGTTCCTCTTTCGCACGAACATGGCTGCAATTAGAGCACTCGCTGCGCACGCGCCACGCAAGATTTTAGAACTGACGAAACTCCACGGTCCACTCTTGTGCGCGGGTTTCGCAGTTTACTCGTAGACACCTGCGCGGGGCACTCCTGAACGCCGACTTGCGCGCTCGCAAGAGCGTGTCCCTGAACTTCCCTCCACGCACCTGAGGGCCACAGTTCTGCGCGCGTTCAGGCGCGCGCGCAGATCCGACCCGCTAAGTCTCGCGGTTAGGGGCGTCCGTGTGAGGGCCGCTATTGTCGTGGTACAACATTCCTGGATGGTGAAGCACGTGGTCGAGAAACTGGGCGACAGATCTGGTGGTTGAGCCTTGCGAACTTGATGTATAAAAATGTCCGTTATTAAACTGTGACGAAGGCAAAACCGGCATAGCTTGATGGCAGTTGGCCACGTGTGCATTTTGCACGAATGGCGGTGTTGCACACCGCACTGCTGTTACTGACGTTGCGGCGCGTGGAGGAACAAAGCACATGTGCGAATTTGGGTCCCATTGAACTCTACACGAACGATCAATCGTTGCACGACTCTGGAAATCGTCCACTTCACCTTTCACATGTTGGCATGCACAGTCCAGCGACACGAAACCTGAGTCCCTTGTTTGATGTAACAGCGTAACACTTGGCCACGGTAGAGCTGCAAAGTTTGAGGTTATCCCATTAAGTCCCAAATTAATTTTTTTAAAAAACTGAATTTTTCATTCCTTAATTATAATGTACATGGTGTACGAACCACAATAAGTACAAAAACAGCCAAAGAATATTTATACATGCTGATATAATGGCTGTCCTCAAAATAGGACACTGGGACCTAACAGTATTGTATACCATACTAAACTGTATTCAAGTCTTAACTATTTATTTCTTGTGAAATGGTACAAAACACATCACACACAGTGTTACACGGCATTTAACACAATATGTTTTTGGTTTCCCGTTGCATTTAGCTGTTACACATCTTCTTCGTGTGCTTGTTTTGTCAATAATATGACCAATTCCATCAAACCTGATGTCTGGTATCACTCTCAACTGACTTGATGGGTCGTCCAATATTCGGTCTTCCAGTGTCCAATTTCAGGTATGTAACTGTAACAGCACGTCTGAAATCCAGTAAATCCTGTGCGTTTTTCCCATGTACTAGTCTGTAGAAGAGTCAGGCATTTACGAGGGCCATTTCCAGCAAACGTGTAATAGGACCCAGTACCATTTTTTCTTTCTAATTACCGTCACATATTTCCCAACTAACCATTCATGGTGGTCAACACCTCCCACGTACGCATTATACGACTTCAAAACGGCAGGTTGTTGCTCTTGTGTCTTCTTACTTGCTTGTCTACTGTACCGTGTAGCTGCTCCCAAAGGTTCAAAATTTGGTCAAAATTTGTACCAATAGTAACACATCTGTTGTCATGCCATCGAACAAATAAGATTTCACCATTCCTGTCGAAGTGGTAGTCATAGTTTCCTCGAACTGTCTTTTTCAGTTCGTTGCTGCTCAGTAGTGGACAGTCATCAACTCGATTCTCTCTGACAGTCCCAGTTGCTCCTAAACAGAAATATCTCAGATGAATCAGAAGATCTCTATTAGTGAAGAATTTGTCAAAGTACACACAATGATTCGCGGGTTTTTCAATGCAGTCCAACATGTTTAGCACTACTCTTGATCCCAATAGTAGGTCATCCCTTGCAGTATCTTCTGGATCCTTTCCACAGTATAAATCAAATTTGAATCAGTAGCCACTTGCTCCACAAAGATACCACAACTTATAGCCAAATCTAATAGGCTTGCCTCGGATAAACTGTCCATCTGGAACTGTATTATTTACTAATGGGTAACATATTCATAAATATACTTACATAATACACTGTAAATTTCAAAGTAACTTCATATCCTATATATATATATATATATATATATATATATATATATATATATATATATATATATATATATATATATATATATAAAGAGGGGTCGTTACTTACCTCACCAACAAAATCTGGTAAAATTACCACGTTCTAAAAAGAAAATACTACAGCAGTAGCAGAGTTTCATATTAGAACGTGCAGCAATACAAATAACTGAAATGATAACACCAAGTCCCAGTGTCCTATTTCGAGTACACCAAATTTTATAACAATGGAAAACAATGAATATAGCTCCAATTGAGCTAACAATGCAACTAGTTTAAAAGACACATTGTTGACTATAAATAATCGCAAAAAGAACTTTGCCACATATTTCAAATATTACTAAATTGTCGATAAAGTAAATATCTGTAATAACGAAAAGTGTGCCTTAGTATTCAAAAATCAATTAATGGTAGGATTTTTTGCTTTTAATTTCCTGTAAGCATACATTTGTTATAAAAAGCATCAACAAATGACGTAGGACAGTAATAGTTGCAAATTAATAATTTATTGCGTATTTATAAATAAATATGTGCTCTGTTGTCAAAATAGGACACTGGTACTTAATGGCTTAACTTCACTGGACATTGCGAATCACTGTCCGCTAGCGGCGAAACAACCGTTGGCAGGGGTTAGGAGAGGCCTGGTAGTAGTAGCTGAGCCTCCAAATCCTCGTATAAAACATTGGGTGAGGCAGCCATGGTGTCGAACATAAAACCTGTTGATTCCACACATCCGGCATGGAAGTCGTGGAAGACGTAGAAACTTCGGGGTGAGCAATATGGGAAACGGGAATACGGGTAACTGTATACACAACAAACTGTTCCCATAAATGTCTATACATACATATATCTCAGCGCAAAGAAAGATACACATGTACACTGTACAAGGTACAAAGGCTGAATGGAACATTAATATGGCGGCTTGTCAGAGCAGTTAGAGTTCAAAGATCATGCTTTACGTCGTCATGTGACCTATCGACGCCACAAAATAAAGCATTGAATTACAAAAATTTGTTATATCTATCTCAATTCTGCAAACTAATTAGATCTAATTGATAAAGAGAAATCGGTATCTAAGTATTTTCCAGTATAATTTCTCGTTCAAGTTAATCGCCAACAGCCCTGCTGCAAAGGTAATACCAGTACCCATCAGATCACTGAAGTCAAGTGTTCTCAGGCTTGCCTAGCACTGTTGGTAAGCAGAGTGCACTCAGCCCTTGTGAGACCAGTTGAGGAGCTTCTTGACTGGGGTGTTGGCTCTGGTCACAAAAACTGACAATGCCTGGGAGAGCAATGTGGTGACCACATGCCCCTCCATATCTGCATCCAGTGATGCCTTTGGGCTGGGAATGACATGCCAGTTGCCCTGCACCATTGGGCCATCAAGACCTGTTCAGAAGGAGTTCAGTTTTAGTTCAAGCTAATAATTTGGTTCGTATTTATCAACTGGCACTCGAAATTACACATTGACACTTGCAGTTTTCCCTTCTTTTGGTAATGTGTCTTTCATCTAGACCCCACCGTCATTTAAGTCAGGCCATCAAAAAATAACATAATTTGAACATGAACTCTAAGAAAAAACTGCAGTTACATCTCCTTTCCATATTACTTCTTTATAATCTTCAAAAAAATCCACAAAAAGCGGACACAGTACTAATTTATTCTACTTCTTTTTTTACATTACTAAGTAGATATTCTACCACACAAAATTTATCAGCAGGAGATGAAGTTAAATATAATAAAACTGATGATGCAATAAAAACATGTTCTATTCTACATCTTTATTAGAAATATTTAAGTTAATTTGAGTCTCAGTAATAACTCAATATGAATTTTCATCTGCTTTAATGTCTATATCAGGTTTTTTATGTGATTAACTTCTGTAACTTTTTAAACTATATTGGCCAAAAGGAATTTCTATTGTTTTTCTGGCACAGTACAGTTTATTATTTTTGATGTGATGTTCAGAGTTAAAAATTTTGTATAAAAAGTAGCTAGTGCAAAACTTTTGTAACTATCTCTTATAGGTACAGTCAATCTTTTCCTGAGTGTAGCTCCAGCTGCCGAGCCGAGAGGACGCGCAGCGGAGCTGCAGCAACAGCACTTGTGTGATAAACTGTAAATTAATTTAGTCTTTGTTTTTTGTTCGCATGCTTCTGCAAAGAAGTGAACTGTACGTGTGTATATTACTGTGTAGACTAGTGGTTAGAAAATTATTCGCAGTTTTTTTTGCATAAGTCTTGTGAATATCGTTGTGTAGGCCGGCTTCCTAGCGTAAATTTTCCTTGTAGAGAAATTTATTTCTGTTTAATAGCTTGCTGTCTCAGAGTTCAGTGAGAAATCTGCACACCAGCATTTAGTGACACTTTATTCTCCTTTGGTATATTTTCAAACTTAGTAGCTTCATTTGAGACCTCATATCTATTTTATAAACAGTACGATATGGTAGGGACTGTGCTTGTTGTGAGCGGGCACAAGGAGAGTTGGCTGCTGTTCATAAACAGCTGGATGCTGCGTTGGCTAGCGTTGACAATCTTCTAGCTAATGATCGGAGTTTCGGTGACGTCGGGGCGCCAGCGACGAGATCTGTAACACCTGTGGTGTCACTGGAATACCCTGGTGGCCCAGACATCACTGTGGCTTCCGATACGCAACATCCGACTGGTCTGTCCTCACTCCAGAGTGAGTGGCAGACAGTGGTAGGGTCGTGTGTCACTGGATGAAAGGCGAAAGAGGGAGCAGGCCGTACAGCTGGCTACCTACGTCTTAGCAACAGGTGTGAGGTGCTTCCCAGCGTTCCCAGTGTTGATGATAACTCTGAGCCAGGACGGGATTCCTCTCCTGTTGGGCCAGAGTACGATTTTCCTGCCCAGTCCGAACGACTACAGAGGGTGGATGTAATAGTCATTGGGAGCTCCAATGTTAGGTGGGTGATGGAGCTGCTGAGGGAGAGAGCAGGCAAGGTGAGAAAGAATTCCAGTGTGCATTCGGTATGTTTGTCAGGAGGTCTCATCCGTGATGTGGAGGAGGCACTGCTGGTGGCTATCGAGTAAACTGGGTGCAACTGGCATGTAGTGGCACATGTCAGCACGAATGATACCTGACGCTTGGGTTCTGATGCCATCCTCATCTCCTTTCGGCGTCTGGATGATTTGTTGAAGGCAACTAGCAACACACGCAGGGTGCAGGCTAAGCTGTCTGTTTTTTTAGCATCATACCCAGGGCTGATCGCGGTCTTCTGGTTTGGATCAGAATGGACGGAAACCAGAGACTCGCACAGCTCTGCGACGTATCAGATGCGAATTTCTCGACCTCCGCTATCGGGTGCAGAATTGTAGGGTTCCCCTAAATAGGTCAGGCGTGCGATACACGCAGGAAGCGGCTACTAGGGTAGCGGAGTACGTGTAGCGTGCACACACGGCTTTTTTAGGTTAGAGGATCCCTCCCTTTGAAGCAAACACGAAATTTAGCCACAGCGACCTAAGAGAATCTTGGTCCTCGCAGATCTTAGATGGAAAAGATTAATATGATTTTAGTAAGCTGCAGGAACATCCAAGGAAATGTCTCAGAATGAGTACCGCTTATTGAAGGTTATAATGCACAGATAGTATTGGGAACAAGAAAGCTGGTTGAAGCCAGACGTCAATGACAACGAAATCCTAAATTCAGACTGGAATATTTATCGTAAGGATAGGTTAGTCGCCAATGGTGGCAGCGTGTTTATTGCAGTAAAAAATTCTATGAAATCTAGTGAGGTTATCACGGATTCCGAATGTGAATTAATTTGGGTGAACTGAATATCAAAGAACCGTGAAAAATGGTGATCAGATGCTTTTATAGACCACCTGGGTTAGGATCTGTAGTTGTAGAGCGCTTTGCACAGAGCTTGCAGAAAATGATTAGTAATTTTCCTGGTCATGCCGTTGTAATAGGGATGACTTCAACTTGCCAGGTATAGATTGGGAGTGCTATGCCGTCAAAACTGGTGCCAGAGACATGGAATCGTGTGGGATTGTTCTGGATGTCTTGTCCGAAAATTACCTTAAGCAGATAGAGAAACAATTCATGAGGGTAACGTCTTAGACCTCCTGGCAGCAAACAGACCTGAACTTATCGAATTAGTTAACGTAGAGGGAGGTATCAGTGATCATAAGGCTGTGACAGCATCTATAACGATCTGTCCTACAAGGAATGTTAAGAAAGGCAGAAAGATATATTTTCTCAGCAAGGGTTCGAAAATGGCTCTGAGCACTATGGGACTTAATATCTGAGGTCATCAGTCCCCTAGAACTTAGAACTACTGAACCCTAACTAACCTAAGGACTTTACACACACCCATGCCCGAGGCAGGATTCGAACCTGCGACCGTAGCGGCGGCGCGGTTCCAGACTGAAGCGCCTAGAACCGCTCAGCCACACCAGCCAGCTCAGCAAGGTTGACAGGATACAAATTTCAGAATATCTCAGCAGTCAGCATCAATTATTCGGTGATGAGGACGAAGATGTGGAGAACAAATGGAAAGAATTCAAATGCATCGTTCAATATGCCCTAAACAAGTACGTTCTGAGTAAGGTTTTAAGGGACGGGACAGATCCACTATGATTTAATAGCCGTATCAGAAAAGCGCTACGTAAACAGAGAGCACTTCATCTCAGATTCAAGAGAAATAAAACCCTAGCTGATAAACAAAAGCCTCGAATCTAATCGCAAGTCTGCTCCGATACTGTGTAAACTCGTATTTTTTTCATTAAACAGCAGTGCAGGACAGTGACTAATGCCCTACTGAAATCAAAGAACATGGCATCAACCTGAGCACCGTTGTCCACTGTGCTGTGAATCTCAAGGAGGAACAGGGCGAGCTGAATTTCGCAGGATCTCTGTTTGTGCAGTGCATGTTGATTTTTATAGAAGAGCCTTTCATTTTCCAAGACCGTCATAATTCTTGAGCATAAAACATGCTCCATAATTCCACAACATACTGACGTCAACGATATAGGTATATAACTGTGTGGATCTGTCTTATGGCCTTTCTTAAAAACGCGCTTTTTCCCAGTCGTTAGGTACCTTTCGTTGCTCAGGTGATCTATGATAAGTTACTGCTAGAAGGGGAACAAGTTCATTTGCATAATCTTTATAGAATCTTATAGGTGTCTACATACAAAGGAAAAGAACGACTGCCATAAAATATCTAAATGTAACTATCCAGATAGACCTTAAGTGGAATGACCTTATAAAACAGATAGTGGGAAAAGCAGACACAAGACTGAAATTCATCGGAAGAATCATAAGGAAATATCTCACCCACAAAGGAAGTGGCTTATAAAGGGGCTTGTTCTCCCGGTTCTTGAGTATTGTTCATCTACCTGGGGTCCCTATCAGGTAGGACTGATAGAGGAGGTAGAGAAGATCCATCGAAGACCAGAGCGTTTCGTCATGGGATCGTTTAGCTGGCGAGAAAGCGTTACGGAGATGGTAAACAAACTCCACTGGCAGATATTACAAGAGAGACATTGTGCATCATGGAGAGATTTACTACTGAAATTTCGGGACAGCACTTTTAAGGGGTCAGACAACATATTCCCCCTGACATACATCTCACGTATTGAGAAAATTCAAGAAATTAGAGCTAATACAGAGGCTTACCGACAATCATTCTTCATATGCACTATTACCGAGTGCAACAGGGTTGGAGGGATCAGAGAGTGGATCCGAAAGTACCCTCCACCACACACCATTAGGCGGCTTGCGTAGTATGTAGAGATGTAGATAAGGACTGATGAATTACCACTTAACTGAAATATGTGACTTACTAATAAATTACTACTAATTAAATCATAACAGATTGGGATCGCTAAACAAGAATTCAAAAGAAGAAAAAAAACTTATTAAAATTTTATCTAATTCAATTTGATGTGCAATAATTGGACTAAGCGGATGTGGTAAACACCTTTAATGGTCAATAATTATATTTTAGCCGCAACATGGTTGAATTTTGGATAAAATGAATCATTTATATGTTTATTATAACAGTGTAGATCAATCAAAATATCGAAAGTGTTTGAAAATGTGGAAAAAATTAAAGAGAATATTACTACTGTTACTACACTCCTGGAAATTGAAATAAGAACACCGTGGATTCATTGTCCCAGGAAGGGGAAACTTTATTGACACATTCCTGGGGTCAGATACATCACATGATCACACTGACAGAACCACAGGCACAAAGACACAGGCAACAGAGCATGCACAATATCGGCACTAGTACAGTGTATATCCACCTTTCGCAGCAATGCAGACTGCTATTCTCCCATGGAGACGATCGTAGAGATGCTGGATGTAGTCCTGTGGAACGGCTTGCCATGCCATTTCCACCTGGCGCCTCAGTTGGACCAGCGTTCGTGCTGGACGTGCAGACCGCGTGAGACGACGCTTCATCCAGTCCCAAACATGCTCAATGGGGGACAGATCCGGAGATCTTGCTGGCCAGGGTAGTTGACTTACACCTTCTAGAGCACGTTGGGTGGCACGGGATACATGCGGACGTGCATTGTCCTGTTGGAACAGCAAGTTCCCTTGCCGGTCTAGGAATGGTAGAACGATGGGTTCGATGACTGTTTGGATGTACCGTGCACTATTCAGTGTCCCCTCGACGATCACCAGTGGTGTACGGCCAGTGTAGGAGATCGCTCCCCACACCATGATGCCGGGTGTTGGCCCTGTGTGCCTCGGTCGTATGCAGTCCTGATTGTGGCGCTCACCTGCACGGCGCCAAACACGCATACGACCATCATTGGCACCAAGGCAGAAGCGACTCTCATCGCTGAAGACGACACGTCTCCATTCGTCCCTCCATTCACGCCTGTCGCGACACCACTGGAGGCGGGCTGCACGATGTTGGGGCGTGAGCGGAAGACGGCCTAACGGTGTGCGGGACCGTAGCCCAGCTTCATGGAGACGGTTGCGAATGGTCCTCGCCGATACCCCAGGAGCAACAGTGTCCCTAATTTGCTGGGAAGTGGCGGTGCGGTCCCCTACGGCACTGCGTAGGATCCTACGGTCTTGGCGTGCATCCGTGCGTCGCTGCGGTCCGGTCCCAGGTCGACGGGCACGTGCACCTTCCGCCGACCACTGGCGACAACATCGATGTACTGTGGAGACCTCACGTCCCACGTGTTGAGCAATTCGGCGGTACGTCCACCCGGCCTCCCGCATGCCCACTATACGCCCTCGCTCAAAGTCCGTCAACTGCACATACGGTTCACATCCACGCTGTCGCGGCATGCTACCAGTGTTAAAGACTGCGATGGAGTTCCGTATGCCACGGCAAACTGGCTGACACTGTCGGCGGCGGTGCACAAATGCTGCGCAGCTAGCGCCATTCGACGGCCAACACCGCGGTTCCTGGTGTGTCCGCTGTGCCGTGCGTGTGATCATTGCTTGTACAGCTCTCTCGCAGTGTCCGGAGCAAGTATGGTGGGTCTGACACACCGGTGTCAATGTGTTCTTTTTTCCATTTCCAGGAGTGTATAAACAGTAATGAAACTATACCATTTGATGAATGTGAAGATAATTCTGTTGTTTTATATGATGATTTCATTTTTGAAATTCAAAATATAGTTAGGGAATATTTTGTTACAGGGAGACATAAAGGAATAGATTGTTTTGATTTAGTTCGAAACTATTCAAAAACATCTAAAATTAATCTAAACTTTTTAAACATATTTAGGTAAGGTGATACAAATTCAAACAATGTTTATGAGACATTTAGTGGTGGAGATTTGTATTTTAATGATTTTAAAGAAAAATATAGTAAATTTTTTAATGAGGATCAGTTTGGATTTTGTACAGTAGATATGACAAGAAAAATTAATGACAGAAAATATGAAAATAAGATTAAAATTTTTATAACTGTCTGAAAAACTAATGTTTCTTATCTTAATTGAATGTCAGTAAACAGATATTAAGAACTAATTAATATAATCAAATTTTAATTTTTTCAAGACTTTGTGTGGAAAATCAAAAAGGAAAAGCTTTTAAATATAAACATAAACATTAAATGCATACAGAAATGTAAGCAATAAACATAAAATATAGATCTTAAACATGTTAAACATAAATAAAATCTTTAAAAAATTATTAATGTTTTTATCCTAATTAAATGTTGGCAGATTATGATCATTCTAAGGGCTAAGGAGGATGTTTACTTTGTTTAGCTACCTTGTTAAACAAGGTAGCTAAATGAAACAAAGTTGAATTAAAAGAAGAATTTAAAAATGGAAGAAACAACTGAGAACAGAATATGAGAAATTTAAAAAAGTATGTTATTGATGCAGTCAGAAAAGTTAAACAAAAAAAGGTTGAGGCATTAACATGTCAAAAACTATTGAAGAAAATGGAGAAGTTAATAAACAAATTATTTCTTCACATAGGAAACCTTAAACTCATCAACATTAGAGGAAACTGAGATATACCGCCAGTTAAAGGGCCTGGCTGTACATTTACTGGATCAAAAATACCAGACATATTAAATAAACATAAAGAATATATCAAAAGTCGAGAAGAAAAGCGCTACAAGAATATAAGTGAAATAATGATGGAATATATTAATAATAATGATGAAGTTTTTTGAAACTTCCTGGAAGATTAAAACTGTGTGCCCGACCGAGACTCAAACTCGGGACTTTTGCCTTACATGGGCAAGTGCTCTACCATCTGAGCTACCGAAGCACGACTCACGCCCGGTCCTCACTGCTTTACTTCTGCCAGTATCTCGTCTCCTACCTTCCAAACTTTACAGAAGCTCTCCTGCGAACCTTGCAGAACTACCACACCTGAAAGAAAGGATACTGCGGAGACATGGCTTAGCCACAGCCTTGGAGATGTTTCCAGAATGAGATTTTCGCTCTGCAGTAGAGTGTGCGCTGATATGAAACTTCCTGGCAGATTAAAACTGTGTGCCCGACCGAGACTCGAACTTGGGACCTTTGCCTTTCACGGGCAAGTGCTCTACCATCTGAGGTACTGAAGCACGACTCTCCGCAGTATGCTTTCTTTCAGGAGTGCTAGTTCTGCAAGGTTCACAGGAGAGCTTCTGTAAAGTTTGGAAGGTAGGAGACGAGGTACTGGCAGAAGTAAAGCTGTGAGGACCGGGCGTGAGTCGTACTTCGGTAGCCCAGATGGTAGAGCACTTGCCCGCGAAAGGCAAAGGTCCCGAGTTCGAGTCTTGGTCGGGCACACAGTTTTAACCTGCCAGGAAGTTTCATATCAGCGCACACTCCGCTGCAGAGTGAAAATCTCATTCTGGATTCATGAAGTTTTTTATTAGGACCTGTTGGGATGTTTAAATATATTGGTAATTTGCCACTAACATTTGATTGACGTAAATTAATTATTGGTGAAAGAGAAAGTTAAGGTACAGATGGGTACTGAATCTTTTAACTAAAAACTTATTACTGTAAATGAGACAAATATAAAATTTGATTCTATCAGTGTATTATTTGATTCAGGAGCTTTATATTCTGATAAGAACCAAAAAACAATAATAAAATAAAATAAAGTAGAGGTATTTAATATAACAATTAGATAATTGAAATGGTTGAAGTTTATTTTCCAAAATTAAGATAATCAAGTACAGAATATGCGGAAAGTGAGAAAATTGACTGAGGATAACTAAAAAATAATGTAGTCAGAGATTTAATCAACATGGTGAAGAATTATCTTGAAATAAGAATTATCAGAATGAAAATGTTGGTATATTGTAGTTGTTAACTAGCAAGTTGAATGATTTTATTATGAACATTTCAATGGTTGTTGTAGTTGTGGTCTTCAGTCCTGAGACTGGTTTGATGCAGCAATGGTGTACCTTATTTAATTATATTTTTGAACAATTCACATACTTTTGGAAAAATAAGAAATATAGTAAGGATTAATTAACAAATTACCATTTGTAATGTATCTTCTATGTAGTCCATGAACAAAATTAGAAGAAAGATTTGCGAGAGGAGGTCAAGATACAAATAAGTTAGATGAAGCTTTTAAAAAACATGATATTTCATATATAGATCATCCAAATTGGGAACCTAGATACGAAGATGGCAAACAAAATCAAAAAATCGTAAAAGAAAGAATGTATTCCAACGAGGCAACTGTTGAAGAAAAATTAGCTGCAAAAACAATTAGAGGAATACTACATGGAAAAACAGGATTAGGATTAGAAATTGATAACAATCGTTGGAGGTTTATGATCTTTTATTTTAAAAAAATCATAATTCAATAATAGAATTATACTAAATTTTTATAAATTTTTAAAATTTTATTATGTATAAACCTATAATTTCAGCCTCAATTTCCTGTGCTATTGAGTGACAAAACTGAAGCTAAATCAGTTGAAATTAATCTCAATAACATCTAGTTAAATATGTAGGTCAAAATTAATTATATTACAATGCCAATAAAATACAAAATTCTGATGAAGTTATATACAGTCATTTTTGTATATTTGTGCTAAACGTGTTGTCAGATAATTATAAGTTTAATGATATTTTAAATCAAATAAATGAACATTTCTGGAAATAAAAGAAATGTGGAAAGTGCTGCAAATATAAAATTAGGAGAATTATAGAAAATAAAACATGGGATTCAAAATGGATTTAATCCAAAAATAAAAAATTTATTAAACGATTTTGTAGTGAACTGAGTAATATTTTTAAAGTAACAGTAGCTATATAGATTTTAACAACATAGATTAGTAGAAGTAAATGATCCAGCTGACAAAAGCAAGATATAGTTAACATAAGATATTTCTAAAATGCAATAAATGATTTAGTTACAAAAGCTGAATACAGAAGCGTTTTAACACAATTAATAACTATATCATTATAACACATCTTAATGAAAAGATTAGTAATTTAAACAGAGAATTAGATTTCCTGCAAATGATTTTGTTGAATTTTTTGACAGGAAATGAGCAACAAATCTACGATTTTGAATATAATTTTACACTGCAAAAATCACTGTCATTGGTAGAAATATAAACGAACATTGAACATTTAAAGATTCTGATTTTATATTAAGTGTCTATGATAGTTTATATAAAATAAATAACAATAACATATCAGTAATAGTAGATAAATCAGATTTATAGACATGAAATTGAAATATAGAGTTAAAAATGTACCACTAGATGTAAAAATAATTTTATTTGGTGATTTTAATCTGTATAAATGGATGATAAAAATTTATTCTAGTACAGAAGGATGATTGTATTTAGTATCTTAAGTGTAAAAACTCTTCACACACAAAGAAAATAACAAAAAATGGATGACAGAGAATTAAAGTAATTTGTGAAGTGTGTAGAACTAAAAAAAAGTAAATCTGTTAATATAAATTTATATATATTGGGGCAAAATCAATATTTGTAAAGAAATTATTAATGAATTACTTAAGCCAATGACAAAAATTTTTAAAAGAGGAAAAGTTGTTTCATGTGATTTAGATGATTTATGGGAAGCAGCTATAGTAGAAATGGATTCTGGACAAGTAAAAGGAATTTCAAAAACACATAAAAGATATAAATATTTATTAACTGTCACTGACGTTGTTTCAAAATCTGCTTGTACTCTTCCAGTTAAAGATAAAAAGGTAAAAATGTTTCAGAAGCCTTTGAAAAGAATTTGGTTGCAAGAAAAACAAAAAATCATCAAACCGACAATAGAAAAGAATTTTACTACAAGATGATGCATGCCCTTCGAGCTCCAGGTCGATTTTGCATGCATCAGTTTCTCTTTTCTTGAGACAGGGGGGGCATGCCAAGTTTGGGGTAGGAAATTTGCCAACAGGTGAAATGGAGCACTTTCTGAAATTATTGTGGCAATTTCCCAAGGAATTGACAAATGGACTGTGTATGAGCAACAAAATTGAGTATAAGATTAAAGTGATTGATCACAGCCCTATTAGACAGGTCCCCTACTGGCTACAGGAATTCTCTCACACTTGTTAAATAATGTGCTTGGAGAGTTGGAGCTGAAGTGTGTATACCATTACTTGGATGATGTTGTGGTGCACGGTGGTGGTTTTGAGGAAAATTTAAAGCACCTTGAGTAGGTCTTGACTCAGTTAAGGGAGGCAGGGTTGACGGGAAAATTATGCGTTTTACCACCATAATGTATTATGCTCTGCCTTTATTCGCTGAGCAGAACAATAGCAATTTGAATCCTACTCTGATTATCTATGAGTCTAGCTCTAGGAGAAAGTGGGACAAATCTCTAGCTTGGCTTAGCTAGGCATTCAGCACAGCATGAAATGAGTCCCATAAGTGCACCCCATACCAAATAGTGCATCCATGCCAGGTAAACCCTCCCCTAAGTAATCTGTGGTCCATTAATATCATTAATGGACATTCTACCAGACTGGATTAACCCCGACGATCTCAAGACCAAGTGGGAGGCCGTGAGAAAGAATACCTTACTAGCCCATCAGAAACAAGCATGCCCTTATAATGACAAGCCCCAGCATAAGGCACGAATTGTGGTGGGAGACCGCTTTTTTGTGTGTGTAATGTTTGAGCCCAGAGTAAGAAAGACAAGGGGGTCACCAATAAGATGCTGCCAAGGTATGTGGTACCATATACCATGGTTATAATTCTGGGTCTGGTCACCTACCTGGAGGAGGACACACATAAGCACAAGAGAATTAGTCCATCTTACTCAGATAAAACAGGATAAAGGGGGCGGGGGTAGGGCACAGTTGAACACTCGCCAGCCGCACGTTAGAATCCTGCCTCGGGCATGGATGTGTGTGATGTCCTTATGTCAGTTAGGCTGAAGTAGTTCTAAGTTCTAGGGGACTGATGACCTCAGATGTTATGTCCCATGGTGATCAGAGCCAGCTGAACACTCTTCTTGAGGTCCCTCCCTGTTTGGAACTGTTTTCTGGGTTGAGGGGAGAAGGCTGATGCATGCTCATCGAGCTTCAGGATGATTTTGCATGTATTGATTTCTCTTGTCTCGATCCAGGGGACTTCCACACTGCAGTGGCCGCATGATTTTGATATGTATGTAAGGGGAGTGACTGTGGCAGTTATAATGTCGTGGCCTGGAGGAAGTTGTGACCATGTGAGTGAGCACAGAGCCATCGCCATGGTGACAGTCAGTTGTGCCGAGGATGGGCAGCGAGGCAGAAGCTAGGTGTGCAGCCAACCGTTCGTTTGTGTGCCTCGTTTTGGCAGCTTGATGGGCAACTTGACGAGGGGTTCGTATCTGTGCTTTACTTACAAAGAACCTTTAAAAAGAACAATACGGTGAGACGTTGTGACTATTTATTCATTACTGTATTAATGTTTAAAACTTGAGATACCATTACATGTCTAAAATTGTCACGATTCTGCATGTCGCTTTGGAAAAATGTAAGACACATACAGGCCTTTTTTTTATTATTGAACCCTGTAATGTGAAGTAATATAGCGTGTTTAATGGTAAAATGTACATGTTAAGAAATATTATTTTGGCAAGTCACATAATCAAATATTCTTGGTATGCTGTAGGCAAGGACTAAAGTGCTTCCTGGCGAAGTGGTGTGTGTGGGACCATTGTCATTCCTATCTGTGGACTAGGCAGGCAAAAGAGTGAAGCTAGTGTTCTTGTGACCCCCTTATTGCAATAACTGTTTGTCTAAGGTTACCACTTAACTGTTTGGGAGATAATGAATATTTAAGGTGGATGGGTTGCTAATAAGAGGAGTCTGTAGAAAAATTAGGTTTATTAACCTGCACCTTAAATCATTGTCTATGGCTAAGGTAGCGCTGGATCCAAATGTAACTCCAGCAGTTATCCTGTTATTGCTCAGCAAGAATACTGGGTGAGCTCAGCCATAGTTGTCAGAGGTTGAAAATAAAGTTTTAGTATTTAGATTTTGGTGTGTTTGCTGTTCTCATAAAATGCAAATTTTTTGAAGTCTTTCTTGAGAATCTGGAGCAAGCTATAATTTAATTCCACAAGAGGCTCAATTTTTTTGACATTGACTGTTTTAAGTTTTTTTAATTTCAGAATGTAAATTTTAAATTTTAATTTCAAGAATTAGTTGAACACTAAGAGTGTTGTACGGCTAATGCTCTGCATTGGTGGAAGGTATTTTCCTCAAGCATTGTGGCCAATTGATAATGTAGTTGAAAGTGTTACAAATGAAGAAAGATTTTATCAAAAAATCGTGTCACCTCCAATCGAGGAACCTTGTTTCCTAGCTAGACCAGCGCAAAGGTCAATTTTCTTTCGCCGTGTGGAAGCGGACTTTACAAATATTTTCAAGAACTTCTGAAAAAATATAAAATTAACAATTACTAAACTTTTACAGAATTAAAAGCATATATTATTGAAAGATGTAATAAAAATTAAAGGAAAAGATGTGGAAAATATTTGTTCAAAATGGCTCTGAGCACTATGGGACTTAACATCTGCGGTCATCAGTCCCCTAGACCTTAAAACTACTTAAACCTAACTAACCTAAGGACATAACACACATCCATGCCGGAGGCAGGATTCGAACCTGCGACCGTAACAGTCGTGCGGTTCCGGACTGCGCGCCTAGATCCGCTAGACCACTGCAGCTGGCGAAAATATTTGTTCTTCAAGGTAATAACAAGTGGATTGATATAGTTAAATAGTTGGTTGAAGAATATAATAATACAAAACGTTCAACTACAAAAAGAAACCGATAATACAGATTAATTTAAATTAAATTTATAATTGTATCTAATGACTACAAAGCAAAATTTAAAATAGGAGATGAAGTGAGAATAAGGAAATTAAAAGCAATTTTTGAAAAACATGATAATGCAACTGGTTAACAGGAATTGCTGAAATTGAAGATGTTATACTTTCAGACCTAATTACATACAGATTGAAAGATGTTAAAAGAAATTTTCATGAGCAAGAACTAAAAATGAAAAATTTCTGGATATATACATTATAGAAAAAACTTATAAAAAAGGAAAATGGTAAAGTACAGCGTGTTTCAAAATGAACATACCGGGTTTAACGCGTTGTAGCATTTATTACATTCAACTTACAAATGATAATAGTACACGAAATGAAAGTGCAATGCAGACAGTTTTGTTTGTATGCCTGTGCGCAATGGGAAGAGTATGGAATGACAAAGAGTGACTGAAAAACGTGTTGAACGAGTGCAGGGCTTTCATGCTTAGACCCAAGAAATCTGTGGCTTGGTTCTAAAAGGAACAATGTCAAGAATCTTAGTTTTAAGTTATAAGCTTCCAAATATTTTCTCTTATTTTATGTCAAGTATTAACAATATATTTGGGGCTTTTGTTACTGTCATTACAATAAATCAACTTAAGAAAAGCTTATTTTTAAATAATAAATTTCTAGAATTTTCAACTTAAAAACAAATGACTTAAGAGGACATTAGCCCTTTTTAACATCATGAACTCTCGTAAACTATTTGACATTGACCCTTTGGACATCAGGATCAGGTGCACTGAATAATCAGAAACAGGTAATTTTAAGGTAAATATTTCCTTGTACTCATTAATTACGTCACTTTATTCATTCCTCAAGAATTTAACAACTGATAGCAGCTATTACATGTTTCAAATATAACATTTTATCACTGTAAATCATGAAAACACTGATGGGTCTCATAATAAGTGGGGAAACTGTTTATTCACATTTCTTGATATCAGACAAATAATTTGCATACACTATGGTTAATACTGTAAAAAAGGAGAGAAAATATGTATCACTGGTTTCCATCATCATTATCATCATCCTCATCCTCCCCTTCATAAGATATCTGTTTATCTCTTTCATCTGACTGATGAACTGCATGTAGAATAGACGACTGCTTACATTGATGTATCGAAGGAGACCTTTAATTTCTTTTCTGAAATGGGTATGATGGCATCAGAAATAGGTGCAAGTATTGGCATAGACATGCATCGAGTTTTCTTTCTGTTCAGGTCTATCATCTTGAATGATTCTTCTGAGATGTAACTGTGTTTGTAGGAGACAATTCCTGGCATACCTGAGTGATACTTCATCCATTTTACCTTGTTCCAAACAATAGGATTCCCTTCTGTGTTAATTTTCTTGCACAGTTAATGACTTGTCATCGAGTCTTTAAAGTTGTAGAAGTCCTTTTGTTCCAGCTCTATTGCAGTTGTGGGTGGATTTTGGGGAACCATGCATATTAATTTGGCCCAGTCTCTATTCAGTTCTACTTCAATAGTTGTTGTTTTCTTTGTCTTCTCAATGGCTATGTGAATTGAGTCAGCTTTCAAGTGAGTATGTCCAACTTATGGTTGATTTCCAAATGTCTTCTCTGAATCATGAATTCTTCCACAAACCTCAGAAACATGATGACACTAAAAATATTTCTGTTTTTTCTGGTACACAAAGCGCTGTATAGGTGTACCTCAACAATTTCTTCGGCCAGTTTCATCAAATAATCATATAGACAAGAAGGTATTTCTTGGCCACCTCTTCTTGCCACTCTTTCATTCCAAATGCAACATACTGGAGAACATTCTTTATGTCTCTTTACGTGGATGATCAAACTGAAGGTCCATAGTTGTCATTTGTAAAATGCCACACCACAGTGTAGAAAAGGAGTGGGTAGACATTTCTGCAAATCAAAGGCTAATGTTACTACATCGGAATTCTGCTTGGGTTTCTTTTTATCACTGTCTTTCTGATCATAAGCAGCCTGGGCTAAATGCAAATGTTGCTGTCGTTCAATTTCAAGCTTCAACATTCAGCACCATCAGTACAATACTTGAGTACATTCCGTATTTGTCACATTTGCACAAGTGTCAGTCTTCGGTTGTGGAAGCTAAGATTGAAATAGGTCGCAAAAACTCTTCGATAATATGCTTCACTTCTTGGCTTCATACCTTTGATGTGGCTAAATTCTTGATAGAGCCGGTACATTGCTAAAATATTCAAGTCTGGAGATAAATATTTTTTAGAAGAATGAGATTGAGACTAATGGCTTTCATAGGAAGGAAACATGTTAATGTCTTCTTTATTAAATCAATGTCATCAGATGGAACTTTTAAATGATTAGAATGTTTACCACATCCAGCTTCAGAACACACTCCTCCTTCAGAGCCCAGTCTTTTCCCCATGATAATTCTTACCTTCTTTTGTGTTAAACAAAATGTACTAGGATCATTTTCTGACATACTTCTATCTTAGCCTGCATAGAAGGACTGTAAAGAAAGTACCTGGAATATTTTCGCCTGCCTGCAGTTACTTCAGGTTTATTTCTTAAATGCTCTACATGTTTCTTTTCCTCAGACACATGATTTGCTATGAACTGATTTTGAGATTCTGGGGGCAATTTGTAATATTCTATGAACATTTTCTTTCTCTTATTGTCATTTACTTTTCCTCCACAATTTCTCCTGCACTTGCATGATGATTTCATAACTTTAGCAGGTATAACTTCTCCTTTCGACGTCACATATTCCTTTCCTGCAGTTTTCAGTTCTTTCCTCCAATTTTTCCCCCATAATTTTTCGTTCTGCTTTCTTTTTCTGGATGAATCCTGTGGATCACATTTCTTCCTCCCCCTGCCACTGAACTTTATTGTTTCATTGCCAGGCTGCTGTTGAATTAGCTCAATTTCTTCAATCCTTGAAGATCTCTTTGACTGTCTTTCATATAGCTATATTTCCTCCATCATTGCTTTCATCACTACTTTCGCCTCAACTTGGAACATATTCATCACAATCTTCAAATATGTCTTCATCAGAACTTGAAATAACGTCTGCCAATAATGAAGAACATGCATTTCATCTTGTACTGGTATGGCGAGGACCTTGAATAAAATAAAAATGAAATAAATTTAATAGGTGGTTGATAATATTTTAGATTGGCATTAAGTAGAGATACCAGTCAATTTATGGTATTGTGTTGGAAAAATTATGGAGAAATGCTCCTGATAGCAGTTTATTTTAGTAAACTTACCTTCAAAGCGAAGTGACGACTTCAGCAGTGATATTTCAGGTGCAGTTTGTTCCTCAAGCTCTTCCTTATTGCCTCTGTGAAACATGATGTTTGTGCCCACCAACTCTGCCTAGACTCCTCACTAAAAATGCGCCAAATGGTTAGGGGAATTGTTGAAGGAACAGCTCTTATTATTGTGTATTCCCACCAGATTTAAGTCCAATGTTACAGCACTGTTTCAATTGTTGAAACCATTTGTCAGCAAAAAAGGCCATTGTCGACATTGGCCCTTCTTACAACAAATGTAAAATAAGCGGGAGGGCCAATGTCAAGATAGGTCCTTTTATACTGATTGGAAACCTGATAAAACACTTTGGGGCTTACATCTTGAAACCCTAGTATTTCTCAATCTATGTGACTTAGATGTAGGCCCTTTTAACATTATGAAGAGCACGTGAAACTACATGGCGTAAAACAATAAAACCAATTTTGACAAATATTAACATAGGCCTTTTTAGAACCAAGCCACAGGAATATCCCCATAGAAAGATTATGGGCCTTTCTTTTTTGGTGAATCAACTGAAACTGATGTTTCTTATCTTGATGTGCTAGAGATACGGCCTGTGCCTCAATGGGAAGAAGCTGAACAACACATCTTTATTTGAGAGCAAGATGGTGCACCGGCTCACTGGCATAACTCAGTACCCAACTGCTTAAACGACATTGTAACTGACTCGTGGATCAGGCGCCAGGGGCCAGTTGACACAGCATTTTATGCATGATTTCCACGTTTACACACGATCTGACGCGATCATGTGTAGGTGCCTCTGATACCAGCTGATTTGTCCGACTTTAGAAACAGGAGTTTTGATATTTGGGGAGCAAAATAACTGATGATGGTCGAAGTAGAAAGGATATAAAATGTAGACTGGCAATGGCAAGGAAAGCGTTTCTGAAGAAGAGGAATTTGTTAACATCAAGTATAGATTTAAGTGTCAGGAAGTCGTTTCTGGAAGTATTTGTATAGAGTGTAGCCATATATGGAAGTGAAACATGGACGATAAATACACTCCTGGAAATTGAAATAAGAACACCGTGAATTCATTGTCCCAGGAAGGGGAAACTTTATTGACACATTCCTGGGGTCAGATACATCACATGATCACACTGACAGAACCACAGGCACATAGACACAGGCAACTGAGCATGCACAATGTCGGCACTAGTACAGTGTATATCCACCTTTCGCAGCAATGCAGGCTGCTATTCTCCCATGGAGACGATCGTAGAGATGCTGGATGTAGTCCTGTGGAACGGCTTGCCATGCCATTTCCACCAGGCGCCTCAGTTGGACCAGCGTTCGTGCTGGACGTGCAGACCGCGTGAGACCACGCTTCATCCAGTCCCAAACATGCTCAATGGGGGACAGATCCGGAGATCTTGCCGGCCAGGGTAGTTGGCTTACACCTTCGAGAGCACGTTGGGTGGCACGGGATGCATGCGGACGTGCATTGTCCTGTTGGAACAGCAAGTTCCCTTGCCGGTCTAGGAATGGTAGAACGATGGGTTCGATGACGGTTTGGATGTACCGTGCACTATTCAGTGTCCCCTCGACGATCACCAGTGGTGTACGGCCAGTGTAGGAGATCGCTCCCCACACCATGATGCCGGGTGTTGGCCCTGTGTGCCTCGGTCGTATGCAGTCCTGATTGTGGCGCTCACCTTCACGGCACCAAACACGCATACGACCATCATTGGCACCAAGGCAGAAGCGACTCTCATCGCTGAAGACGACACGTCTCCATTCGTCCCTCCATTCACGCCTGTCGCGACACCACTGGAGGCGGGCTGCACGATGTTGGGGCGTGAGCGGAAGACGGCCTAACGCTGTGCGGGACCGTAGCCCAGCTTCATGGAGACGGTTGCGAATGGTCCTCGCCGATACCCCAGGAGCAACAGTGTCCCTAATTTGCTGGGAAGTGGCGGTGCGATCCCCTACGGCACTGCGTAGGATCCTACGGTCCTGGCGTGCATCCGTGCGTCGCTGCGGTCCGGTCCCAGGTCGACGGGCACGTGCACCTTCCGCCGACCACTGGCGACAACATCGATGTACTGTGGAGACCTCACGCCCCACGTGTTGAGCAATTCGGCGGTACGTCCACCCGGCCTCCCGCATGCCCACTATACGCTCTCGCTCAAAGTCCGTCAACTGCACATACGGTTCACGTCCACGCTGTCGCGGCATGCTACCAGTGTTAAAGACTGCGATGGAGCTCCGTATGCCACGGCAAACTGGCTGACACTGACGGCGGCGGTGCACAAATGCTGCGCAGCTAGCGCCATTCGACGGCCAACACCGCGGTTCCTGGTGTGTCCGCTGTGCCGTGCGTGTGATCATTGCTTGTACAGCCCTCTCGCAGCGTCCGGAGCAAGTATGGTGGGTCTGACACACCGGTGTCAATGTGTTCTTTTTTCCATTTCCAGGAGTGTAGTTTGGACAAGAAGAGAATAGAAGCTTTCGAAATGTGGTGCTACAGAAGAATGCTGAAGATTAGATGAGTAGATCACGTAACTAATGAGGAGGTATTGAACAGAATAGGGGAGAAGAGGAGTTTGTGGCACAGCTTGACTAAAAGAAGGGACAGGTTGGTAGGGCATGTTCTGAGGCATCAAGCGATCACAAATTTAGCATTGGAGGGCAGCGTGGAGGGTAAAAATCGTAGAGGAAGACCAAGAGATGAATACACTAAGCAGATTCAGAAGGATGTAGGTTGCAGTAAGTACTGGGAGATGAAAAAGCTTGCATAGGATAGAGTAGCATGGAGAGCTGAATCAAACCAGTCTCAGGACTGAAGACCACAACAACAACAACAGAAACAGTTTTATTGCAACTGTTGCTCCTGAAACATTGATCAAGGTTTTGAGACAACTCGCCTATCGATTCGATGTGTGATCGGTGTTCCGGTGTTCACAGTGAATAATTGTAAGAAAAACTGTTTGTGTTTCTCTTTCATTTGGTGTATTATTTATAATTGTAAGGTGAATGTAATATGTGCTACAAAGCCTTAAAACCCATATATTCATTTTGAAACAACCTTTATACGAGGGGGGACCCAAAAATAACCAGAATTTCTTTCTAGGAAGCATGTACTTTATTGTTTTCAAATACAACCTTAATCTCCTTCGAAGTACTCTCCATTAGCATTAATACACTTGTCCAAACGTTCATTCCAGTGCTCGAAGCACCTTTTAAATTCGTCCTCTTTGATGCCTGCTAGCACTTTCATGACATTGCGTTTTACGTCTTCCACATCCGCAAAACGCTTCCCTCTCAAGTCCCGTTTCATCCTCTGGAATAGGACGAAGTCCGAGGGTGCTAAATCCGGCCAATAGGGCGCGTGGGTCAAGGTAGTCGTCGTCGTGGAGGCCAAAAACTGGCGAACGCTGAGAGCCGTGTGCGCGGGAGCGTTGTCGTGATGCAGGAACCACATGCCAGAATCCCACAAATCCGGACGTTTTCGCGACAAACTTCTGTGAAGCCGTTTCATAACCTCTAAATAGAATTACTGGTTTACTGTCTGCTTTTCAGGGTCAAATTCAGAATGTACGATCCCTCTGATGTCAAAAAAACAGATAACATCGTTTTCACATTCGATTTCACTTGTCAAGCTTTTTTTGGTCGAGGTGAGCCAAGTGACTTCCAATCTGATGACTGTTGTTTACTTTCTGGATCATACCCGTAGCACCATGACCTGTAATGATTTTGTTGAAAAATGTGAATCATCTTTGAACGTGTCCTTCATTTCGAGACAGGCTTGAACGCGACAATACCTTTGATCTCTGGTAAGAAGCTTTGGCACGAATTTTGCTGCCAATCTTCGCACCCCCAAATCGGTGGTCAAGATGCGCTGAATTGAGCTCCAGGACAACCCGGACAAGTTCTCGAGTTGGTCGATTGTCCTGCTTCGATCTTCACTGATGAGATCACGGATTTTGACGATGTTGTCTTAACTTCGAGCAGTTGAAGGTCGCCCAGAACAGGGCTGATCTTCAACCACCATTTCTCCCTTTTTAAACAGAGAAAACCGTTCGTACACTTGCGTTTTACTAAGAGCATGGTCTTTGTAGGCTGTCTGAATCATCGCAACAGTTTTTGCTGCGTTCTTGCCGAGCAAGAAACAAAACTTCACTGCCGCACATTGTTTGTAAGAACTAGCCATTTCCCTGTGTCACGTCTGCACTGTATGCACACTTGACTGGCTCTGAGCACTATGGGACTTAACTTCTGAGGTCATCAGTCCCCTAGCACCTAGAACTACTTAAACCTAATTAACCTAAGGACGTCACACACACCCATGCCCGAGGCAGGATTCGAACCTGTGACCGTAGCGATCGCGCGGTTCCAGACTGTAGCGCCTGGAACCGCTCGGCCACCCCGGCTGGCTGTACACACACTCAAAGAACTTCCAAAGAAACCACACTTCTCACTGTTGGGTGACGCCCAATGGCAGAATGACTCAGCAGAGCTCCTACTACAAACTTCTGGTTGCGCAACCTGCTCCTACAAGTACACAATGTGCGGCATTACGATTCCTGTTACTTTTGGGTCCCCCTCGTATATTAAATGGTTAGTATTTGATAATTCACATAATAGTTGAGTAAATAAACATACAATTATTTTACAAATTTTTATATATAAATGGATATACTCTCAACAAAGAAATTTTCACTCTCATTTTTTTTCAATCTGTTTGATATCCTAATGATGATGATATGTTTACATTGATAAATCAGTTGACTGTTATTGTGTCAATTATTTCTTTAATCAACATGGTATGAAGTTTGCATTGTTTATAAATATTACAAGCAACAGACTAATATACACATATAATTTTATCCCAAAGTATTACTTTAGTTAAATTAAATATTTACCTCTCCTTGTTTATTTTATAATCATTATCATATGAAAATAGTTCAAAATATTTTCTGATTATTTTATCTTTGTTAGGACACACTGAGTAACATTCTGTTATTGTTTGTTTTCACCTGATATGGGTCCGTAAGACTTCCATCTCTTCCGAAAACTAAAAGTTTTTCTTGGTGGATGAAGATTCACTTCAAATGAAGAATTGATAGCCGGAATTGACAACTATTTTGCGGGCTTGGAGGAAACACATTTTCGAGGTGGGATCAAGGAGCTGGAATGTCATTGGACCAAGTGCATTAATCTACAAGGAGACTACAATGAAAAATAAAAAAGTTTCAGTGATGTAAGTACTATTCCATTCCGACAACTTTTCAAATCACCCTCATATTTAATGATGTCTGTGGACATCATTAAATTTGACCCATCAAGGCTTGATGAAAGTATGCAGGACAGTCATTGTACTATAGGTGACAACCATCTTGATTGATCCCTAGGCCATTAAAAGTTGCCTTACTGGCAATTTGAGAGTTGTAGTGGAATGTTTCCCACATTCGTCTCGTGGATACTGATCGTGGATTACACGTTACCCAAACAACACAAAACAAATTGAAAACTGAATTTGTTCAACACTGAAATTAACAAGCATGAAAGTAATTCAATGTGTCCATAAACACGCCGAGATGTGAAATTTTTTGAGTAACACTGTGTTATACATTGCATCAAAGCTCGTGTAACTTATTCACATTTCAGCTAACTCAGTTTATTTTAAATATTGTTTACTTTTTCTCCACTCTGTGGCGTATTAATCATTGGCTTTTTTCTGCTTTTTTGTGATATTCAACAGAATTTTTACTCAGTCTGTCTGATCTTTTATGTGCTTCAGATTTTTAATTGCCAGCATCGAACCAACACTATTGTTATTTGAATTAAAATATCTTTCATAACACTCTAGAAAGAAGGAAATGAAAAAGATCAAATAACTAGTTCCAATGAAAGTAGATGACACCGAATAGTAATGTTAATCTTCCATGAAAATAAGGGGTGAACAGTATGTTTTAACTCCCTGTTGATGATGAGGTCATCAAAGATGATGCAGAAGCTCGGACTGTAGAAGGAAATCGATCATGACCCCTCAGAGTATCTTTGTTGCCATTCACTTCAGGTGAATTAGGATAATTACGGATAATATAAACCTGATGACCTGACAGGGATTTGAACTGCAGTCCTCTCAAATAAGACTCAGTGTCTTACGGTTGCATCACTTTACTCGTTAAACTCGTTTCGAATGCTAGATTAAGTCATATGAGGATGTAATTTCATATAGATAATCAAAAATATCACATCCATAATCATATTAACAATGTAAGAAGCTGTACATTACATATCCTGACGAAATATGCTTACATTTTAGGTATCAAGGTAACCTACCACGCCAAAAATATTGAATGGATAACTGTCAAACGTGTGTGATATAAATTTTGTGTTCTCAAAGTCTCACATTCTCATCAAATTAGTTTTAAAAAAACCTGTCAGTTTTAGAGTCTTGACCATTCTTGCATAAATGTCTGTAAGCCTTAATGCAGTGAGGCAATGCTTTGGTACAGATAGTCACTAGGTGAAAACACGAATTCAATTGCGGTGCTTTCTTCATTACAGTATGTATGTCATTTTCAGAAATGAATCACTCAGTGACTAAATATTTATAGAGGCTGAACATTACTAAAACCGACGAACTGCAGGGATCCAATCCTGAACGGAAACGGAGGAAAAGTGTCCTATGAACATGTGTACAGAAATGTGTCATTGCCACGTTAGATAGCTCTGATGAATGAAAGTTCCTATGAGCACGTGCCGTGTGTTGCTTGCGTGTTGCGGGTTGTGTGACTGACGCAGTGTATTGTAAGCAACAGAATAGTGAGGTATTCATGACGGGAACAAGCCGAGCCGGTATTCGTGTGCAGTCAAGCAGATGGAAACGGTCGACAGGCGTCACGATTATACCAAAAGAAGTACCCTTACAGACACCAACCACATCACACAACATTTCAAGCCATTTTTGGACATTTGTGTGATCATGGGTCCTTTCAGGCAGAATAACATACAGGGAGGTGGCGGACTGCCACTACGCCTGATTTGGATGACCGGGTTTTACAAGATATTGGGACCAATCCCAGTACAAGCTTCAGGCGAGTGGCCTGCCAACATGGTGTAAGCCAAAGTACGATTATGTGTACCCTATAAGAAAACTGCTACTATCCCCATCGATTGCGACGAGTGCAAGGATTATCAGCAGCAGATTTCCCTCTATGGGAGGGATTTTGTCGATGGTTTTTGTACCAGACCATCACAATTATGTGATTGTTGTCATCAGTTCTCTTTACCGACGAACCATTCTGCTGCTTACAGTATGCTGCGTCAATCACACAGCGTGCAACACGCAATGAAGACGTGGCACGTGATCAGAGGAACTTCCATTCGTCAGCGCCATCTACCATGGCAACGATCTGTTTCCGTACACAAGTTCATAGGATGTCTTTTCCTCCGTTTGTCGGTTTTACACATGTTCACCCTGTATTTCCTTTTGCCACGTGCTAAGCAGACTCCCTTTTCGCCTCCCCCTCCCCCCTTCCCGCGCGATGTACGTCACTCTTCTCTTTGTTTGGGTCACGGGAACGCGGCCCTTCTCACAGCTAAGCACGATGGAGGCGTCGCGGGACGAACGTAACAAAATGTAGCTCAGACTGGCAGCCGACGCAAATGCGAGCTGCTCTGGCGTGAGCCCATTACGTACTCCCAATGCGACGCGTTCGCGGTCGCGCTTTCGCTTTTAATCGCAAACCCATCTGATCAAATTTTGTTCAAATGAGAGTGCAGGGATTTGCTGCTGTTTCATCCGTCGCGTTTTATTAAAAAATGCCGCTATAAAGTTTTCCGATAGCGTTTGGAATAAACGAATACGAGACAGAGCTACAAATTCGCTCTCACGGTCAGCTGCACTGTGGTGTTTTTCTGACGCTAGATGACTTGACACTCACGGTTATCATTTGTTACTGTTTGCTAAAACTCTTCGAAACTGTTCTGTCTCAAACTGGGCGCTATGTTCGACTGGAGTCAGTACGCTCGTCTTTGCCAGGAACTATGTTTCACAAAGTTGTCTACAGAAATGTTCTTGGACACTGTTTCCTCTATTAGCCCCAGTTTGTGGTTGTTCCCCTAAGTTCACCGTGTTACTGCTGTATTTGAATCTAGCGATGTATTGGATAATGGAGAGAGGAAAGACACTGTTCAAAAACTTTTGAAATGGGGAAACTGTAACGATGGCGGGTGGAGGGAGAAACGGTTTAGACAGGAATAGGGCAGACAGACTCAGCAGGAACATGGTAAAGTCTTTCATGACTGGAGGTGACAAGTTGTTTGGAAATTTGTGGTAAGATCTTATGGGACCAAACTGCTGAGGTCATCGGTCCCTAAGCTTACACACTACTTACTCTAACTTAAACTAACTTACGCTAAGGGGGGGGGGGGGGGGGGGAGCCGCGCGAACCGTGACAGGACGCCTTAGACCGCGCGGCTACCCTCCGCGGCTGACCAGTTTCTGTGTGATGACCTACTGCAGACTGACGACAGGAAGGAGGAGTAGGGTTTAACACCACTCCGATGGAGAGGTCATTAGAGACAAACTAGAATCGTGGAGGGATGTGGAACAAAATTGCCGTCTTCTTTTCCAATGAAACCATGACGGAATCTGATTTATGCGGTTAAAGGAAATCTTAAACTGGACCGTCAGATGGAGTATAGAATCCCATGTTGATTGATTGCTAGTTCGCGCCTTAACCACTGAGCCACCAATGGAGCTGGAACTCACCTAACTGCGCTGTAGATGTGGCTCTGATGACATATATTATAAGCCATACTAGTACAGGTACCTGTGGTCTAGGGGTAGCGTCTTTGATTCATAATCAAAATGTCTTTGGTCCCGGGTTCGATCCCTGCCACTGCCTAAAATTTGAAGACTTCCGGCATAAGAAGTCAGCCTCATTCTGCCAACGGCCTTGTCAAAGAGGGCGGAGGAGCGGATAGAGGTTCAGGGCACTCTCTTGTCCTAGGGGTGGGAAATTGCCCCTAAAGGCGGAAGAATCAGCAATGATCAACGACATGAGGATGCAGAAGGCAATGGAAACCACTGCATTAAAGAAACGTAACGTGTATCCACAGGAAATGTGGCCTGTAATTGAAGAAGTGTCATGATGATCTCTCCATTGGCAAAAGATTCCGGAATAGTCCCCCATTCGTATCTCCGGGAGGGGACTGGCAAGGGGGAGGTTACCATGAGAAAAAGATTGAATAATCAACGAAAGGATAACGTTCTACGAGTCGGGGCGTGGAATGTCAGAAGCTTGAACGTGGTAGGGAAACTAGAAAATCTGAAAAGGGAAATGAAAAGACTCAATCTAGATATAGTAGGGGTCAGTGAAGTGAAGTGGAAGGAAGACAAGGATTTCTGGTCAGATGAGTATCGGGTAACATCAACAGCAGCAGAAAATGGTATAACAGGTGTAGGATTCGTTATGAATAGGGAGGTAGGGCAGAGGGTGTGTTACTGTGAACAGTTCAGTGACCGGGTTGTTCTAATCAGAATCGACAGCAGACCAACACCGACAACGATAGTTAGGTATACATGCCGACGTCGCAAGCTGAAGATGAACCGATAGAGAAAGTGTATGAGGATAGTGAAAGGGTAATGCAGTATGTAAAGGGGGACGAAAATCTAATAGTCATGGGCGACTGGAATGCAGTTGTTGGGGAAGGAGTAGAAGAAAAGGTTACAGGAGAATATGGGCTTGGGACAAGAAATGAAAGAGGAGAAAGACTAATTGAGTTCTGTAACAAGTTTCAGCTAGTAATAGCTAATACCCTGTTCAAGAATCACAAGAGGAGCAGGTATACTTGGAAAAGGCCGGGAGATACGGGAAGATTTCAATTAGATTACATCATGGTCAGACAGGGATTCCGAAATCAGATACTGGATTGTAAGGCGTACCCAGGTGCAGATATAGACTCAGATCACAATATAGTAGTGATGAAGAGTAGGCTGAACTTCAAGACATTAGTCAGGAAGAATCAATACGCAAAGAAGTGGGATACGGAAGTACTAAGGAATGACGAGATACATTTGAACTTCTCTAACGCTACAGATACAGCAATAAGGAATAGCGCAGTAGGCAGTACAGTTGAAGAGGAATGGACATCTCTAAAAAGGGCCATCACAGAAGCTGGGAAGGAAAACATAGGTACAAAGAAGGTAGCTGCGAAGAAACCATGGGTAACAGAAGAAATAATTCAGTTGATTGATGAAAGGAGGAAGTACAAACATGTTCCGGGAAAATCAGGAATACAGAAATACAAGTCGCTGAGGAATGAAATAAATAGGAAGTGCAGGGAAGCTAAGACGAAATGGTTGCAGGAAAAATGTGAAGACATCGAAAAAGATATGATTGCCGGAAGGACAGACTCAGCATATAGGAAAGTCAAAACAACCTTTGGTGACATTAAAAGCAACGGTGGTAACATTAAGAGTGCAATGGGAATTCCACTGTTAAATGCAGAGGAGAGAGCAGATAGGTGGAAAGAACACATTGAAAGGCTCTTTGAGGGTGAAGATTTGTCTGATGTGATAGAAGAAGAAACAGGAGTCGATTTAGAAGAGATAGGGGATACAGTATTAGAATCGGAATTTAAAAGAGCTTTGGAGGACTTACGGTCAAATAAGGCAGAAGGGATAGATAACATTCCATCAGAATTTCTAAAATCATTGGGGGAAGTGGCAAACAAAACGACTATTCACGTTGGTGTGTAGAATATATGAGTCTGGCGATATACCATCTGACTTTCGGAAAAGCATTATCCACACAATTCCGAAGACGGCAAGAGCTGACAAGTGTGAGAATTATCGCACAATCAGCTTAACAGCGCATGCATCGAAGCTGCTTACGAGAATAATACACAGAAGAATGGAAAAGAAAATTGAGAATGCGCTAGGTGACGATCAGTTTGGCTTTAGGAAAAGTAAAGGGACGAGAGAGGCAATTCTGACGTTACGGCTAATAATGGAAGCAAGGCTAAAGAACAATCAAGACACTTTCATACGATTTGTCGACCTGGAAAAAGCGTTCGGCAATATAAAATTGCGAAAGTTATTCGAGATTCTGAAAAAAGTAGGGGTAAGCTATAGGGAGAGACGGGTCATATACAGATGATGATGATGATGTTTGGTTTGTGGGGCGCTCAACTGCGTGGTTATCAGCGCCCGTACAATTATCCAATCTTTGCTCAGTCCAATTTCGCCACTTTCCTGGATGATGATGAAATGATGAGGACAACACAAACACCCAGTCATCTCGAGGCAGGTGAAAATCCCTGACCCCGCCGGGAATCGAACCCGGGACCCCGTGCTCGGGAAGCGAGAACGCTACCGCGAGACCACGAGCGGCGGACGGGTCATATACAATATGTACAACAGCAAAGAGGGAATAATAAGAGTGGACGATCAAGAACGAAGTGCTCGTGTTAAGAAGGGTGTAAGACAAGGCTGTAGCCTTTCGCCCCTACTCTTCAATCTGTACATCGAGGAAGCAATGATGGAAATAAAGCCGGCCGAAGTGGCCGTGCGGTTAAAGGCGCTGCAGTCTGGAACCGCAAGACCGCTACGGTCGCAGGTTCGAATCCTGCCTCGGGCATGGATGTTTGTGATGTCCTTAGGTTAGTTAGGTTTAACTAGTTCTAAGTTCTAGGGGACTAATGACCTCAGCAGTTGAGTCCCATAGTGCTCAGAGCCATTTGAACCATTTGATGGAAATAAAAGAAAGGTTGAGGAGTGGAATTAAAATACAAGGTGAAAGGATATCAATGATACGATTCGCTGATGACATTGCTATCCTGAGTGAAAGTGAAGAAGAATTAAATGATCTGCTGAACGGAATGAACAGTCTAATGAGTACACAGTATGGTTTGAGAGTAAATCGGAGAAAGACGAAGGTAATGAGAAGTAGTAGAAATGAGAACAGCGAGAAACTTAACATCAGAATTGATGGTCACGAAGTCAATGAAGTTAAGGAATTCTGCTACCTAGGCAGTAAAATAACCAATGACGGACGGAGCAAGGAGGACATCAAAAGCAGACTCGCTATGGCAAAAAGGGCATTTCTGGCCAAGAGAAGTCTACTAATATCAAATACCGGCCTTAATTTGAGGAAGAAATTTCTGAGGATGTACGTCTTGAGTACAGCATTGTATGGTAGTGAAACATGAACTGTGGGAAAACCGGAACAGAAGAGAATCGAAGCATTTGAGATGTGCTGCAATAGACGAATGTTGAAAAGTAGGTGGACTGATAAGGTAAGGAATGAGGGGGTTCTACGCAGAATCGGAGAGGAAAGGAATATGTGGAAAACACTGATAAGGAGAAGGGACAGGATGATAGGGCATCTGCTAAGACATGAGGGAATGACTTCCATGGTACTAGAGGGAGCTGTAGAGGGCAAAAACTGTAGAGGAAGACAGAGATTGGAATACGTCAAGCAAATAATTGAGGACGTAGGTTGCAAGTGCTACTCCGAGATGAAGAGGTTAGCACAGGAAAGGAATTCGTGGCGGGCCGCATCAAACCAGTCAGTAGACTGATGACCAAAAAGAAAGTACAGAATCTCTTTTAGAACGAAATGCCGCGGGAGAAGGCATTAAGTAAGCTGATGATATTGTTGTGCGCTATATTGTACACACTGCTGCGCAGGAAATACGGAGTGTAACCTTTGAAAATGCGAGAAATATAGTTCTCAGATTTTCTGAAATGAACATCTGACAGGAAAAAAAACCGGCTTAGTGCATTTTTGGAAATAAACAAAAGGAACCTATTCTTATTGTGCTGTGTTCACCTAGAAGATCGACCTACGAAGCTTAATTAGCTAAAGCTTTTTAGTGATGATTCAGAATCAAGTTTGAGAGATCCTGTGCTAATTATTTTAAATGACCATAATAGCTACATGACACTGTTAAGCTAATAGCATTACTGTTGTACTTCTAGCACGTCACCGATTACACAGAACACAGCCGTACAAGGTAACTTTTAGTTTAATTACAACACGATTTTTTTAAATAGGGGTGTGATCTATATACGAAAATGAACACAGCTACTAAAATCACTCCGTATTACTAAGCAGTCCTCTTCAACAAAGCCTACTGCAGGGTGGCAACCAACTGCCTCAGAAATTAGTACCGCCAAAACACAGACTTTTAACCTTTTGAGTCACAGCACTATGTAAAACAACATAATTCTAAAATTTTTCACATAATTAACCTTTATGATAGATGTAAGCAACGAATACAAGAACAAATTGGTAAAAAGTAAACAATTGATTGTTTAAGGATGTGGCTGCACTTTGGAATATAAACGCACAATTTTTCACGATATCTTCATGAAATTCGCAAATAGTAAACAAAGAGTCGCTTTCAGGAAGTCATTTCACTTTGGAGCCGCTGGGACATACAGGTTTCGACCAATCTTCATTTCATGCGATAGCGTTGAAAGCAAATTCGCCTTTTTTCTGGACAAAATCGCACATTTCGAAACTTCCATGAACTCATGACGCCTAAAACAAATTTTAGTCCTAGATAACAAACAAAAATTGTTCCAAAATTTCATAGATGTTGTATCACAACTACATACTGTCCCAGTGGCTTCATTTCCATAGCACTCATAACAGCGGTAGTAAAAACTCAAATTACTTTACAATAACTTAGGTATACTTTACTGTCACTGTCAGTGATATTCTCACTATGACCACTATGAAAAAAAAACCGCATGTCAGAATCTCCAGTAATCATGTAACACAATCTCCGAGCCGACTGTTGCTATGAACGCTATAAGCGACTGGTGCAACGCAGTACATTCGTGGAAGTACCTCAGCGTGCCACCAGAAGTCTCTCTCTTGCAACAGCTTCAGTGATTTTATACGAAAGGCAATGGTACTTAAAAAAATTATTAAAATTGTGATTACAGGCGGGAACCACTGGGGCTTAAAAGGTTAATACAAATATTTTTACCGATGACGACTGTAGTACTATAGACGTAAGATTTGCATACTAAACAAACACACAGAAAAGAACAGGAGGGTTAATATGTGGCCATCGTTGTAAACCGTAATATGCAACTTCGAAGATCTTTTTCCAGTGAGACCCAAGCCAAAGCCAAAGTAGGCTTAGAGGAAAATAGGAATCTGCTTCTACTAGATGCTGAAAAGAAAAAAAAGAACTGAAAAAAGGAACTACTGTTTTCATAAAAGCTCTCCTCAAAGAGGCATCCAAATGTGTTGCAAAATTAATATTAAGAAAAGTGACATATAATAAAGGCAACTGTTACTAAACATAGATAGAAGAACTTATTCTAAGAGTCAGATGAACGTGAATCAATAAACGAAACCCAGTGATGTGATGATGAAATGGATTAATTGTGTACTTAAGTATATGAGACAGAAACTAAAGAGTGTCAGACAGCCACTGTGTACAACGTAAGATAATATACTCACATGTAAAAGAAAGATGGTGTTATTCAAATGATACAACATAAGCAAGACCCATCATCAGTAGCTTATTGATGCTTTAAGGATATAGAAAATATTACTAGGGAGTTTAATAGTGTGACCCTTATGAGTAAATTACATAAATTTCAGTTGAAAATCGAAAGTAAATATACTATGTAGTATGCACCGTGTCAGGAATAAACAGATAGGTCGTTTCCAATTTACTGAGTTAAAACAATAAACTCACGTGTACTACTTATGAGATATGAAAAATATTCAATTGATAGTTTTTGTCTGTTGTAGGAAAACTAAATGAATTCTTCTTGCACATCACCAATTTCATGGTTTCTTACAGAACGCCTTTTTTATGGGTACAAGAGAATGGAAAAGATATTGAGGCCATAACTATGAAGGTGCACAGGATAGAGTAGCATGGAGAGCTGCATCAAACCAGTCTCAGGACTGAAGACCACAACAACAACAACAACTATGAAGGCCGCCCACTGTTTATAAAATAATTTAAACGTCTAAATATTGGTAACTGGTGCTCCGGCGGACGAACTTCTACCATATAACTTGGGTTTTTCCGTAGTTGTGAACTTTCTATTGAACAAAATATTGCTTACCATTTTGTAACTTCCACTGAATATCAAGTCATCTGAAGTCACATGAACTTTAATTGAATTTGGTCGTATGTTTTACCACAAAGAAACCGCACAACAGAAAAGTAAGTATCGGACTTCATATCGACCGATCAGAGAATGAACTTTACTGAATGGTTCCTCGTATCTTTCTCTTAAAGGATAAATGATTCTAATGACCACAGGAGGTGGGATTGCGTGCTGGAACGCACATATGAGAAGAGTTTACGAACTATGTTGATTCCAGATTTACATTTTTTCACGAACTGGGGCGTACTCTTCAACTTCAGAAAACATTTAACGCGTATAAAATCCCAACACAATGGTTCCGTAAGGGGAAATTCTTTGTCATTATATTAATGATCATTATTCAGTGAGAATTAGCTTGACAAGGAAATGCAATATGGTTTCTCATGTGCTCACACACAAAGATTCAAACATTCAAAGAATAACCGAAGGTAAAATTCACAATTTTCTAGTATAGGTTGAGTCGCCGAAACTAGCTTGTGACTTGTAGCGAAAAGCAGCACAGAGCGCAATTGGTACCACGATGCATGAGGTGAATCGTGACCTGATAAAGAACTAAATCGGCCCCATCTGAATCTAGTTAACAGATAGCAAAGTTACCACTCACGAGAACCGTAGAATGATTCTGATAAATGACTTTAAAGCTTATAGGATATTCCTACACTAAAAAACGGAACATAGTCCCATCCGAAATCACCTTTCTAAGTGCACACAAAAGCGGCACTTAATATTCACTAGAATCCAACTAGTGACTGTTCCTCTACACAAAATCCAACGTTCCTCGACTCCGGGGACAGAGATAAAATAAACTGGAAGGGGACAAAATGACCAATCGATGAGGAGGGTGTTTTAGTGGTACTAAGCGTATTCTTCAACCAGAGGGTTGGAGAAACAGTGCCTGGTTCCTTCGCTCAAAATTTTTATCGGTTCGACGTCTAAAATTTGAACACGCGCTTGCCTTACTTGTGGGTCTGAGGGAACCACTCACGAGACGTTTAACGTTAAGAAAGCCCCGGCAGGTAAACGTCCCATCAGTTTGGCACCCAAAGTCAACTTCGAACAATTAAACTCAACGGCCGTTGTCAGGCCCCGCTACATAGCCGAATCAAGGAAGTCCAACTGAATTCACCAATGCGCATGTGTTTGCAGTTATACTCACATTCATACAAAATAGCAATCATCCCTGTTTAGGGAAGATGGTTAAAAGTTCACGGTGTGCTGAATATCAGAAGTAATGAAAATGAACATAAAGATGAATCAGTTCGGTTCACAACATGGTGTCCCCGTGGGATGGTAAAAATGTGAGAAAACATGGGCATAACAACGACACTGCAGAACTTGACAACATTAAAAAATCACAATGAATTGACCGCTACTTTTCAATTAAATCTCTAAAATTTAAGGATTCACTGGGTTAAGATTTGCAGGCCGATCAGAATCAAGCTAAAGTTGAGAGCCGTTCAGCTTGTTATATGACAGCCGCGTTCACGTTTGCGTGCACGTGTAAGCGCGGGTATGTTAGGACAGTATGTTGCACCGTTGAGGGTGTCCGAAAAGTCCCCGTACACTTCGTGATTTCATATAATTGCCGAAGTAAATACTTGGTTTATTGGTATCCTTCCTTTGAAGCTAACGAATAGCTTCCCAAGCTGCGACATCGTTGCGAAAAAACAGTGACCCGTATATGTAATAAGTTTCCTTTAATTTACATCTATGGTCACAAACTTTTTGCTAACAGATTAACCGGTTTCGGTCTTTAATGACCATCATCAGATCTGTTTCATAAAAACAAAGTCCTAATGTACTGCAGCCATAGTGGCATCGTCAAATGTTAAATGCGGAATCAGCACCAGCATCGCCAAATACATGTAAGCCACTATGGCTGCAGTACATTAGGACTTTGTTTTTATGAAACAGATCTGATGATGGTCATTAAAGACCGAAACCGCTAATCTGTTAACAAAAAGTCTGTGACCATAGACGTAAATTAAACGAAACTTACTAACGAAAAGCATTGTTGCAAGTGTTGTTTTGGCTGATGTGAGCGGACACATACTATTGAGGAGAGATTAGTGGCGAGTGTGTGGGTTCACGAACGTCCATATACAGGGAGAAGAATGGCAGAGATTATGAAATTTTTTAGAGCTCACTAGTAAAGTTATCTTCGTCAACTGGAAGAAACGTGCTTTTGTTTCTAGTAGTTAGAAAGAGAGGCCACGCCTTGGACGTAAGAAAACGCGAGAGCAAACGTGTGCCACTATCGCTCGATCAACTGAGCAGTCTCCAGTGAGGTTCGCCCTCTGAAGTGCAGCTGAATTTCAAATTCCGCAGTCAACAATGCGCGAGCACGTAAAAGATTCGAAAATGAAAGGATGTATTCCGATGTTTGTGAATGAATTACCTGACAAAGTCACAGGACAGCGACTTGCTGTCTGTCGTGCTTTGTAGGCACAATTTCCAAATGACGTGTCTCGCTCAAGAGTATCGCTTTATGAGGAAGTTCCGGTAAGACTCAGTTCGCGCAGGTGGAGTATGATTTTATGGTCTTAGGAAAAGCTGCATATGTGCTTGAGCCCAGACCGTAGGTTTTTCGATTGAAATTCTTATTTGGAGATATTGTAAAAGAGGTCAATGCCTCAGCTCGAAGACAGTAGCATGGAGCTCCAGCACGCTTTGTTATTCAGATGTACGAGTTCTTGACGAGCGATTTCGAGGCTGCAAGGCTGGTTCAGTAATATCTACAGTATCGCTGAAATGGCCTCTACGAAGCTTGGAACTTACCAAGCCAGACAACTCACTGTGGGGAACAATCGAGTGCCATGTGTAGCTCAACGTCGGTAGAAGACAAATGAATTGTGCAAACGTGCTTAGGAAGCCTTTCCAAGGATAGCTTCTGATATGATCCACAGGATGTTAGGGAGTACATTGAAAGGTATAGATTTCTGTGTAAGGCTCGAAGGTTCACGAACAGTTTTCATGTGTAAGTAGTCCAATGTACTGTTTTGACCTAGTGGTACAGGGACATCTCGGACACTGCATTAGGCTTTCCAACAAGGTTCTGTCAGACATGGTTCTGGCATTACCTTATTCCGAAAGGTGTATCAGACATTTATCTGTATGCTGACCGCTTGCACTATGTACACATATCAAAAAAAGTTTTACATCACCACGGTTCCCAGAACTCCTGAAGATAGACGTTGACTGTGGATATTGTATCACAGACGCAGTCCCTTTGACTCTTCAGAGATGTCACTGAACCCGCCCAAAGATGTAAACAACTATGTATTAGCAGCGGCTATTACACAGAGGGATCCAACAGCCGATCAGTTCCACTCATTCCACCAGGATGGAGGTACACGGCTCATGTTGTCTGTAGTTCAACCACACCTAGATGGTCAATACAGTGGATCGATCACGTCCACATTGTTAATTTGGGCAGGAAGGGTTCTCAACAAGGGACATGTCCAGGCGTCTCGGAGTGAACCAATGTGATCTTGTTCAGACGTGGAGGAGATACAGAGAGACAGGATCTGTCGATGACATGCCTCGCTCAGGCCGCCCAAGGGCTACTACTGCAGTGGATGACCGCTACCTACGGATTATGTCTCGGAGGAACCCTGACAGCAACACCACCATGTTGAATAACGCTTTTCGTGCAGCCACAGGACTTGTGGAATACAGGCATGCATCAATGCAAGAGGACGTACTACTGGGTATTAGAGGTACTGGTGTGTACAGCAATCTGGGCCACCACCTCGGAAGGTCTCCCTGTATGGTTGTACAACATGCAATGTGTGGTTTTTATGAGCAATAAAAAGGGCGGAAATGATGTTTATGTTGATTTCTATTCCAATTTTCTGTACAGGTTCCGGAACTCTCGGAACCAAGGTGACGCAAAATTTACGCCTACATGGTTGATCATGAAAGTGAAACAGAGAAGATGAATCTCCGTGTCGGCACATACCCCATCCGATCAGAAGTGTCCGGACTCCCCTGTGTAATACGAAATTGACCACTAGATGTCAGCAGAGGCTGACCCGCCAGCAAAAACGGAGGCGGGGAGTTTTGCATTGTCAGTAGAGAATTAATAGCAGTAGAACGGGTTGGTCAGGAGAGGTCAGTGACTTCGAATGTAGACTAGTCATTGGAAGTCATTCGATTAACAAATACAGCAAGATCTTTCTTGAAGGTCGTACATGAAATGTATTTGGAGTTGAGAATACGAACAACTGTCAGCTGTATAAGGGAATGAAACAATGAAAATTTGTGCCAGACCTGGACTCGAACCCGGATTTCCCATTTCAGGCGAGCAGTCGGCTTAACCGCTTTGGCTATCCGTGCACGATTCATGGCCAGGGCTAAACTTCCATATGTCGTCGCTCCTGCGTCACAACCTGTATTCTTACGCCCATCATGTGATTCTTCCACAGGGGAGGACATTTTAATATAATGTCGCCGCCTGGTATAGGCGTAAAAATACAATATTGCAATGGGTGTGGTATTAAGAAGAATGATGCAATGCTCCTTGGCACATGCATGCATGCAAAAGCGGTTAAGGCGACAGCTCGCATATAGCGGGAAATCCGGGTTCGAGTCCCGATCCGGCACAAATATTCTTCACCGTAATTTCCTTATACGGCTGACAGTTGTTCGTACTAGCAGCTGCGGATACATTTCATGTACTTCATAACGGCTGTAGTCGCCGCTGTTCCGCTTCCTTCAGACAAGCACGCATATCTGAAGGAATACTGCGTCGTCCTTCTTAACAACACTGACATTACAATATCGTAATTCTGGAGCTGCCCGAGTCGACTGCTGGTGATGTGACTGCGAAGTGGGAACACGTGGCAGCAACCATAGATAAACTAAGAACAAACAAGCGTAACGTACTGACGCCCAGGGACGGTCGAGCACTGCGGAGAGTGGTTGTGCAAAACCGCAAGAAATCAGCGGAAGGAGTGTCTCGCGAGTTCCAAACTGCTGGCAGCGGTCCAACTAACACAAGGACCATGCGTAGGGAATTAAAAAGACTGGGGTGCCATGGTCGAGCAGCTGTTCGTAAGCCACACACTTCTGTAACCAATAACTTATTTCAATACACACAGTCGTGATCGCATTTAAGTTGTTTATTTTTATTTTGAGATGATCGGTTTCGATCTTCTAAGAGATCATCTTCAGATCTTATATTCCTTGGTGACCACAGGAACCTTTGGCGTGGAGCAGGGCCATCTGTGCAGAGGTGGAGTGCTCCCCTTCCAGCCACGTGGTGGAGGTTTTCTCGGGTGGTGGATATTTACATGCAGAGAAATAGCACCCTAGACAGGTCTGGTGTCGTCTTTCGCCGGCGAGTGTCAGAAACTTTTACTGAATATCTATTTGTTCATGAAGAAAATGTATAAAAATATAGCATTTCCTCAGGGTGCCATATTAGGACCAACACTATTCTCGCCGTACATCACAGATTTTCTCAATACTGTTACTACATACAGACATACATACATTAATCCTTGTTCCATAGATCATGAATACTACATTTCGTAATGATGTGGAACATGTCACTTTAACATCAGTTTTCTTTACACAAAATAATTTGTTAATTAATTAATTTATTTTACAGTTACTACTTCATATCTAAGAATTCATCCATTGAATAGAAGAAGTTGTCATTCATAAACTAGGAAAACATTCTCTTTGCTGATAACAACATTAAATCACTTAATCAAAGTCATGCAATATTAGTTGGAGGTGACTTTAACATACGGAGTATAGACTGGGACGTCTATGGATTCATTGCAGGGGATACAGACGGACAGTCTTGCGAAGTAACACGTTTACCGAAAGCAGTCTTGAACAGCTAGTTGAACAGCCCACACTCAATGGAAATGTTTTAGACCTTGTAGCTACAAGCAGGCTTGAACTTGTCGACAGTGTAAGTAAAGAGACAGGGATTAATTATTATTATGTCATCATAGCGACGATGTTTACTAACGTTTATAAACCCACGAAGAAGGCTAGGACAGTATTTTTATTAGAAACTGCAGATATGCAGTTGTTAGCAGCCCACTTAGAAAATGAATGGACGTTATTTAGTTCCAGTATGATAGACATAAAGGAATTATGGGCAAAGTTTAAACGAACTGTAAATAGCGCACTGAAGAAATTTGTGCCGAGTAAGCGGGTTAAGAAAGAGAATTCGTTAAATGCTGAGGAAGCAGAGACTGTTGCTCCCGCGGTTCAAAAAAGTACGCTGAAATAACGATAGCCAAAAGTTAGTAGAGATTCATGTGTCTGTAAAAAAATCGATGTGCGAAGCGTACAGCTGCAACCATCTTACTTCAGCAAAAGATCTTGTTGGGAATCTGAGAAAATTTTGGTACTGCGTAAAATCGACATGAGAGTCGAAGCCTTCTGTTCAGTCACTCGTTGACCAGTCTACATCCAACTTCTACATCAATACTTCACAAGCCACCCGATGATGTGCGCCGCAGGATACTGGGCTCGTATCACTAACTGATCCCCCGCCTCTATTCCATCTGCAAGTGATACGTGGGAAGAAAGACGTCGGTAAGCCTCTGTATTGGCTCTAATTTCTCCAATTTTCTCGTTGTGGTCATTTCACGAAACGTCCAGTCTGGTATGGCAAAAGAACAGAGCAAAAGGAAAGCCGAAATTTCAAATCTCGCGTTTAAGGAATTGTTCACGGGCAAGCATACCGTCGTTTGACCGTCGTACACACTCCCATGTGAAGGACATAGTAACGGGAAACCCAGGCGCAGAGAAGCAGCTGAAAAAGTTCAGTACAAATGAGTCGTCGGGTGCAGATGGAATTCCGATTCGGTTTTGTAGAGAGTACTCTATGGCACTGACCTCTTACTTAGCTTGCATTTATCGCGAATCTCTCGCCCAGCGCAAAGTTCCAAGCGACTGGAAAAAGGTCAGGTGACTCCTGTATATAAGCAGAGTAAAAGAACGGACACGGAAGTTTACAGACGAATTTCATTAACATCGGTTTGATACAGAATTCTCGAAAATATTTCCAGTTGGGATATGAGAAATTTCCTTGAGACGAAAGAGCTTCTGTCCACAAATCAACACGGATTTAAAAAGCATCACTCGTGCGAAACTTAGCTTGCAATTTTCTCACATGATATCCTGCAAGCCATGGATGGAGGGTGATACGTTATAAGTGAGTGGAAGGGCTATGTTGAGTGTGATACTTTTCTTCTAAACACATCACACTTTTATTTCAAAAAACTCCCATTAAAAGGCAATGTTCAAAACTCTCATTCACTGAATTTAAGACAACAATTTAAAACGGAAAATGGATATAGCTCCACAATTCCCTCAGAAATTATAAAATACAACCACAGTAATTTATGAACAGGCGCAATAATAAAATAGATTTCGGCACAGGGTTATTTGGTAAGCGCGATAGCGTTACGGAGATGTTTAGCAAACTCAAGTGGCAGATTCTGCAAGAGAGGCGCTCTGCATCGCGGTGTAGCTTGCTGTTCAGGTTTCGAGAGGGGGCGTTTCTGGATGAGGTATCGAATATATTGCTTCCCCCTAATTATACCTCCCGAGGAGATCACGAATGTAAAATTAGAGAGATTCGAGCGCGCACGCAGGCTTTCCGGCAGTCGTTCTTCCCGCAAACCATACGCGACTGGAACAGGAAAGGGAGGTAATGACAGAGGCACGTAAAGTGCCCTCCGCCACACACCATTGGGTGGCTTGCGGAGTATAAATGTAGATGTAGATGTAGAATACAAATTTGTAAATCGCCATTATTCATATATGCAAAATACTGCTATGACATGAATAGCATTATGCCTTAATAAAGTAAAATTATTTGTTACGTAAACAGGCATCGACATTCATAATTTAGTGCCCGATAGTCAATAATCGGTCTCACCCTGCCCTGTGGCTTAGGCACCGCAAATATAGGAGTACCGAGATTTTGATGGCCTAATAACTCCGTCACGTAACGTTTCGTCTATTGCCACCTTCAACTGTCTCATTCTAGATCGGGGAATCTGTATGGGGATGCCACACCGGAATGTTGTATGTTAATTCAATTTCTTTCTCTGGCCTTTTAACCTCACCTAAGCAAATCCCTAAATCCTTCACATACACTCCTGGAAATTGAAATAAGAACACCGTGAATTCATTGTCCCAGGAAGGGGAAACTTTATTGACACATTACTGGGGTCAGATACATCACATGATCACACTGACAGAACCACAGGCACATAGACACAGGCAACAGAGCATGCACAATGTCGGCACTAGTACAGTGTATATCCACCTTTCGCAGCAATGCAGGCTGCTATTCTCCCATGGAGACGATCGTAGAGATGCTGGATGTAGTCCTGTGGAACGGCTTGCCATGCCATTTCCAACTGGCGCCTCAGTTGGACCAGCGTTCGTGCTGGACGTGCAGACCGCGTGAGACGACGCTTCATCCAGTCCCAAACATGCTCAATGGGGGACAGATCCGGAGATCTTGCTGGCCAGGGTAGTTGACTTACACCTTCTAGAGCACGTTGGGTGGCACGGGATACATGCGGACGTGCATTGTCCTGTTGGAACAGCAAGTTCCCTTGCCGGTCTAGGAATGGTAGAACGATGGGTTCGATGACGGTTTGGATGTACCGTGCACTATTCAGTGTCCCCTCGACGATCACCAGTGGTGTACGGCCAGTGTAGGAGATCGCTCCCACACCATGATGCCGGGTGTTGGCCCTGTGTGCCTCGGTCGTATGCAGTCCTGATTGTGGCGCTCACCTGCACGGCGCCAAACACGCATACGACCATCATTGGCACCAAGGCAGAAGCGACTCTCATCGCTGAAGACGACACGTCTCCATTCGTCCCTCCATTCACGCCTGTCGCGACACCACTGGAGGCGGGCTGCACGATGTTGGGGCGTGAGCGGAAGATGGCCCAACGGTGTGCGGGACCGTAGCCCAGCTTCATGGAGACGGTTGCGAATGGTCCTCGCCGATACCCCAGGAGCAACAGTGTCCCTAATTTGCTGGGAAGTGGCGGTGCGGTCCCCTACGGCACTGCGTAGGATCCTACGGTCTTGGCGTGCATCCGTGCGTCGCTGCGGTCCGGTCCCAGGTCGACGGGCACGTGCACCTTCCGCCGACCACTGGCGACAACATCGATGTACTGTGGAGACCTCACGCCCCACGTGTTGAGCAATTCGGCGGTACGTCCACCCGGCCTCCCGCATGCCCACTATACGCCCTCGCTCAAAGTCCGTCAACTGCACATACGGTTCACGTCCACGCTGTCGCGGTATGCTACCAGTGTTAAAGACTGCGATGGAGCTCCGTATGCCACGGCAAACTGGCTGACACTGACGGCGGCGGTGCACAAATGCTGCGCAGCTAGCGCCATTCGACGGCCAACACCGCGGTTCCTGGTGTGTCCGCTGTGCCGTGCGTGTGATCATTGCTTGTACAGCCCGCTCGCAGTGTCCGGAGCAAGTATGGTGGGTCTGACACACCGGTGTCATTGTGTTCTTTTTTCCATTTCCAGGAGTGTAAATCAACAATCTATTTCCTCTGTTTGGCTGGTAAATGTTCAAGATCTTAGATCGGAACATTCGGTATTGGCTGGTTTAGTAACTTGGTTCTGACGTTCTGATCTTTTACTCACCAAACGCTTACAGAGGTTAAAGACTTTACGGTGTGCAAACTCAAAATTAAACTTTCTCTGACTCCACTGAGAAACTAACTCAACCTTACGGATAAAGTCAGTACCTATAACTGGCGACACTGATAAATTACGTGCCACCTTAACTGGGAATTTCCATATAAAATCAGCACTTCGACTCTTAACTTCAGAAGTGGCCAAAATCCACAACACTGCGGAACTGGCGAGCTTACAAGACCACATACAATCGCAGGAGCTTACACTGCTCACGACAGTTGGAAACCCAATCTTCAATGATCAAAGAAACAGAACTTCCCGTATCGAAAAGGCCACAAACGGGCTCCTCATTTATAGTCAAACATACAAAGGAGGCTCGACCACTAGGAACAGCAATAATACTTCCGCAAAGGGGCCTCTTTCGTGATTCCCCGCCGATATGCTCTCAACTACCGGTTAAGGTTTCCTGCCTTGTACAATTCCTTGATAAGCTACCACCCTTTTTACACCTAGAACATTTTGTCGCTAATGAATCCGGCCTCTGGCTTTGGTTGCTACCTTCAGCCTTCTGCCATCTAGTATGAAAGCCCTACTCCAGTTTTTCGCCAGGACGCCACACAGCTTGTACACGAGTCGCCATCTGTTATAACTGACGGAAGTTTTGTGGCCGATCATAGAAAAGCACCTTGGAGAGGTCACAAGGACACATGACTTCTAGGACATTTTTCAACAATTTGCCCCTTTCTTTAATCTAAACACAAACTGTTAGCGCTATCTTTAATTCTGTTAGTGTGCCATTTAACGGCTCTTCACATCGTTGCCTTTACCGATTAGACAGTGTGAGAAATGGCACTCAAATAATATCGCAAAATTAGCTCCCAAAATGCTTAAAAGACGGTTTCCGCCACATGGCCTAGGGCAAAGCCTGCCCCGAGCTCCTGCCCACTATGGGGCTCAGCAACTGATGACAATATTGACATGAGGGTATTGTATTCTGCCTGATCATCAAATATGGGTTGCCTTGGAAACCTGCTTCTCAGATCGCTAGACAACAATCCAAGCAAATCGGATTAATGGCAATACTTAACTTTGAGAAATACATAAATGTGTCGCAAGCAAATGGCGACAGACAATTAAATAGTCTCTTCAGTACACACAATTCGTAATACAAGTGAAGTAATACATTGGATGCTTCTATCCAAATCGCTGGTCTTGACACTTCTGTAGAACTGGCCGTGGCCAGGCGGCGCGGTGCTTATGTCCTCATTATGTAGAGGGCGCTACCGTCGCGTTGTCGTCTTGGAGAGGGGTTGGTAAGCGTACAGTTGGTTGACGTCATCTCATAGCCCTTATAAAGGCACATTTGCATGCCGAGCGTGAGTTTCCTCGGAAACGCGAGATATTAATTAAATAAATAATCAGTGACAAATAAATAAAGCCTATGGCACACAACTGCAGCGCTGTGTCGCTGATAAAACAAAAGCACAATTACGTTACTCGTATGTTTGATTAAGAAAGGAGAGCTCTGGTTGAAGTGGTGCGAGAAGCACGTATTTTAGTTTATTGTCTGGCACACCGCCATATTTCATGTTATAGAAAATTACTGCGAGTTGCAACCATACTAGGCACTCGATTCTGAAAAGAATTTATATTTATAAAAGTAAGTAGGATTATGAACTGTAGGCTTATTCATTGAATATATCTGATTTAACTAACTGTGTAATTTTTTTGTTTAGTAGACAATCACGTCTGTACGACATTTTGGCATGGCTGGCAAATTATTGTAATATTGAGATTTAGTTTATGAGTCCGCACCTACCGCAGCAGTCTTTGGAAACGATTTAATTACGAAGTCCGATTATTTCAGTTTTATTTCACGGTCAACTACGAGTAACATTGCCTTTACGAAAAAGCCATTGTGAAGCGTCTGATACCGAATAATTAAAACCTGACGACTCATAGGAGAGACAATCATACAGATAAAATAATTAATATTTTATTTTACTTTATTTTATTTTATTTATTTTATATTGGCGACCGTGACAGGACTTGTTATTTTGTCATTTGTTACATTGTTCTCTTTGTTTCATGTGAAAAATCAACTTTCTGGACCTGGACTTGACTATATGAGAAATAAAAAGATATTTGCCAATTATAAAATTTTTGCGGGAAGACGCAAAGAAGCTTCCAGCAAAATAAGGTAAGACGCAGCATCTTTGCATTAGCAGGCTTGACCAGACGTATAATTCAGTGTATTAGCTTTTCAGTAAAATTCTGTAGTGTTTCTTTTCCGCATAACAGTTTAAGTGACAAATTTCATTCTCAGTACTTTTCCCTAAACAATAACGTATGCAACAATACCAATACACGAGTGTACAATATGGCCGACTTCTGTACGATATCATGTAACATGGCCAGCAGCCATTACCAATAATCTCAAATTCAGTTTATATTTTTAGATTAACAGACAGCCATTGTTGCTACGACCGATTCATGCTCAACTGCATTTTATTTTAAAATCAGTGTCAAATATTTTCTTGAAACATATATCACGTGTGGCATGGTAATAACTAGAAAACAATACGCAAAAATGGAACAGCAAAGACGTACTATTCAGACGCAATCCGACTCGGACGAGAGACAAATGTTAGAAAATGACTTTACGACAGCAACCGGTAGTGACGATTCATCAAACATTGACGCGAGTGTTGACGAAAATTTTGACAATAGGCCTTCCACCACAAAAATTTCAAAGTCTCAATCAGAGCCCATGTTAATGCATGACGTCACGTCTAATGACGCGGCGGGGGCAGAGACCTTGCAAACGGCAAACATTGCCGACATGTTACAAATGCTAATGAAACAAAACGCAGAAAATATGGCAACCTTACAGACGCAAAATGAACAGTTAAAGACACAAAATGACGGAATCAAATCTGATCTCATAGCACTCAAGACAGGTAATGACACTTTATGTAAGCGTGTGGAACTTATAGACGCCACACTGACCAAACAGATGACTGAACTCAGTGCTAAATTTTCCCAGCTTAATACGAGACAAGAAAAGACTACAACTGACGTAGCACTTTTACAGACACAAGTAAAAAACCTTAATGTCGCGTGTGAAGTTCTTACTGAACAAATTCAAACATATCCTTCAGTACATGACAACCTTGAAAAACGAATTACTGACGTACAGAATAAATTTGACAATGTTGAACAACACCTGACTGACATCTTACAATCTGATGCCACAGCTCATTTTCAAAATATTAATAAAGAATTTCATGATTGGGTAGTGAACAAAGACAAACATTTTGATAGATGCTTACGTGAAAATTTACCAACAATTGTGCACGACTCCGTAGCGCAATACATTACTAATAACAAACAGCTGATCAGTGACGCAATACAATCCGTCACTGCACCCATGAGACAATTCACCGATCGACCACAGTCTGAATGTAACGAAAATATCAGTCAAAATGCACAGTTCAGGAACCAATATACATTCGAGTATGACACACACATACCGCACACGACAAATACACAAGAACAAAACACACCACGACCACAACACATACTACGATGTGGAAACACAAACACAAGCTATTATCATGGTAAACCACAGCAACATTATCGTAATTACTCGCCAGCTGGACATAGCAGTAATTACAGTGGGACAAATCCATATCATAATGCAAAGGAAGACGAAAGCTTAATGAAACACAGGCAATTTCAGATTTTTATCCCAGAAAAACGAACCATTCATCCGGTGATTTTTCTCAAATCTTTTAGTAACGCATTTCCACGCACTTGGAGTGACCGGAAAAAGATTTCATATATTGTCGGTTACATCCAAGGCGATGCAGCTGTCTGGGCATACAGTCAAGCTGACGTATGTACCACGTACAGTGAGTTTGAGCGTGCTTTTCTGAACAAATTCTGGTCGCAATCCGTTCAGGAGCGACTCAGAAGACAAATTTTAGAACCTGAAACTTTTAACAGTAAAAATGGTAACTTACGCAGATATTTTGAAAAATACTTGAACATGGGACACTTTTTAGACGAACCAGTCGCAACGCGAGATTACTCCGTGCGTTGAAGGCCAAATTGCCTTTCAACATTAAAGAAGAACTCCTACATATCCCGGATGACGATTCGGATTATTTTTTAACAGCTTTAGATTCGGTTGACATGTTACTTGAAGATCAGCGCTTCGCGCGGCAAAACAGCAGCCACAATGTTTACACTAGTGGTATGCAAAACATGCAGGCTTGCCAACACAATTCTGGCGCGCCCACAGTTGGATACGCGGTACAACAAAAACAGCAAACTCACATGCCGTCTCAGTACGGAAATCAAAATCAACACGCGTATTCCAATACAAACAATAGTTACAACAGTAATAACATTTCATGCGGCAATCCATACAAAAGGCACCGCGGTAATAACTACAACGGTAACAACGGATACAAAGGTAATAACAAAAACACAAACAGAAATAGAAATAATAATAACTACGAGCCAAGACAGCATCAAGGTTGGACTCGTAACGATCAGTACTTTCATTCAAACTCTGCTTTACCACAGCAGCCACCAGGTCAAAATTGGAGCATACCTTACGACCGACAGGTAAGTTATAATGCGCAACAGCAACAACAACCGCAAAAGTTTGGAGATCATAATAGGCAATATCCGAATGTGAATATAATAGAAATGACACCTGATGCACAACCTCAATCTGTGTCAGTACCTAGTACAAATGCTAATCCAACAAACTAGAAACAGTCACTACTTTGCCCCAGGTCGTGGCTGAAGAATCCTTGGGGGGCGGCTTCAATGTTAATCAGTTATTTGACACCACACTTGAACAACAGAATAATGATATGCCGAGTAATTCTAAACAAAAACTACCTGTTTTATCTATAAGATACAACCACAATAACAATATATCAGATGAACTTTTACAAGACAGTACACAATGTCGTTTAAACACAAATGAAATTGTTTTAGCATCCACTACTGGTGTAGTAGGTGGGATTCCAACTACTATTATCCTAGATACAGGTGCAGCTGTGAGCGTTTTATCTTTTAATTTTTATAAAAAGATGTGTGAATTGGAACCTGTGCCTGAGTTTCCTGCCCAAAACTGTAAAATAACTACTGCACTAGGTAATAAGTCATGTAGGGTTACGAAGCAAGTTTTTGTAAACGTTAAAATAGGTAATGGAACCGTACAATGGCCATTCCTGGTTGTACAAAACCTTGTGACTAATTGCATATTAGGAATAGATATTATGAGCGAGAAGGACTGCATTATAGACTTCTCCAAAGGTAAATGTATTTTAAATGATAAAAGCAGGGTAATTATTATTGATTTGGACAGGAGAACTCTAAAGCATGACAAACACTGTACAGGGTACAAGGTTCAGTTAGTACTTGACAAAGACATTCAAGACATGCAAACACGCTCATCTGACGCAGAGCTAATGGACTTGAAAACATTGCTTGATCATAAGATAAGTGAAGCTACAGCTCTCAGTGTACATGAACGTATAAAACTACAGGAAGTGTTATCCAAATATTTACAAGTTTTTACCAAACGATTAGGTGTTATCAACACGTATGTGTACAAGATTGAAGTTAAGCCTCACAAGATCTTCTACCATAAGACATATAATGTACCGTTATCTCAACGACCTGCTGTGTGGCAAGAATTAAAACAAATGTTAGACTGGAAGGTCATTGAACCATCCACCTCACCTTACTGTAGTCCTCTACTTGTTGTCAAAAAATCAAATGGAAGCATTAGGTTAGTGTTAGACGCACGAGCTATTAATGAAATAATTTTACCGGTTCACACAAAACCTGAAAATTTAGAAGAGCAATTACAGAAATTTCTAGATGCAAAATATTTTTCCACAATAGATCTCGCTAATTCGTTTTGGCAGGTGGGTATCACTCCTGATTCTCGGAAATATACTGCATTTATGTTCGGGGGGCGAACCTATCAGTTTTGTGTTCTACCCTTCGGACTGAATGTCAGCTCTGGGGTATTCATTACAGCCCTGGATACCGTGCTTGGCGAAGATTTAGTTGAGACAGTCACACACTATGTAGATGATATACTGATAGCTACACAATCTTGGAATGAACACGTTGACACACTTCAAAGAATTTTAGAAAAATTTGCACAAGCTGGAGTCACAGCCAATCTTAGAAAATCAAAGTTTGGTTGCAGTGAGATAAAGTATTTAGGACATATCATTAATTCACAGGGCATACGTCCGGATCCCAGTAAATTAGATGCTATCAGAAACTTTCCTAGCCCTCGAACTAAAAAGCAGTTAAAATCATTCCTTGGGCTATGTTCATTTTTCAGACGCTTTTTGCCACAACCACTTTTGAACAGTAAACATCTGCTAAATCTACTCAGAAAGAATCAAGTTTGGATCTGGTCGGAACAGTGCCAGAATGACTTTAATACAATTAAACATGCTTTAGTGAATGCTAACATATTGAGCCATCCAGATTTCAATTTAGATTTTTGTATGACTTGTGACGCTTCACGTACTGGCTTGGGCTGTTGCTTATTTCAAGTTGTAAAGAATAAAGAGGAGGAACAGATAAGAATTATTGGGTTTGCGAGTCGCACTCTAACTGAATGTGAGCGTACATACTCCACTATTGAGTTAGAAACACTTTCCATAGTATGGGCATTCAAGAAATTCAATTATTATTTATTTGGAAAACATACAGTAATTTACACCGATCACCAGGCCCTGACATTTTTGTTAACTTGTAAACTTGTACATCCTAGACTATCACGATGGGCAGTTACACTTCAGAACTACTCTTTTGAAATTAAGTACATAAGAGGTAAGGACAACACCATTGCAGACACTTTGTCTAGACTTCCACAAGGTATGAATGATACCAACAGTGACTTAGAAAATATAAATGACTACAGGATTCTCTTAATGCAAGACAAGCAGTATCACCAATATTATATTGATATGTGCAGAAACATGGCTGAATTACAAAAATCTGATCCTCACTGGTATAAAATAATAACATTACTGGTAGAAAAACACAATCATCCTTTGACTAAGTATTACAAGTTACACAATGATGTGCTATTTTACCGCCGACATCTAAATGCTACTAACTGGTGTGTATGCATTCCCAAAGAGTCTGAACGTAATTTAATTTGGCACACACACTTAGTTTGGGGTCATTATGGGACAAAAAAGTGTTTAGCGAAGCTCAGTACATACTGTTATTTTAGCAATATGAGAAGAAAAATTTACAGGGAACTGAAAACATGTGTCATATGTCAAAAATCAAAACCCCAGAATTTATCCACAAAAACAGATTTACATTCTATTTTACCTAGTAAACCCCTGGAAATTCTGTGTACTGACATCAGTGGACCGCATCCAGCAAGCTCTGGAGGCGTCAAATATATCTTAGCTTTTTACGATATATTTTCTAAACATGTTAAACTTTATGCTTTAAAATCCGCCACTGCAAGTGCTATAATACGAAGATTCTCAAGTGATTACCTGACGCACGTGGGAAAACCTAAAGCAATTCTATCAGATAATGCAGCATACTATTCTGGGTACAAATGGAGAAATTTCTTGAAGGACAATAACATTAAAAGTATATTTATTTCGAGGTTTAGTCCACAATGTAACGCGACCGAGAGACTTTTACGAGAATTAAACCGTTTCATGAGGACCTATATTTCATCAAAACATACTAATTGGGTGTCCTACCTAAGTCTTTTCGAAGACGTACACAATAACTTAAATATTTACGATACAAATTACACACCTAACGAGATCATGTTCAATTGCAAACAGAACGATCAGTGGATAGAACCATTACCTAAGTTGTCAGACAAGGAAATCACACCTGAACAGAAAATAAAAGAAGTATTGACTACATTGACACATCACGCACAAATACGAAACAAACATCACAGAAACATAATAAAAAGAAAACAAAAATTCGAGGTAGGAATGCTTGTACTACTTCGTACTCATCATAAATCTGTTGCACTCAAACGACGCAACGCTAAGTGGCGTCTGCTATATGAAGGACCTTATATAATTGTTAACATACCGCACCCTGGTGCGTATCTGTTACAACATCGTAGAACTAACAAAAATTATTGGGCTATACGCACACCGAGATCTTAGAGCATTTCATGCTGAATAATGTCAAAGACATACCCATCAAAATATTGCTAAGCAACTCGAAAAACTCTGTTGCTACAACACAGATAATAAGTAGTATAGAAATTTTCATTTCAGCGTTCCAGAGTCGCAGTTGAAGACAGAAGAACTTTTCTTTCAACGCCGCGGCTCCACCGAGAAGACTGAATATTAAAGTAAAATTTATGATTACGTAGCAGTGAATGACATATTAATTTTTCACGGAACATTTGTTATTGTAGGTACCACTGACTTGGTATGACACCTGACGAACTGACAGACGTCATCTGTGAAGCGATCTTTTACTTTGAGAAATAGATTAGACGCACATCTCTCAACACGAAAAGCATCTATCAGTAGTCAAGGCCACACAGACACTCTACACACACGCACAAAACGCGAGGAATCGAACATTTTCTCTCTCTTAATATTTTGAATATTTATTGAGTAGTGAAAACGCCTGGTCTTGCCTACTGATGTAATGAATGTTGTGTCTAACCTATCTTAATTTCAGATGACATCACAAAAAACATCGATAATATTCCAGCAAAACCGCTAAAGAGGATGTAAATATCTGCAATTCATGTAATCAAATGTGACACAATGTAATAACCTATAGCGATGTAATGATGATGTAAACATGTTTATGTGCAACTGTATTATGTTTATACTAAGAAAATATGTGACGTGTGTATGTATAATTACTTATTTTTTTTTTTAACTGATGTATCATGTAAAAACTTGAACAAAACGAGTGCCAAAAAGACATTGCATAGTGAACCTCTGTTCACGGACATTAACGAACATTACTAACTCTGCAACTACGCAGAAACCTATGTGAAGGAAACGGTTAATGCCATTCATTATGCATCGTACCTATGTAAACGCGATGAACGATTTCCTCGATTAATAACTACAAACATTTAGGTGAGCTATATTCAGCAAAAAAAAACTGAAAATGTGAAGTGCATAATTCGTGCATCGTCTAGTGACATTACTACAGTACCTAACTTCAAGATGTTAACTGGATTAAATGGACACAAAGTGCCTGACCAGAAATCAACACGACGGGTGGAAGAATTTTGGTTGGAACTTCAGGGAATGAAATGTTCTCGAAATGTGACGGACACTCTTACCTGGACTGTCCAAGGATCGACGCCAGCTATGTGCTGTCCGAGGTTCTGCAACCAAGCTTCCACGGAATGTAAAAAACGAACTGCACGTGGACCAATTACTCGACGGGTCACGTCTGATCTGTAATAAGCAATGCTTTTACTCACTACGAACTGCATCACAACGACTATAATGGAAATAGGAAATGGACACGCTTATGTATTAATCACGTTGTTATACAACGATGTTACTGTGATCAAAAAACTTTACCACGACGATACTAACCTGTAAAAAATTATTGTGCAGCAGATGAATATGAACTGTAATAACGACACAATGTGTGTAGGTCAACGCACCTGAAAAATACGGACATTTTTCTTTGAAGTATTTCAAAACAATACTATGTAACTAAGAACATTCAACAATCTAAGTTGTATTGTGTTATAACGAATATTGTAAATTTAAAACTAAGTTACCTGTCATAGAATGTAGTCTTCATATGTAATCTTGGTTGAATATTTTCTTTGTGCAACGACTGAGAAACGCGCGCACACGAACAATATGAACTGCAATACTGTGCCGCGTGATCTAACTGTACGACATAACGGCAGTCACACAGACGCTTCTGCGCATGCGCGCACTCTATCTGCCAACATAAGAACTTTTACGGCGCACCCGCATCATTCAAAGTTTGTATATAATGTGTATAATGTAGGTCATGTAAATAGTTGTAGATAACTTAGATTTTCTTGTGCCTTTAGGTGAATTGCTCGCCTGCAGGTGTGTCCTTTCGCCTCGCAATTCAGGGGGCAATATAAAGGCACATTTGCATGCCGAGCGTGAGTTTCCTCGGAAACGCGAGATATTAATTAAATAAATAATCAGTGACAAATAAATAAAGCCTATGGCACACAACTGCAGCGCTGTGTCGCTGATAAAACAAAAGCACAATTACGTTACTCGTATGTTTGATTAAGAAAGGAGAGCTCTGGTTGAAGTGGTGCGAGAAGCACGTATTTTAGTTTATTGTCTGGCACACCGCCATATTTCATGTTATAGAAAATTACTGCGAGTTGCAACCATACTAGGCACTCGATTCTGAAAAGAATTTATATTTATAAAAGTAAGTAGGATTATGAACTGTAGGCTTATTCATTGAATATATCTGATTTAACTAACTGTGTAATTTTTTTGTTTAGTAGACAATCACCTCTGTACGACGTTTTGGTATGGCTGGCAAATTATTGTAATATTGAGATTTAGTTTATGAGTCCGCACCTACCGCAGCAGTCTTTGGAAACGATTTAATTACGAAGTCCGATTATTTCAGTTTTATTTCACGGTCAACTACGAGTAACATTGCCTTTACGAAAAAGCCATTGTGAAGCGTCTGATACCGAATAATTAAAACCTGACGACTCATAGGAGAGACAATCATACAGATAAAATAATTAATATTTTATTTTACTTTATTTTATTTTATTTATTTTTGGCAATACTTAACTTTGAGAAATACATAAATGTGTCGCAAGCAAATGGCGACAGACAATTAAATAGTCTCTTCAGTACACACAATTCGTAATACAAGTGAAGTAATACATTGGATGCTTCTATCCAAATCGCTGGTCTTGACACTTCTGTAGAACTGGCCGTGGCCAGGCGGCGCGGTGCTTATGTCCTCATTATGTAGAGGGCGCTACCGTCGCGTTGTCGTCTTGGAGAGGGGTTGGTAAGCGTACAGTTGGTTGACGTCATCTCATAGCCCTCTCCGCTCTAACATTCCCGCATGGCGTTCCAGCGCTTGAAGTTACACCAGAACAGAGGACGTGCTTAATTCACTTTGGGCAAATTCCCCCACCATCGGTTCACACTTGTAAATCACTCAGCTGTTCAGACAGTACGAGAATTTTCATACGGAGTTGGACAGTGTGACGCTGCAAATATCCAGACTGTTACTCTTGCAACTACAGTAAAGGCTGTTGCGCATCTTTGGGAACCTTAATATATTTGTCTGGCTTCTACACAGACAACCCCCCATTGTTGTTGCACCTATGGTACAGCTATCTTTATCGCTGAGCACGGATACCACTTCTTCTTGGCAATGTCTGAGGTTCGTAGGGCCGATCAGACATATGAGTGTGCAATATACATCACATATGCATGCGTTCAACATCTCCTCCTCGACCTTTGGATCGATTTCAACCATACTTGGTACACATATTGCTCGCTATCTGGAAAGAAATAGTGTTGGGTAAAAACCATTAACCTCACATTGCTCTGGGGGTGATAATGGGGTGATAGACAAGGAGAGAGAGAAGATGGTGATATGGACACACCGAGTGGGGCTGTTTTGTGGAGATGGATAAAGATGGGGCGGAGAGATGGACAGAGAGAGGGGGAGGAGTAGATGGACAGAGAGGGATGGCAGGAGGAGATGGCCAGAGAGAGAGGAGGAGGAGGAGGAGGAGGAGGAGGAGGAGATGGAAAAATACAGGTGAGAAGAAGGGGAAGTGTAGGGATCGGTTATAAGACAGAGAGAGGTAATTGGCTAGTGGAGACGGGATGGGATGTGGGGAGGTAGGTGGAAGAGGAACAGGTTATGAGGATGTAGGTGGAAGAGGTAAAGGATGTGAGGATGGAGGTGGAAAAGGTAGAGGGTGTGATGAAGCAGGTAAAAGAGGGGAGAGTGTAGGTTCCACTGTGGCTCCTCTCCCCAATTTTGTGTGTGTGTGTGTGTGTGTGTGTGTGTGTGTGTGTGAAACGGGGGATGAGGTGCAAAGACAGTGACATACCGGCCCATCTCTGTAGCGCCTGAAGCAATTTTTGAAAAACTTGCCCCATGTATCACATGAGACCCCCCCCCCCCCCCCCCCAATAGCATCCTATGATTGACATTTTAAGTGCAAAATGTATGGTTGCATAAAATCGTACCTCAGGAATACCCAGAGCAACTGAACATAATTTGGTATACTCATGACTAATTTTTTGTGTAAAAGTGGTATGGAAATAAGATACTACTGATATTCCTAGGTATGGGGATGAGAAGAGATGGACATGCAAAAACATTGTAAAGCAGTCTGTTGATATTTATTTGCTGCATTTGGTTGACCTGGAACATTTTTAAAAACATGAAGTTCAATTGTCTGTTACGTGTGCTGTTGAGTGTATCAACCGGCTTGCCAGAATGAGGATTGTAGCGAGCCAGTATTTTCGCCAGCGTGTTTCGGGAACTAAGATCAAGCCATAGGCCTGAATACTATAGACAAATTAACGTCCTCTCTGGGGTCGTACGGTGTAAAACACCAGAGATTCAAACATACATGTGTGCAGTATGTTTATATATGCGACATACGCGTACTCGGGTGTAGCCGCTAGCTGAAATTACTTGTAATACAAAGAATAACTATCTTAGTGATTTGATAGGCAGTCATGCATCAGGATCGCTCTCCAACGCTTCCGTGAAAGAGTGAAAGATGATGCTATGTGACTCTGTCTTATTCATTCGTGTATTAAGTTCAGGAACTGTCGAATGATATGTGTACTTTTTAAGTACGCGTCTACAGTGCACCTTTAGTTACTATACTAAGTAATTTTTATAAGAGTGAACGTTTGATGACGATGGAAATTTAGAAGACTGGCGCACTTTGGTAAGCTCGGGAGAGGTTTTATTCCTGTTCATCCGGAAGAAGCGTTTCATATAAAAAAGTATTTCATATGAAAAGTATTTCATATGGTACTCATTGCACCCCTTTTGAAACTACTTATAGCCGAAATATTTCATGAGCGTCGGCTATTGGTATTAGACTGCGCGAACACGGAATGTGAGTAAAGAGAACAGGAACGCTGAAGGCGATCACAACGTTGAGTTCTCTTAGCAAAGAACGATAAATAAGCTAAAGTTACTAAAAAAGAGAAGCATCTTCTGTTTCGTGAAAAGCAACTTTTCTAGACAAAAAATAATTTCACTGAACAATAAAAAACAGTTCAGTGTTATCACATACAGATAACGAAGGCCTGACTAAGATAACTGAGTACTAAAATATGCTCTGAAGTACGCGAAAATTATATTCTCTGGTTAGATTTGCAGTATGGTCGGGAATAATGTTTCGTAGTGACGGTTTAATGAAAATCAGCGGTAGGCATTTCACAGCAACTTTTACAACGGAATGTTCTTGGAAGTGTTACACAGATCACAGCAACAAGAAAGTAGCCTTTTTCTTCTATTTCGGGACTACATCCCTTCCCACCACCACCGCCACAACACACAGGGGTAGGAGAGAGGGAGGGGGAAGGGGGAGTGTGAGAGTAGAAGCTTGATGCCTTGTAGCCATTAATGTTTCAATAGTGTGATTAATATTTCATAGCTGGATAGTGCACACTACATGTGTCATGGAACAACGTCTGAATCTTCCAGCGTATGTAGTTTGCAGCGCGGAAGTCTCTCCTCTTAACCGACTGCCTCTAAAATCGTTGCGGATCCCTTGTAGCACCTCTTCTGTGGTGACCGCAAAGCCACAGTAGGCGCCCGTCGAGCGTTTCGGTTTACTACCTGGAGCGTTTACGAGCCCCAGCCGAAGGCCGGCGACTTTTACGCTGCCCGAGCTGCGACCCTTAGCTCTACAGAGCAGTCGAGAGTATTCTGTTTGGCAGAGGTACTGTAGGAGCTCGTTGCCCCTGAGGAGTCAGTAAGCAACATTGTTGGAGCTTCGAGAAACGGCGTGAAATTAAGTTAGGAAAGTGATTAAAATGTCCAGTAGCAGGGAAGTACGGTAACTGTAAGGATTGTCCACACCTTCCTTATCGATGGGAAACTCTAGATCATCCTCCGTACAGCCCCGATCTTGCACCCAGTCACTACGATCTGTTCCTGCACTTGATGAAAAACCTGGGCGGTCAGCGTCTTCAACACAATGACGAAGTCAAAAACAGTGGTGACGCAGTGGTTAACAATTCAGGCGGCAGACTTCAATGAGGAGGGTATTAAAAAACTAGTACAACGTTATGACAAATACCTCAATATTGACGGAAATTATGTAGAAAAGTAGATTAAGGTACGGGCTTTTATGTGAAAATAAAATTATTGAGATATCTTAGGACATCTTTTTTAAGTTTCAAAACGGTACTTACTTAAAAAACATGCATCGTATATCAGTCGATGCCACATTGGGCGACTCGCGTGCCGGTGATGAGAATGAAATGAGGTTGAAGACAACACAACACCCAGTCCACGAAAGGAGAAAATCTGCAACCCGGCCGGGAATCGAACCCGGGCCCGCTGCATGGGAAGCAAGCACGTAACCACTTTTTTTTTGCTGATCTCATTTTGTACTATATTTCAATATTGTTCTTTGAACTTTTTTGGGGCGGACGTCCGATGACACTCGTTCAGGTTGTTCGTTGATCCGTCCAGTCAGGTTTTTTTATTATTGAGCGCAGCTAACCCTCTGATCGAATACGCTGAGCTACCCTGCGGGCTCAGCTAAGCAGGCGGACTGTCGACCTCTTTTCTAGGTAGACAACTCCTATGACAGTCTCTTGATTTTTTGTAAGTCGTGTTGTAAGCGTATTGTCATATCGCTGGCTTGGTTGCGGAGTATCTTTGCGAGCGGCTGCATTGCAAAGTAGAGCACGGGACACGGAGCTGCTTTGTTGTGTTGTGGGAAGCTCTGCATGGGAAAGTTATTATTATGGAAGTTCAAGTGTGGCTGCAAGTACTATTATAGTGAAGTAATGAGATGTGGAAGTGGATTCTGTGAAAAGTCCATACAGAAATAATTAAGTATGAACAGTGCTGCCGATAACGTATTTGAGTATCCGTCCGTTTGCGTGTCGTACCGTACATCAATCATCCGCGTTGCGTTCGGCCCCCCGGAATGAAACTAATGTGAATCAGTAGAATAGTTTACACCAAGGAGAGCAATCAAGTGCCAGTGTCTTGTAGCGAGTGAGAGAACATACGTTCGGCCATCGCGTTTCCGCATCATCAATAACCAGCCGCGTCGCGACGGTTACGCGCACGCTTGTACGACTGAGAACTGTGAACTGTAGATTAACTTTTATGAACAGTGTTATATTATTGCAAGTGTCGAGAAGAACTGGTACGAGATATCTGTGTGTACATGACGAGCGTAAGAACTTTCGTTTGACCATTCGGCTTCCGAGTCATCTACAATAACCCGCGTCGTGTCGGTTATGCTTACACTCGTCCAAGTAATAATTGTGGACAGATAATCATTACCATTGCCTGCGTTTCTATCACAGAAGGTTCGGCTAAGACTGTGAAATACGTGTGATGGTGTGAAGTACAGCCGGCCGGTGTGGCCGTGCGGTTCTAGGCGCGTCAGTCTGGAACCGCGCTACTGCTACGGTCGCAGGTTCGAATCCTGCCTCGGGCATGGATGTGTGTGATGTCCTTAGGTTAGTTAGGTTTAAGTAGTTCTAAGTTCTAGGGGACTGATGACCTCAGCTGTTAAGTCCCATAGTGCTCAGAGCCATTTGAACCATTTGTGAAGTACAATAGTGACAAACATTAGCATCGTCAAGAATACTGTACAATAAGGGAATAATAATTATGACCTCTCATCAAATTAGCAAGACTGTTAATTGGCACCAACACTTACGACTTAGTGTGTAAACAGTCGAACCTGCGATTTTCTTATTGTCTCAGAATATAATTGTTCTTACCGTAGGACTGTGTTATGTTTAGTGTTGCATGGCCTTCCGGCCGAAGTGGCCGTGCGGTTCTGGGCGCTGCAGTCTGGAACCGCGTCGAATCCTGCTTCGGGCATGGATGTGTGTGATGTCCGAAGGTTAGTTAGGTTTAACTAGTTCTAAGTTCTATGGGACTAATGACCTCAGAAGTTGAGTCCCATAGTGCTCAGAGCCATTTGAACCATGGCCTTCCTAAGCCCGCTTTCATGTTTATATACATAATTTCATGCAAGCCAGCAGCAGTGTGGAGCAGAAATAATACGACCGCCGCGGGAGTACCAGGTACGTGGCGTGGACAGGACGCACGGTCAAAGCGAGGACAGTTTAAGTGTCCCCAACCAGTTGTACACCCCCGGGCGTGTTGCGTTGTTTCCATTATCAACTGCAAAGACAGAAGTTACTTCTCTGGTGCTTTCTCCTTTCCTAAAGCAAAACTGTTCATCGTCTAATACACATTCAATTTTTTTCCATTCTTCCGTACTTTATTCTTGTCAGCAGTTTCTATGTACTAGCAGTTAAGCAGAGTGTGCGATAGGTCTCGCAGTTATCTACCTTTTTCGGTCTTCAGGTTTGTGTGGATGATATTTTTCTGAAAGACTGATGGTACGTCACCGTTCTCATTTATTCTATAAACCAATTTGAGTAGTTTGGACAGAAGCGGATTCAAAGTTCGGTTCTCGGGGGAAGGGTTGCAGTTTGTTTCAGCCCCACCCCCTTTACAAATCCAACATGCTGTCGACAACCCTTGTAACATACCATATATGCATATGATTAATAATGATTAATAATTTAATATATAATACATTTTAATTTAATAAAAAGGAAAAAAGAAAAATCCGCGGTCAGGCCCTGAAGACCATGGGATAGTCGACCGACCGCCGTGTCATTCTTAGTCTTTCATCATCGGATGATGTGTTGAGAGGCGTGGGACCGGCAGACCGCACCCTCGGCCGTTGTCCACGTCCCCCTATTGGAGCCGCTACCCTTCAGATAGGTGGCTCCTCAGTAGGCGGCACGAAGCTGAGTGCAGCCCAGTCCAAGCCTCCCAACAAGGAATCGAATCTGGGACCTCCACAAGAGGGTCTGTCGCGTTGACCACTCGGCTACAGAAGAGAACTTTCAAATATAATAATAATAATTTGTTTCTATCAGTGCTTAGTTAGAACAACTTCAAATAAACTGAAATTCAGGTAAATATAGTATTTGAAAAGCATCCATCTGAAAATTTGAGAAGTACAGGTATCATAGAGTTGGTTTAAGAACTATAATAGCAACAATTATAACTTTGACATTGTAATTTACATAATGTAAAATCGATGTCTCCTCCATAAACCACGGACCTAGTAAAGGTGGGATGGCTTGAGTGACTCAGCAATACGTATCGCCGTCCATAGGGGCAACAACATCTGTGGAAAGGCCAGACAAACGTGTAGGTTCTGAAGAGGGGTAGCAGCCTTTTCAGTAACTGCACGGACAACAGGCTGAATGATTGACTGATCTGGCCTTGTAACATCAACCAACATGGCCTTGCTGTGCTGGTGCTGCAAACGACTGAAAGCAAGAAGAAACTACAATCGTTATCTTCCCTGTGGGCATGCTGCCCTTCTGTGTTATTATGACGGCATCCTCTTGGATGAAATATTTCGGAGGTAAAATACTCGCCCATTCACGTTTCCAGTCGAGGATGTAGTCATCAGGAGAAACAAAACCGGTGTTCTACGGGTCGGAGCGTGGAGTGTAAAATCGCTTAATCGGTTAAAGAGGTTAGAAAATTTAAAAAGGTAACTTGATAGGTTGTAGTTATACTTAGTGGGAGTTAGTGAAGTGCGGCAACGAGAAGAATAGAACATTGCTTCTGGTCAGATGAATACAAGGCTATAAATACAAAATCAGATTGGAGTAATGCAGGAGTGTGCCTAATAATGAATAAGCATATAGGAATGGGGACAGTCTGCTATGAATAACATATTAAATGTATTATCATAGCCAAGATGGAGAGAAAGCCAAGACCCTCATTAGTAGCGCAAGCTTATATGAAAACCAGCTTCGCAAATGATACAGAGACTGAAATAATGCATGAAGAGATAAAAGAAATTCTTCAGATAGTTAAGGGAGAGGAAAATTAAATTGTGATGGAGAATGGGAATTTGATAGTAGGAATAGGAAGAGAAGGAAAAATAGTAGAATTATATGGAATAGGGGAGACGAATGGAAGATGAGTCTCTCTGGCAGAATTTTGCACAGAGCATAATTTAATCATTGCTGACTTCTGTAAGAAGACTGTATACGTGGAAGAGACGTGGAGACAATGGAAGGTTTCAGACTGAGTAATAAGGCAGAGGTTTCCAGCGGCAGATGTGGACTCTGACTGTTATTAATTGGTTATGAAATATAAGTTAAAACTTAAGAAATTACAAGAAGGTAGGAATTCAAGGACTTAGACATGGATAAGTTGAAAGGATCAGATATGGGATTAAGAGTTTCAGAGAATGCATTAGGTAACTTTTGACCTAGACAGGGCAAGAGAAAACAGTAGAAGACGAATGAGTAGCTGAAATAGAGACGGTAGCAGACGATAAAAAGATTTTAAAAAGACAAGTCCTAGTGGAAATCCTTGAAGAACACAACAGATAATGATTTTAAATGAGGAAAGGAGAAACTTTAAAAATGCAGCCAATGAAGCATGCGAAAGGGAATATAGGAGTCGCAAAAATGAGATTAGTAGGAAGTGGAAAATGGCTAAGCAAGAATGGCAAGAGGACAGAAGTAAGGTTATGGAGTCATGAATATGTAGATGAAAGACAGATACCGCGTATAGGAAGATTAAAGAGATCTTTGGAGAAAAGAGAAGCAACTATATGAATAAGAGAAGGGAAATGAACTTGAAGACAATATTATAGAAAAAGAAGCGGAAGTAAATGAAGATCAGGTCGGAGGTACGATACCGCTGGAAGAATGCGACAGAGTACTGAGAGACGCAAGTTTAAGCAAACGTTCATTCAGAATTATTGAGATCGTTGAGAGAACCAGTCATGACAGAACTGCTCCACGTCGCGTACAAAAGAATATACGAATATGAGACAGACTTCAGACTTCAAGAAGAATGTGGTGCAAGTAATTCCAATTCGAAAGAAAGACGGCACTGACAGATGTGAAATTACCGGATTGTCAGTTTAATAAATCATGCTTGCAAAATACTGACGCGAATTATTTACAGAAGAATGGAAAAATTGATAGAAGCCACCCTAGGGGAAGAACAATCTGGATACCGGAGAAATGTTGGAGTAGGTTAGGTAATACTGACCTTACTACGTATCTTACAGTATCGATTGAAGAAAGGCAAACCTACGTTTATAGAATTTGTAGGCTTAGAGAAAGCTTTTTATAATGTTGTCTATGATGCACTCTTTGAAACTCTGAAGATAGCAGGAATGAAATACAGGGAACGAAAGGTGATATGCAGCTGGTATAGAAACCAGACAGCAATTATAAGAATCTAAGGACGAGGGCAAGAAGCAGTAGTTGAGAAGGGAGTGAGACAGGGTTGTAGACCATCCCCGATGCTATTCAATCAGTACATTAAAGGAAACAAAGGAAACATTCGTAGAAGGTATTAAAGTTCAGGGAGAAGAAACAAAAACTTTTAGGTTTCGCAGAGACATTGAAATTCTGTCAGAGACTGCAAAATATTTCGATAAGCAGCTGAACGGAATAGATAATGTTAGGAAAAGCGATTATAAGATGAAAACAAACAAATGTGAAACAAGGATAATGCGACGTAATCGAATTAAATCAGGCGATGCTGACGGAATTAGATTAGGGAATAATACAAAAATGGTTCATATGGCTCCAAGCACTATGGGAATTAACGTCTGAGGTCACCAGTCCCCTAGACTTAGAACTACTTGAACCTAACTAACCTAAGGGCATCACACACATCCATACCCGAGGCAGTATTCGAATCTGCGACCGTAGCAGCAGCGTGGTTCCGGACTGAAGCGCCTAGAACCGCTCAAACACAACGGCCGGCCTGAATGAGACACTAGAAGTAGTAGATGAGTTCTGTGGTTTAGGAAACAATATAAATGATGATAGTCGAAGATGATAGGATATAAACTGCAGGCTGGTTGTAGAAAGGAAAGCATTTCTGAAAAATAGCAAGAAAAATCGAACATAGGTTTAAGTGCTAGGGAGTATTTACTAAATATATTTGTCTGGATTGAACCCTTGTACGGAAGTGAACTGCGGACGATAAGTAGTTGAGACAAGTAGAGAATAAAAGCTTTTGAAACATGTTTTGTAGAAGAATGCTGAAGATTAGACGGGTAAATCGTGTAACTAATGAAGAGGTACTGAATCTAAATGCGAGGAAAACAAATTTACTGCTCAACTAGTCTAAAATAAGGTACCCGTTGACAGTATAACACAACAGGACTGTGGACCTCTTTTCAGATAGTGTAAATGACTGTGTAATCAAATAATGACCTAATCTCGTTTTTTACACTGAATGAACTTAAGTGTGTTACTTAACAGAAATTGAAATCCTAAGGTGAAAGGAACGAAATTAAATTTACGGGGCCAGGAAAGGTACACTCGTATACCAGCCCTGTTCCGTTTCTCACGCAAGCATGAAGCAGGATCAAGAAAAATAAGTGTCATTCCCTGGCATTCAATAAAATTGGCATAAGTATATAGCAAAATTGTTGTTGATTAATGAGCAAGCATGGACTCGGGAAACACTAAGCAACTCGAAATCAGTGACTTGCCCAACGCAGGAAACTCGCGCGATGTTGTAGACAAACCACGTATAATACCAGCTGTGAATCGAAAACTTTTTCCGCATATTAGAAATAGGAGGCGAAAACAAGTGGTAAGTACATACTTGAATCCACAAATAAAACACATGAACGCTTTCCATTTCAGAACAATAACTGACTGTTGATCTCGTATTAGAAGTGTGTCGCCGGCCGCGGTGACCGAGCAGTTCTAGGTGCTTCAGTCCGGAACCGCGCGACTGCTACGGTCACAAGTTCGAATCCTGCCTCGGGCATGGATGTGTGTGATGTCCTTAGGTTAGTTAGGTTTAAGTAGTTCTAAGTTCTAGGGGACTGATGACATCAGATGTTAAGTCCCGTAGTGCTGAGAGCCCCATTTGAACCATTTAGAAGTGTGTCTCGGCGATCCCCCATGCTCCACATGCTGGAGTTGCATGCGTCTTCTCTTGAGAATGTTGACACCGCTGCACTGCCCTGGTCTATTATTGCTCTAAATAAAAAAAAAAAATCTTAAATTCTCCTACCCGGTCTAACCTAACTGCGCGGGCGATCTTGTAAGGCACTTCCTGAAAAATTAGCGTAATACTGTCTATATTTCTGATCTGTGAAAAGCAAAGAGCGCCATTCTTAGTGAAAGGCCCAAAAAGCAAATAAATTATTACAGCCGTCTTGGAAAAGAAAATACGGCCAGGCCACGAAGACAAGTCACTGCATTGGTCTTGGTTCGGGGATAGTATGTCTTATCCACGAAGAATAATATTCTTTGTTTGATAGCTTGTGGCACTAGTCGAAGTAAGGAAGCGATCATCTTTCGCACCAAATAACACACTTCTACAGAAGGACCACATATCAAGTGATATTTGTCAGTATCCACAACACTGCACTTACGTCACAGTGGGGGAGTATCAATCATATGAATAACGTGTATGCGGGATATTATAGCGCACACATCGCTGTATCTAGGGATACATGATGCACTAAAAGTCGTACCACTGGCCACGTTGCTGTTGGTTGCCGACTCTCTACGGTATTTCTTGACCGTCCTCTTGACATTAAGCGATATACATAGCATGCCGTTGCAAGCCTAGTGGTCAGTAGGTCCGTTTGTGCGCACCTGCATTCGACAAAGAAGTTCGAATGTGTTTAAACGACGGTGAGATGTGTGAGCCACCGCTACTGGCCCTAGTCGAGAGGATGGCGCCACTTCCTCTATCAAGGTACCAATCAGACTTGTCTGGCGTCGAGTGCACATATTGATCATCATGCCAACATATACGAGGTGTGGCTAGAAAAAAACCGGACTAGTACTGGTGAAACAATAAAACGAATGCAATCTGTGCGTCGGAAAATGTTGAGTGTACAGAAAGAACAGCGTGTTAACATCAAATTTTGTTTCAAACTAGGAAAATCTGCAAGTGAAACGTTTGTAATGTTACAACAAGTGTACGGCGATGATTGTTTACCGCGAACACAAGTGTTTGAGTGGTTTAAACGATTTAAAGATGGCCGCGAAGACACCAGTGATGACACTCGCACTGGCACACCATTGTCAGCAAAAACTGATGCAAACATTGAGAAAATCGGCAAACTTATTCGACAAGATCGCCGTTTAACAATCAGAGCAGTGTCTGAGTTAACAGGAGTTGACAAGGAAAGTGTTAGGCAGATTCTTCATGAAAGTTTCAACATGAACAAAGTGTGTTCAAAAATGGTTCCAAAGTGTCTCACAATTGAACAGAAGGAACGCCGAAGAATGATTTGTTCTGACATCCTGGAAAACATTGAAAGTGATCCCACCTTCTTACAAAATGTTATTACTTGCGATGAATCGTGGTTTTTTACTTACGATCCCGAAACTAAACGCCAATCGATGCATTGGGAAACTCCTGGTTCTCCACGACAAAAAAAAGCACGAATGTCAAAATCGAAATTCAAGGCAATGATGATTGTTTTTTTTTTTGACATCAAAGGGATTGTGCACATTGATTGGGTACCAGAGAGACAAACAGTGAATCAGCATTACTACATTAGCGTCCTGGCTACCCTACGTGAGCGAGTACGGAGAAAACGGAACGATTTGTGGAGAAAAAAGTCATGGATCCTTCACCAAGACAATGCCCCAGCTCACAGTGCGTTGTCAGTGAAGACGTTTTTGGCAAAACACAACATTCCCCTCTTAGATCATCCACCCTACTCACCTGATTTGGCCCCCTGTGACTTTTTTCTTTTCCCTAAAGTCAAGTCAGCTTTGAAAGGAGCTAGATTTGAGACTGTTGAAGCAGTAAAAGAAAAAGCGACGGAAGTAATGTATGGACTTACTGAAAATGATCTGCAGCATTGCTATGAACAGTGGAAAATTCGTATGGAGCGGTGTAGAGACCGAGCAGGAGAGTACATTGAAGGAGATAACATGAAATTGTAAATAATTGTAAATAAATGTTTTTTCCCAGCATCAGTCCGGTTTTTTTCTAGCCACACCTCGTATCGCTACTGCCTGTTCACGATCGTGGACACAGCTAAGACTTCTCGCCTAAAGGGAGGGTGAGGGTTTCATAGCTGACGTTAAAGAGCAGATCTGCGTTCACAAAATAACTGAACGCCGCACGGAGGTGAGGCGCTGTTAGAATCGGGAACGTTTGGGCCAAGCGTGGGATACGTGACGCCAGATTAGTGTTGACAAAGATGATCTATTGTAACATGTCTAAAGCTCTTAATATGTTACGACGAACACTCGTTCTAATTGGAGACGTTTATAGATGAGAACTGCCATGCTCGACGAACTCGTTGGCACATATAATCCCCAAGCATTTCATATTGTCCACGATCCTTAACGGTGCCGTACTGCTAATTGGGAGTCTACTGCCAATGGTCATCGTTCCCGACTTCGCATTGTTCATGCAGCTTACTGTAGTCGTTCCGTATTGAGCGATCCAATTCAGTGCCACTCGTACCTCGTCACCCAACAATGCCATGAATACCAGGTCATCCGCATATGTTCTGCATATAAATATATGCTCCCTCGTCGTCATTCCTGTTGGTTGGTGCCGAAGACCACACAGTAACGGCTAGAAAGCTGTGTTATAAAATATCATCGTCAGCGGGCATCCCTGTCTGACCGATTTTAACATTTTTTAAATGTTAAGGATAATAAGTTGCCGTCTCTTCATCTAAGAATAGATGATGAATGCAGCTAGCCGCTAACTTTGTGTAATATATTGTCTGTATAGACGTGTATCTGTTGCCTTTAAGATCCCTTCACCTTCACACATAAATCTATACAGTAAAGTAAGGGCCTCCCATTTCTTGGCTGATCCGTGATAAGACAGGGGAAAAGTTAGACTAATGGAGGATTATTAGTATTATCTCTATTTTCATTCGCTCTCTCTGTTTCTCTCCTTTATCTACGTACAATTTTTTTAATATAATATTTCATTACGTGAAATCAGCCAGATAGAATCTTTGGTGCAGTCCTTCGTCTTGGTAATCAGCGGCTGGCTTGCTGTAAGAGATCTTTACATTTATTATTACTGTTAAACACTGCATTCAGTCGGGAGAATCAATCGTGTGGACAATTTGCTCCTTTTACGAGAGATTGCGAATTCCAGATGTGTACGAAGCCTTTTTGGACGATTTAACACAGATTCAGTGATTGCAGGCTCTCTTCGACACAGCTGAAACTTCCCCACTAATTACAGGACCAACGTGATCATCAAATGATTCAAAAAAAACTCATTCGTTCATTCACTCCAGAACAAAAAAGTCACAAACCTTATTTATGAAGGAAATTGTGTATCCAATCCATCTCCATTACATGTCCAGATCTCCGGTGATTCCACGTCTTAATTATTTTCCGTTTACAGTCACTTTCTCTTCAAACAAACCGCTAGCGGCACAAATGTTAATTGGCTCGCTTTAGCGAGAAGAAAAGCAAAATGTGTATCTCTCAGAAACACGTCAATCCCTCAACAGATACTCCAGAAGCTGTCCTAGTTACCACTCTAACAACCATGGAGAATGCATATATGCATCTCTGTTATTTCAAAGAATAAACGCACTAGAAAATACTTTGGCGTCGTCGAGCTGTCGCCGCATATGTTACGAGAAAATCAGATGAGATACTTTTCCAAAGTGAATGAATGTGGATGGTTTGATTGACAATGATTAATTGGTGCGTGGTAGAGGGTATTTTCTGTGGGGACATTACACGATCTAGATATACTGACTGTCCTCACGGTACGACTATTAACGACCTCCCTGGAGGAGGCACCGTGGAGTGGTCACATCACAGTGGTAACAAAGTGCGTCATCAGTTCTGCAAAATATGCATGGCTCACTCTGTAAATAGCACTATCAAAGTCCACGACACCAAAACACCACTCAGATGAAGTGTAGTTGCCAGTGCGATCACATCATGGTAGTCACTGAGGGCCATCTGTGTATCACTTTCCCCACCGAACGAGGTTTAGTAGAGTGATATCACATGATGCAGAATGCGTATGAGACCTGCTACAAATATCCTGGTGAAAATCTTGAAGTCACAGTTAAGGAGCGTCAGTGGACGATTGCCCTGTATCGCAGCTCCGCCAGAAGGTTTGGGGATGAGAATAAGCATACAAGAGATTGGGGGGGGGGGACATCATTAGCGGTACATAGCAGTCTATCGAGGAGCCATGAGATCTTTAAATGCCCGATAAAACTCTAACAGAAGTGCATCGGATCCCAGCAGCTTGTTCGATGCGTCCTTACAGAAAGCTTCTGCCACGCCGTCATCCTATCCTCCTCCATTAACATTCCCTCACTTGTCTCATCAAGGATTCCAGATGGTGTCTGGTGAACCTCGCGAAGGCTGCCAAATCGTGGTCCACTTCTTCGTAGAGGTGACTATAACGTTCCACAAAAGCGTTGGCAATGTTTTTTTGCAGTGTCAGACGGCATGTATGAGCCGCGCCGGCTCCTCTCGATCAATCGATCAACAGTTTTTTCAGAGCACAAACCTCATCCTACGAAGACGGTACGAGGCGTGCTTTTTAAGTAAGTACCGTTTTGAAATTAAAAAAAAGACGTGCTAAGATATCTCAATAATTTTATTTTTACATGAAAGCCTGTACCTTAATCTACACACTGACGCCATTACAGTCTGATTCTTCCTTGTTTACGTTGTGTGCTGAGTGTTTAAGATGCCTCCGATAATCGTGAGTCCCGCCGACTGTGAAGTACGGGCTGTTATAAGCTTTCTTAGTGCTAAAGGCCTAAAAGCGATCGATATTCATAGTGAGATCTATGCAGTTTACGGAGAAAACATAATGAGTGATGGAATGGTGAGAAAGTGGGTGAGAGCATTTAAAGATGGCCGCACAAATGTTCAAAATGGTTCAAATGGCTCTGAGCACTATGGGACTTAACATCTGAGGTCATCAGTCCCCTAGAACTTAGAACTACTTAAACCTAACTAACGTAAGGACATCACACACATCCATGCCAGAGGGAGGATTCGAACCTGCGACCGCAGCCGTCGTGCGGTTCCAGACGGAAGCGCCTAGAGCCGCTTGGCCACATCGGCCGGCCCGCACAAATGTGCATGATGAACAACGGAGTGGGTGTCCTCCGGTCGTTAATGAAAGTTTGGTGCAGGAAGTGGACAATAAGGTAAGAGAAAATAGGCTCTTTACGATTTCCTCATTGCGAGATGTCTTTCCTAATGTTTCTCGTAGTGTTTTGTATGGCATTGTGACCGAGCACTTGAATTACCGAAAATCGTGCGCACGTTGGGTACCGAAAATGTTGACGGATGTGCACAAAACCACACGATTAGACAGTGCATTGACTTTCCTTGAGCGGTACCACAACGACGGTGATGATTTCTTAAGCCAAATTGTTACGGGCGATGAAACATGGGTGGCCTACGTCACACCAGAATCAATGCAACAGTCCATGGAAGTTGAGCAAGGGCATCGTTCTGCTGCAAGACAATGCCCGTCCGCATGTGGCGAATCAGACCAAAGATCTCATCATATCTTTCCGATGGGAAGCTCTAGATCATGCTCCGTACAGCCCCGATCTTGCGCCCAGTGACTACCATCTGTTCCTGCACTTGAAGAAACACCTGTGCGGTCAGCGTCTTCAAGAAGATGACGAAGTCAAAACAGTGGTGATGCAGTGGTTGACAAGTCAGGCGGAAGACTTCTACGAGGAGGGTATTCAAAAACTGGTACAACGTTACGACAAGTGCCTCAATATTGAAGGAAATTATGTAGAAAAGTAGATTAAGGTACAGGCTTTCATGTAGGCTAAAAATAAAATTATTGAGATATCTTAGCACGTCTTCTTTTAATTTCAAAACGGTACTAACTTAAAAAAACACGCCTCGTATTTTTGGTTGACTGCGGTGGTGATGGGTCTCTGAAAATTTGTCTGTGCCGAGCGTGTGGAGATTTTGAGTGCCATTTCTCTACCGATTCATCAAGGATGTTGGTGAGATTCTTTCTGTAGCTTCTATGCCTTTTTTTCTTAAAGTCCTAGTGCTGCGACTAGTTTCTCCGTTCTGGAAGATCTGCTACGTTTGCTGTTAATGAGGATTTGCTCTGAAAGAATTTGAAGTTCACCATAATGGAAGCGACTCTGTTTCATTACAGACATGAGTTGAAACTGTTTGTGAAATGCGTGGAATTTGTGTGGTCTGTCTTACAGAGGTAGTGGAGGTACGTTAATCAGAACTGCCTGTTTAAATTGGCCATATTTCGAGTATCTTACTGTGGACCATGTTGAGGACTGAACTGCGTGTTGTTTTTCCTTTTAACACAGTGAACTCTAATTTAACCAAAGTGCCTTTCTCTGTAATCAGTAGACTATTTGCAAGACATTTTATTGTGGTTAGTCTAATACCATCAGAGTCTTATCAGTGTAATCATTTCTGTTAAGCATTTGTAAAACATTTTAGTGGGATGAGTCTGATGTAATCGGAGTGCCTTTTCACTGTAATCATTTTAGTTAAGTATTTGTAAAACATTTTGATGGGGTTGTTAGTTGAGCCACCCTGAGATTTTCTATGGTAAATTCTGCTAAAATAAGAATGTACTTGAGAGATTGCACGGCCTCCTCACTTTTGATATGGTGTCATGTTGTTTAATGTTCATAGGGAAGGTGATGTTTATTATTTTGTTGCAACATTTGGTACGATCTGACTTCATTCATACGATGAAATGGTTGGCAGTAGTTAACGCTCTTGGTTTTGTGCCCTAGTGAAGGCATAGCGGTAGGTTTCACCTGTGTTCGAAGGAAGAGGGCGCTGAGTTAAGTGACAGCAGTAAAAGCGTACTGTGCCTGAGAGCCGAGGGGAGTTTTTTTCTGTGGAACCTGGATGAAAACGTTTGCCGACAGCCAAGTCCTCAGATCTCATTGCGTCAGCATATCAACAAGTATTAGCTGGTAGGTGCAATGTGGAGCTCAGTACTTTCCACAACACCCTTTACGAATTGGAGTTCGCATTCCGAGCAGAGTATCAGGGAACACAAGAGAAACTCTGAAAGATACGTCGCAGGCCCTATGTCGAGTCCAACGGGAGTAATGAAGGGGAAAAACGAAGAGACTGGAATGGGAACCGCAACGGTTATGTAGTACGCAACAGAGGCTGGAATGGAAGGAGGAATGAAGGCTATAGACCACAAAACAACGGATGGCGAAACCATGGATCCGGTATCAATGACAATAGAAGGGGTGCGCGAATGAACAACGGAGGAAACGGAAATGGAGGTCAGGCCGAGGAAATTGAGATTCGGAGACGGAACACAGGACGAGGGGCGCGAGGGAATGACAACCAACGTCAATGACTACTTCAAAATGCGGAAGAGGCACAAAACGCATCTGAAACTAAATTCGGACCTAGCCTCATCAATGTTATTAGATACGACGATCTTGAAGAAACTTTGCTGGAAGTTTCCTATTCCGAACAAGCCACAGATAGCTGGATTGTCGGCGACCGCCAAATATAACAATAGCAGCACAAGTTTTGTTTAGTTATAATCGTATTAAAAACAACAATCATTTCTTTATATTTTTTGTAATTCACTATGGTAATTAGCAAAGGAACTTCTCACATTGATGCTAGTCGTAAGAGTTAGGCATTGTTAGAATTTCATTGTACATGTATTTCTTCGTCACATGTATCAAGTTTATAGATGCACAGATGGTCATCCCAGAGCTGACTAATTACAGTTGTTGAGAGTAGAAATGTGCCGATTTGACGACGGAAGCTTCGTTGTTTATTTGGGTCCCATTTCGCGTGAGGTAATATGTTCTCATAGCAGTTTTGCAGTTAGCACGGAATGACAGAATCAGGTGTCATAACAACGATAGAATGTTATGTCTTTGAGTCCGAAACAAGTGCACAAGTATTGGGGACGAAATTCTTCTCGTAACATCTTGGAGTTCAGCTACAATCAAATTTCTTCTGTTTATTGTGTGCGCATTGCAGCAACCGCCCTTGTACGATCCGGTGTACAAATCGTAGGATAGTGTGTGGGAGGGACGTCGTTGAGATTAGTTTGTGAGACCCATGGAGGTATTTTGCAGGATGGTCGTGTACTGTCCACTCGAGAGGCGTGTTGACTTTGCTGTGTGTTTTCGTCATGGTTTCTGACCATTACCCAGTGCAGTGTGTTTTCGCGGTGGGCTGGTTATTGTCATCGCCAGTGGCGCAATGTATTTGGGGTGAGTTTCTAGTCTAGGGATGTCGCCTTTGGCCCGATGCTTCTCGTGAATGGGATATTTTATTCGATTGTGGTTACACAGATGAGCTATCACATCTTATGCGATTGTTCTTCACTGTGGTTATTCGCTTTTCGTTTTCGCATGTGGTTTTCCGCACTATTGTGCGATGATATTCGTGTGGGCTTTCGCGAGTGGTTCGCGAGCGCCTCAATGATCTTGGGTGATAGTTTGTACTATGTGGCGTGAGCACGGAATGTGCGAGTCACTTTGGTATGTTTTTGCAGTGTGATCGAGGCACACCATCAATTTGTGAGAAAGAGAAGAACAGAAGAAATGTAGCTTTGCAGTCAAATGTCGATAATACCGTGTGCTTTTTTTATGTTTGTTTCACCGGCTGGAGTGGAAGATTTTTACACCAATCTGAGAAATTTTTGTGCCAGTTTCAGGAAAAAGAGAATTCGTCAGCAGAATTGTTTTGCCCACATAGCACATAGAACAGGCTGGTGATGTCAGTACTCATCGAGACTCATGCCATACACCAGCATTAGTGTCGCCATAATGACTAAGTAATGGGGAGGTAATCTCTAGTACCTTCAGTAGTTCATATATATTTTATAGTAGTTGCGTGGCATGAATAAGTAGTAGACTTAGATGCTGTGAGATTGACTGAAGTGAATGTTTAGTCTAAGCTGGCTTAGTTTCTTTGAGTTGCATGAAAGATAGTGGGAAATTAACACTTCACTATCATACATTACAACATCATGACCTCACCACTGCTTAAGATTATAAAGATTTAGACGCAGAAAATTAATCATTTAAAATTATTGCTGTAATACAATCAAAGAATGATTGTAGAACAGAATCAGAATTTATTTTTGTCAAAAGAACACTGTAAACCATTTTATTCTTTTTATTTTTCTTGGAGTAAAGCAATCCTTTATAATTTCGTTATAATTCTCTCTGTATTTATCCTGTGAACATATGCGTAAAAAACACGGCACTAAGCCGACATGTAAGAATTGTGCAGACTACGGAAGCTGAGTGGATGGCGACGTATCAGGCAGTTGGAGAGGACGCTGATAACAGGGTGGCCATAGCAGCTGGGGCAGACGTTGCGCCGAGGAGTAAAGCGGCGCAGTTAAGCTCGTCTGCAGTGACCCTCATGACATGACGTTATCAGGCTGCGTGAATGGTGGCAGGTGTGGACGAACCACGAGCTGTCAACAAAGGGCTGGTGCCCTGGCAGCATGCGACTACTTCCGAGGTCCCATGGGACCTACCGCTGAATGAAAAGGAGTGCCCAGCCAAAGGGCAGAGCTGCAGTGTCCTGAATGGAGGAACCCGCGTCTCTGGAGACATGGGACGACGCAGACGACGATAGCGGGTGGTGATTTATCTCAAACCTGTGTACACATACTGCCTGGCTCATCCCATGAATTTCTTCGATGACGGCGACGCATTGCCGACTACCACGTCATCCAAGACGGTCAGTAATCGAGATGCCACTGATTGCTGCCAACAGACAAGGAGGATGTCCTGCCACACCAAGGCTGCTCCCTGTACTGTGCATGTCGAGTAGAAGGGATAACCCATTTTGGCAAACTCATCCCACATAGCTGCCACATCCACCTGTTACGTGACATGTGTAGTGCTGCATTTATTCGTGTGACAATTGTAAATTTAAAAAAAATTGGTCTTCCTAAAGACCTTTGAGAAGGGAGCTGTAGAAGGCATTTGTTGTTTTTAATTAATCTGTTTTATGTGTGCCCTGCTATTTTCATTTTTAGTGGATTAAATGTATTTTCTGTGTTTTCTTACCAAGTTTTGTTTTTTCTTAATTAACTCATGTATTATTTTTCGTTTCGTGTAAAGATTCACTTGTTTTATGTCACTTGTATATTGTTTAGTTGTGTTGACACATCTTTGTACTAAAGGAACAGACTGACACATGTTAAAGAAATAAGCTGAACAAATTACACATGCCACAAGAACACTATGATTCTTTTATATTGGGTGAATGTGAGAATGTTTGTGATCTATTTTCTGTCAAGGAATGAATACAGTCATGTGTATAACTGAGCAGGAGTAGTGATTTTCTATGGGGCAGATAATCTTCAAGACAACAATATTATATTCTGGTTAGGGAAATAACCTTCTCTGGCCCCAATTTCAGGATGAATGAGTAGATAAATGTCTGCATGACCCTGTAACAGCTTAGTATTTGTCATCAAAGTCTGTGTATATAAGAATATGACCCGATGGTACCCCCATCAGATTTTTTTCTCACTTTAATTTTGTAGGCATGCAGCAGAGAGTGTATGTATGACCCCAGGTTGAATGTGGTAAAGACAGGGTATAGCATTGTGCTGGGGTTTATGATGAACAAAGATTGAGTCATGTTTATTCGTTTGATAATGACCCAACTAAAGTGTCACAATTTATTCTTTTCCATGTCACACTAGCCATTTTAAAGTGTAACACTCCCTAAGAATAAATTTGAGAGGAACTGGGAGGTTGTGAGAGATTTCAGGGCACTCTCACTTTTAATACGGTGTCATGCTGCTTAATGTTCATAGGGAAGATGATCTTTATCACTTGGTTGCTACACGATCTGACTTCATTCATTTGATGAAATGATTGGTAGAATTATGCTCTTGCTTGTGTGCTCTAGTGAAGGCATAGCGGTAGGCTTTACCTGTGTTTGAAGGAAGAGGGTGCTGAGTTAATTGACACCAGTAAAAGTGAACGGTGGCTGAAAGCCGGGGGGAGTTTTTTTCTGTGGAACTTGGGTGAAAACGTATTCGGGTAGCCCTGTCCCCAGGTCTCATTGTGCAGACACATTGGGTGGCGCTGGTCGGTCAGTGGCCACGTCCAGGTAGGTTGACTAGGGCCGAGGAGTCACTGCAGCTTTGACTGGCGCATAGGACGACTTGATGACCGGAAATAAAGCAGAGTATGGGCCCTTGGTAGGTAGAATGCGGGTGAGATGGCTGAGAGTTTTTGCGAATTCCATGGGACAGGGCAGTAGCGCCCAGCCGTCCGGGCTCTGCTACAAAACATATCTGTAAAGGCACGAGGCTTTTAGCGGGTTTATGGCTGTTCGAAATGGACGCAACAGGGGAGACAATGATCTTTTGACGGAACGCTGTGGTTGCATCCAAGTCATGCTTTTGGCAAAGACACGGTGTAAATGCGTGGGAAAGAGGGCGCAAAGCTGAATCTTTTTTCCTTTTTTCCCAATTAATTTTTAAAGTCGCTGCTTTGTGAAACCTGTGTATGCAGATCAGGGGGGCGGTCTCTCGGCTTCGAATGCCGAGCTCCAGCTTGCGATTGGCTTGTGCTAAAGTGGGTGCAATCTAAGCATGCAATTGTGCTATGCTATCGAGCTGCGGAGGAAAGCTGTAGAGAAAGAGATCACTCTTGTACCAGTGCTTCACGGGTAAAGAACGGCAGGTCTTTACCTAGCTACTGTGCCACTTAGAGCCTGTGCCAGTCACCATCTGAACCGTCAGAGGTACTGCTTATAGCATCACGCACACAACCTGATACCGCTACGGTCGCAGGTTCGAATCCTGCCTCAGGCATGGATGTGTGTGTTGTCCTTAGGTTAGTTAGGTTGAAGTAGTTCTAAGTTCTAGGGGACTGATGACCTCAGCAGTTGAGTCCCATAGTGCTCAGAGCCATTTGAACCATTTGAAGAACGTGATATGCGTGGGTGTACTTATTTGTTTTGAGTCGGCCGTCTAAACATTTGAATATTCCAACACGCATACATCTACATCTACATCTACATTGATACTCCGCAAGCCACCCAACGGTGTGTGGCGGAGGGCACTTTACGTGCCACTGTCATTACCTCCCTTTCCTGTTCCAGTCGCGTATGGTTCGCGGGAAGAACGACTGTCTGAAAGCCTCCGTGCGCGCTCTAATCTCTCTAATTTTACATTCGTGATCTCCTCGGGAGGTATAAGTAGGGGGAAGCAATATATTCGATACCTCATCCAGAAACGCACCCTCTCGAAACCTGGACAGCAAGCTACACCGCGATGCAGAGCGCCTCTCTTGCAGAGTCTGCCACTTGAGTTTATTAAACATCTCCGTAACGCTATCACGGTTACCAAATAACCCGCTGACGAAACGCGCCGCTCTTCTTTGGATCTTTTCTATCTCCTCCGTCAACCCGACCTGGTACGGATCCCACACTGATGAGCAATACTCAAGTATAGGTCGAACGAGTGTTTTGTAAGCCACCTCCTTTGTTGATGGACTACATTTTCTAAGCACTCTCCCAATGAATCTCAACCTGGTACCCGCCTTACCAACAATTAATTTTATATGATCATTCCACTTCAAATCGTTCCGTACGCATACTCCCAGATATTTTACAGAAGTAACTGCTACCAGTGTTTGTTCCGCTATCATATAATCATACAATAAAGGATCCTTCTTTCTATGTATTCGCAATACATTACATTTGTCTATGTTAAGGGTCAGTTGCCACTCCCTGCACCAAGTGCCTATCCGCTGCAGATCTTCCTGTATTTCGCTACAATTTTCTAATGCAGCAACTTCTCTGTATACTACAGCATCATCCGCGAAAAGCCGCATGGAACTTCCGACACTATCTACTAAGTCATTTATATATATTGTGAAAAGCAATGGTCCCATAACACTCCCCTGTGGCACGCCAGAGGTTACTTTAACGTCTGTAGACGTCTCTCCATTGATAACAACATGCTGTGTTCTGTTTGCTAAAAACTCTTCAATCCAGCCACACAGCTGGTCTGATATTCCGTAGGCTCTTACTTTGTTTATCAGGCGACAGTGCGGAACTGTATCGAACGCCTTCCGGAAGTCAAGAAAAATAGCATCTACCTGGGAGCCTGTATCTAATATTTTCTGGGTCTCATGAACAAATAAGGCGAGTTGGGTCTCACACGATCGCTGTTTCCGGAATCCATGTTGATTCCTACATAGTAGATTCTGGGTTTCCAGAAATGACATGATACGCGAGCAAAAAACATGTTCTAAAATTCTACAAGAGATCGACGTAAGAGATATAGGTCTATAGTTTTGCGCATCTGCTCGACGACCCTTCTTGAAGACTGGGACTATCTGTGCTCTTTTCCAATCATTTGGAACCCTCCGTTCCTCTAGAGACTTGCGGTACACGGCTGTTAGAAGGGGGGCAAGTTCTTTCGCGTACTCTGTGTAGAATCGAATTGGTATCCCGTCAGGTCCAGTGGACTTTCCTCTATTGAGTGATTCCAGTTGCTTTTCTATTCATAGTTGTGTCACTGAGTCAAATTGGCTTGGCAGACCAGCAAACACGTCCACATGCACACTGGAATCTACCGGGGTTTCAGAGGATCATAGGGTAGTGTCTGCGTTCTGAATCAGCCGAACGCGAGACCACGTACTAGCAAATCTGTGGGCGCGCTCCATTAATAACAAATTGCCGCTGTCTGTGACTGCACTCCGCGAGCGCATCGTGCTGTGTCGCCCTCACCTGCAGAAGGCTGAAGTATTCCCCGCTATGATGTAGGACTCTAATATATGCTTCTCAGCATCCTGTCCTTTGGAACCATATTTTTCTTCTTGCAATAGTAGAGTATAGGTGCTTGATAGTAGTGTAGTTTTTGGGCCATGCCCCAGATTCACATTTATGAAGTGACATAAAGCGATTAGTTTAGGTTAGTGAGGTGCGTTGATCCCCAGCTGATCACTTTCTAAAACACAGACCGCATGTTATTGAAAGCGATTGTCAGATGAAATGTTTGTGTGGCGTTTCTTTAGTCATCATTTGTCATGTGATATTAAGGAAGAATAAATCAATTGTTATGTAGACCACAACTCCTCCCAGTGATCTGATTTACGTTACCTTTGCCATTTTTATTAAACTCATGGTTGCAATTGAAAGAACCCGGAAGTTTGCATACTTTTCGATTGTAGTTGTTACGGGGAGCCTCGTAAACAAAATTTGTCTGAGATTCGGTTGCTTAGCTATTTGAAATAGTGGAGTTTACATTAGTAAGAGCCACCTGATTCGATACTTATAGCTAGTGTTTTACTGCAAAGATGTTAACAGTCAGTGAGTTTGAATTTTCTTCCATTTCAAAATAGTGTTTAACGACTGTTCCTGCTGCATCATTAATACAAGTAACCGTTTGCCAATTAATTTTGGGGGCACGTAATCCTTATTTGTTTCCTTATTCCTGAGTTCAGCGTGCGACTCAATTGTTAAGTGCTTTGCTACTCACCGTGTTTGCTGATTGGGTAGATGTCTGTTTATTTATTTATGTTTGGTTCTTAAATGGTAATATAATGAAATATGTGCCACCCATTCTAAAGCAATTCACTTTTACTATTTTTCTAAGGTTAGTTCTTAATCTGCTGTAGTTCACGTTGTAAGGGACCCGCCCCATCTACAAGCACATCCGTGGGTGCTGCGTTCACACCGCTCACCCTATCCGTTGGGTTATCCCGCCTGTCGCGGGACTGAATTGTATAACTTCTCATGGTTTTGATATTATGTCACCAACGGACGTGACACATTGTTTATATTATTACTGTCATGGACAAATATAATGCAATCAAATAACATATTACATTTAAATGTCAATTGAAAAGTTTTGTAGATGTTAAAGTTATGATTATGTTATGTTATGTTAACCGGGGACCTAGAAACAACGGAGAGGCTCCATCCCCGCCGCAGCCACAGTGGTCCGCAACCCCACGACGACTGCCGCAGTCTACTTCACCCCTCCTTCGCCCCACACCGAACCCAGGGTTACTGTGCGGTTCGGCCCCCGGTGGACCCCCCAGGGAATGTCTCACACCAGTCGAGTGTAACCCCTATGTTTGCGTGGTAGAGTAATGGTGGTGTACGCGTACGTGGAGAATTTGTTTGCGCAGAAATCGCCGACGTAGTGTAGCTGAGGCAGAATAAGGGGAACCAGCCCGCATTCGCCGAGGCAGATCGAAAACCCCCAAAAACCATCCACTGACTGGCCGGCTCACCGGAACTCGACACAAATTCGCCGGGCGGATTGGTGCCGGGGACCGGCGCTCGTTCCCGCCCGGAATGCAGTGCGTTAGACTGCACGGTCAACCGGTTGGGCAAGTTTTGATTACTAATATGCAGCTTGGTTGACTTCAGGTACCTATTAATGTTTGACAAATTGCTTAGTTTATTAATTGTTTAAGAGCTCTTCTGCTAACGTCAATGCTGATCTCGATTTCCTCGTCAATATTCGACAAGTTGCTTAATTTCTTACTTGAAACTTCCTGGCAGATTAAAACTGTGTGCCCGACCGAGACTCGAACTCGGGACCTTTGCCTTTCGCGGGCAAGTGCTCTACCATCTGAGCTACCGGAGCACGACTCACGCCCGGTACTCACAGCTTTACTTCTGCCAGTATCTCGTCTCCTACCTTCCAAACTTTACAGAAGCTCTCCTGCGAACCTCGAGTCTCGGTCGGGCACACAGTTTTAATCTGACAGGAAGTTTCATATCAGCGCACACTCCGCTGCAGAGTGAAAATCTCATTCTGGAATTTCTTACTTGTTTTTAAAACCAATTTTACTGACGACTTGAGGTTGACTTTTATTTAAATAAAAGAGTATGCATATTTTCGACTGTAAACGCTGCTTTTCTGCCTCCTGGCGCAGCCCTACCGCTCAACAGCGTATTAAGCTACTGTAGGATACCTAGCCGCGGCGAGTGGCCGCGTGGTTTGAGGCGCCACGTCACGGATTGCGCGGCCACTCCCGCCGGAGGTTCGAGTCCTCCCTCGGGCATGGGTGTGCGTGTTGTTCTTAGCATCAGTTAGTTTAAGTAGTGGAAGTCTAGGGACCGACGACCTCAGCCGTTTGGTCCCGTAGGAATTCACACACATTTGAACATTTTTAGGATACCTAAGCCCAGTTCATTGTCGACGACATGTATTATAGCTCGCTGACTTCGTTGTTTCCGTCTGATGACGACGGCGGTTCACCCTGGACTCGATGAAAAGCTGGACTCTAGGATGTGTCGCATTGCCGAAATTATCTGGACCTGCGCCCGTTTAACTGCAGCGTCGCATAGAGAGTTGCCGTAGTAGCATCTTGAAATAAAAGACCATCATATTCTATCTCCACACCGTCTGCTCCCGTCCATATGCGATCAATGTTCAACCAAAATCAGGATTGATGGAATCCATCCACTGTCGAAGCATCGAAGGGTACGTCGGGAGACCTCGTTCACATGTATTCCAAGTGTCTTCAATTCAAAGTCTGTACTCCAAATCCCGGAGATGTGCTTTATTTATGTTCCAAGTGCCTCGACGCCTCCACGCCACAATTCCGCATCAAGGACGGCAACTGTGAGACAACGTGTGACGTAAACTCGATCGAGAGGACATGCTGAGTGACCTGCAACATATTGTGTATATCCGCGACGGGTGCCATGCACATGTTCCCAAGTATCGATCAAATTCATGTCCTGCACCAACAGTCGCAGCTCTTGGCATGAGGTATAAGGTGGGTATTGATCTTTCGGGGCAGGCGCGCGTTTGAAGTCGTCTACAAGTAAAAAATAGTCATGTCGACTCAAGAAGAGTGCGACAATCTCCACCGCATAAAGTATATAACTGTCCTAACGCCTGCCTGCTAGGCAGGACATATACGAGAGCTGTTCAGTAAGTAAAGCAATACACTTTTTGTACTAAAAGCAAGTTAGTTTTATTCAGAAGTCCAGTACATCATATTATGCCCCACTCTTTTGGCTACAAAACCCTATTTTTCAACATAATCTCCGTCCAATGCGACGGCCTTGCGCCGTTTTACTGGGAGGGCGTGTGTGTCCGCATGGTACGACTCTACACGTCGACGTCGGAGGAAGGTCTTGCTGCATCAGTAATCTCCCCATCATTCATGTACTGCTTCCCGTGGAGAGCATCCTTCATTGGAGCAAACAAATTGAAGTTCGGAGGTGAGAGATCCGGGTTTGTAGGATGGATGAGGAAGAACAGTTCGATGAAGTTTTGTGAGGTCCTCTCAGATGCGCAGATTTGCGTGAGGCGTTGCACTGTCATAAAGAAGGAGACATTCGTTTGGATTTTTCTGGCAACGAATATGCTCAGATTATTGCTTCCAATTTCCTGAGAGTAGCACAATACACTTCAGAACTGATCCTTGCACCACACAGAATAGTCCCTCCCGAGTCCTAGAAGACCTTCACCGTGTCTTTATTGACTGAGGCTGTGGATCTGAACTTTTTCTTCGGAGGAGAGGTGGTGTGGCACAACTCCATTGATTGCCGTTTTGTTTCCGACTCGAAGTGATGAATCCATGTTTCATCCCCTATGACGATGTTCGACAAAAAATTGTCACTATCAGATTCGTAACGCGCAAGCAATATGGCACAGATGGTCCTTCGTCGCTCTTTATGGTCTTCTGTTAGGCGTCGAGGAATCCAGTTGGCACACAGCTCTGAGTACCCCTTTCTTGGGTAAGTATGTCAGTACTACCAACAGAGCGTCCACTTGGGCAGCAAGGTGTTTGATTGTGATCCGTCGATCACCTCGAATGAGAGTGTCCTGGCATTCCAACATTGCAGGAGCCAATAGCTGTGTGCGGTTGGCCGGCACGCGAGAGAACGGACAGGTTTGCAAGGCCTTGTTGAGATGATGACAGACGCCTCGCCCAACGTCTCACCGTGCTTTTGTTCACTGCAAGGTCTCCGTAGACACTCTGCAAGCGCCTATGAATATCTGCGATGCTCTTCTTTTCCGCCAAAACAAACTCCCTGCTTGGAAAGCAACTCTGTTACAGACACCAATTTGAAGGCTACATATAACGCCGCCACTTATCGGAACTTCGTGAAACTATGGGGGATGAGGCGGAAATATTCCACGATGTCCCACAACAAATTCCACATCCTTTCAACCGGAATTGGCCGAGAAGACAAATGTGATGCATTACTTATTGAACGTCCTTCGTATGTTGATAATCCGAACTCCAAACGCTGTCAGTACCTATCCTCTTTCCGATGGTGTGATCCAATCACCAACATGGCCACCAGAGTGTCTAAATTTGAGTCCATGCTTCGTAGCTCAAATTATTCTGTCACACACTGCATCATTAATCAGTTTTATGTAGAGCACGCTACACACGATAGGTAGGTGGTCGCCTGTAAGATCTTGAAAGTAAGTTTTAACCTCTTCTTGTATGGATCTTTCAATTTCATGGGCTTTAGGAACATACTCGTTCGGAAAACTGATCTTTATGGTCGACTTGCATATGTTTGTGCCATTCTGTATTGAGCAGCACAAGTGCCGCGAGGATGGCCAAAGAGACAAACAACCGCGGACTCTCAAAACTCCGTGGCAATAACGTAAACAAGACGTCAGTGCCGCCAAACTGCCGAAAGCAAACTGTTCCGTTCAGTTATGGAGGTGGTCGTCGTAGAGCGGAAAAATACGATGTTACGACTAGAACAATATTTTATTTTAATGAGAAAAAAATACAACGTTACTTTTGCAATTGAGCGCCTGATCTAATTTAACAACCTGTTTCTAAAATCTGCGCTTTGACTGCACGTCAATTCGTAGCAGGATTCTGAAGAAACGTGGCGACAATAACATGCTTTAGTGGTATTCTGCGTTGGAAATAACGTCTCCTTGTCACTTACAGATCTGTTCCAGTTAATGGTAGGACCCCTGTACCATCGCAGATGTCGTCGTGAGCTTGATGTCGTCGGACTGAGGTTCCAGAGTGTGCTCAGTCTGAAATCGCGGCACTGACGTTTTTACGGAGCATATTCCTCTATACAGTGTCCTACTCCGTGGCATTCCGAAGCAGTTTTAGTCCAATAAGTGATATGACACAGTTCAAGGCTTACTCCAATCGAAGCACGGTCCTCAAAGTGTTGAAACCTGATATCGTGCACCCACAATGTTTCACCAGCAGTCCACCAATTGGCGCCCACTGTAATCTCGAAAACTGTCTTAGTGCATCCACGCATTAGAAAAGAGGGCGCAGGTCAAAGTTAACTCAGTACTAACCATCATATTTCTACAGTTCACATCGATAAAACGAGCATGTTGATTCAAATTATTTATCCGTGTTCTCAGACAAGAGACCCAATACGCCAGTCACACCACGTCGTCAACAATCCGCGTTCTCCTTATCACCCTACCACTTGGGCAGACTGATGAATTATTTCAATGACTGGCAATCACTACTAAATATAAAAATAAAATAGAATAATAAAAAAAATATTTATACAGACTCCCTAGAGCCATTTAGTTATTCGGAGATTGTAGTAATGTTTCATAGAACTCTATTTTATTCTTCAGAGAACTTTTCAATGTTGATTTTACAAGAAGTGCATAGATAGCACATTCGTTATCATCTCTGAGGTGGCTTAAGCACCTCAAATTTGTTCTCAAAACCTATGAATTACTACTGCTATTATATTGTAACCTTGCAGTGAATGAATTGGAAAGAGCAGCTATTGTAAGAATGTGTTGTTTGCTCTGAAGTAATAACTAAGATTTTAATTTCAGGACTGTCATGTGTTTGTACCTTGTACCCTGTAGCCACTTGTGTAAATTGAACTAAATGCTTTTGTTGGATTTAAGGTGTATCTTATCCGGCGCTGTAATTTGGATAAAAGCCTGTGTACGGTTTGCGAGCGATCATCATTGATAGAACAAGTTGAACAAAGTTATGTGAATCCTTTAGCTGGGAATAATAAACTCTTTGAATTAGCCCTGGATAATATTTGTGATGAAGCAATTGAAACCGATTCACCATCTGTGATTGCTGCAACTAGTAGGACTCCTTGTCCAGTTTAGACAGTTAAAGTTAGAACTAGCTGAACAGAATGAACAGCAGGGTGAACAGTTAAAGTTGGAGATGACCGAAAAGAACAAAGGTCAAGCTGAAACTAGCCAAACAGCAAGCCAGACAGTTAAAGTTAAAGCTAACCGAGCAGAAACTACAGAATAAGTGCGATTGCGAACAGACCATATTAAAACAGATTTAGAAACTAAGTCGGTCCATGGTATTTCTGAGTCCGTAGAGAGTTTCGTAGAAGGTTTTAGTCAGATGTAAGTGGATCAGACTACATTGAAACACACAGTTCAGTAGGTTGTAAATAAGGAAGAAAATATTTCTGCCGAACGAGAAAGGAAGTTGAATCAATTTCTAGGAAGTAAAAACCAAGAAAGAAATAAAAAATGTGATCTTGGGTTAAATAATGTAATTCAGGAAACAGTACATATTATATACCAAGTGCAAGGTGCATCTGTAGAGTCTGTCCAGGTTGAGTTAGGTCAAATCAAAACCTATATAAGGAGAAGGGGCCCTTTGGTGCACAGAAACAGCAGAGTGCTGTTACATTTATGAGGAATTCGATCAAGCTTTTCTCACGAGATATTGGCCTATCTGTATTCAAGAGTTGTTGAGAAAGGAGGTACTCAATCCTGAGTTGTACAATGCCCGTCAAGCGAACTTGAGGAAGTATTTTAAACGGTTATTGAATAAGACCCCTTACTGGGAGGAACCGATGTCACATCAAGAAGTGCTTTGCATTTTAAAGGCAAAGTTACCTATAGCAATTCACCAGAAGCTAGTTCATGTACCTGAAACTGATCTTGAGGAATTCATACCAACCCTTGATTCCAATGATCTTATATACAAGGATTCCAAGAATGGTTGTGGTGCTGGTGTGAGGAACAACAATGCACATCAGTCACCTTCTCCACAGCAAACTTTCAACAACCCTGGTAGGTAGCCCAACCATGGTCGACCTTTCTCCGATCTGCAGAGGTCTGCAGCTTTAAATCAGTATAAGCGCACCACACACGGGAGGGTCTTAAGGAGAATAACTGAAAATAGACACCGTACTGGGCATTGCAGTAACAACAATAATAGTGATATCAATAGAGATAAGTGGCATGGTGACAACCGAGGTAATGACTAGAATCATTGACAAGGGTCTCCCGTACAATTTAATGGAAATAATACTTCCGTTCAACATGATTCAGCACTGCATCAGAATGTAGACGACAATTGGAGACAACCAAATCCGATGATCCGTGTAGCTGAAATTCAGGAAGCAATGCAGTTGGTGAATGGCAATCCGTAAAACTAAAGGCGGTCGAGTGCAGCCTTCTGATGAAGACTGTGACGTAGAGTGAGGGCAGTTATCCTGGCGCAGCGACCCTTTTAAAGTACCGGTATATTCGTGACCTGTGTATCAGAGAGCGATTGACAACTCGTAAACATAAAAGTAGGGCAGAACCTAAGGAGGCTGTTCAGGTGCGAATAAATGCGGCTACAACTACGGCGCCGGCCAGTGTGGCCGAGCGGTTCTAGGCGCTACAGTCTGGAACCACGCGACCGCTACGGTCGCAGGTTCGAATCTTGCCTCGCGCATGGATGCGTATGATGTCCTTAGGTTAGTTAGGTTTAAGTAATTCTAAGTTCTAGGGGACTGATGACCTCAGATGTTAAGTCCCATAGTGCTCAGAGCCATTTGACAACTACGGCGGTGGAAACAAATGTAACATCCAAAAGCTTGATTGATAAAATTAATTTTGTGAGAAGGCTTCCTATTTACCCAGTCCAAGCCTGTGGCATAATTGGTGCTATTGGATGTAGATCGAAGACAACGTACAGATCCAAAAATATTAATCGGGTGTGGAGCAACATTTGGCACTTTCCTCGTCTTGGAGAATTTCAATGAGAGCTGTATCTTTGGTATGGACTTTTTAAGAGAGAGGAACATAAAAATAGACTGGGATTCTGAGAGATGATACGTACTGATTGATGGACGAAATGTCGCAGTGGATTTGTTAAGGGTGAAGGGAATGCATGGTAGATTTTGTAAAAGTATTCGGCATGATATTTTCCGAGCAGAGAATGTACGTATCACTAGCCCTCTGTCACAGGCTTATATAACACACTAGATTACTGACTTAAAGGAAAAGACTTTAGAATCGGTAAACATTAACTATGAACAGAAAATAGATCTTAGAGAGCTGTTATTAAAATACCTATCTCTGTTTGAGAAAAAAACCTGGTGTCATTAATATGTATGTGAATCACGTGGAGGTAAAACTTCACTTCATGAAACCTTCTGCCACAGCTTATACTCGATTACATGGTCCAAAAGGAGGGGGGGGGGGGAGGGGTAGTGAAAAAAAAAAAAGATTCACAACGTGACAAACTGTCAGATTATCCCATAGTATGGCTTTGTAAATACGGTAGAACCTAAGAATTGGAATAATTGCTTTATTTCCTGTACATATTTATGTTGCCAGGAATGTTACCATGTATGTCCAGCAGGTCATTAATGAGGTAATCCTGCTTATTGTGTGCTAGAAAGTACGGTTGGATAGCAACGATTTTATCATCTATATATAGCACATCCCATACATTTACACTGAAAAGTGTGTACATGCACACATATTTTAGTAGTAAAAAGACTATAGTAAAGTTGAAAGGCATCATGAATGATTTATAGTTTAATGAGAGAGGCCTCTGAAGTTTTATCATTAATGACTCTGGAAGTTAACTAAAGAGTTGCTGTGTTACAAGTAAACACAGAATGTTTCTTTTGAGTACCTTTAAGATAATATGATGTGTTTGTCTTGAGTTTGTATTCTACTTATAGCTTAAGCAGTGCGTGTGTGTATCGAATTATTAGTTTGCGGTAAATATTCCTCAATGTAATGGCGATACTACTGCGTTGATTCTTCCAGTTGATTGTTGACAATTAATCAGAGAAAGGTGAAGCACTGTCTTGTCTTTGGTGAAAGGTTCTAGGCTGTTCCTGTATCATTTTCGGGGGTTGCAAAGAATTGTCCTTAGCCACGGGGTAAAAAAATTCGATCATTTTAAAAGGAATTTTAATATGGAATATTGTATATATACACTCCTGGAAATTGAAATAAGAACACCGTGAATTCATTGTCCCAGGAAGGGGAAACTTTATTGACACATTCCTGGGGTCAGATACATCACATGATCACACTGACAGAACCACAGGCACATAGACACAGGCAACAGAGCATGAACAATGTCGGCACTAGTGCAGTGTATATCCACCTTTCGCAGCAATGCAGGCTGCTATTCTCCCATGGAGACGATCGTAGAGATGCTGGATGTAGTCCTGTGGAACGGCTTGCCATGCCATTTCCACCTGGCGCCTCAGTTGGACCAGCGTTCGTGCTGGACGTGCAGACCGCGTGAGACGACGCTTCATCCAGTCCCAAACATGCTCAATGGGGGGACAGATCCGGAGATCTTGCTGGCCAGGGTAGTTGACTTACACCTTCTAGAGCACGTTGGGTGGCACGGGATACATGCGGACGTGCATTGTCCTGTTGGAACAGCAAGTTCCCTTGCCGGTCTAGGAATGGTAGAACGATGGGTTCGATGACGGTTTGGATGTACCGTGCACTATTCAGTGTCCCCTCGACGATCACCAGTGGTGTACGGCCAGTGTAGGAGATCGCTCCCCACACCATGATGCCGGGTGTTGGCCCTGTGTGCCTCGGTCGTATGCAGTCCTGATTGTGGCGCTCACCTGCACGGCGCCAAACACTCATACGACCATCATTGGCACCAAGGCAGAAGCGACTCTCATCGCTGAAGAGGACACGTCTCCATTCGTCCCTCCATTCACGCCTGTCGCGACACCACTGGAGGCGGGCTGCACGATGTGGGGCGTGAGCGGAAGACGGCCTAACGGTGTGCGGGACCGTAGCCCAGCTTCATGGAGACGGTTGCGAATGGTCCTCGCCGATACCCCAGGAGCAACAGTGTCCCTAATTTGCTGGGAAGTGGCGGTGTGGTCCCCTACGGTACTGCGTAGGATCCTACGGTCTTGGCGTGCATCCGTGCGTCGCTGCGGTCCGGTCCCAGGTCGACGGGCACGTGCACCTTCCGCCGACCACTGGCGACAACATCGATGTACTGTGGAGACCTCACGCCCCACGTGTTGAGCAATTCGGCGGTACGTCCACCCGGCCTCCCGCATGCCCACTATACGCCCTCGCTCAAAGTCCGTCAACTGCACATACGGTTCACGTCCACGCTGTCGCGGCATGCTACCAGTGTTAAAGACTGCGATGGAGCTCCGTATGCCACGGCAAACTGGCTGACACTGACGGCGGCGGTGCACAAATGCTGCGCAGCTAGCGCCATTCGACGGCCAACACCGTGGTTCCTGGTGTGTCCGCTGTGCCGTGCGTGTGATCATTGCTTGTACAGCCCTCTCGCAGTGTCCGGAGCAAGTATGGTGGGTCTGACACACCGGTGTAAATGTGTTCTTTTTTCCATTTCCAGGAGTGTATATATGTATATCCTTTGTAAATAATGTAATTTAAGTGTTAGATGATGAATACGTACTCTGTGCCATATGATGCGCAAATGAACAAGACAGGTAAGGTATTGTGGAGAAAAGAAAGATTTGGTATGGCACGGACAAGCAACCAGTTTGTGAAAAGCCAATACATTAAGCAAGTAAACGAAAGAAAAAAGAACGTGGTGATTATCTTCCTATTGACTTCAACCTGCTTGGAAATGGTTCCTCAGGAGGGCTTCTGTCTAGTCGCAATATAAATGGAGCTGAGGAAGCTCCAGGTCTATGGCGCGTGATCACGATACTAGACATTGTCTAGCTCTGATTAAGCTGCGCGTTTGAACGAACTTGGTAACCGCGAGGAGTGAACACAGACTAATTGTTGCCTAATCCAGACGTTAGAGCGGCGGCATGCTTGACCGTAACGGCAGCGTAAACTTCCATAAATATAAACATTTATCATTGATGGACGCTATAGCTTGCTTTGATGATTTATTAGCGCAATGATACATGAGGAAAGACATTTGCTGAACTCTTAAGAAATAGAGTGATTCAGTGTAGAAAATTTCAACTCTCACGGAGATACATAAATAACACTAATGCTAATTTTGTGAGTATAAAACTTTATTTAAAACGATGATGGGTGGTAAATACAATGTTTTCTTCCAGCACAAAATCGCAATAGTACTGGTTTGCTTTAATTTTGCAAATGTATTTTTCATGTTCCCACTTACAACGTGCTGCTTATGGAGAAGGAGAGGTACCATAGGCGTTCGGTGCGGAATGTTCCGATCTGTACCATTAAGCCATATTCCTGTCTGGTCCGCAAGTATGGTGATGGATCCTGGGTGTATCCAACACTACGCCTTGACGCCACCTTTTCGACTCGTCCGTCTTCACTCTCCAATCTTTCCACAATCCACTGCAGCCAGCAGTGAGTTATTGAACTGTCACTAATATGAACGATGCTTTTCATACTTGATGATTCAATAAGATAAACGGAAATTTCGAGAATGAGATTTTCACTCTGCAGCGGAGTGTGCGCTGATATGAAACTTCCTGGCAGATTAAAACTGTGTGCCCGACCGAGACTCGAACTCGGGACCTTTGCCTTTCGCGGGCAAGTGCTCTACCAACTGAGCTACCGAAGCACGACTCTCGCCCGGTACCCACAGCTTTACTTCTGCCAGTACCTCGTCTCCTACCTTCCAAACTTTACAGAAGCTCTCCTGTGAACCTTGCAGAACTAGCACTCCTGAAAGAAAGGATATTGCGGAGACATGGCTTAGCCACAGCCTGGGGGATGTTTCCAGAATGAGATTTTCACTCTGCAGCGGAGTGTGCGCTGATATGAAACTTCCTGGCAGCTTCTGGAAACATCCCCCAGGCTGTGGCTAAGCCATGTCCCCGCAATATCCTTTCTTTCAGGAGTGCTAGTTCTGCAAGGTTCGCAGGAGAGCTTCTGTAAAGTTTGGAAGGTAGGAGACGAGGTACTGGCAGAAGTAAAGCTGTGGGTACCGGGCGAGAGTCGTGCTTCAGTAGCTCAGTTGGTAGAGCACTCGCCCGCGAAAGGCAAAGGTCCCGAGTTCGAGTCTCGGTCGGGCACACAGTTTTAATCTGCCAGGAAGTTTCATAAAGGGAAATTATTCACTGAACTTCTCATCCGTTGATTTTTGTTAAACTTTAAAGTTATTGAACTAGATGTATCTACTGTAAAACGTTCAGCGCCAGACTTTGGTGCAATTGCTTAATTAACTTTCATTCTTTGACATGCATGTGACGTCCTACCCATTTGAGTTTCTCGTACGTACCATTCCGGAGGTCTAAAGATCTGAAGAGTCCTGTCACAGTTTTTTCCTAATCACTCAGGTTTTTCCTGCTGTTCTTGGCCGAAAGGGGGTCCTCTGCCACCACGTGTTTTCCTGAGCTTAGTAATGTCGTTCAGGCTTCCACACGGATGGAGATCTTAGGATAGTTAGAATAACACTAATGCAAGCTCTATATGACACTATAGTCATTACACAACTAAGTGAATGTTGATTATATGCAACATATCTTTCATGAGAGTGTTCGTGTGACCTTCACTAATTCTCTAAAAAGAAAGTGAACTATGGGTTTAACGCTTCAGAAACTTTCAAACGAACACTCAGTGTTGTGACATTACTATGTAACCAGTGAAATACTGATGAACGATCTTGCGCCATGCTTCCTTCATTTAAAATTACTAGTTCTTTCATGAAGAGGACGCTGTGTAATAATGGTTCACAGAACAGCACTTTTTTCTACCGAATACTTTTCAAAGTTGATTTCACGAGAAGTTCATAGATTACACATTCGTTATCTCTGAAGTGGCGTAGGCGCGTCACATTTGTTCTTTAAAATATGAATCATTGTTTCTATTCTATTGTACTTTGTCGTTAATGAGTTGGAAAGAGCAGCTATTGTAAAAATATTTTATTTGTTCTGAAATAACAATTAACATTTTAACTTCAGTTGTGTTACGAATCTGTAGCTTGTACCCTGTAGTCAGATATGTGGGGTGTACTAAATACTTTCGTTGGATTCAAAGCGTATCTTAGCGAGCGCTGTAATTTGGTTAAGAGCTTGTTTTGTGTTTAATAGCGAATAATCATCGATAATTCGCCACAGAGCCACTGTTAATCGAATCCACTACCTATTCCTTAAGTGTTTTCTGAAATATAAAACTCGATTACAATTGCCTGAACTTGAATTCTCACTCGTGACTAGTGTGTATTCCCTAGGTAACACCATAGCAAGCTGACTCAGCTACTCATGGCGTCTGTTGATGATCTTTTGGAGCTAACCTAAACGTATTTTTTTTCACAGAGCAGATAAAACTATACGATAACTTGCTTTATAATGGGTACTGCTTTTTCTAGCGCGAACTAAATTTTTCCTCGCCTCTCTTCTCTGTCGCTCCAGGAAAGGTAGTGTCCTAAGTTGAAGAGGTTTGTGCTGCAGAAAACTTCAGACTAAAGCCCACGCCAAAAACGATAAAATGGAGGTGTGCACTGTCCGTTGTCAGCATTTCACTTAGTACTATGAATCTTAGCACAGGCCTGCAAACTATAGTCATGTGAGCGCTCAAGTGGGAGGAATGCTGATTCTTTCAGCCGTTTCCGACTACCTTCGCGAAGGACAGTCTGTCTGAGTGGACTGTCTTTCTTTTTGTATCTTGCCTTACTCAACTTCCTGTGGTTTGACGATCGCACCTGCGTCAGATTTGATATAGGTAGAAGGCATGGTCAATCTCTGAACAAGCGGCTTTTAACTGCTGCTATGGTCTGCACGTACAGTCAAGACTCAAGATGACGCACGCCCAGCCACATGACCAAAGAAACTGAAAAGCATTCTGTGTTTAGCAATGTCCGTATTTCTCTCTCTCTCTCTCTCTCTCTCTCTCTCTCTCTCTCTCTCTCTCTCTCTATATATATATATATATATATATATATATATATATGAAAAATTTCACAACAACAAAAATAATTATTGTAATGAGATTTATGTATATTTGTCGAGGTAGCATATTTAAGTGATTAATATTTCAAGATCTTAAGTTAATGTCAGTGCAAGATAAGCCATTGCAAATGTGAAATGCTGGTACATAAATAACCGGTGTAGCCACCAGAATGTTGCATGCATTGTGTTGCACAGGTAATGGCTGTCAATTTGTGGAATGGACTTCCATCATATAAAATATTTATCGCTAGCTCACCTATTTTTTAATCTCTTTCGAGACCCTTACATCACTGAGCTTCTTGATTAGAGTCTCCATTTATACAGAAAAAAATATTAAATTTATGCATAAAAATTTTATTAGACTTTGATAACTTGTATTGTGCATATGGTAATGTATCTACTCCATTTTCCAAGACATATCTCTTGTTGTCATGTGTACTCAAAGCTTTCTTGTTTACCTCAGCTGTGAAGATTTCATGTTTCTCACTTCGAATCAAATTAATTCTTCTCTACTGTTCTCTATTGTTAAAGAAACAGTCTTTGTAATCTTCTAAACTTATGCTGTTTTTAACAACACACTTCTTAACTCCTTTAGATTTTTTCTCTATTTTGTCACCAACTTTATAAGCACACATTTTTGCTCTCAAACCACAAAATTCTTCCATCATTTTTCCATTACATTCATCTTTCATTTTTCCAACAACTTTTTTCTTTACTTGTGGAATACCATAAATAATATCTGCTGGACAGTCACTTGTATCAATCATTGGTTTCATGTCTACATGGAAATCTTCAGTTTTAATATTGTAAATGTCATTATCCATGTCTTGATAACACAACTCAATATTTTCTCCAAATTTCATAACTCTGAAGTGAAAATCATACATCAGTTCTTTAGATAGATCACTTATACTCATTCCAACATAGATAGGCTTATGAAATGTGATTTTTGCTTTATTCATATGGATAGCAGCAAGATTTTCATTAAATATAGTTCTACCTTTATAGTTTGGCTTTGCTATAAGTTTATCACACATTTTTCCATCTGAAACTAATTTTGTATCCACTCTGTTTCTTATATTTTCTATCGTTTTATCAAACACAGAATTATTCATCAATTTATAGAAATCTTGTAAGTAGGCTGTTTATGTTTTCTTATTGGCAACGTTACGTAGCGCTCTGTATGAAAATCAGTGGCTGTGCTGTGTGCAGTCTGTGGCTAGTTTGCATTGTTGTCTGCCATTGTAGTGTTGGGCAGCTGGATGTGAACAGCGTGTAGCGTTGGGCAGTTTGAGGTGAGCTGCCAGCAGTGGTGGATGTGGGGAGAGAAATGGCGGAGTTTTGAAATTTGTAAGACTGGATGTCATGAACTGCTATGTATATTATGATTTTTCAACACTATTAAGGTAAATACATTGTTTGTTCTCTATTAAAATCTTTCATTTGCTAACTATGCCTATCAATAGTTAGTGCCTTCTGTAGTTTGAATCTTTTATTTAGGTGGCAGTAGTGGCGCTCGCTGTATTGCAGTAGTTCGAGTAACGAAGATTTTTGTGAGGTAAGTGATTTGTGAAAGGTATAGGTTAACGTTAGTCAGGGCCATTCTTTTGTAGGGATTTTTGAAAGTCAGATTGCGTTGCGCTAAAAATATTGTGTTACAGTATAAGCACAGTCATGTATAATTTTTCTAAGGGGACGTTTCATATGTCAACCCTTAGCTGAGGATACCTCACTGGAATCTTCTGATTTTTTTCTTGTAGTTTGTGTAATTAGTGTAGCTTTTGTTTATTGCTAGTGCGTAATTGTAGAGAGAATCTCCTTTGTAGTTGCAGTCTTTCATTGTTGTACAGTAAAACAGTTGTGGCATGCATGTAGATTTGCACCAAGTATTTCGCAGCTGCGCTTGCAATTAACTGGATATTATTTTCAGTGCTATGTTAATGTGTTTTCTTATTTTGCTCTTCAAATTGTGCTTTTCTGTGTTGTCGAGTGGAATATTGTGACAATAATGGCGTGTCAAGAACGTAATACTAGGCTCCAAAGTAAACTGAGAAATGACAGTGAAGACGAAAGCAGTGTGTTAGCGCCGCCGAGTAATGAATTAACTAATGTTCAAAGTAGTAATTTGGTAACTGTGCATAGGGAAATGGAGCGGGCTGCAAATAATGGTGTAGACAGTGAAACAATTAGTGAACAGGGAAGCATTATCGATCAATCGGTCGGCAACAGCTCGTCTCAGGAATCCGAAATGACAGGACACAATCTTGCCAATACTGTAGATTCAGGTCTTGCGTCCTCACCGTTTTCTCAAATAAGTCAAGGCACATTTTCTGCTTTTCAAAATGCGAATACTGCCGGTTCAAATGCATTGCCGAATGGCACTGAGGAACATGTTTCAGACACCAGTGCATTCTTATTACAATTAATACAACAAATGGGACAAATACAGCAAAAGCTTCAAAAGTTAGACACAATGGAACAAAATCCTCGAAAGTTAGATACAGTGGAACAAAATCAGAGACAAACACACCAAAAGCTTCAAAAGTTAGACACAATGGAACAAAATCTTCGGAAGTTAGACACCACGCTTGAACAAACACGTGAAGATTTAACTACTGAGTTACATAACATTGAATCGAAATGTCAAAAAGTCTGTAATGACGTAAAAACAAAAATTTGTGAGCATTTTCAACCTATTTTTTCGCAGCATGAAAATGCATTACAGAATCACGAAGCAGCCATAAAAGAACCGCAAACTATTGTTCATGAAAATCATGAGACCTTGCAAGCTAAAATTGACTCAGTTGCATCTACCGATTCGGTTACGCAAAAACTCAGGAAAACTTAAAGGACACAGTAGATACTCTGAAAATTGGTTCAGAAAGACACATGGAGGAAATTAGTTCATTATCAGAGAAAGTAGTTGAACTTTCGGATCAGCTAAATAATTTATCTACGAAGGTAGATGATAATCTGAAGACACAAAACTGGTAGTCTTTAATGACACAGAAGAGTGCGAACAAATTAGGAAATTCAAACAAAATCAGAATCAATTTAATACGCAACACCAAAGAGAAATCCGGGAAGTACAAGATCAGTTGGCACGAGTAATACAAGAATTACATATTTCAGAGGACACTCGCGCTCCAATACGGGAAGAGGGACATAGAAATACGGAACAGCCACAAAATAATAACACAGCGTATTTCGGAAATTATGAAAGAAATTGACAAGGTGCACCGAATTTTGAAATGGAACCACCGAAACGACGTAACGATGACCGATATGCGACTCGCCGACATAATGATTTTGACTATAAGCTGTTCATTACTACACGTAAATTTAAAACATTTAAGAATTCTGGCAACGACATTCATCCACAAGCGTGGCTCCATCAATCCTCTCATTGTTTTCCTCCCAACTGGTCATTAGAGCACAGATTAGAGTTTATGTGTGGCTATTTAGAGAATGAACCAGCTGTAAGAATGCGATCGGACATTCACGATTGTCACAGTGAAGGAGAATTTTACCATGCCTTCCTCTCAGCATATTGGTCTCAAGCTACACAAGACCGAGTAAAACATAGCATCATAATGATGAAACATTTCGAACAATCTGAATTTTCCAGTCTTGTGAAATATTTTGAAGACATGTTGCACAAGAATCAGTACCTGTCAAACCCATACAGCCCCTCAGAACTCATCCGCATTTGCTTAATCAAATTACCTGAACATTTACGACATATTATTTTGATTATTTTGGCAGGACGTTGCAAAGACGACATTGAAGCTTTTCAGGGACTCTTAAAAGAATTAGAAAGTGACACTGACAATCGCGGAACGCGAAAACAGGAACACCACAATTACAGGTCACATCCGTCACAATTCCGCGATGAAAGAAATAATAACTGGACACGACAAGGCTATTCTCACAACACAAATCGTGAACAAAACAGACACCACCCGTATGACAACCGTTGGCAGAGTAGTAATAATTACAGGGAAAGATCATCTCTCCGCAGTAGTGACTATCACAGAGACAATCAGAGAAACAGACAATATGGGAATCAAAATAATTGTTATCAAGGGAGACAGAATAACTTTAGAGGCAACGGTCCAGCGCGCAGTTACGATTCCGGGAGAAATTCTCCACCACATGACCGACAAACAAGAAACTATGTAAACTACCGACAAAACGACAGACCTGAATTCCATCAGAACTGGCGGGATTCAAACAGAGCAGGGCACCCTCGACAATGTGAATTCGTAGAAGTTAGACCTCCAAATCCCAGTAACGACGCACGGCAACAAAGAGACAGACAATGACTCGCACCGCAGGCAGACTCGTGCGCCCGCTGGCTCCGAGAAAAATAACGCAGACGCTAACCTTCAAAAAAATTTTAGCATTCCTTACCGACGTATACCACATGATAACTGCATTGAAGTTGAAACTCTGCGTACTAGGAAGAGTAAAAGTTTACACCACATTTCACATGTAAAACCGTTTATTGAGAGATAATCTGCTTTTTAACTTAGTCTTTGCCATAAAATTTTTCACTTCACGCTACCAGTACACGTTGTCACACTTAGAAACAGTTATCATGCAACAATGTTTTGAAGCTAACTATCCAATCTAGAACGTATTTAGAGAGTAATTACCACTGCATTGTGATAGTGAACAGAGGACACAGTGTTACTGTGTGTGTACATTCTTGCTTGTTAGTTGCACGATTACGTAACGACTATCAGGCTTACATACTTAGAACATATACTGGCATTGCTAATGAGATTTTAATGCAACATTTTGGTTTACTTGAAAATACGTTCTGGATTTAAAGTACTTTCTGTGAGATACCAGATGACACAGTGGTTAGTTTATGTGACAGCTATACGATTTTATCACGACGCTACTAATGGGTGACAATTTACAATGTTGCTTTTGCGGTGTTTCTGTTTTATATCTGCACAGTTTTTCTGATTTATTCTGGAAAGTAAGACATGTTTTAGTAGTACCGTTTGTGGTATAGCTACAATGAGACTGCCTTTTCAGTAGCACAACAATACGTTACAGCACAGTACTTTCTTCATCACGGCAATAAGCATAATAACTAAGATATCTATACGCAAAGCGTTTCACTTTTGTTTATCATGAGGTAAGTACATTGGCTTCTGCAGAACTTAGCTTTCGGAAGACAATAACTACGACACTTCCACAGAGATTATCTTACAGCAAGACGCACATTTAGCGCTACAGGACACGTATTTGAGTGATTAATTTTGCACTTAAATCATTTATTTTTAAAGATATTTGAAGTACAATGATACAAAGGTTTTCCGTGATACATTTCATTCCATTGCTGTAATCTGTAACACCTGAGGGTATAATTACATTAGTCCTCAGGGGGTACCATACTTCTCTAACACACAAATTACACAGCTATCTGATCATTTAACTGAGAGATATACGTTTTTTTTACTACATCAGTGACACATGTTTACGCAATTACACAGTTGGGTAACTTCACACTTATGAATTTGTATTTTGTCTGTACTTTGTGAACTGTTCATATCTTTTCGGAACCATTGTGATACTATGAGAGCTTTGAATGATGTATTTGGTAAGGGAGCATGATTTTAAAGTACGTTTGAGGAAGATGACACTATTGAAATGAGCAGAGAATTTTTTTTAGGTTTTGACATTATTGCAGAAAGCTACGACGTTTTTGAGATTTGACTGAGGTGTTATGATGTTGACAAACTGCCTACTGGCTTCTATCTCGGGTTCTGCGGCCGACGTTCATCTAATGATTTTTCTGACGTTTCGCCAGCACAAGTGGCAGGCATTGTCAAAGCTTCACCCTCCATTGCCGGTGGTGAACTGGAGCCGAGCTCGCGGGCGCAGACTATATGTACTTGGCGCGCCAACGTCCGAGGGCTTCTCCGCGGTCATTTCCGGTGCGGTTCTCCTCTTGCTACCTGCGACGGTCGTTCGCTGCAGTACGGGAAGCCAGGATCCGTTTACCTTAAGGCTTTCTTCTTTCTTGTTCAAACTGTTTGCATGTTTTTGTATTTCCACAGCTTCTCTGAACAAGCGCGTGTGATAGTGCTTCTCTACAGCCAGAACTTCCGTGTCGGCGAATTTTATTACGTGGTCGGCCTCATTCAGTGCGTGCTCTGCCACGGCCGATTTCTCCACCTGCCCCAACCTGCAGTGCCGCTTATGCTCTTTCATCCTGGTGTTAATGGATCCTCCAGTCATTCCGACATAAAATTTTCCGCATGTGCATGGTACACGGTATATTCCCGACATTGCAAGTGGGTCTCTTTTCTCCTTCGCCGATCTAAGACACTCTTTGATCTTCCTTGTCGGTTTGAAAATCGTCTTTACACCATGTTTGCGCAATATACGGCCGATTCTGTCCGTCACTCTGGGAATGTAGGGCAGAAAGGCCTTACCCGACATTTCTTTTTCTGGTTCCTTACTTCGCCGAGTGTTTGGCTCTGTTACACTTCTAATATAATTTGTGGAGTACCCATTGCTCCTCAGGACAGTTTCCAGGTGTTGCATTTCTCGTTTGAGGTGTTGCGGCTCACGTATTCGTCCTGCTCTCGTTACGAGCGTACTGATCATGCCTCTTTTCTGGCTCGGGTGGTGGTTTGACAGTTTGTGCAGGTATCGGTCCGTGTGTGTCGGTTTTCGATACACTCTGTGTCCCAGCTTTTCGCCGTCCCTTGTGACCAACACATCTAGAAATGGCAGTTTCTTGTCCTTTTCTACTTCCATGGTAAATGCTATGTTGGCATGGAGGCTGTTCAAGTGTCTTAGGAAGTCACCGAGCTGTTCTTCACCATGGCTCCACACCACAAAAGTATCATCGACGTACCCGTACCACACCTTAGGTTTGCAAGTCGCCGAGTCCAGTGCCTGTGCTTCGAATTGTTCCATGACGAAAGTTGGCCACCGCTGGACTGAGAGGACTACCCATGGCGACGCCTTCCAGCTGTTCGTAGAAATCGCCATTCCACGTGAAATAGCTCGTGGTGAGACTTGCATGGAAGTGCTTTCTGATGTCTTGCGGGAAAATGGAACCGATGTGCTCCAGAGCTTCTCTGAGTGGCACTTTCGTAAATAACGAAACAACATCAAAGCTGACCAGGATGTCGTTTGGTGCAAGTTTCAGTTTCTTCAGCTTCTCAATGAAATGTCCTGAGTCATTAATGTATGTGTCGGTATTCCCCACGTGTGGCTGGAGCAGAGAGGCCAAGTGTTTTGCCAGTTTATATGACGGTGATCCAGGAGCGCTAACGATCGGTCTCAGTGGGACGTTGTTTTTATGGATCTTGGGTAATCCATACAGCCGAGGTGGTAGGGCTTCCGTGTTGCGCAGGTTTCTCTGTATGTCCGCCGGCAGAGAAGACACCTTAATTAATCGATTCGTATTCCGTGTGACACGCTGCGTCGGATCTGCGCTTAGTTTTCGGTACGTCGTCGGATCTAATAGGTCTCGGATCTTTTGCTCATAATCTTCGGTCTTCATTACGACGGTCGCATTCCCCTTATCGGCAGGCAGTACCAATATACTCTTGTCGGCGTTGAGATTCTTAATGGCTTGTACCTCTTCTCTCTTCAGGTTGCAAGCTGGTGGTTTTGCTCGGCGCAGTATCCTGGCTGCTTCAGTGCGTATTTCCTCCGCCCTTTCACAGGGAAGGATCCGAATGGCTGCTTCGGTGTTGGCAATGATGTTCTCCTCTACGAGGAGGAGATTTGCAGATTGTACCGACACCTTGACCAACGACAGAAGAAGAAAGCGCGACTGATGTCCTCTCTTGCCTTTCTGTCACGGTGCCGAGATGAATGCGCTACACCGAAGTTCTTGAGATGTAAGCGCCTATTCACCACCGCCCAAGCACATCGTATCTACGGCAGAATGGAACGAGCTTTTCTTCGTGAGCGAATACATACAACACGGAGAGACTTGGCAAGAACGGATCAGGAACTACTGGACATTTTCTACCAACTAAGTAGCAGAATGCAGCGAGACGACTGGGACAAGATCGACAGCATCACTCACAGGAGCATGCAGAATGAACTCGAGCGCTGCACCGAGCGACAGAAGAAAAAGTTTGAAAGATGCCGGAAGCAGACCGACAAGGCGATTCCCGACATGTCACACACAGTGATCAACCTCACTGAACGACAGCTGACCGAAGAGGAAGTGTCTGTTCTTCAAAAAGGAGGGAATTTCGCTATCATCCCGAGAACTATACCTATGGAGAACATCATTGCCAACACCGAAGCAGCCATTCGGACCCTTCCCTGTGAAAGGGCAGAGGAAATAAGCACTGAAACAGCCAGGATACTGCGCCGAGCAAAACCACCAGCTTGCAACCTGAAGAGAGAAGAGGTACAAGCCATTAAGAATCTCAACGCCGACAAGAGTATATTGGTACTGCCTGCCGATAAGGGGAATGCGACCGTCGTAATGAAGACCGAAGATTATGAGCAAAAGATCCGAGACCTATTAGATCCGACGACGTACCGAAAACTAAGCGCAGATCCGACGCAGCGTGTCACACGGAATACGAATCGAATAATCAAGGTGTCTTCTCTGCCGGCGGACATACAGAGAAACCTGCGCAACACGGAAGCCCTACCACCTCGGCTGTATGGATTACCCAAGATCCATAAAAACAACGTCCCACTGAGACCGATCGTTAGCGCTCCTGGATCACCGTCATATAAACTGGCAAAACACTTGGCCTCTCTGCTCCAGCCACACGTGGGGAATATCGACACATACATTAATGACTCAGGACATTTCATTGAGAAGCTGAAGAAACTGAAACTTGCACCAAACGACATCCTGGTCAGCTTTGATGTTGTTTCGTTATTTACGAAAGTGCCACTCAGAGAAGCTCTGGAGCACATCGGTTCCATTTTCCCGCAAGACATCAGAAAGCACTTCCATGCATGTCTCACCACGAGCTATTTCACGTGGAATGGCGATTTCTACGAACAGCTGGAAGGCGTCGCCATGGGTAGTCCTCTCAGTCCAGTGGTGGCCAACTTCTTCATGGAACAATTCGAAGCACAGGCACTGGACTCGGCGACTTGCAAACCTAAGGTGTGGTACAGGTACGTCGATGATACTTTCGTGGTGTGGAGCCATGGTGAAGAACAGCTCGGTGACTTCCTAAGACACTTGAACAGCCTCCATGCCAACATAGCATTTACCATGGAAGTAGAAAATGACAAGTAACTGCCACTTCTAGATGTGGTGGTCACAAGGGACGGCGAAAACGTGGGACACAGTGTGTATCGAGAACCGACACACATGGACCGATACCTGCACAAACTGTCAAACCACCACCCGAGCCAGAAAAGAGGCATGATCAGTACGCTCGTAACGAGAGCAGGACGAATACGTGAGCCGCAACACCTCAAACGAGAAATGCAACACCTGGAAACTGTCCTGAGGAGCAATGGGTACTCCACAAATTATATTAGAAGTGTAACAGAGCCAAACACTCGGCGAAGTAAGGAACCAGAAAAAGAAATGTCGGGTAAGGCCTTTCTGCCCTACATTCCCAGAGTGACGGACAGAATCGGCCGTATATTGCGCAAACATGGTGTAAAGACGATTTTCAAACCGACAAGGAAGATCAAAGAGTGTCTTAGATCGGCGAAGGAGAAAAGAGACCCACTTGCAATGTCGGGAATATACCGTGTACCATGCACATGCGGAAAAGTTTATGTCGGAATGACTGGAGGATCCATTAACACCAGGATGAAAGAGCATAAGCGGCACTGCAGGTTGGGGCAGGTGGAGAAATCGGCCGTGGCAGAACACGCACTGAATGAGGCCGACCACGTAATAAAATTTGCCGACACGGAAGTTCTGGCTGTAGAGAAGCACTATCACACGCGCTTGTTCAGAGAAGCTGTGGAAATACAAAAACATGCAAACAGTTTGAACAAGAAAGAAGAAAGCCTTAAGGTAAACGGATCCTGGCTTCCCGTACTGCAGCGAACGACCGTCGCAGGTAGCAAGAGGAGAACCGCACCGGAAATGACCGCGGAGAAGCCCTCGGACGTTGGCGCGCCAAGTACATATAGTCTGCGCCCGCGAGCTCGGCTCCAGTTCACCACCGGCAATGGAGGGTGAAGCTTTAACAATGCCAGCCACTTGTGCTGGCGAAACGTCAGAAAAATCATTAGATGAACGTCGCCCGCAGAACCCGAGACAGAAGCCAGTAGGCAGTTTGTCAACAAGTGGCCACGAAAGCCTCAACAATTTTGTGTTATGATGTTATTTTTACGACGACGATGTGTGTTATGCTGTTGAGGTATGTTTATGATCAATAAGCTGATGTTGTATGAGGAATTTGATTATGCTACATATTTATTAAGATGAAATATTGAAGAAGTGTCGACGATATGTATATGTGTAATAAGGTAAAGAATAATGAGTAGTGGTTAGGGACTCTGACTTGTGAAAAATGATGTTGGAAACCAAGAATCGTACTTTAAGAGTTATGAAATGTGTGTAAATGTGTGAATGTATCACAATGGAGGCAAAAATTTTTTGCACACTGTTATATTCATAGGATTTTGTTTCTACACATTTGCAACACAAATTCTCGACCTGCGAAATTTTTTATATGAGACTGTCACTGTAATGCAAACTGGTGCCATAAATATTTCAGTAAGAAAGTTAAGTGACCACCTTCACGTAATGAGTCGTGGGCACCCAGCTGCGTGACAGTCGCCTGGAAAAAAGCCATTAGTGTGTGCCTTTCAGAGGCACAGGTAGAAAAAAAAGAAGCTATTATCCTCGCTATTGTCATTTCTTTGTAGAAAGCATCGCAAATACGACACGCTCAAACTTGAAAACATATGATAACACTGTGGAGCTCTTAATATATGATATTTACTGAAATGGCTAATGAAATGACGAGAAATATTTTTATGTCTATACACCTTGATTATGACTACTGTCATTCTAGTTGAGAGATTTTTTTACTACCTTATGAAATGCCATATGGCTAATGAATGATGTTTCATGCCTTCCTTTGTACATATTTGCTCATTTTCTTTAATATCTAGTTTCTATCTGCACTGCAGCATTGGTTATTATAAAATTTAATAGATGTACTAATATCACTATTTTCTGTCTACAGACCCAGTAAAGAATACGTTTATGATGTACTTTCCTAGAAAAGAGAGCACAAATAGACATTTCCCTTCACAGGAATTGCATAAATAATTTTTTTAATGACTTGGTAACTTTCTTGCAGAGTAAGTTTTTGTGATGCATCACTGTAGTGTTAAGATGTGACATAAGTATTAAACACGGCCATTTTTACTGTAATATTTTTTCTGCTTGAGCTTTGTCATGTTTAGATAAAAGTTATTGCATCTGCTGCTGCTTGCTTTGCCAATTTCCATTTTTTTGTCATTGCTGTTTGTGTTAATTGTTTTGTGCTGCTGCATTGCCTCGTCCCTTAGTTTAGCATCTGAGCTCAGTAGATTTAAGTTAGCTTAAGAGGGGGTAGACTATATAAGGGAATGAGCTGCGATGAATTGAATGAAATGCATTGAGAAGTTATACGAAAAAAGTACAGAAAGCAGGTATAGGTAGGATTTTCTTGGATTTAAATGATGAGGTAAGATAATGGAAAATAAATAATGAGGTAAGAAATGTGTGAACATATAAATACAGAAAGCATGCTTGGGTAGAATTTTTTTGGTGGCCCATTACCTGTCTGCATGTCGAGAGTCAGCACCTTCTTTCCGTTGGAAGGACAACACTACTTATTCAAGACTGCATGGAAATCCACTACATCCATGTGCATTTTCTTTTACTGCTCAAACTTTGAGAAAAACACTGCAATTTTACTGTGATGAATGATCAGGACTGTCTATATGGACTGTGAGAAAATTTTAGCTTTTGACCAACATTGTATTAATAAGTGTGTGCATTTGATATCTTTCTTACTGTAATTATGAAAAAAATTTTCAAATCTGTATTGGCCACTGCCCAAAACAATTTGTGAAATTTTTTGTGGGGAGCATGGGGGCTACGTAAGTAGGCTGTTTATGTTTTCTTATTGGCAACGTTACGTAGCGCTCTGTATGAAAATCACTGGCTGTGCTGTGTGCAGTCTGTGGCTAGTTTGCATTGTTGTCTGCCATTGTAGTGTTGGGCAGCTGGATGTGAACAGCGCGTAGCGTTGGGCAGTTTGAGGTGAGCTGCCAGCAGTGGTGGATGTGGGGAGAGAAATGGCGGAGTTTTGAAATTTGTAAGACTGGATGTCATGAACTGCTATGTATATTATGATTTTTCAACACTATTAAGATAAACACATTGTTTGTTCTCTATTAAAATCTTTCATTTGCTAACTACCCCTATCAGTAGTTAGTGCCTTCTGTAGTTTGAATCTTTTATTTAGCTGGCAGTAGTGGCGCTCGCTGTATTGCAGTAGTTCGAGTAACAAAGATTTTTGTGAGGTAAGTGATTTGTGAAAGGTATAGGTTAATGTTAGGGCCTTTCTTTTGTAGGGATTTTTGAAATCAGATTGCGTTGCGCTAAAAATATTGTGTGTCAGATTAAACACAGTCATGTATAATTTTTCAAAGGGGACGTTTCAATCTTTCTCAAAGTCATTTGAAGCCTTGGTCCTCATCTGTGTGTTCAGATTTATGTATTTCTTTGGCCAATCAGATTGTTTAAATTTTAAAACTCTATGTATTTTTGTGAGTTTCATTCCAAGAGACAGATACTGTTTAAGGTTTCTATAATGAGCTTCGTAATTATGCCTATCAAGCAGAGAAGTCATCAATTTCATTTCCTTCGTCCCTGGCACAATTTTCCCTTCAGGGGCTAATGGGAAATCTTTACATAAATCACGTAATTCTTTCGGTTATTCTAGATCTACTTCGAATATGTATCCATCTCGACAAGTGTTTTACATCTCACTTTTTACATATCTCTTGCAACATCGTGATATTCCTCCTCCTATTCCTTTTTCAACCATCAGAATCATACTATAATCATGTAGTAAATCAAGTGGTTGTCGAGTCATTTTCAACACTGCAACCCAAGACAATCCAGATGCAGTAAAATATCAAAAAAATTGTATGCTTTCATACAAGTTTTTCTAAAATTCTCAAACACATCAGCTAGCAATAGTACATCAGTTTTCAGATACAAATCATGATATTCAGCAAGATTTTTCATGTTAAATTTTTTCCAAACCTTTTTTGCAAGTTCATAATCTTCAACACTTATGTCACAGTCATTCAATGTATTGTAAAATTCTTCTTTTGGTGGTAATTGTGTCTCTTCAAATTTCTTCCAAGAATTCATGTAATCTTATGAATATACCCTAGATTAAATAATTCTGCTGACCGTAGGTCTGAGCCTGCTTCAGCTGGACGCAGTCCTAAGCCTGCTTCAGCTGGTGCTGGCGCTGAGAAAAACTTTTTAGTATTTTTCATTCGATCTCTCTTCAGATTTGATGAAAGTTTGTCAAGTGACGAAGCCATAAATTAAAATGTGTCAACAAACCTCATTTTCAAATTTTGTGTACTCTTACCAAAACTGATGTATCTATTTTCATTGTGTGGGATTAGGTCTATCTCCTTACCATCGTAACCAAGTTCTTTCACAAAGAGGTGAGAATCATACCCAGATAAATTATGTAAATAAATAGGTACAAAGCCAGGATGCTTTAGTTTCAAATTACAATTATTGCACAATGGAGCAATGTATTTACCAGTTAGATGATCATGATGATGAACCTTTCTGTTATTTATTGTATAATGACATTTACATTGTGTACAAACTTTAGATTTGCTATGTCTTGATTGTTCTTCAGGTGAAAGTGGTTTTATTTCTTCAGTTTCAGAATAAATTCTTCCAATCTCTTCAACCTCTTGCTTAATGCATTCTATGAATTTCTTATGACAATTTGGTCCTCTATAAACAACAGGATCTTTATAATGTCTATTTATGTACTTGATGCAGTAGCAAAATCTGCTTGGTTCATGCTTCTAATATTTCATTGTGTACGACATTTCTGGATTCAGCTGACAGTTGTCCATCTTCAACAGTAAACTTTCAAAATCAGTGTAAATAACGGAAGAAACTTTCTGTGTGTTGATAATTTTTGAAATGTGCATATGATCCTTTCTATGGCATTTCAACTTTTAATGGCTTCTTAGTCAAACAATTTGATGTGTGATTATCTAATTTTTCTTTACTAGTGAAATAGAGTAAACATAAATCACAAATAAATTTTGTTTTTGTATGTTTGATGATTTGACTCGAGACAAGCCAAGATAAATTTTTTATCTAACAATAGAGTGAATTTTCATATTCTTTTAAATAAAGGAGATTTTCATGTTTCTCTCTCCTACTTTTCGTAATTTTTAATGGATACACTTGATATTCTTCATCAAATGAATAGACACTGATAGATACGTTAATTCTACTCTCTATTTTTGGAATATGATCAACCACTACAGGAAACTCGATATTTTGAAGTTTCTGATCAAGATCAAGACCAACATTTCTATACTTCGATACTCTGTCTGAATGTGTGTCTACAGGATGCAAAGCTGATTTTGTACCCCACAGAAAACATTTTTGATCTTCAATTTTTTACACTGATGCAAGCTTTTTTTCTTTTTTATAGCTGCAGGTAATTCAATGTAAGATGATCCCCTCAGTGGAACATATTTGTTAATTGCTGGCTGTAAACCAATAATTCTATTTGATGTCCATCCTGATCCTTGAGCTTGAAAATTAGATATTTTCGCTAAAATATCTCGCCTCTCACGCTTGAATTTCTTGCTAAAATCTTTCTCTATCATAATGGTATAGTTATGTGTTTGTTGTCCAAATTCCTGAACTTCATCATCCGTCTGCAATTTGTACTCACAAAAATAAGTTGAAGTTTATCTTCAAACCAAGATGTACTCTCAGGTTGTCTTTCACAATTTTCAGAATTTTCAGCGTTGATAGGAGGGATAAATGGAGGGAGAGAGGGATTTTGTATGTCGTTGTCAATACTGTTAAATACTCTCGTGACGTTGTTACACAGAGCGAGCAAATGCATTTGTGAATAGTGATGGTTTAACGATCATGTGCACTTACAGATTATGTTGTTTTGCGATGTTTGAATACGTGTGCTCTCACTGTGTAACAACGTCACGAGAGTATTTAACAGTATTGACAACGACATACAAATGTGTCAGCTTACATTACGTTGACATGGCTTAAAGCCATAATACCACTTGATAATGGCCTAAAGCCGAAATTGCAATAGTGTAATAAAAACTTATAACAGTCACTACAGTCACTGGCGGAAAGATAATATCCTTAAAAAAAATTATAAATGGGTGTTAGTAAAGTAGATCAATGTAAAAAATAAAGAACGTAAACAATTGCAACTTGCATAACGGCAGACAAAAATGTTTAACGGATTTGCACACACAATTCGACAACTGGTTAATGTGCTCAGTATGGAGTATGACCACCTTTGGCACCAGTATAGGCCTGACAACGATAGGGCATGCTGTTAATGATATCACCTATCTTACGTCAAGGCAATAACGCCCCTTCTTCCTGCTCACAAGTCTTGGAGAGTGGTTAGTGGATGGTGACATGATGCAACCCGTCTCCTTGGTGCATCCCAGATGTGTTCTGTGGGATTCAGATAGGGAGAGCGAACAGACCACGCCATTTGAGCAATAACTCCCGTTCCCAAGAAAACATCAACGGCCTGCGCTCTATGAAGTGGAGCATTATCGTCCATCACTAGGAAGTATGGGCCCACAGCAGCTCGCAACAACCGTACATGAGGTCCCAAGATCTCGTCACGATATCTGACAGCAGTTAAACCTTGCCCATTCACGCCCAAAAGTTCATGAAGAGGTGTTTGAGAGGTCATCATAATGCCTGCCCACAGCGTTAGGCATCCTTCTTGATATCGGTCTCTTTCCACAATGTTTGGATGCCGAAATCGTGCTCCACTTTCGCTCCAGATGTGAATCCGTCGAGAATCACCCTCCAGACCAAATCGGGACTCATCTCTGAAAAGAATATTGGCCCACTGTTGGTCCGTGCGGGTGTCATGTTGACGACTCCACTCTACACGTTCCCTTCTGTGAAGATGCGTACACATACAGCAGATCTGTGACAACAAAGGGCACTCTGCCGAAGCCTTCTGTACACCGTTTGCCTCGATATAACAAGTCCAGTGGATGCTGCGAAGTCAGATGTCAGTTGCTGTGCAGTACTAAGATGGCACCGTCGTGCCTTTACAGCCAAATAACGGTCTTCTCTGTCTTGTGCAACACGCGGTCGGCTCTGCCCTGGTCTTCGGGATAGAGTTTCGTCACCACACCAGAAAAAGCAACAGAACGATTCACATTAAGACATAAGGCGACATCAGTTTTTGACTGGCTGCTTCCGTTCTTCCTATGGCCCTCCACCTGCACCGTCTGTGACTGTGTACACCGTGGTTGTGATGTGGGGCTACCCGGCAAACACTAACCAGTTTGATAGGTGCCCTGACGTCATCGTTAGCGTGGTTGTCCGTTGGCCGGAATGGCAGGTTGCGTGCAGAACACGATCATATGGATATCTGTTGAAGTTTGTATGACTATATCATGAATTAGACGTAGGATGAGGAAATAGAGGTTTATTGCTTTAATTCTAGACACCGGTGTAGTTTCCTCCTCCCCTTCTCGGTGCTTGTTTTTGCTTGGTCAGGCAGTGTGTTTGACGTTAAGTACGTCCGTTGTTTCTTGGCCCCCCGCCCCTCTCCCCACTTCCTCCGTCAGCTGTTTCTGCACATACGCAGGGCGGCTGCTGCCGCTAGCGTGTCACCGGCGTGTCTGCCTCGGACCACCCGCTGCCCGCGCCAGTAGAGAGATGTCGTTAGTACGTGACGGGCCGGCATTACGCGACAAGGCAAGACGCCCTCCCGGCCGGCCATATATTGCGAGATTCCACGGCGGCGGCTCGCTCGCGTGCTCGGACGCCGCTTTTATATAACCCAATACACTTAATCTGAGCCGGTCGGCTTCTTTCTATGGGGCTATAAAAACCTCATTAGTTAGATTGCTCTTATTACCGTGCCCCGGCGAGCCGCCCGCCCGCTCGCCGGACCTAATGAAATGGGTAATGTGCGAGCGGGGCTTATGCACGCTAAACGCCGGGGCCCCTTGCCAACCCCGTCACTTTGCCACATGCAAACAGCGCTCGGCGCTGGCGCACGTGCGCACACCCAGCCACCCACTCACCCACTCGTACACGTATACACAACCTGCGCACCCGTCCATCCTCTCACCTGTGCACACACATGAACATCCCCCTCCCCTTCCCTACTGTTCAGTTACCACACACACACTCTCTCGCTCAGGTACGCACTACGCCACATACGAAGTTGACAATGAATACTGCTCCTGCACATGTGCAACTTCCGGGTCACAGTGTGCACGCCGCAGCTGTCAGCGCTCATGTAGCGCATGTTTCTACGCACAGATGTCCCTTTATCCACTTGCTGGGATACTCTGTACTGGCGCATTCTAGTGCTCTTTCCACAGCTTGCAAGCCAACGAAGGTATTTCGCGTATTAAACATTTAAAATACTGTCACAGTCGACGTCTACTTTTATGTTAACAGTTTAACCCTGTAAGACAAGTAATACAGTTAACAACTGTGGGTTTTTATTAAGGCAGCTTGACTGACGGCACGTAAATATGCGTAATGTTTTTGATCTAGTATTTAAGAAAGAGAGCACTTAGCGACTTCCAACGAACCTTATTCATGATTTCAAATAACATTAAACTAATGCAAGATTTTCTATAACTAATTCTCGGTGGTCTCAGTTACACCCACATAATTTCTGTCTCACTGACCTCTGAACAGAATGATAACCGCAGACCTCTCGATGATCACCTGTTATTTCAATACCATTACTGCTATATCTTTCATCAGTTCCGTCTGAAATCTGCATAATAACCGACAATTAGATGAATGTTACGTTTTATCGACTTCAGCTGAGCGTAGCCCTTCACACACAAAAAAAACCCTAAATGTAAGTATACATTGGATCAATCGCTTCAATGACCAACTTTCCTGATAATAATGTAACATGGAGCAGAATGAGGCAATAATGCACAGTTAGTAAACAATAATTTTTAATTATGAAAGGAATAAATCCAAACACGCTTATCACTGGTAATGAGAAACGATAATCGAGTTGATGTGTCTTATCCATTTTCTTAAGGACATTTAATTTTACTTGCCGTTCTTCACTGTTGAGTACATTACACTCGTCTTTGTGATATGTATTGTAGTGTCTTTCAATCGAATACTTACGCTGGCCGCCTATTATTCGGCGGCATAGCAAACACTGTGAGTTTTCATCAACGGCTACAAAAAAGAATTGCAGTTCCCAGTCATTTTTAAACGACTGAGAACATAGATCTCCCGTCCTTTGCTCTTTCGCAGTACCTGCCATTTCTCAGTACTTCTCTGTTAAGGTTACGGTTACCAGGGGTAAACGAGACTGGGTATGTTGCGCTCTTGCTTGTACCACATAAACAAGGAAATGGAGCCGCCGCCGTTCATTTAGGACACATGTCTAATAACAGATGTCGCTGTTGCTCGCCGTCGCATATGTGCGCACATGTGCAGCACTTCCGCACGTCTGCACACTGTGCAGCGTTTGGCCGGCCCTGAGCTAAAGCATTCACACGTAGTCTTTTTCATGCGCCTGTCACGTTCGATTTCGTAACATTTCACTTACACTCACTCAGCTATTCTTGCTATATTTCATTGTTCGAGCTGGGTCACAAATTTTTAACTATCACCTCGAAAAAACCAAGCTCTCACCGTGAAATTCGCCGGCCGGGGTGGCCGAGCGGTTCTAGGCGTAACAGTCTGGAACTGCGCTACCGCTACGGTCGCAGGTTCGAATCCTGCCTCGGGCATGGATGTGTGTGATGTCCTTAGGTCAGTTAGGTTTAAGCAGTTTTAAGTTCTAGGTGACTGATGACCTCAGAAGTTAAGTCTCATAGTGCTCAGAGCCATTTGAACCATGAAATTCGGTGATGGCGTTATTCCTTCTCTGCATGTTGGCCCTTCAATGCGACATCATTTTCCCAGCGATGGACTGTTGGAGAGACTTTATTTGTAGAAGTCAGCATTCGGGTCGCTCAGGAAGCGTCACGTGGCGGAACTGACCTGAGTCTCGCAGTCTCTCCGCGGGTGGAACAATCCTGATCACTGCAAAGCTGAAAATTCAAATGAGTGTGGGATGGTGTTTGCTCATAGATGTGCACAACACCATATTTTATTAGATGACATTAACAAAAATGGTTCAAATGGCTCTGAGCACTATGGCACTTAACATCTATGGTCATCAGTCCCCTAGAACTTAGAATTACTTAAACCTAACTAACCTAAGGACATCACACAACACCCAGTCATCACGAGGCAGAGAAAATCCCTGACCCCGCCGGGAATCGAACCCGGGATGACATTAACACATAAATATTTTATTTCATTTTAAGTCCACTTACAGGGTGACAATTATTGAACTAAATGAAAAAAGGTAAATTAGTTACAAACTACGGCGTGCACGCACTTTAGTCAACATTTAAACGTCACTACAGATATTTGGATATAGGTTATGACATGTTCGATATGCCTGCCAGCATTGGCGGTGATGTGGCTCAGACGAATAGCGAAATTCTGCATGATCCGCTGAAGTGTCAGAACATCGATGCTGTCGATGACCTCCTGATGAGTGTTTTCGGCTCAGCAATGGTTTTGGAGTTATTGATGAACACTTTGTTTTAATGTAGCTCTACAAAAATGAATCGCATGTGTTCAGATCCGGATAATATGGCGGCCATGCCAGTGGCCTCTGTGTACCCCAGAGCCAGAATGCTGTCCACCAATGTGCTCCTGCAGGACTATCCTGCTTCGATGGCGTCGATATCCGTCTTGCATGAACCACATCTTGTCGAAATCAGGGTCACTGTGGATAATGGGGATGAAATCACTTTCCAAAACCTTCACGTACCATTCGGTAGTCACCGTGCCGTCAAGGAATATCGCACCGATTATTCCATAACAGGACATTGCGCACTACACAGTCATCCTTTGAAGATGAAGAAACTTCTCGATCGTGAAATGTGGATTGTCAGTTCCCCAAATGCGCCAGTTTTGCTTATTGACGAACTCATCCAAATGAAAACTGGCTTCGACACTAAACCAACTATTCATGTGCATACTAATTCCCATAATGCCCCGCAGCCAGCTGGGCAGTTTGAACGCCCTAACGAAAATCATTCAGAAGGTATGACGATTTTATTTCATATACTTCAATATTTGACACCCAATATAAATGATGGTGACCAATTTTTACACAGTGAAAAATTAAAGTCAAACAATAATTTACACACACACTAGTTTGGACATGTTAGCTCCCTTTCTACAACACACATACACAGAAACACACAAAGACAAGTAACCCCACAGTATTCACAGACAAACACACGCACAAACAACACACACACAAACACATAACTTGGCGGCTTGGTGGAATACATACATATACTACTGACGATTAAAATTGCTACACCACGAAGATGACGTGCTACAGACACGAAATTTAACCGACAGGAAGAAGATGCTGTGATATGCAAATGATTAGCTTTTCAGAGCATTCACACAAGGTTGGCGCCGGTGACGACACCTACAACGTGCTGACATGAGGAAAGTTTCCAACCGATTTCTCATACACAAACAGCAGTTGACCGGCGTTGCCTGATGAAACGTTGTTGTGATGCCTCGTGTAAGAAGGAGAAATGCGTACCATCACGTTTCCGACTTTGATAAAGGTCGGATTGTAGCCTATCGCGATTGCGGTTTATCGTATCACGACATTGCTGCTCGCGGTGGTCGAGGTCCAATGACTGTTAGCAGAATATGGCTCAAGTTCAAGTGGCTCTGAGCACTATGGGCCTTAACTGTTGTGGTCATAAGTCCCCTAGAACTTAGAACCACTTAAACCTAAATAACCTAAGGACATCACACACATCCATGCCCGAGGCAGGATTCGAACCTGCGACCGTAGCAGTCGCGCGGTTCCAGATTGTAGCGCCTAGAACCGTTCGGCCACTCCAGCCGGCGCAGAATATGGAATTGGTGGGTTCAGGAGGGTAATACGGAACGCCGTGCTAGATCCAAACGGCCTCGTATCGCTAGCAGTCGAGATGACAGGCATCTTATCCGCATGACTGTAACGGATCGTGCAGCCACGTCTCGATCCCTGAGTCAACAGATGGGGATGTTTGCAAGACAACAACCATCTGCACGAACAGTTCGACGACGTCTGTAGCAGCATGGACTATCAGCTCGGAGACCATGGCTGCGGTTACCCTTGACGCTGCATCACACACAGGAGCGCCTGCGATAGTGTACTCAACGACGAACCTGGGTGCACGAATGGCAAAACGTCATTTTTTCGGATGAATCCAGGTTCTGTTTACAGCAGCATGATGGTCGCCGCCGTGTTTGGCGACATCGCGGTGAACGCACATCGGAAGCGTGTATTCGTCATAGCCATACTGGCGTATCACCCGGCGTGATGGTGTGGGGTGCCATTGGTCACACGTCTCGGTCACCTCTTGTTCGCATTGACGGCACTTTGAACAGTGGACGTTACATTTCAGATGTTTTACGACCCGTGGCTCTACCCTTCATTCGATCCCTGCGAAACCCTACTTTTCAGCAGGATAATGCACGACCGCATGTTGCAGGTTCTTTACGGGCCTTTCTGGATACAGAAAACGTTCGACTGCTGCCCTGGCCAGTACATTCTCCAGATCCCTCACCAATTGAAAACGTCTGGTCAATGGTGGCCGAGCAACTGGCTCGTCACAATACGTCAGTCACTACTCTTGATGAACTGTGGTATCGTGTTGAAGCTGCATGGGCAGCTGTACCTGTACACGCCATCCAAGCTCTGTTTGAATCAATGCCCAGGCGTATCAAGGGCGTTATTACGGCCAGAGGTGGTTGTTCTGGGTACTGATTTCTCAGGATCTATGCACCCAAATTGCGTGAAAATGTAATCACATGTCAGTTCTAGTATGATATATTTGTCCAATGAATACCCGTTTATCATCTGCATTTCTTCTTGGTGTAGCAATTTTAATGGCCAGTAGTGTATATATAGAGTGGCCCACTCAAAAGATTCAGCGCAAATATCTCTGGAACCGAAATAGATATTGAAAAACGAGTCTCACTCGTATGTGTGTAAGACACGGGCTCATAAAAATAAATGCTGTGTGACATTCTAAAACGTAAGCAAATATTAGTTTCAACACAAACTTTATTTTAAATGGACACGTATTATTTCATACGCAATCTATTACATGAAGAATCACAAAAAGAATGGCGTTGGTTGCATCGTAATACGTCGATCAGATGAGAAATTGCAAAGCGAAGTTACGCTTGAAATAAACGGAACGCGCCGCTATTGTACATTCAGAGACGCATGCGTCAACCCTACGCTGCTCATAATGACGACGTGATTGACGCACATAGTTTTACTTTCACTGTTGTCACTAGTGCCAAAAGTTATAACAGGGTTTCTTGCTACAAACATTGATATGTGGGGATCACACTCGTATCTCGATATGTGCAATAGCAGCGCATTTGGTTTATTTTAAGCGTAAAATTCGCTTTGCAGTTTCTCAGGATGTGACTGTCATATTCCGATGCAACTAACGCAGTTCTTTTAGTGATTTTTCATGTTATTGGCTGCTTAAGAAATAATACGGGCGTCGATTAAAAAAGAAATAAGTTTGTGTTTAACCTTGTATTTTGCTTATGTTTAGATTATCTCATAGTATTTATTTTTACGAGCCCATCCCTTACACTCATACCGTGAAAGTCGTTTATCAATATCTATTGTTGTACCAGAGATATTTGCGCTAAAACGTTTAAGCGAGCCACCCCGTATACATAGTCGGAAAATTAATCACTGACAGAGAGATAGCAGAGGCTCCTACCGCTACCAAAACAAACAGAAGACGAAGGCATCATGCAGTAACAAAACAAAACACATGAAATGGCGATATGACAGCAGTTATCCTCAAAACAGACACCTGAGTAAAGTTAGTGTACTGTTAGTGCTGTGTACTGAAACCCAACACATACATATGGAAGAACAGGAAGAATGAAGTAAAAAACAAAAAACCGTGAGTAACGATAAGAATTAAAACAGTTTATTGTAGTAAGTTAAGCATGCTAACTGTTCATGACCCTGGCAAACAAAATTGTAAATAAAAAGAAAACCACGTGGTTACATCGACCACTGTAGATGCGTTATTATTAATAAATTTTTCATTATAGTTGAAAAAGATGATAATGAGCCTGTAAAACTTGTATGTCTGCACCTGCGGAAAAAAACAGGTCGAAAACAAAGATGATAATCTGAAAAATTAGTAGCGCAATTATTCAGGCCCGAGCCCTCAGTGCTTAACAGTCGCAGTGGCGAAGTCAAATTTCAGTTGTGACATTAAGCAATGTTCACATTTACAAGAAAATGCCACACTTTTCACTTATCACTGTCGTGCAGTAATTCATTAGAAAGGTTGACACTTTGGTAGTTCATTTAAATTAGTCCATAACACGAATCACTGAATCGAACAGTAGCTCAAACTGGTGACAAGAATAATCCACCATACTTGTTGATCATATTACAATTCAATTTATATGTTCATTAATTTAAGTCATAAAGATCAAATTGAAAGTATTTAAACATGATAGTTCTTGAGATTCGTTATCAACGGAGCACATATTCTTGCGTACCGAAGATACATAACAGTCACATGAGTCAACAACGAGAGTGAATCTGATATAAATGTTACTCGTTTACTTCCAAACTGCGAAATGGCAATTTTGGGTCATTTTCGACTACTTTTAGATGGGCCTAAGAGCAAACTGTTATTTTGAAAATTCAGATTCAAATGGCTCTGAGCACTATGGACTTAACATCTGAGGTCACCAGTCCCCTAGAACTTAGAAGTACTTAAACCTAACTAACCTGTGGACATCACACACATCCATGCCCGAGGCAGGATTCGAACCTGCGACCGTAGCGACAGCGTGGTTCCAGACTGAAGCGCCTAGAACCGCTCGGCCACACCGGCCGGCTTTTGAAAATTATGTAATACTTTTGAAATTCGGATACATTGGATTTTATTGATTTTAAAGAACTACAAGAATTGATATGACGTTTATGTATAGAGAATATTACAAGTCAGAAATTTAGAAAAATACATGGGCACTATTTTTGTCCTGCAGTGTGAATCCCCTCGTTTACATGTATGAGCGTCATATTACAATTCATGGTGTTGCACAGCTACCGTGTCCGCGAGTGCACTAATTAAATTTTCGAAGCTATTGCTCGACACAGTCGGTAAAAGAAACAAGTCCAAGTCAGATTGCCTTTCACAATCATAATCTAGTTCTGGCGCAACCACAAGCGCCGGAACGAAGATGCAGAACGCAAGAGAAGAGAAGGCGGTGAAACGACGTCGGCCAATGGCGCGCTGATAAGGATATATATAAATGACCTAGTAGATAGTGTTGGAAGTTCCATGCCGCTTTTCGCGGATGATGACAGAGAAGTTGCAGCATTAGAAAATTGTAGCGAAATGCAGGAAGATCTGCAGCGGACAGGCACTTGGTGCAGTGAGTGGCAACTGACCCTTAACATAGAAACATGTAATGTATTGCGAATGATGATTATATGATAGCGGAACAAACACTGGTAGCAGTTACTTCTGTAAAATATCTCTGAGTATACGTACGGAACGATTTGAAGTGGAATGATCATATAAAACTAATTGTTGGTAAGGCGGGTGCCAGGTTGAGATTCATTGGGAGAGTCCTTAGAAAATGTAGTCCATCAACAAAGGAGGTGGCTTACAAAACACACGTTCGATCTATACTTGAGTATTGCTCATCAGTGTGGGATCCGTACCAGGTCGGGTTGACAGAGGAGATAGAGAAGATCCACAGAAGAGCGGCGCGTTTCGACACAGGGTTATTTGGTAAGCGTGATAGCATTACGGAGATGTTTAGCAAACTCAAGTGGCATACTCTGCAAGAGAGGCGCTTTGCATCGCGGTGTAGCTTGCTCGCCAGGTTTCGAGAGGGTGCGTTTCTGGATGAGGTATCGAATATATTGCTTCCCCCTACTTATACCTCCCGAGGAGATCACGAATGTAAAATTAGAGAGATTAGAGCGCGTACGGAGGCTTTCCTGCAGTCGTTCTTCCCGTGAACCATACGCGACTGGAACAGGAAAGGGAGGTAATGACAGTGGCACGTAAAGTGCCCTCCGCCACACACCGTTGGGTGGCTTGCGGAGTATAAATGTAGATGTAGACCGCATCACGACAGGAGCGGCCTTTATGAGAGGAGAATATAAGCACCGCTAATGCCAGTCTCGGCCGCTCAGTATCGGCTCAGTATTCGCAGAGTATTAGGACGGTATACGGACAGGCCTAGCCGGGAACGCTACGATATCGTTTATTAGTGATCCACAAATTGTGTATCAAACTTGCATGAACAGCACATCGCTTGCGACACCATTGTTATTTCAAAGTTTTGTCAATCCGCTTTATTGAAATAAAACTACTAATGTTTTTGGCTTGAATTATTGTATAGCATTCCGAGAACGCAGCATTCCTTACGCACCCTATAAGCAACGAGTGGGCAGGACCGCACAAATCTAGAGCGCGTGAAGAGTGTCAGTATTGCAAAAACAGGGCAACGGGCGTAATTCGATGCTGTATGACAGCACCCAGAAAATCTACATCTACATCTGCATCCATACTCCGCAAGCCACCTGACGGTGTGTGGCGGGGGGTACCTTCGGTACCTCGATCGGTTCTCCCTTCTATTCCAGTCTCGTATTTTTCGTGGAAAGAAAGATTGTCGGTACGCCTATGTGTGGGCTCTAATCTCTCTGATTTTATCCTCAGGGTCTCTTCGCGAGATATGCGTAGGAGGGAGCAATATACTGCTTGACTCCTCGGTGAAGGTATGTTCTCAAAACTTCAACAAAAGCCCGTACCTAGCTACTGAGCGTCTCTCTTGCAGAGTCTTCCACTGGAGTTTATCTATCATCTCCGTAACGCTTTCGCGATTACTAAATGATCCTGTAACGAAGCGCGCTGTCCTCCGTTGGATCTTCTCTATCTCTTCTACCAACCCTATCTGGTACGGATCCCACACCGGTGAGCAGTACTCAAGCAGTGGGCGAACAAGTGTACCGTAACCTACTTCCTTTGTTTTCGGACTGCATTTTCTTAGGATTCTTCCAATGAATCTCAGTCTGGCATCTGCTTTACCGACGATTAATTTTATGTGGTCATTCCATTTTAAATCACTCCTGATGCCTACTCCCAGCTAATTTATGGAATTACTTCCAGTTGCTTACCTGCTATATTGTAGCTAAATTATAAAGGATCTTTCTATGTATTCGCAGCACATTACACTTGTCTACATTGAGATTCAATTGCCATTCCCTGCACCATGCGTCAATTCGTTGCAGATCCTTCTGCATTTCAGTACAATGAATACGTTACAGTACGGTGTAATAGCATGCAACATCCGAGCTGTGCCGCTCCAAGGCGCTCTAGAGCTGATGGGAAATGCAGAGGCACAGGAAAACAGTTCACCTGCTGTAATGACTTTAAATTCTGACTTTTCAGACATCTCTTCCTCAGTGCATTGTCATTCCATCTGCATCACCAATCCCGACGGAACGACCGTTTCGCTAGCTACAGGTTAACTGTACCAACGAATAGTGATGTGCTGCTCACAGCTTATTTCAAGACCAGCTACGATTCTGCAGGCTAGCGCCGTGGGGGGAGGGGGAGGGGTCTTCACACTTCATCGTCCCACGCTGACGTCACACCTGTGACTGGTAGAAGATGCGGACCTGCCGTTCCTTCCTCTGGTAAATAGCCTGAGCGCAAGCTGCCATCTTCTACTTGGTAGGTGGGCGCCCGAGTGCCGTCTCCCAGGCTGTTTGTGTACCACCTTGTTAGCTGTACACTGTGTGTGCTGAGGGACCCCACGGGCTCCACCTCACGACAACCACCATCCGGAAGATGATGTGGGAATAGGTTCAGGCAGGCGTCCCTATTCGAGAGCACTGATGCCATCGCGTCCACCAGCAGGCCACCCCGCTGCCCCCCCCCCTCTCCCCCCTCCATCCAGCTCCATACCGCACCACCTCGCTGTCGGTCAGTGTGCCTGACCTGCCGCAAACTACGCAAGCTGCCGGGCTTCTGTGTCGAGCAGCTCTCGCCAACTCCTGAGCGAGCAGTCCGTTCTGTTTCCTGAAAGACTGGAACGCTCACCAGCCCTTGGAGCTCGGCCTCCGACACTTGTAATGCACTGATTCACCTGTCCAACCTCGACGCCAACTGACCTCTTGATCCGAGGGTTTGCCGTTACAATATGTGACGTCATTAATCAGTAAGTCAATCGGCGCTATATGTTTTTTGGATTTTCCCCAGTATATTTAAAGTAACAAATGTAAGTAATTGAAGTCTGGAATCTAACAGTAGTCTTGACGAAACCTGCGATAGGAACTTTAAGTTTAATTTTTTTGTGAAGATAATTAGTTTACAATAACTTCAAATGCTTTATAGGAAAATGAGAATCCTCAACTTTCCGTTGGCGTTGCTCATCTTTCTCAAATATAAGTATTAGTCCATAGTTTTTTCCTGTGACGAACTGCAATGCTAACTTTAGTTAACTACAACTTTTAACTAATAGTGCCTTGATGAAAACTGATTACACAAACGGAGTCATGTTGTTTGAAAAAATAATATGAGTAATAAATAAAGTAATTCCAAATAGGATTTTAAGATTGTTTTATTAATTACTACATGTCAACAGGTAAAAGTTTTGAACATAAGATGAAGTTAAGCGAAAAAAATGGTTATTTATGGCACTAGCAAACGTAGCAGATGGAAAGAATCAATGTGCTTTTTCGCTGCCCCGCCTCGAAAAACATCCCGTCGTGATTATCGAAATGGCTGGCACGCAGTGGTTTCTTCATCTGAGGAGAGATGAGGAAGTCAGTGGGTACCGTGTTGGGAGAATACAGGGTTGAGGCAAATTTTGGTAGCCTAAGAAAAGCAGCACGTGTTTCGTGCAAAATGCGGCGATTCGTCTTGACAACACCACGCAACCTCGTCAAGAGATTTAGATTCTGTGGTTCTGTGAGGATTTTCCTGTTACAAGAAGTCTGTCAGCAGCACACATTGGCACACCCAAAAAAAAAAAAAACAAAAAAAAAAAAAGAAACACTCAGCTTCACTTTACCCGACGATGGTTGGGTCTTCATCTTTTTCGGCTGTGGTGAATCTACATGCTTCCACGATTTGCTTCGCTTCTTTGACGGGGGGTCATAGTGATACACCCTGCACTCGTCCATGGTGATTAAGTGGCTAGAGAAGTCACCTGGATTGTTCTGACGTCTGAAAAAATTCCGCTGTTCTTCGCTTTGGTAGCCTCTTTTTAGGGGTGTGAGAAGTCGCGGAACCTAGCGAGCGACTATCTCTGTACTGTTCAAAATGTCGTTCCAGATGCTGAAAACTGATCCATGACTCACTTTCACCTTTTTCCATGGCCGAGCGGTTCTAGGCGCTTCAGTCTGGAACCGCGCGACCGCTACGGTCGCAGGTTCGAATCCTGCCTCGGGCATGGATGTGTGTGATGTCCTTAAGTTAGTTAGGTTTAAGTAGTTCTAAGTTATAGGGGACTGTTGAACTCAGATGTTAAGTCCCATAGTGCTCAGAGCCATTTGAACCATTTGAACCTTTTTCCACTACCGCCTCGACTGTGATACCCGGTATTTGAGCACAAGTGCCTACTTTCGAGATTATCGATAATTACAGGTAAGATGGCCTGGTACTTCTTTCCGCGATATGGAGACTCGTGTGACCACATTATAAGCGCCAACGCCACCTAAATTCTGTGTCATACCACGGTGAATTTTTGCCTTACGCTTCCAGGAACTCAGCATGGGTTGTCGCAGCGTTGTTTCCCTTCAAATGCAGGAAACGTGTTCCCGCAGCAACACTCCACCTCATTAATGGCTTGCGCCATATTGTTTTGGGTCCTTCAGCCCCGTGTTGCGGTACTGTGGCATGGAGGTTTCAGTCTGTACCAGGATGGCAGACATGTACCTTGAAACAAACAAAAATTAATTGCGTAACTTTGTATTTTTGAGATGACAATGCACAGTTTATGGTAATCCCTTCCATACGTTCGTTTTACATTTCTTGTTGACTGTGACTGCGGTCCCACTCACTTGAGTACTGTCCACTGTGGGCGGTACACTCGTTCTGAAAACATCCCCATTCTTAGACGAGGCACAGTTTCATGGTATCGAAAAACTGAATCGAAGTCTGCCATTTACTATATCTTCAAATGCACGCAGGTGTGTACTCCACTACACTCCAAAATGTGGCTTGAAGAGTATATGAAGAAAATGCGCTTTGAAGACTGTAGAATTTTGGAGAGAACAGAATACACTTCTGAACGTTAGTGTATGGGGTATATGGGGTATACCATCACATAGATAATATTGTGGGTAGAGCAAACCAAAGACTGGCGGAACACTTAGTCGGTGCAACAGGTCTACTAAAGAGACTGCTTACACCACGCTTGTCCGCCCTAATCTGGAGTACTGCTGTGCGGTGTGGGATCCGCATCAGGTGTGTCTGACGGATGACATCGAGAAAGTACACAGAAGGGCAGGCCGTTTTGTATTATCGCGAAATAGGGGAAATAGTGTCACAGACTTGATACGTGAATTGTAGTGGCAATCATTAAAACAAAGGCGTTTTTCGGTGCGACGGGATCTTCTCATGAAATTTCAGTCACCATTTTTCTCCTCCGACTGCGAAAACATTCTATTGGCACCCAACTTTTTTTTGTTTTTGGTCATCAGTCTACTGACTGGTTTGATGCGGCCCGCCGCGAATTCCTTTCCTGTGCTAACCTCTTCATCTCAGAGTAGCACTTGCAACCTACGTCCCCAATTATTTGCTTGACGTATTCCAATCTCTGTCTTCCTTTACAGTTTTTGCCCTCTACAGCTCCCTCTAGTACCATGGAAGTCATTCCCTCATGTCTTAGCAGATGTCCTATCATCCTGTCCCTTCTCCTTATCAGATTTTCCACATATGCCTTTCCTCTCCGATTCTGCGTAGAACCTCCTCATTCCTTACCTTATCAGTCCACCTAATTTTCAACATTCGTCTATAGCACCACATCTCAAATGCTTCGATTCTCTTCTGTTCCGGTTTTCCCACAGTCCATGTTTCACTACCATACAATGCTGTACTCCAGGCGTACATCCTCAGAAATTTCTTCCTCAGATTAAGGCCGGTATTTGATATTAGTAGACTTCTATTGGCCAGAAATGCCTTTTTTGCCATAGCGAGTCTGCTTTTGATGTCCTCCTTGCTCCGTCCGTCATTGGTTATTTTACTGCCTAGGTAGCAGAATTCCTTAACTTCATTGACTTCGTGACCATCAATCCTGATGTTAAGTTTCTCGCTGTTCTCATTTCTACTACTTCTCATTACCTTCGTCTTTCTCCGATTTACTCTCAAACCATACTGTGTACTCATTAGACTGTTCATTCCGTTCAGCAGATCATTTAATTCTTCTTCACTTTCACTCAGGATAGCAATGTCATCAGCGAATCGTATCACTGATATCCTTTCACCTTGTAATTTAATTCCACTCCTGAACCTTTCTTTTATTTCCATCATTGCTTCCTCGATGTACAGATTGAAGAGTAGGGGCGAAAGGCTACAGCCTTGTCTTACACCCTGCTTAATACGAGCACTTCGTTCTTGATCGTCCACTCTTATTATTCCCTCTTGGTTGTTGTACATATTGTATATGACCCGTCTCTCCCTATAGCTTACCCCTACTTTTTTCAGAATCTCGAGCAGCTTGCACCATTTTATATTGCCGAACGCTTTTTCCAGGTCGACAAATCCTATGAAAGTGTCTTGATTTTTTTTAGCCTTGCTTCCATTATTAGCCGTAACGTCAGAATTGCTTCTCTCGTCCCTTTACTTTTCCTAAAGCCAAACTGATCGTCACCTAGCGCATTCTCAATTTTCTTTTCCATTCTTCTGTATATTATTCTTGTAAGCAGCTTCGATGCATGAGCTGTTAAGCTGTTTGTGCGATAATTCTCGCACTTGTCAGCTCTTGCCGTCTTCGGAATTGTGTGGATGATGCTTTTCCGAAAGTCAGATGGTATATCGCCAGACTCATATATTCTACACACCAACGTGAATGGTCGTTTTGTTGCCACTTTCCCCAATGATTTTAGAAATTCTGATGGAATGTTATCTATCCCTTCTGCCTTATTTGACCGTAAGTCCTCCAAAGCTCTTTTAAATTCCGATTCTAATACTGTATCCCCTATCTCTTCTAAATCGACTCCTGTTTCTTCTTCTATCACATCAGACAAATTTTCACCCTCATAAAGGCTTTCAATGTATTCTTTCCACCTATCTGCTCTCTCCTCTGCATTTAAAAGTGGAATTCCAGTTGCACTCTTAATGTTACCACCGTTGCTTTTAATGTAACCAAAGGTTGTTTTGACTTTCCTGAATGCTGAGTCTGTCCTTCCGACAATTATATCTTTTTCGATGTCTCCATATTTTTCCTGCAGCCATTTCGTCTTAGCTTCCCTGCACTTCCTATTTATTTCATTCCTCAGCGACTTGTAATTCTGTATTCCTGATTTTCCCGGAACATGTTTGTACTTCCTCCTTTCATCAATCAACTGAATTATTTCTACTGTTACCCATGGTTTCTTCGCAGCTACCTTCTTTGTACCTATGTTTTCCTTCCCAACATCTGTGATGGCCCTTTTTAGAGATGTCCATTCCTCTTCAACTGTACTGCCTACTGCGCTATTCCTTATTGCTGTATCTATAGCGTTAGAGAGCCTCAAACAAATCTCGTCATTCCTTAGTACTTCCGTATCCCACTTCTTTGCGTATTGATTCTTCCTGACTAATGTCTTGAACTTCAGCCTACTCTTCATCACTACTATATTGTGATCTGAGTCTATATCTGCTCCTGGGTACGCCTTACAATCCAGTATCTGATTTCGGAATCTCTGTCTGACCATGATGTAATCTAATTGAGATCTTCCCGTATCTCCCGGCCTTTTCCAAGTATACCTCCTCCTCTTGTGATTCTTGAACAGGGTATTCGCTATTACTAGCTGAAACTTGTTACAGAACTCAATTAGTCTTTCTCCTCTTTCATTTCTTGTCCCAAGCCCATATTCTCCCGTAACCTTTTCTTCTACTCCTTCCCCTACAACTGCATTCCAGTCGCCCATGACTATTAGATTTTCGTCCCCCTTTACATACTGCATTACCCTTTCAATATCCTCATACACTTTCTCTATCTGTTCATCTTCAGCTTGCGACGTCGGCATGTATACCTGAACTATCGTTGTCGGTGTTGATCTGCTGTCGATTCTAATTAGAACAACCCGGTCACTGAACTGTTCACAGTAACACACCCTCTGCCCTACCTTCCTATTCATAACGAATCCTACACCTGTTATACCATTTTCTGCTGCTGTTGATATTACCCGATACTCATCTGACCAGAAATCCTTGTCTTCCTTCCACTTCACTTCACTGACCCCTACTATATCTAGATTGAGCCTTTGCATTTCCCTTTTCAGAATTTCTAGTTTCCCTACCACGTTAAAGCTTCTGACATTCCACGCCCCGACTCGTAGAACGTTATCCTTTCGTTGATTATTCAATCTTTTTCTCATGGTAACCTCCCCCTTGGCAGTCCCCTCCCGGAGATACGAATGAGGGACTATTCCGGAATCTTTTGCCAATGGAGAGATCATCATGACACTTCTTCAAATACAGGCCACATGTCCAGTGGATACACGTTACGTGTCTTTAATGCAGTGGTTTCCATTGCCGTCTGCATCCTCATGTCGTTGATCATTGCTGATTCTTCCGTCTTTAGGGGCAATTTCCCACCCCTAGGACAAGAGAGTGCCCTGAACCTCTATCCGATCCTCTGCCCTCTTTGACAAGGCCGTTGGCAGAATGAGACTTCTTATGCCGGAAGTCTTCGGCCGCCAATGTTGATTATTTGTTAAAATGTAGGCAGTGGCGGGGATCGAACCCGGGACCGAAGACGTTTTGATTATGAATCAAAGACGCTACCCCTTTGTTTTTTTTTCCCCAAAGCCAAACTCAAATTTCTTTTTCCTTTAAGAACAAATTGTGAGGAATAAATAAGGAAATCCGATTGTACTGGTTTTTCTTTCCAGTAAACAAAAATGAGTCTCGTTCGTCTTGTTGGCGAAGAAGCAATCCTTTGCAACAAAAAAAAGTTTCTCAAAGTCAAAATCAAATTTCTTTTTCCTTTAAGATTAAACTATGAGGAAGAAATAAGGAAAAGCTTTTTAAGTCGTCATGCGACTTGTAGTTAAAGTCTAGTTCTTACAGGAGCTCCTGAAGTGTGTCCGCCTACAGCATGCCAGCTCGTCGAAACGTGTCTTCTCATGGCGTAGGCGTGAGTTCTGGGTAGCAGATCTATTCAGTTCGGTTCGTTTTATACAGTTTTCAGCCTCTCAGGGCTTGGACGTTCCAGCTACTAGGTGGGTCATCGAAAGTGCTCCGTAAGAAATTAGAAAAATATTGTTTATAGCGTGGGTTGCGTATCAGGACGCAGTGTCGTTCGTTGAGATAAGTCCAATATCCTAGCGTAGACTTGTCGCCTGAAGTAAAAAGATAGCGGATCGTGTGGCCACAGATCCAATTCACAGAGTTAGTTTTGGCAGAGGGGTAGAAAGTCTTATCGGGGTACAAAAGCATGTGGACGTCGATCTGAGCCGGTGTCTGGCGAGTAAGAAACGCCAAAATTCGCCGCGCAAGTGTCCAGACGTCGAGCGCTGTGCCACAGTGGAACCGGTGGACATCCGTGTCATCCACGCCACAGTGGGTGCAGAGAGATGAATCGGCGAGATGGATGCGGTGCAGACGATCTCGGCAACATTCACGGTGATGTACCACGCTGATTGAACGTCTGATTCGAGAAAACGCGCATGGATCGCCTTCCATATGTGTCGCCACACGTACTGTGGGTACTTACGTTCGATGGGGTTGGACGGGCGGCACTGTTGTAACAATTCGGAGACTGTTTTCGTGAGGTACAAACGTGTAAGTGGTAAGGACCGGTAGATATAACTGAACTCCAGGAAAAATCGTTGGATGTAATAAAAGGGGGTTGGAATGGTCGATATCAGTACTGGGGCGGACAAGGAGGCCGGAGCAAAGTTGTGAAGCAGGAGGCTAGTAAGGCTCTGCGGGCAACGATGCCAAAGTTTGAGTTGGGAGCTGACGTATAGTGCCTTGACACGAGTCGGCACGTGGATGAGTCCCACCCCGCCACGATCTCGTGGCAGTGCAAGGGATTCATACTGCACCTTGAATAACATCCCCGAGCTGACGAAGGAGCCGAAAGCCATCAACAGTCGTCGCGCCAGGAGATTTGGGACTGGTAGTACTTGAGCCACGTGTGGTATACGGGAAGCATGATACATGTTCACGTATTGCGCGCGTTGGATAACGTCGAGAGCTCGTAGCCGGTGATCTGCGAGATTTGCTCTGATTGTCTGTAGCAAGCGTCTACCATTGATAGTCGCTGAGCGGCGCAGGTCTGCTGTGAAATCAAGTCCAAGACACCGTATGGTGGCGGCGACACTAAGGGGGGGCAGCGCATCTCTCCGGCAAGCCCTCACCAATGAGCAGGACCTTGGATTTTGACACGTTGAGGCAGCTCCCCGACGCTTCGCCGTAAGTCGCCACCCATGTCAGTGCTGCTCGTACTTCATCTTCACTGCGCAGATATAGTACTATGTCGTCTGCGTAGGCTGTACAACAAAAACGGTGGTCTTGCACGGCCATGCCTTCCAAACGTTGGCGCATGCCCTGGAGCAGGGGTTCCAAGGCGAAAGCATACAAAATCGTGGAAAGAGGGCATCCTTGCCGTACAGATCGTGCGATGACCAGGGACGGTGTAAGACGACCATTGTACATGATTTTAGAGGTTGCACTACTCAACAGGCGCATAACCACTGTTACAATACCGCCAGGAAAACCCATATGCTGAAGAACTGTCCGTAAATAGAAGTGGTCAACACGGTCGAAAGCCTGGCTAAAGTCCAGTGAAGCCAAGGCGCCAGGGAGACGCTGATGATGCGCTAATGCTATCATGTCTCTGTAACGGCAAATGGCCGTACGGATGTTGTTGTCGCCTCCTAGGGAAGTCTGGTCGCAGGATGTGACGTAACGTGCGACCTTCTTGAGTCGCGATGCCAGTAGCCGTGTGAATATTTTCATGTCGCTGTTGAGCAAAGTAAGTGGTCGATAGTCCTGGACCCTCGATAATCCGCGCGGTTTATGTACGGGGATAATAATTCCTTCTAGAAAGGCGCTCGGGACCACTGTCCTCGGTGACATCAGCTCTTGTGCGATTGCCGTCCACGTGGAAGCCAACAAATACTGAAAAGTTTTATAAAATTCGATGGGTATACCGTCAGGTCCAGGAGACCTGTTATCGGAACCCGCCTTGATAGCATCTACCACTTCATCTGTGGTTACGTCGTCTTGGAGGTCATGCACTGCATCCTCCGGAAGAGTGTTCGTAGTGAGCTGAGCGACTTCTGTGATCAGTGCTGCAGAATGCGGTACGGCTGCGTATAGCCCGGCAAAATGAGCATGGAGAGCACGACCGATGCTTTGTTGGGTGTCGTGCCGGCGCCCTTCCACATCAGTGAGGACTTGGATCGGAGCTCGTCGTCGTCGTTGTCTTTCCTGAAGGAGGTGGTACATCGACGGACGTTCTTGAGGGATTCGATTAGAAGCTCGAGAACGGACTACAGTGCCTTCCAAGTTACGCCGCATGATCAAGGAGATCTGCGCCTTCGTGCGATGGACTGCCGGGCTGGCGAGAAAGGCATCGTCGTACAGTCACGTAGAATGGTGTAGTAGAAGTGCAGGGTATTAGTTTGCCACGCCTTTAATTCCTTCCCAAAACTCATCAGAGTCTTCCTGAGGGTCGGCTTTGCACAGGAGAGCCACCATGATAAGGTGGAGTCATAGGCTTCTCGACGATGGTGGCAGCGTGCCCACGCTTCTTCGACCATACGGCGACAGTCTGAGGAGGTCAGGTGAGCGACATTGAGTTTCCACAGACCACGACTATGCCACACTTGCTGTCGGGCGAGAGTGACGTCACAGAGGTATGCATCATGGTCTGAAAAGGCCAAGGGCCAGACTTCCGCATGACGTGTGCCATCAGCTAGGGAGCGGGTAACGTAGATGCGATCTATGCGGCTTGACGAGTGAGAAGTGTAGAATGTATAGCTCGGTTGAATTCCGTGGAGCTTCTTCCATGTGTCAACAAGTCGGAGACGGTCGATGACCACTGAGAGAGATGCACAAGGGGAATGTCGCGGGAGTTGGTCCGCGGGCTCTTGTGTCGAGTTAAAATCCCCACCGAGTACCAAATCGTCCTGCGGACCGGTGAAGAGGGGTGTGACGCTTTCGGCAAAAAAAGTTTGTCGGTCATGACAGCGGCCAGTGCCGGACGGAGCGTAGATATTAATAATACGCACGCCGAACAGTGTGAGGGCCATACCTCGCGCAGTGGGGAGGTAGATGACGTCCTCTGCAGGGAGTCCGTCGCGTAGCAGGATGGCGACGCCGCTACCGGTATCGGATGCGGGGGAACATGGGCGTTGTATCCGGTGGGAACTAGGAAGTCAGCCACAAACACCTCTTGTAAGAGTGCTATATCCACATCCGCAGAGTAAATAGTGTCTCTGAACATGGCCAGTTTATGGGGGGCACGAATGGTGGCCAGATTCATCGTGGCGATACGATATTGCTGTGTGCGGCCATCCTCAGTATTTGCAGAACGTGCGGTAGAAGTAGCCGGCAGGTGGAGACCCGCCGGTGGTCCCGCAGTGGTGATAATTACTGGCGGGGCGCCAGCCCCAGTGTCGCCGAGGTGGACTCCTGTGCAGACACGCTGGCAGTCTGTTCCGCTTCTTCTTCAACGTCATCGGCCCAGGAAGCTGATGACGTGGACATGTGACGGTCACGTACTTCCGGAACGGGTGTTGTGGATTCCGCAACATGAGTGGCAGGGGGACCGCCGTCATCATTCGTTGACAACGGCGAGGACACGTCCCTGACTGGGAGAGTAGGCGTCACAGGAGGGGCTCCTGTTGCTGCCACATCGCGTGACTGGACGCAATGTGGGAGATCACCGTCAGACATCAGGTCGACATCTCGTGGGGCCGTCTGAGAAAGGGCGTCATCGGAAGGCGTTCGTCGTCGTTTCCTGTGTTTGCGAGGCGATCGCTGTTTTCTGATGTGGCCTTCTGAATCAGAATGTGGTCGCCCGTCGTCTGACGCCGAACCCGTCTGGACAAAGGCAGACGTCGGCACGACACCGAGGTCGACGTCCATGGTTCCAACAGGAACATCGGTTTCGGTCTGCAAACCGGACGGTCCTGAAGCGACCACTGGAGGTGATGCCGTGCTTGTGTCCTCGGCGCGTTGTGCTGCGGCGGGTGGCGTTGACGATGCTGCTGGCGCAACCGAGATTGGTACGACGGGGTCCTGTGCAACCTTGGCGTAGGTGATGGGTAAGGACGTGACCGTCGAAGCCTGGGTCGCTTCGCGTAACGGCGTCTGTATTAAACGGCGGTGTAAGCATTCGGAACGTACATGTCCCTCCTGGCCACATCCTGCGCACGTTCGTGGCTGTCCATCATACATGACGATGGCCCTCACACCGCCAATCAGCAGGTACGATGGGACATGTTTCGTCAGCTCAATTTTTATTTGCCTGACGCCATTTAATACGGGGTAGGTCGTAAATGTTTGCCACTTCTCCGCGACGTGACCCAAGACGGTGCCATATGGTTGGAAAGCGACAATGACCACATCCTGAGGCACCTCGAACGGGAGTTCAAACACCCGCAATGTCCGGAGACCGAATCCAGCATGGGCGACTGTCACAGCAACCATATGTCCATCAGAGTGTTTAAATTTCAGTCCGGTGGCATGACGGTGAATTATGTCATTGCAAATTTCCTCCGTCGACATCTTGATGTAGACAACACTTCCAGTGATGGAAAAATGTATGCCGATTACGTCCTGGGGGTTCAAACGTAGATCCTCACGTATGAACTGTTCGACTTCGAAAGCTCTGGGTCGTGGATGTTCGGCCTGAAACGTTACTTTGATCGTTGCACGGCGGTACGAGTGCGCCATGGTGTACGTTAGTACTGGACTCGATAGACACAAACACCGCGACGCGGAAGTAAACACCGCCAGGAGCGGAGCGTCACACGGCGCGCGGAGCAGCTCCGCACGCTAGCACGGCTGCGAGCCGACTCGTACCCCTAGACCACATGTGGATCGTTGTACTGGGATACATTTCCCTTGAGGCAGTAATTTTTCAGTTATTCAAGTAAAAACTGACAAAAGTGACCTTCAAATGCGTTTTTCTTGAAATTGTGACTTCCAGCAAAAACACGAGAGAATATGAAAATCTCACACGTGGTTCTGAAGGTGTTGCTGGTTGCATAAAACCGGTGGGTTACATGTTTCATGACATGGCACGTTTACATTCACATTTTTCTATTTTCAGAATTGGTTGACTATTTTAGTGACATAGAGACTTTTTTTCAAGATTGAAGCACATTTTATTTCAAAGTACACATTATTTCATCCAATATACTTGTACAACATTACCTCGTTATCTGCAAAAAATATGAAATTGTAGCTAATACTTGCAAGAATAGTCCATAAACCTTCCTATATCTCATTAAGGCTCACTCATTTCCTTCCCCTTTCCTGCGAGTCAGGAAATGTACTGCGTCCTTCAAATAAGTACCTCCTTAATCCAGTCTCTCATTTCGCTAGGTCCTCTTTATGGCTCTGTTCCCTCAACACTTGTCAGTCCGACATAGATTCTAAAGTTTCCGAAGATTCAAAAACACTTAGCCCTACAGGTTACCTGCGTCTACGCCATCCACATAACTAGCTTATTCACTTGTGTTGTTCCTTAGTGCGCGCTATCACAGCTTTTGTACAAATGTCTGCATGGAAAGTTTTCAAAATATAATATCTCGTAAACCACTCGCATTAGAATACTGCAACAAACACCGCTAACATTCTAATTTACCCTAAATTAATTTGTTAATGCCAATAGGCATTGTTCCATTTGAAAAGTGTATGTTTACACAAAAATACACTTTATAAGTATAATTACAATCTGTTGATTGGCTAACAGTGCGAGTCCCTGACTACCAACCGATTGTGTGAAAACCGGTCATCAATAGTACGTTCCATTTTCGGAATATTATTGCGGTGCAAGTTATAGGTGATTCGTTCTTTTAAATCAGATGCACTGCCAGTAAAATAAACTTTAAAGAGAATACATGCCTCAAATCCACACTAGTTATCTCGAAGTATAACTGACTCTAATTTCCATACTCTGAATTGAAAGTGCGGGATGACCTGACGCAATGTGACGATTTTATTTTAAGTGAAATTTTGTTACGGCGGCTCTGAAGTGACAAATTTCAAAAATCAGCACTCATTCGACAGAATTTCAAAACCTTAATTTCATCGTTAAATTCGCTCTGTATAAAGACAGGATTCGTGATTGGTGTAAAGAATGGCAGCTAACTCTAAATATAGATAAATGTAAATTAATGCAGATGAATAGGAAAAAGAATCCCGTAATGTTTGAATATTCCATTAGTAGTGTAGCGCTTGACACAGTCACGTCGATTAAATATTTGGGCGTAACATTGCAGAGCGATATAAAGTGGGACAAGCATGTAATGGCAGTTGTGGGGAAAGCGGATAGTCGTTTTCCGTTCATTGGTAGAATTTTGGGAAGATGTGATTCATCTGTAAAGGAGACCGCTTATAATACGACCTATTCTTGAGAACTGCTCGAGCGTTTGGAATCCCTATCAGGTAGGATTGAGGGACGACATAGAAGCAATTGAGAGGCCGGGCTGCTAGATTCGTTACTGGTAGGTTTGATCATCACGCGAGTGTTACGGAAATGCTTCAGGAACTCGGGTGGGAGTCTCTGGAGGAAAGGAGGCGTTCTTTCCGTGAATCGCTACTGAGGAAATTTAGAGAACCAGCATTTGAAGCTGACTGCAGTACAATTTCACTGCCGCCAACTTACATTTCGCGGAAAGACCACAAAGATAAGATAAGAGAGATTAGGCTCGTACAGAGGCATATAGGCAGTCATTTTTCCCTCGTTCTGTTTGGGAGTGGAACAGGGAGAGAAGATGCTAGTTGTGGTACGAGATACCCTCGGCCACGCACCGTATGGTGGATTGCGGAGTATGTATGTAGATGTAGAAGGAAGAAACATAAACCCTAATGCGTTAAAATCTGACAAGGTTGTACTACACCAAAATTCTGTGATTTGAATGACTTTTAAAAGGAAAACAAATAATCTAAGACAGAATCGGGCTGTACAGAATAGAATGCAGGATGCTTCTCGCCAGTACCACATCAACCGCCGTGTCTCAGCTGAAGCGAACAGCAGCTTGAAAGTGATAAACAATGACGTGTACGGTCCTTGGCGCTAGAACACACCCAAACTCCAGTTATACACACACAGCGAACATGTCTCTGTAAAACAGCGATTGAATGTAATAACCTCCAACAACACTTTAGTTGGACTTTTCAGGACTGGTACGTACAATGAAGCAGAACTCTCCCAAACCCGGACAAAAATTTAAACGTACTTCAACGGGTCTCAACCTGTTGCCAGACAAATGTGGGCTTAGCGCGCGTAGACGCAGCTCCACCGGAGCTGTTCCAAGTCTCTCGTTTGACAGTGCCCTTATACAAGCAGAAAGATGGACTCCGCGACCTTTAGGGGCTTCTTCAGCAGAAAATATCCTTTGCAGAAAGCCACAGCCAAAGTGCTATCCGACACTAAAGCCGTCGGCACACGGACCGTGCATCCGAACGTTGAGCGTTGAGCGTGCCGAGTTTCTGACGTCATAGCGTGGAATAGCACGTTCGGGAGTCTTTCCGAACGTGCAGAGCAATATCTGGCATGTCAGATAGTCTGAGCGTGCGTCTGAGCGTTGACCAATGAGATGACACAGCGCCTCCTACGTCACACGCACGCCGTCTCCCATCAGTACAGAGTTGTGAGGCGCCATATTGGCGTTCATTTCAAACCTATATGTATATATGCCGTTTCTGAGCACCAGCAAATTGAGAATCACTGAAAAACCCGTTGTTAGTTGTGTGATTCGTTCCAATAAAATTGTGAGGAACATCGTATTCGTGGCAAAAGAATTATTGTAACCTGCGTATTATGAGAGTAGGCTATTTGAAGGCAGCGACACACTGAAGATCCACCAAAAACGCATTGTTCTTGGTACAATTTGTTATAATTAAATTTCAGTTAGTAACATAATTATCTACGATTAACGGTTTTAGCAAGGCGTAATACAATATGATTAAGTACGCCAAGGGTCTTAGGGGTTTAGCGTAATGGTTAGCGTCTCTGTGAAGCTGTTTTTGTTGGGGCGATGGTTCGCGTCTTAACACTACAAAAAATTTTTTCCCTAACATTCGCATTATTAGATTCTGATACTTTATTATTAGTTTAATATAAGTATACGCTATAATATTTGATGTTATGTAAACATAAGTTCACCTTTTTTGAGGGGTGACTTTGTTCGATTGGCTTAATCTACAGGACAGCTTGCGCTACTTGTATAAAGTTATTTTGTTCCTATTTCTTTTACTCTTCGTAATTCACATGTTGCAAGGATTCTGCTACTGGGTAGGAACAGTGATCAAGTCAGCCTGACCCTGGGGTTTTACTAAAATGTGGGAATGATGAAATAATGTTTATCGTATGCAGAGAAGTATTCCAACTTGTACCTCGCTGTTTGTAATGGAACTGTTATAAGCCTGTGTCCTTATTGATTGGACATGGTACTTTACCTTTCGTGGACGATGGAGAAAATGTGCGTTTTAATAGAGCTAACGTGGGAATTTTACGCACGCCAGTTGAGTAAATAGTGTGATTTACGAACTACTAGAAACAACTGCCGCTGGAGTGCGTTGCGATCGCGTATACCACGTTGCGGCCCACGTACCGTATGCACAAGTCGCATCGTTCCTGAGCGTTCAGCAGCACGTTGAACTTGGCACACTCAACGTTAACGTTCGACAGCACGGTCCGTGTGCCGACGGCTTAAGCGATCACCGGCCACCATGCGTTGCCGTGTCGGTCCACTCGCGTCCTGACTCCCAAAGGACAATGCCGAACGGTCGTATTCTCCCTCTTCTGCAGTCGCGGCAGGAGTTTTAGTTTCTCCCGACCACTTTATTGCCCTCTTGCGGTGACCGAGGAACAGCGGATCAAGTTCAAAGCAAAATCTTCGAAGTTAAAAGATCTCTGCGAGCCAATCACGGCTCATTATTGTCAAGCTACTAAAAGAAATTTGCCATAAACTCACGAGGTGTGGTCTCTCATACTGCTCAAATACTTTCAAACTCGCCCTTCATGGCCAGTTGTGGTGGAATGCTTCTATGCTCCCTCTACCCTCCTTAAATTGCCAAGCCTACGATGTCTTGTTGCCGGTTGCGTTATCGCCTTCTGTGTGTATTGTTGACACGTATTAATGATAGGTGTTGTCGTCTTCTAGACCGCGCCTCGTGAACAATTGTTTTCTTCAGTGTCGTAGAGCTCAAAATGAGTTCACACGAATGTGTGGGACTTAACATCTATGGTCATCACTCCCGTAGAACTTACAACTACTTAAACCTAACTAACCTAAGGACATCACATAACACCCAATCATCACGAGGCAGAGAAAATCCCTGACCCCGCCGGGAATCGAACCGGGAACCTGGCCGTGGGAAGCGAGAACGCCACCGCACGACCACGAGCTGCGGACCAGTTTTAACATTCCCGACTTTGATGAAATTGTTAGTTGGCCTATGGAAGAAGGTGTCAGTGATATAAATCAAGAAATAAACGAAAAAGACGACGATTTTACATTAGCCAGTGATCGCAGTTCTGCTACAGAACAAGAGTATCATTCAGAGGAAGAAGTTCAGGAAAGTTGTTCAAATGGTTCAAATGGTTCTGAGCACTATGGGACTTAACATCTGAGGTCATCAGTTCTCTAGAACTTATAACTACTTAAACCGAACCAACCGAAGGACATCACACACATCCATGCCCGAGGCAGGATTGGAACCTGCGACCGTAGCAGTCGCGCGGTTCCGGACTGAAGGGCCTAGAACCGCTCGGCCACCACGGCCAGCAGGACAGGTGTTATGGGAATCTGTCTGTTTATTCAATGAAATACTTAAAGTGTCTGTTAAAATCGAATGGTGATAAGAAAAATGTAGTTCCCAGCAATGAATGTTAATTTGACAGACTTTCTTTGTGCACCCATCGGGTGGAATTTTTATGCGTAAATTTAAACCCTGGAATTTAGTTTTATTTGCAAATTTATTTGCTACAATTATTGTATAATTTTTCAGAATGTAAAATTCAGTACTTTGACAATCCATTTATGTGCACTATTTAAAAGAACCACACGAAATTATGCGCTTTTGTGTGATAGATACTAAAATGCTGCAGGCTTTGTTTAGTACAATAAAATAAACTAGAAGCATTTAAACAACATTTAAAAATTGCAAAAATAAATGTTATAGCATAAATTAAAAATTTTAAATGATTCTCGGTTTAAACATAAGGGTCCCAGAGACCCCATCTCGTAGTACACGTTTCAGAGAAGGCACCTCGCGAGTTAAGGGTTAAGGACAATGGGCAGTTTACAAAGCTGCATGAATAAGAGTCGTACGAAATAAAGAAAAAAAGCACCGTCCGGACAGAGCTTGAAGGCCCAACGGTACCGACCGGCCGCCCTGTCATCCTCACCCCTTAGGCGCCACTGGACTCGGATACAGAAGGGCATGTGATCAGTACATTGTTCTCCCGGCCGTTGTCAGTTTCCGTGACCGAAAGAGTTGTAGATAGACTTAAATATATAGATGAAGTCTTTGATTACAAATACAAGAAGCTGACTTAATTGATCAATGTGATAGCACTGAAATGAATATCGAAGCGTGTGTTAATTGTTCCACTTCTAGAGCTTGTTGGACAGGCAGTCACTGCTCCGCCAACATGACAAAATCACACGTAATCAGTATTGAAATATATGACGATTGAAGACGAGCGAGAGAAGCGTTTTGCTAAAGGGTAATCCAACGGCAACAAAACTTTTACTCTTACCTGAGTGGCAGCATGGATGAAAATTCTGGAAATTTCTGGTAAGTTCCTATGGGACCAAACTGCTGAGACCATCGATCCCTAGGCTTATACTAGTTAATCTAACTTAAGCTAACATATGCTAAGGACAACACACACACACACACACACACACACACCTGCCCGAGGGAGGACTCGAACATCCTATGGGATGGGGGGGGGGGGGGGGCGAACCGTGGCAAGGCGCCAGAGACCTCGCCACTACACAGCTTGGATGACTTTGTGTTTTGGTTGCGGTCGTACTTTCGAGCTATCAACGAAATGTTCATCAATCGAGATGTTGTGATTAACGAACAAAAATACGTTGTAACGGTATACCCCATGAAAACCGGCAGCCCTCCATGAGCTCTTGGGGCTTCAGCACACTAGAACTCTGCTAAAGTGTGACGCCTAACTGTCGATCCATATGGGCTGGATGCTGGCTACACCTATCATAGAGATAACCGGTGACCCCTCCACAGCAGTAGGGCGGAGGAGACAAGGTCATTAGAGACGGGACACAAGCTCGGATTAGGAAAGGATGGGGAAGGAAATTTGTCGTGCCCTTTCAACGGAACCGTCCCGGCATTTCCCTGAAGCGATTTAGCCAAATTACGGAAAACCTAAATCAGGATGACTGGACGTGGGTTTGAACCGTCTTTCTCCTGAATGCGAGTCCAATATGCTACTCATTAGATGAATTTTTTGATATAGTAAGTAGGTATTTTCCCCACCCCAAACCAAAAATAATTAAAATACATTAAGTGTCATGTAATATTTTGTGTAATGTAATATTTTGTGTAATGTAATATCTTGGATGGACACCTTTTATCAACCTGACATGTTCCACATCATTACGAAGTGTCGTATTCATGATCTATGGAACAAGTACTAATCTAATCTAATCTGTGCCGACGAATGCACCACTTCGCTCGGTCCCACAATGGTCCAAGAAGTTAGAATCCCACTGCTCACAATGTGTGTGATGCAAAAGTTCTCGTTCCAAAAACGACAGATCAAAATGGCACTACATTTTATGACCGAGCTAACTGTGTGTTTTGCAGCAGATGTGGAAGGAGCCCTCTGGAATGTTAAGTTGCCAGACACGTCGTCTTCTGATAGCGTGCTTCATCTTTTGCGTGAAAGCGCTCGAGTTAAAACATACATTTGGTTTTAATGAAAATCGCCATCTTGGCGATAATGAGTAACTTTTTATGAAAACTATGTGTTGATTCATATAAATCAGGAAAAAATAAGTCTGTATCTATATATCATACCATCGTTATCTATGAGCAATTATCACCTATCGGCTGCTCTTGCGTCACACATAAAACTGATATGACAATTTCCACACTCATTAATTACTAAAATTTCTTCTCAGACCTCGTTATTATACCGAATTTCCACACTCATTAATTACTAAAATTTCTTGTCAGACCTTGTTACTATACCGAATTTTCTGAGTTAATTTTTAGCCTTTCTTTACTCTAAGAAATTACAAATTTTGAAATCTGGACATTTCGAGTGAGCGCCTTTCATATATCGCCAGGCTTCCTCCACACTCGCCGCTTATCACTTGTTTTGATCAGTCGCGCAGCGCTTCTTCCTGCTAGTACGAGGTATCGTAGCCAAAATCTAGAGAGTGTAGGACTCTCTTAGTGAGAGCTAAGGGCGTTGACCATCTTCGGCCAATGAGAACCTATCGTGGCAGAATTCGTTCTGTTCTCGCCACGTTTCGACAGACAAACCTGAGTTCCTTTGTGCACGTCGTCGCCACGAGCGTTATGGCATACTAAATGGTCTCAGAAATTCTGTCTAGTGTGAATATAAAGACATTTGAACAGCAAACATCGGAACCCGGTATTATCGCAGCGTCCTGCTAGCGTTGCCATCGCGTTAAGTCGTACCGTTTCGTGAGATGTGTGCAAACCTCACATGCAAAATATCCTTACTAGCATTCTGTTTGATTCAGAACACGTAGTGATCTGAGTCAGTCTCTAGATTAGGTATCTGTAAACTCAAGAGGCTTACAAGTAGCCATTTACACTTATTCCCGGTTTTCAGGTGATTTATAGTATTATTTCCTTTGTGAATCTGAGATGTTACTTTGGAGGCGCTTTCAAGTATTTTTACTCAATGTACAGACTGATCACAAAGTCCCATTACCCGCTATTTATTATACAGACATTAATGAATTGTCGTTTCTTATTGTTGCAACCCGTGGCTGGTCAATCCACTTATGCCATAGTGAAATGGATCGTAATGAGCATGTGGGCTCACGAACGATCCCGCACAGGAAAATCAATGAGAGTTATTCAGCACGATTACATTGTAAGTATTCAGAAACCTTCCCCACCAAACCACCAATTTTAGGGTGGGAAAGAAAGCTCTCTGCAACTGGTTGCATAAAATATTTTTCAATAATTTGAAGATAAATTAATTTAAAGAACGCCATTTTTCGTTCCAGAGGAAGTTTATTTTCTTTTGTGACTGAGTTTGCAGTAAATAATTACAGCTATGCCAAGTACGCTCAGGTTGCAGTTCCTTCCTTTTATGCAATCTACATCTGCTTCTACATATATACTCCGCTAGTCACCAAGCGGTGTGTGGCGGAGGGCACAATTTGCGCCAAAGTTGTATACCCCCCGCCGGCCGCGTTGGTCTAGCGGTTCTAGGCGCTCAGTTCGGAACCGAGCGACTGCTACGGTCGCAGGTTCGAATCCTGCCTCGGGAATGGATGTGTGTGATGTCCTTAGGTTAGTTAGGTTTAAGTAGTTCTCAGTTCTAGGGGACTAATGACCACAGACGTTAAGTCCCATAGTGCTCAGAGCCATTTGTATCCCCCCCTCTGTTCCACTCGCGGATCGCGCGAGGGAAGAACGACTGTCTGAACGCCTCAGTACGAGCCTAATTTCCCTTATCTTTGAATGGTGATAATTGCGCAATTTGAAAGTTTCTGGTAATAATATATGCTCTACATCCTCGGCGAAGATCGGATTTTGGAATTTAGTGAACAGGCCCTTCCGTTTAGCGCGTCGTCTATCTGCAAGTTTATCCCACTTCAAACTTTCTATGAGATTTGTAACGCTCTCGCGATGGCTAAATGTACCAGTCATGAATCTGGCAGCTCTTCATTGGACCTTCTCAATCTCTTGACTCAAACCCAACTGGTAAGGGTCCCATACAGACGAACAATACTTTAAGACTGGACGAACTAACGTATTGTAAGCAATTTCCTTTGTTGAAGGACTGCATCGCCTTATGATTCTACCAATAAACAGCAAACTAGAGTTTGCCTTACCTGTTACTTGTGTAATCAGATCATTCCATTTGAGATCATTTCGAATAGTCACACCCAGATACTTGACGGATGTTACCGCTTCCAAAGATTGGGCCTTTATTTTGTACCCGTACATTAATGGGGATTATCACCTTGTTATACGCAGTAGGTTACACTTGCTAACACTGAGAAATAACTGCCAGTCATTACACCACGCATTTATTTTCTGCAAATCTTCACTGATTTGTTCACAACTTTCGTGTGATACTACTTTCCTATAGACTGCAGCATCATCGGCAAACAGTCTAATGCCGCTGTCAATGCCATCAACCAGATCGTTTATGTAAATCGTAAAAAGCAGCGGACCTATTACTCTGCCCTGAGACGCACCTGAAGTTACGCTTGTTTCTGTTGAAGTCACCCCATTCAGGACGACATACTGCTCTCTGTCTGTTAGAAAACTTTCTATCCAACCGCATATGTCATCGGATAGACCGTAAGCGCGGACTTTTTGTAGCAAGCGACAGTGCGGAACTGAGTCGAACGCCTGAGGTGAGTGTCTCTCTCCCCATTGTCCGATTCCGAACGATTAGGAACACGGTCAGAAAGATTAACATTACTGGTGATTGCTTTCAGTCTGTAGGACATTAATATTATTAATAATAAAATTGATGTTAGAAATTGAGTAACATATTGCGCGACACTGTTGCACCTTCTTAGCGGCTCAGGATCGCTAAGTTTTGCTTTTTGAAATGAAAAATAATGAAAGTCTCCCCTTCTGTGCAGTATGTCTATATCCGCATCGTTCCATTAATCTGAAAACATCGCAATATTCTATCGTCTTGCAAAATTTTCGTAAAAACGTTGTTTGAGCCAGGAATCTGACGGTTCATAACTATTTTTTCCACGTATAAAATTTATGCAGTGTGGTGTAAATTTCACACCTTGTTTTCACACAGTCTTTACAGTACCTTAGGAAATATACCTACTGTTCCGACTAAACTAGAAATAGAACTATATCGCCGCGTGGTTGCCCTGAGTGACAAGTGAACAACACTCTCTGTGGAGCTGTTCAGCTGCTTGTTTGTGGGGAAGTGAGACGTGATAACGAAACTTTTGGAAGATCCGCTGCATGAGAGAAACAAATGGGACATTGAAGTTTTTAATCGGGTTTAAAGGAACTTGCTAGACACCGGAGAGGGGGGCGAACAGCCTTTTATGGAAAGTGCAATGGTTCGCCGAGCGTTTACGGCCGCGGCTCTGCGGACGACTGCCGCCGCCGAATATCTGAGATTTGATGGATGCGCATAAAGTTCGCTTTGCGAGCCATAACTTGCAAGACTATAAACGTGTACGGGGCATTATCTGTTGCTGTCGCAACAGTAAAAATCGGCGTTACGAACTCGGGCTTTAAAATCGCTGGCCACGTCCGTGGAAATAAAACCAGGCGGGTGGGTAGTATCGGAATATGGAGGGAACAACAGGGTCGTGGCCGGGAATCGACGCTGGGATGTCGGCGTCGGCGGTGGCGGTGGTAGTCAAACCGGTTACGCCGATACGAAACCAGACGAGGATGCCGGCACGTAATGTGGGCCGGGTGAATAACTGATTGTCGAATAGCGTAGCCGTGAACGAGAAATTTACAACAATGTTTACAAATATGTATACCGAGATAGCACATATCATATGTTTACCCAGTATCCTCCCTTTCATTGACACACGGATGCCTACAAATGTGCGCAAGTTAAAAACCATTGAATCTTTGCAGTATGGTTTAGTTGATAGGGAAGTCTGGGGTCAACTGTTAAATAATTCAATTTCTTTTTAAATTAAAAGATCTATTACGGTAAAAATCTGTGTAATTTATTGAATGAAATCCTCATTCGTTTGCAATTATTCCATTGCTAATGTTCTATGGTGTTTTATACATTATGTAGATTTATAATTAAAACTGTGGTGTGTTATATTTGTTTCCATTTGCCATTCGATTTAACACACGTGGGAATCGATTGTAACTTATACGAGGAGCTGTCAAATGAGAATCTTAAAAGCATAATTAAAAATCGAAATTTCTCGCAATTGTTCTGTAAGTTGGCAATACTGCTACTGACGATGTAAGGAATGGCCACAGATGGCAGCGTACTATAAGACAAGCGAAACGCGGCCACAACACAAGTTCAAAATGGCTGCCTCGCTTGCCACATGTACCAAGGAAGAACAGCATTCTCACATGAAGGTCCAGCATGGTGATGCCTGTCTATCACTGCTGCAAGCTTGTGAATGGAGCAGAAAGACCGGAAATGGCGTGATTCAATGACAGACGCTCAGCATCCTGGTCATGCACACCGCGTTGTGACACCTGAGTCTATCCCAGCAGTTGACGCCATTGTGATGAAAAATCGCCGGGAGACGATCCATGAAATAGCCATAGATATGAAAATTACTCACAGCTCAAACTACCACATCATTCATGAGGTGCGTAACTCTCTAAAAGTGTCCGCAAAATCGGTGGCACGGCACCTTACCCCAGAGCCGAAAGAGCGATTCATTGATGTTTGTGAACACTTTTTGCGGTGCTTTGACGCAGAAGGTGAAGGCCTCTTCGAAGGAATCGTTTATAGGAGACGAAAACCTGGATGCACTACCACCATCTTAAACACCTTGAATATGTTGTGCACTGCACTCATTCCTCTCCTGATTTGAGAATGAGAGTACTTAGCGACTTGCAACAAACTTTACACATAATTTCAAACCTTTACGAAACATTTTCTCGCTAATACCCCGCACAAAATGATGAAAGGAAAGAAGTTTATCGTTTATTACACTTCGGCTGTTCACACAGTAAAATTGTAGCCATCTGGCTTGATTTTCTAATCTATCACTTCATTACCAGTCACTACATTCGCAATTCATTTTGCAGGCACACAACATTGAATGTAAACGCGAAATTATGTTATTGTACGAGACGTAATCCAGGACATATGATGTCATAAACATTGAGATACATGGTAAACTGACTTTTGTTTGAAACGTAGCTCAAATTACCTATAATATACTCACCCATTGTTTGATAATGAAAACACTTGGGATTTACAACGATCTTAAATGAACGTAATTTAAACATTTTTCTAAACTTTCTCTGCTCACGCACTTAATGTCAAATATGTAACACATTAAGCAATTTCTAAGGTAATCAGACACTTGAAGCTGTTTTGTACGTGGGAGATGGAGTCCTTAAAGACTCAGGTGAGTGGGATTTACCGGTAGGTACTGTTCAAACAAGATGAAATGTGTGGAGACGAACACAAAGCCAATTCGTTTCCGCTGGGGATCAGTTGTAGAATATTTCCCACCATATTAAAACCCTGCCATACAAAAAATAAAATTGCACCGTACATGAAGTGCATCTAAAAAAACTAAGATATATTTTCACATTTAATTAAAATAAATTGCCTTACCTGGAAGTCAGTAGAAAAAATATTTAAGAAAAAAAATATTTAAGAAAATTTAATTTTACATAAATCACGAGTAGCAAGTTTCGCTCTCACACAACCAGCTCCCAAATGATAGTCCACCTGCTTTGTTCTCTTGGTTATGGAAGACAACTGAAGCCTATTACTCCCTCTGGGAAATTCTACGAACTGCGGTTGCAGGTAAATTTGAAATGTTACAATCTAATGCTGTTACTTTTGACCACAGCTCCCCTATTTCTTGAGCTCTTGGTAGTAAACAATTTTTTTTCTTCAACAACAAGCTATCTTCGACCATGTGACTTTATTCAAAAAGACAAAATTGTTTTACGAATGCTTCATGTCTGTTTTTCGGACATGTCGAAAGAAGAGACCTTCCCCGCGGAATTCGCAGCTGTCGTACATATTATGTAAATTGAAGGTGGACGGGAGAGAAAGGAAAGGAAAGTAATTATTGATGTCAGCTGCATCAGGACTTTATGCAGAATCAACAAAAATTAGCATCCAAGTATCACCTATCATTGATAGTTACACATAATGCTTCCTCTTTAGTGACTGTACCTGCGTTACGTGCCCCTTGTTCTGAGCGTCAGGAAGAAATTTAAGAAAAAAAGTATAAAATGTGAAATTAGGATATAAAAAATTGTTGATACGTATCATGAGAGCTTGGTGGTGGTTTGTCGGCTATGTTTTCGGTTTCTTTTCCTTTCTCTTTTTATTTATTATTCTGTTATCACAATTAAATTTTTCTTCCATTTGCGCCTTATATTACATGATGATGTGACTATGGTCTGCTGAAGTTTCATGATGATACCAAGTCACTCTGATAATAAAAAAAAGAAAGATGGCACAGTGGTTAACGCAAATGCCTTGTTAAGCAGGAGATCCCAGGTTCGAGTCCCAGTCTGATACAGACTTTTACTCATTGCTGCTGATTCCGCATAATGTCTCAAAGCAGCTGACATCAATAATTCCTTTCCTTTCCTTTCTCCCCCCCCCTCCCCCCCATAATAAAATTGTTTATTTGAGCACATCATGCTGCCCTAGGCATGGGCGGGTATGTTACTGCCTTCCTGCAACCCTAGTATAAAATACATTAAGAACATTTCTTTTCTCATGTTTTTTGTTTATGTAAATAAAGTCTTATTGTCGCTCGGCAACTCAGAGGTTATGAGCCAGACCAGGGATCCGAAGGCTTGTCCTACGATTTTTATGTCTCACATACCATTTCTTTCACCGCAGCCACCGCTTGCTGATGCAAAAAAAAAAAAATGCCGAGTCGTTTCCTGGTTCGTAATCAACGGTAAATTGTAGTTCCTCCCGTATCTGGCTGGGATCATAGGAAAGCAAGTCCATACCACATCCACTTGGACCATGCCTAGTAAAACACAGTGGTGTCGAAAACAACATAAGGTCTATAACAATTTTATTATTTTAAATAACGTCATATGAGGACGGTGAAAAAACAATTTTGTTTAGTACCTATTTAGTACTCATTAATTGGTCCTAAACGATAGGAATGGATATACACTCCTGGAAATTGAAATAAGAACACCGTGAATTCATTGTCCCAGGAAGGGGAAACTTTATTGACACATTCCTGGGGTCAGATACATCACATGATCACACTGACAGAACCACAGGCACATAGACACAGGCAACAGAGCATGCACAATGTCGGCACTAGTACAGTGTATATCCACCTTTCGCAGCAATGCAGGCTGCTATTCTCCCGTGGAGACGATCGTAGAGATGCTGGATGTAGTCCTGTGGAACGGCTTGCCATGCCATTTCCACCTGGCGCCTCAGTTGGACCAGCGTTCGTGCTGGACGTGCAGACCGCGTGAGACGACGCTTCATCCAGTCCCAAACATGCTCAATGGGGGACAGATCCGGAGATCTTGCTGGCCAGGGTAGTTGACTTACACCTTCTAGAGCACGTTGGGTGGCACGGGATACATGCGGACGTGCATTGTCCTGTTGGAACAGCAAGTTCCCTTTCCGGTCTAGGAATGGTAGAACGATTGGTTCGATGACGGTTTGGATGTGCCGTGCACTATTCAGTGTCCCCTCGACGATCACCAGTGGTGTACGGCCAGTGTAGGAGATCGCTCCCCACACCATGATGCCGGGTGTTGGCCCTGTGTGCCTCGGTCGTATGCAGTCCTGATTGTGGCGCTCACCTGCACGGCGCCAAACACGCATACGACCATCATTGGCACCAACCATCATTGGCACCAAGGCAGAAGCGACTCTCATCGCTGAAGACGACACGTCTCCATTCGTCCCTCCATTCACGCCTGTCGCGACACCACTGGAGGCGGGCTGCACGATGTTGGGGCGTGAGCGGAAGACGGCCTAACGGTGTGCTGGACCGTAGCCCAGCTTCATGGAGACGGTTGCGAATGGTCCTCGCCGATACCCCAGGAGCAACAGTGTCCCTAATTTGCTGGGAAGTGGCGGTGCGGTCCCCTACGGCACTGCGTAGGATCCTACGGTCTTGGCGTGCATCCGTGCGTCGCTGCGGTCCGGTCCCAGGTCGACGGGCACGTGCACCTTCCGCCGACCACTGGCGACAACATCGATGTACTGTGGAGACCTCACGCCCCACGTGTTGAGCAATTCGGCGGTACGTCCACCCGGCCTCCCGCATGCCCACTATACGCCCTCGCTCAAAGTCCGTCAACTGCACATACGGTTCACGTCCACGCTGTCGCGGCATGCTACCAGTGTTAAAGACTGCGATGGAGCTCCGTATGCCACGGCAAACTGGCTGACACTGACGGCGGCGGTGCACAAATGCTGCGCAGCTAGCGCCATTCGACGGCCAACACCGCGGTTCCTGGTGTGTCCGCTGTGCCGTGCGTGTGATCATTGCTTGTACAGCCCTCTCGCAGTGTCCGGAGCAAGTATGGTGGGTCTGACACACCGGTGTCAATGTGTTCTTTTTTCCATTTCCGGGAGTGTAGTTTAAATGGGTCCATCAGTCTGCGATCCACACCACGTGACGATCACAGTATTGATGCCGAACGCTCTTTTTCTAGTAAAAGTTTAAAACTCTAAATTTTGGTAATTTGGTTCCATGTATTACGCAAACAACTATTTTTTTGTACTTTAAACATGTTTCAGCACATCTGAGCCATAATTGGTGCGTATTTTTAACCAGGCCTATAAAACTCAAATGATATCACGAACAATTGTTGGAACCAAAATTAGGCCTAAAAACTTTTTACATCTACTGTGATCATTACGTTATTGTCCACAAAGTTTGGTTCTGTAGGACTTCCTTTACATCTATATCATACTTCACAAGCCACCTAATGGTGTGTGGTTGAGGGTAATTTCGGTACCACTATCTGACCTCTCCAACCCTGTTCCACTCGCGAATAGTACGTGGGAGGAATAACTGTCGGTAAGCCTCTGCTGCTCGGGATTAGCCGAGCGGTCTGGGGGCTGCAGTCATGGACTGTGCGGCTGGTCCCGGCGGAGGTTCGAGTCCTCCCTCGGGCATGGGTGTGTGTGTTTGTCCGTAGGATAATTTATATTAAGTAGTGTGTAAGCTTAGGGACTGATGACCTTAGCAGTTAAGTCCCATAAGATTTCACACACATTTGAACATTGTTTTTGGTAAGCCGCTGTATTGATACTAATCTCTCGAATTTTCTCCTCGTGGTTTATACGCGAGATGTATGTGAGGGAAGTAATATGTTGTCCGACTCCTCCTGAAAAGTGCTGTCCCGAAATTTCAATAGCATCTCTCTCCGTGATGCACAACGCCTCTCTTGTAACGTCTGCCAGAGGAGTTTGTTTGGCATCTCCGTGACGCTCTCTCGCCAGCTAAACGATCCCCTGACGAAACGCGCCGCTCTTCATTGGGTCTTCTCTATCTCCTCTCTCAGTCCTATCAGATAGATGAACAATAGTCAAGAATCGGGCAAACAAGCGCCTTATGAGCCACTTCTTTCGTGGATGCCTTAAACTTCCTTAGGATTCTTCCGATGAATCTGAGTCTGGTGTCTGCTTTTCCCGCTATCTGTTTTATATGGTCATTCCGCTTAAGGTCGCCCTGGATAGTTACGCCTAGACATTTTACGGCAGACGCTGTCTCCAGCTGTTTGTCATCAATAGTGTAGCCGTACAGTAGTGGATTTCTTTTCTTATGTATATGCAATATGTTACATTTATTTACGCTCAGGGTCAACTGCCAGAGCCTCCACTAATCATCAATTCTCTGCAGATCGTTCTGCAAATTCATACTATCTTCTGGCGTTGCTACTTTGGCATAAACAACTGTATCATCTGCGAATAGCCTTAAAGAGCATCCGACGCTTTCTACTAGATCATATATATATATATATATATATATATATATATATATATATATATATATATATATATATATATATATATATTGTAAACAGCAACTGTCTTATCATAATTACCTGTGGTACTGCGGATGTTACCTTTATAGCTGTCGATTTTTTTCCGTTAAGAGCGACTTATTTAGTGCTACCTGCAGGAAAGTCTTGAATCCAATCGCAAGTCTGCTCCGATACAATGTAAGCTCGTATTTTTTTTTCATTAAACGGCAATGCAGGACGGCGTCAAATGCCTGACTGAAATCAAGGAACACGGCATCAACTTGAACGCCGTTGTCCACTGCGCTGTGGATCTCATGGAGGAACAGGGCGAGCTGAGTTTCGCAGGATCTCTGTTTGCGCAATCCATATTGATTTTTATAGAGGAAATGTTCGTTTTCCAAAAACGTCATAATTCTTGAGCATAAAACATGTTCCATAATTCTACAACAGTTATATGATATAGGTCTATATCATATAGCTCGCAACTGCGAAAAAAGACTGGTTTTGTGAAGTTAGTTGGCGAGCTAGAAAATTATTATCTTCGAACATAATTTCGGGGCAAGAAAATGCTCGTGACTACATTTTCATTTAAAAAAAATATTTTCTTGCAAAACATAACCACAACTTGGCTCTGTCACAGATGTTCACTAATCTTTTGCGAAGTATGGTTTGCTGTTTTCTTTTTTTGTTTTTGTTATTTACACAGAAGGGAACTTATTCTCTGATCATAATTTGTACTTTAATCCAGTTTCTAAATTAACATCGGCATTATTTTATTGGTGGCAACGGCCTTGCCGCAGTGGATACGCCGGTTCCCGCGAGATTACCGAAGTTAAGCGCTGTCGGACGTGGTCGGCACTTGGATGGGTGACCATCCAGGCCGCCATGCGTTGTTGACGTTTCTCGTCGTGCACTCAGCCTCGTGATGCCAACTGAGGAGTTACTCGACCGAGTAGTAGCTGCTTCGGTCAAGAATACCATTATAACGACCGGGAGAGCGGTGTGCTGACCCCACGCCCCTCATATCCGCAACCTCCACTGAGGATGACACGGCGGTCGGATGGTCCCGGTAGGCCACTCGTGGCCTGAAGATAGAGTGCTTTATTATTTTATTGGTAAACAACGGTCACTGTTGTTGTATTTCCATGTAACGTGTACACCCTTAATGGTTCATAAAAGGAGGAAGGGAATAGTTGGAAAACACTGAAAATGGTATATAATGATAGAACAAATGTTTTATCAAGAATAACTTCCATGGTACTGGACCAACCGTTGAGGGGAAAGTTATAAGGGAAGGTATAGGTTGTAATATATCGAGCAAATAGACTTAGGTGACATAAGTCATGGGATACCTCCATACATCGTGTCGGATCTCGTTTTAGCCAGCAACTCGACAGGTCATTGACTCAACAAGTCGTTGGAAGTCCCCTGATGACACACTGAGCCATGCTGCCTCTCTAGTCGTCCATAACTGCTGAAGTGCCTTGTTGAGAACTTGGGTCCATGGCTTCGTGGGCTCTGCGCCACACTCAAATCCTACCAACAGCTGTTACAAACTGAAATCGGGACTAATCTGACCAGTCCACGGTTTTCCAGTGGTCTAAGGTCCTATCGACATGGTCACGAGCCCAGGAGAGGCGGTGCAGGCACTCGCGTCAGTCGTCTGCTGCCGTAGCCCATTAACGCCAAATTTCTCAGCACTGGCCTAACGAGTACATTTGTCATACATCCCACACTGATTTCGGCGGTGATTTCACACAGTGTTGCTTGTCTGTTAGCACTGACAACTATAAGCAATTGCCGTTGCTCTCGGTCGTTAGGTGAAGGCCGTCGGCCAGTACGTTGTCCATGGTAAGAGGTAATGCCTGAAAACTGGTATTCCCGGTACACTCTTGACACTGCGGATCTCGGGATATTCAAGTCGTTAATGATTTCCGAAACGGAATGTCCCATGTGTCTCGCTCCAGCTGCCTTTCCGCAGTTGTTGACTTCCATTGTGTGGCCATAATCAAGTTGAACGTCTTATCACATGGATCACCTGAGAACAAATGACAGCTCCGCCAATCCACTACTCTTTTATACCTTGAGTATGCAATACTGACGCTACTGATTTTGGGTACACAACGTTCAGCCGAGGGTAGCCTTCACTGATGCTGAGCGACACTAAAGGAAATAGAATAAATGTATAGAGACCTCAGCTAAAGTGCCCAGAAACCAGACACTCTCATACGAAGTTACGTGAGCTATACCAACGCTAGTACTGTGTGAGGTGTAGAGTGTTCGAAGGAATTCGATTAAGCCGGGTAGAGGGTACTAACTCAAGATACCGATGCGGGTGACAAAAGAGGGAGGTCACGGTGAAACATTATCTCACGGCTGGCGCCGTCAGTTTTTGATCGTAGCACGACGTTGCCGCGTCCGCAGTCTGAACGAGAAAGTGTCCAATGGTGGTGAACGGCTAAACTATTAACTGCAAGACGGAAGGTGCCAATGGTGAAATGAGTACATATCGAATCTGTAACTGAATTGCGGCGGTCGAACCTCTTATGGCTTCGAAGGGGTCACCCTCTCCCAAGAAATATGACTGTTACCACCTCACGTGGAGGGGCATTGGCGAAAGCCTACCTGCTGCGTCACAAGCAAATCACGAGCTCTTTTACAGAGGGAAGATTCACATTCTTCCGGAATGCGCTCCTAACTGTGTTCCTATGCCTTCAAGGGGAAAAGAAGGAATCGTTTAAAACTTGAAGAGTTTTTAAGAGCTGCTGTCATTTTGAACTAATTAACAACTTTTCTCCACAGGCTAAATTCGTTTCTAGATGTCAGCTCTGCAGTATTTTAGGAATAATTACAATGCTAATGTTTTGTCTTTGGACTCTTGTTTATGAGTTAGATGGCAATCGAATTTAAAGGAATTCCAAATGGAATTACATTAAAAATATGAGTGAACCGGCCGGAAGTGCATTGCCAGAGATCGCATGAGCATTCATTTCTATTGGTTCTTTTCTGGCCTAAGTGGGCGCGCATGCTCATCCCGAACAAATGGCGTTACGGTATGGACTGAAACGTTACATCTGCAAGTAGTACGTGAAGGGATAGAGCTGGTCTGAAGGTAGCTAAGTAGCAGCTGAAACATATTACAGAATTTGAGTACTGGTCTCTAGCTTCTCAATAAAACTGTTACACAGTTTCGCATCGTTTTTTTCTTTCTGCATGGCCCTGTCTTTCTCAGAACAGTTCCATGTGGTCAATGAGTTGTCATTGATCCCTTTGTGTCTGCAGTTGCTTTAAGATCCTGTACAACTCTGCAATTTATTGAGGATACAATAATAGAAAAAACGGGAGTGTAAACGCGCTGAATAATTTGAGTAAGGATGACAATCGTAACATCTGTCGCAAGTTGCTTAGTCACATCATTTTGACTAAAATCAGGGAGCAATATACTGTGCCTACACGCGTAAGCGAGCATTGATAAATTACGTTCGGTATTCTGATGCCAGTGTCCCATAAAGTCTAACTTTGTACTGATTCTTCCAGCAGTTTTCCTGGATGCTGTAGAAGCTAATGTCTTTTCATCACCCGTCCCATTTCCTGAGGGAAGAAGTCGTGTAGCTTTCAGCCAAGCTTCAGCCCCACTTCGGTTGCTTGTGTGTCATTTACGTTGCTTATTTATTGAAACAGCTTCTCACTTTGCCTCAACAGGGTGAGAGGAACAAGGCCCTTTGGTTTTTACTTGTGCATGAAGATCTGGTTCATTCATGCGCAAGTAAAAATCAGGTGTGGTCGCCAGGAGCCGAACGGACGCAAAGTATCAGATCACTGAGGCAGTCTCCTGCTTCTGTTAGACGTTTTCAGCCTACCGTTTTCCAAGTCAATCCTTTCTAGAATCTCTTCATTACATACGTTATCTGTCCACTTGATTTATTAACATTCTCCTTTAGTGCCACATATCATATACTTCTAGTTTTTTCGTTCGTTTTTCCCTCAACTCTTGCAGTGACTGAGCCAAAGGCTGTGTGACACTCCTTTTCCAAAACGTGTATGAGAGGCTGAAGCTGAACTCATTCTCTTTAAAAATATAACTATTGTTGTTATTTACTTACTTACTTAACGCTGGATGGCAAGTTACTATGAATCACTAAAATTACAAAATCGTCAAAGTTGCACAGAAGTTTGTTTTCATTTAAATGGCGACCAGTTTGGGACCTTTGTAGTCCATTATCAAGCCATCAACATACGTCCTACATACCACCACAATGTGTTGCTTGCATGAGTGGTCGGATGCAAGCTACAATTTGCGCACGGCTGTCCAGTGTGGCACATACGGGTTCGCCGTTATTTAAACTGTATTCTAAGATAAGTCGTAGGATAAGTATTGCCCCGTGTGTTCATACGTTTCTTGGGACTCAAACCGATCTTCCCCGAGGTGGGCTTCTGCCAGTGTTTCCGTTCTTATGTAGGTAAATTGTGCCACTGTTTTGCAACCATGACTTATTGACTATCGTTATTTGACACTATTAATACCAGTCTTTCTTGTAAATGGAATTACTACATTTTTGAAGTTTGAGGGCATTCGCCCTACTCGTACATCTTGCACATCAGATGGAAGAGTTTGGTCATAGCTGGCTCTCCCAAGGCTGTCAGTAGTTCTGATGGAATGTCGTCTACTCCTGGGGCCAAGTTTCGACTTAGGCCTTCCAGTGTTCTGCCAAATTCTCCTCGTGGTGTCACACCTCCCATCTTATCTTCGCCCACGTCCTCTTCCTTTTCTACACTCCTGGAAATTGAAATAAGAACACCGTGAATTCATTGTCCCAGGAAGGGGAAACTTTATTGACACATTCCTGGGGTCAGATACATCACATGATCACACTGACAGAACCACAGGCACATAGACACAGGCAACAGAGCACGCACAATGTCGGCACTAGTACAGTGTATATCCACCTTTCGCAGCAATGCAGGCTGCTATTCTCCCATGGAGACGATCGTAGAGATGCTGGATGTAGTCCTGTGGAACGGCTTGTCATGCCATTTCCACCTGGCGCCTCAGTTGGACCAGCGTTCGTGCTGGACGTGCAGACCGCGTGAGACGACGCTTCATCCAGTCCCAAACATGCTCAATGGGGGACAGATCCGGAGATCTTGCTGGCCAGGGTAGTTGACTTACACCTTCTAGAGCACGTTGGGTGGCACGGGATACATGCGGACGTGCATTGTCCTGTTGGAACAGCAAGTTCCCTTGCCGGTCTACGAATGGTAGAACGATGGGTTCGATGACGGTTTGGATGTACCGTGCACTATTCAGTGTCCCCTCGACGATCACCAGTGGTGTACGGCCAGTGTAGGAGATCGCTCCCCACACCATGATGCCGGGTGTTGGCCCTGTGTGCCTCGGTCGTATGCAGTCCTGATTGTGGCGCTCACCTGCACGGCGCCAAACACGCATACGACCATCATTGACACCAAGGCAGAAGCGACTCTCATCGCTGAAGACGAGACGTCTCCATTCGTCCCTCCATTCACGCCTGTCGCGACACCACTGGAGGCGGGCTGCACGATGTTGGGGCGTGAGCGGAAGACGGCCTAACGGTGTGCGGGACCGTAGCCCAGCTTCATGGAGACGGTTGCGAATGGTCCTCGCCGATACCCCAGGAGCAACAGTGTCCCTAATTTGCTGGGAAGTGGCGTAGGATCCTACGGTCTTGGCGTGCATCCGTGCGTCGCTGCGGTCCGGTCCCAGGTCGACGGGCACGTGCACCTTCCGCCGACCACTGGCGACAACATCGATGTACTGTGGAGACCTCACGCCCCACGTGTTGAGCAATTCGGCGGTACGTCCACCCGGCCTCCCGCATGCCCACTATACGCCCTCGCTCAAAGTCCGTCAACTGCACATACGGTTCACGTCCACGCTGTCGCGGCATGCTACCAGTGTTAAAGACTGCGATGGCGCTCCGTATGCCACGGCAAACTGGCTGACACTGACGGCGGCGGTGCACAAATGCTGCGCAGCTAGCGCCATTCGACGGCCAACACCGCGGTTCCTGGTGTGTCCGCTGTGCCGTGCGTGTGATCATTGCTTGTACAGCCCTCTCGCAGTGTCCGGAGCAAGTATGGTGGGTCTGACACACCGGTGTCAATGTGTTCTTTTTTCCATTTCCAGGAGTGTATAATACTGCCTCCAAGTTCATCTTCCTTGTATAGATCCCCTATATACTCCTTCCGCCTTTCAGCTTTGCTTTCTTTGCTTAGAGCTGGTTTGACATGTGAGCACGTGATATTCATACAGCTGCTTCTCTTTCCTCCTAAGATCTCCTAAATTTTGCTATAGGCAGAACCCATCTTTTCGGTAGTCATACTTGTTTCTGTAGCCTTGCATTAGCTGTATCCATTCCCACTTAGCTATTTTATATTTTCTGTCAGTCTTATTTTAGACGTCTGTATTCTCTTTCATCCGTCTCATTTTCTGGATATACTTTCTCTTGTGGTCAATTAAAATATTCAAATGGGTAGGAAAACACCAGTTGGAGGGATGAAGGAATGGTGTGTGATGGATCTGTTCATGTGAAGGAATTAAATAAAAATGTTTTAGTCTTCCATTAACAAACTTTGTTCCTGATCTATATTAACGACATAGGAGACAATCTGAATAGCCGTCTTAGATTGTTTGCAGATCATGCTGTCATTTACCGTCTTGTAAAGTCGTCAGATGATCAAAACGACTTGCAAAATGATTTAGATAAGATATCTGTATGGTGCGAAAAGCGGCAATTGATCCTGAATAAGGAAAAGTGTGAAGCTATTCACATGAGTACTTAAAGAAATCAGGTAAATTTCGATTACGCGATAAGTCACACTAATCTGAAGGCTGTAAATTCAACCAAATACTTAGGGATTACAGTTACAAAGAACCTAAATTGGAACCATCACATAGATAATATTGTGGGTAGAGCAAACCAAAGACTGGCAGAACACTTTGAAGGTGCAACAGGTCTACTAAAGAGACTGCTTAAACGACGCTTGTCCGCCCTCTTCTGGAGTATTGCTGTGCGGTGTGGGATCCGCATCAGGTGGGACTGGCGGATGACATCGAAAAAGTACAAAGAAGGGCGGCTCGTTTTGTACTATCGCCAATTGGAATGGCAATCACTAAAACAAAGGCGTTTTTCGTTGCGACGGGATCTTCTCGTGAAATTTCAATCACCAGTTTTCTCCTCCGATTGCGAAAACATTCTGTTGGCACCCACCTACATAGGGAGAAATGATCATCATTATAAAATAAGAGAAATCAGTGCTCGCACAGAAAAATTTAAGTGCTCGTTTTTCCCGCGTGCCGTTCGAGAGTGGAACGATAGAGAGACAGCTTTGTTGAAATGGTTCAAATGGCTCTGAGCACTATGGGGCTTAACTTCTGAGGTCATTAGTCCCCTAGAACTTAGAACTACTTAAACCTAACTATCCTAAGGACATCACACACACCCATTCCCGAGGCAGGATTCGAACCTGCGACCGTAGCGGTCGCTCGGTTCCAGACTGTAGCGCCTAGAACCGCTCGACCACTCCGGCCGGCTGGAGGCCCTCATTTTAGCAGTTGGGCATAGGAATAGAAAGTTTGCTAGCAGCGTTATGCCGGGAGCACAGCTTCCAGGCGCTATGTGTATGCACCTCACCATGTGTGGCGGGTTCTGGCCTTAGCTTGGGCCGGGTAACAATCGGGGGTGGTTACTTCACGGCACCCGCTGTTGAGTTGGTAGCAAGAACAGAACAAGGCGGTGAGGGACCCGCTCGGTGATCACATTCGAACGGCGGAATTAGAAAGCCGGGCCTCCATCGTCTAGTGGTTGGGAAAGCAGTTCTCCACTTACTTAGCCTGTCTCAGTCGTCGCCTCTAGGAGTTCGTCCAAAGCTGCGCCAACGTGTGCGCAGCTTTTCCATATGAGAGGAATCCAACTGGTGTCCCTTGTAATCTCCCATCTCCTTCTTACTTCCATATATTGTCTACATTAAACAGTGTCCAGACCAAGTAATTAATAACTAAAGTCTTTTATGAAGATTTGAGATGGCGAATATTACAATAAACTTTCATGTTTACTTAGCTTGCCATGTTGAGATGGCTCCAGTTTTTCTTGTCTAGGGGTCTGATTCTTGAAGCTGAAAATCTCACCTCAGTTTCTCACCGTTGGTGTGAACTAAATACATTTGTAGATTGTTGTCGCAGAATTTTTTATGTAAATATATTTACCACTGTTTTTTCACATTTTAGTATTCATACAGTATTTTGATTTTTCACATTAACAAAGCCGAAATTACATTTATCGCACCTATTATACAAAAATACGTCCGACCACATCAGAGTCAAGCTTACGACTCCCACACTCTGCGGAAATAACACTATTCCAAAGGGTTTACAATTTTTCTTAACAAATGAGTTTCTACTAGCTTCCATTACATTATTAACTTCGATTATTATTTCATAAATGAATCCAGAAATAAACATAGTAAACAGTGCGGGATTACGTAATTAATAATAGAAATTTTAAATGTGCAAATATCTCGTAATTTCAATTGTCTCTAAAAACTCATAATTTTAACTGTACATTCAGAACTAGTACTTATCGATTATGACATCGAGACGTAAAAAATTTTATAAAGTATTTCCTTTTCGTAAATTTTAGTTTGAAATATAACATACTGTGTATAAAATTATATGAAAGTTTTCAGAAAAGCAACTGACCTGTCCAAAATTCGAAAAATAGTACTGGTATAGACAACTTCTGTTGAGGAAAGGTGATGCTAGAGGACGATGTCCCGTTACACCTTCCATTATACTCTACATTCTCAATCAGGCCTTGCTAGATTGCTATGTGGCTACTAGCCATATAATTTATATAAACGATTTAGGAGACAATATGAGTAACAGTCTTAGATTGTTTGCGGAGGATGCTGTCGTTTAGTATTTAGTGAGGGCGCCAGAAGAGCGAAACGAATCGCAGAGTAGTTTAGACAAGACATCCGTATGGTGTGGAAATTGACCTTAAACAATAAAGAGTGTGAGATCCCCGCATGAATACTAATAAAATAGCCGTTAAATTTCAGGTACAAGATAAATCAAAAAAATTTAAAGGTTTTAGATTCAGCTATATACCGAAGAATTACAGTTACGAAAAACTTGAATTCGACCCATTAAATAGAAAATTTAGTGAGGAAGGTGAACCAAAGACTGTGTTTCATTGGCAGAACACTTGGAAGAGGCAACAAATCTACTAAAGAGGCTGTCTACGCTGCGCTCTTCCGTCCTTTTCTGCAGTATCGTTGCGCTTTATGGGATCCATGCCAGATAGGATTGACGGAGGAAATCGAAAACGCTCAAAGAAGGGCAGCTCGTTTTGTAATATCACGAAATAGAGAAGAGAGTGTCTCGGATATAGTGCGAGAGTTGGGGTGGCGATAATTAAAGGTATCACTAATTTTCTCCTGCGCGTGAGAAAATATTTTGTTTAGACGCACCTACATAGCGACAAATGACCATCGTAATAAAATAAGGGAAATATGAGGTCGAGAAATGGTACGAACCGATTCAGTGAACCCTCTGTCAAACATTAAAGTATGAGTTGCAATGTAGTCATGCAGGTGTAGATAAAATATGCGGTTCTGGTGGGCCCAATGCCACTGTGCCCTGACAAAGACGGTATCAAAAATTCCTTTTTTCTCTTAGAGATATAACATTTTAATTTTGAATAACTGCGGATGGAAGGAAAGAAGTTATCCCGCGTTTGTCATGGTGAAATGGAGAGTCATTCTCATGAAAAGTGAACGGCAAGAATCTCACCTGCAAGTAGATGAGTAGGTCTAGTCTGCTTGTGCAACGAAGGCATTAGAACTGAAGGAAATACTAACTCTCAATATAAAAAGGATTAGTATTATTACTTCATCTGTTGCGTAACTGAGTGTTCATTTACATTGCTATAACAACAAGACATTCAACGATATTATACAAACGTAGGCACAAAGGTAAAGTGCTCAGAACAAAGATGTACAACGTCGCTGATCTTCCAAAACCTCCCCACCTTGGTCAACTTCTACAGGGACGAACAGATCGATTGACCCGGTAACATCTCTTCCATTCGGGATAACGAAGGCGACAATTCCAAGTACTCCGTCTCGACCTGTTCGCAGTTCTTTCACTCTTGCTCGTCTCCACATGTGGCAGTGAAGTACGTCCTCTTCAAGAAGTACGATATCTCCAGTCCGGACCTTTGGTGGTTCGTCAGCGTTCTTAACGTGATGGAAGGTCCGAAGGAGCAATAAATACTCTTTACTCCACCGCTTGCAAAATTCGTCGGATATCTTCTGCAGCTTAAACTACCTTTCCATATCTGTTGATTTTGGTGGCACGGAACCCAAGGGTAGATGGTAAGTCTTCCTCCTACGAGAAAATGAACTGGATGTAAGAACTTCGTCCTCAGTTTGTGTGACTGGTCTTAAGTTGATGGTAGCTTCTGTAGTGTAATTCGTAAGCCTTCCTCGTCCGCCGCGCGGGATTAGCCGTGCGGTCTAAGGGCACTGCAGTCATGGACTGTGCGGCTGGTCCCGGCGGAGGTTCGAGTCCTCCCTCGGGCATGGGTGTGTGTGTTTGTCCTTATGATAATTTAGGTTAAGTGGTGTGTAAGCTTAGGAACAGATGACTTTAGCAGTTAAGTCCCATAAGATTTCACACACATTTTGAACTTCCTCGTCCGTACTGCAGCGGCCCGGTACCCTGGCCGACGCATCGTTTAGTTGAGCCAACCATCCGCTTCTACCATCCTCTCCACCAAACCGCTCGTGGCGCCATGAACTTCCATATGATACCCTTTTCGTGCGACGAACTGCCGTGTTTTGTCAGCAGGGGTAGTGGTCCATATTTCTATTATCTCCCCGTTAGCTGCTTGGAAAGACTGGGCGTTATTACTACACACTGTATGTGGAATACCACGCCGATCTATAAACCTCTGGAAGGCCAAAAAGAAACAGTCCGTTGTCGAGTTGGTTGTTAGTTCCAAATATACAGCTCTAGTTACGGTAGAGATGATTAATACAATACAACACTTAATTATATGCTGCCTAATTAAGGGTCTAGGAGCCCCGCGAAATGAATTCCAGAAACTTGAAACGGCTTGTGTGGTTTCAATCTATTGGGGATGGGAGGTGGGGGTGGGGGATGGGGGGGGGAGGTAAGTGGCGCTACCTTTTTGCTGGCCAGCGGTGCTATGTGCAGTTTCACAGGGGAGACATCTACGTAGGACCGTTTCTATTAAACGACCGGTTTATAGTATCCCGAATGTTTCTCTTAGTTGTAAAAGAACCATTCGTACTCCTTGGAGGTGCAGATTGATTTGCATGTACATGATCAGAAGTTTGGTGAAGCGATGGTTTCCTTCTGGAGTTATGGGATGACGTTCTTTGAGAGGCCCTCAGCGGCTTGCAGGCGATCTCCCAAATCACCATTGAGTTATGGGTTGAAGCACTTTATGTAGGGTGTGCTAGGGAATGGAAGACCTTTACTAAGGACGATGATTTTCTCGGTGTAACATTCTTGTTACACAGTTTTAAGCCAATAAAGACCAGCTTTTGCTATCGCTCCTTTAATGAATTTTTCGCAAGTGTCCTTTTTCTGAAGGAGTTTTTTAAGCTTCCAAATGTTCAAATGTGTGTGAATTCCTAAGGGACCAAACTGTATAGGTAATGGGTTCCTAGACTTACATACTACTTAAACTATCTTTTGCGAACAACAACACAGACACCCATGCTGGAGGGAGAACTCGAACCTCCGGCGGGAGGGGCCGCGCAGTCCGTGACAGGACGTCTCAAACCACGCGGCCACTCCGCGCGGCTTAAGCTTCCAATAAGAGCTGAATCTGTTTACGTCTATGAGTGATTGTGGAGATTGAATGAGTAAAGTCTGAGAAGATTTATCAAACTCCCTAGATTCCAATAATGTTTTAAATGCAATAGATGTGTGATGATTGCATCAGATGTCTAGTATTCGCAACATCTGAGATGTGGATCCTCTTGAAACTAAGTCCACTGAGTTGTTTTCGCCTGAACAAGGTCTCCACTGAAACGATGTAGTGAGTGTTTCTATTTCTGTCGCTCTGTTGCATACTAACTTTTAAGAAGCGGCGAGGTTCAAATGATTCAAATGGCTCTGAGAACTATGGGACTTAACATCGGAGGTCATCAGTCCCCTAGAACTTAGAACTACTTAAACCTAACTAACCTAAGGACATCACACACATCCATGCCCGAAGCAGGATTCCAACCTGCGACCGTAGCGGTCGCGTGGTTCCAGACTGTAGTGTCTAGAACCGCTCGGCCACTCGGACCGGCAAGTGGCGAGGTGATCCTTGATCCATGACTAGAGTGGAATCAGTGCAAAGTGCCGCTCTACTAAGGTCAGAGGTTGTGACCTTGCAATAATAATGTGGTTCCTGTCAGCGCTGCTAGCAGTTCAAGCCGAGGAAGTGTTATTTTCTTCACGGGTGCTAACCTACTTTTACTACACATTAGCTCCGAAATATTATAGCTAGAAGTGATATACAAGAGGGTATCATATGCCCGCTCGGATACATCACAGAAAACTTGAATATACACTCCTGGAAATGGAAAAAAGAACACATTGACACCGGTGTGTCAGACCCACCATACTTGCTCCGGACACTGCGAGAGGGCTGTACAAGCAATGATCACACGCACGGCACAGCGGACACACCAGGAACCGCGGTGTTGGCCGTCGAATGGCGCTAGCTGCGCAGCATTTGTGCACCGCCGCCGTCAGTGTCAGCCAGTTTGCCGTGGCGTACGGAGCTCCATCGCAGTCTTTAACACTGGTAGCATGCCGCGACATCGTGGACGTGAACCGTATGTGCAGTTGACGGACTTTGAGCGAGGGCGTATAGTGGCCATGCGGGAGGCCGGGTGGACGTACCGCCGAATTGCTCAACACGTGGGGCGTGAGGTTTCCACAGTACATCGATGTTGTCGCCAGTGGTCGGCGGAAGGTGCACGTGCCCGTCGACCTGGGACCGGACCGCAGCGACGCACGGATGCACGCCAAGACCGTAGGATCCTACGCAGTGCCGTAGGGGACCGCACCGCCACTTCCCAGCAAATTAGGGACACTGTTGCTCCTGGGGTATCGGCGAGGACCATTCGCAACCGTCTCCATGAAGCTGGGCTACGGTCCCGCACACCGTTAGGCCGTCTTCCGCTCACGCCCCAACATCGTGCAGCCCGCCTCCAGTGGTGTCGCGACAGGCGTGAATGGAGGGACGAATGGAGACGTGTCGTCTTCAGCGATGAGAGTCGCTTCTGCCTTGGTGCCAATGATGGTCGTATGCGTGTTTGGTGCCGTGCAGGTGAGCGCCACAATCAGGACTGCATACGACCGAGGCACACAGGGCCAACACCCGGAATCATGGTGTGGGGAGCGACCTCCTACACTGGCCGTACACCACTGGTGATCGTCGAGGGGACACTGAATAGTTCACGGTACATCCAAACCGTCATCGAACCCATCGTTCTACCATTCCTAGACCGGCAAGGGAACTTGCTGTTCCAACAGGACAATGCACGTCCGCATGTATCCCGTGCCACCCAACGTGCTCTAGAAGGTGTAAGCCAACTACCCTGGCCAGCAAGATCTCCGGATCTGTCCCCCATTGAGCATGTTTGGGACTGGATGAAGCGGCGTCTCACGCGGTCTGCACGTCCAGCACGAACGTTGGTCCAACTGAGGCGCCAGGTGGAAATGGCATGGCAAGCCGTTCCACAGGACTACATCCAGCATCTCTACGATCGTCTCCACGGGAGAATAGCAGCCTGCATTGCTGCGAAAGGTGGATATACACTGTACTAGTGCCGACATTGTGCATGCTCTGTTGCCTGTGTCTATGTGCCTGTGGTTCTGTCAGTGTGATCATGTGATGTATCTGACCCCAGGAATGTGTCAATAAAGTTTCCCCTTCCTGGGACAATGAATTCACGGTGTTCTTATTTCAATTTCCAGGAGTGTAGAAGCCATCGTTCTCCGACAATTACATCCACCTTGGAATAGTAGTATTAGATAAGTCACGATGGTTTGACATCCAGGTGGGCCATTAGCTGATAGGTTGTGAGGCGGGGTTCGTCCCAAACTAGTCCGAACAGCCAACTATGGATAGCGGTGTTATTAATCCCAAAGTGTCAGAAAGACCTGCTATTGCTCGTAATTAATTTCTTTTTGTAGCAAGTGCCTCTAAAAATTTTTCGGTGACTTGTCGCTGACTCACTGAGAATGTGTCTTGTTCAGAGTTCTATGTCATCCCTAGAATCGGGACTTTCGTTTGGATATCTCTTCCATCCGCCTTCCAAATTCCGATATCTGTTGCGAATTAATTGCCCACTTCGACAGTGTAAATTTTCTTTTCTTCTTCAGCGAAGATAACTCGTAATATAACGAGGCCAGGCTGCTTTCCGATTCAGTTCCTGGAGCAAACTGAGCCGTGTGCATGTTCTGCTGCAGTAAGGTGATCTTCAACCTTGTAATTGTTCGTCTTGTACCCGAAGGATCTAGTAAGATCTATATCGTAAAGGTGCAGAGAGAGCTGCAGAAAAGCTTGAAAAATGTCGGAAATGATTACAAGGCGTCGCAGACGGAATCTCAGAAGGATCTCAGTCATTTCAGGCTCGCTTGATCAATTGACGATGAAAATAAAATAAAATATTCTAACCTTAAGTTGCCGTAAACGTGTCTTAATTCAGCATTTCTGCATAGTCTTATCTGTAAGGCAGCAAAACGTCTCTCGGCGTTGTGAAAGTTGTTCAGCGGAACGACAGCGGATTTTCAAAGGAGGCGAACTACTCGCTGCTGGTCTGCAAGCATGAACATAGCGGAAAAATCTTTGAGTGCCGCTCATTCTTTCTCACTTGTTAATCGTTCTTGATCGGTGCTGATTCCGATTGTTCCAGAAGCTACATACACTGTCATTATTCGGTTATTCAACAGCTAAATTAATGAGATAGACGGTCGAATGTTTTGCTAAAACACCCGGGCTATATACACTGAGGACCCATCTGAGTTTAGACGGCACCATGACTTGTGAAGAAGAAATGGAAATGCGTTTTGGCGCTGCGTCTTCCACTATTTCCCAATAGTCACCCGCTCCAGGAAGTAACTCTATAGAAATATCACGTTTTCCTTAGTGGTGTCAGCCAACTGTATCGATATTTTGATTTACCTTGACATCTCTGGGCACAGTCGGATGTTTCGTGGAGCTATGTAAACTCTCGAAAGTTCTGAGCCCAATATGAGCGTTTCTTGCGGGCGCTGCTTAGATCGATACGCACACGTCTGCCACTCGTGGGCGTCAAGGAAGTTTCTAATAGAAATATCACCTGCTGACAGAGGCTGACTAACGATAACCTGTAGGTTTAGTTTATCGATCAGATTTCGGCAAATGAACGTTGATAAGAGGTGTGACGCCAAGTCATTTAAGAAATATGCGCCCATTTTTATGTAATTCAGTACTATAACGGACGTTATAAAAATACGTCGAAGTCACAGATTGTGTGGTGCCTATTTAATGACGTGTTTTGATTTATACGTCATCATATTAATCAAGGCTAAGGAGAACGTCATATATAGTATTCAGCAAAGCATCTCATCTATTGTCTCACTGATGAGATATTTGACTTCGTATCTCGTTCATAGTCTGAAGGATGAGATATTCGACTTCATACCTACGTATGACTGTGTTCTCCTTAACTTTGATTAATATTACGGTGTATAAGTTGAAAACGTGCCGTTCAATAAAGTAGTTACCCCAAAACCTGTGACTGCCATGTATTTCTTATAGCGTCCATTATAGCACTGATACAACCTTCAAAGTGAACGTGGATTGGCTGCATGAATGCAAAGTACAACGTGTAAGTCGGCTTTCGCCTGATGGCCCTATTCCAAACGCACGTGTCGTCTGAAGATGCGTGAAGCTTGAACGTCCCGCGACGACATGGCTGCTGAACGATCAACGGGGACGCTGAGGGAATCACACTGTTCGCGGTATGGCTTAGGTTAGTTCGAATCATCACAAATTTATCGGTGACGACTCCCTGTGCTGTAAGAGCAGGCGGCTCTTCCTTTCTTCTAATAGTTTTTGACAGAGTGGACTTGACTAAGACAAAGAAAACCCTGATTTCCCGATCTTAGCATTTTGAGGAGCTCTGGAATATCCTGTTCCGTCTTAGTCTAGTGCCCAGTGATTGCTGTGTTTGCAAAAAACGCAGCGTGGCTTCACGGTACGTGTGGTCTCGCGTTTCGAACAATCTTGCTTGGAGCTAACGTTGACAGTGCCTGCGGCATGAGTTGATGTGCACGAAGGACCAGAGGTGCTCGTGAGTAGCGTGTCCTTACGTATCTTTCGCGCAGTGAGTGCTGCACCATCGACATCTTCCTCTAAAAATTTCAATAACCGCAGTGCATCTCCTTCGGCTAGTTTCTCCCTCTCGAAGTGGATTATCCAGCGCCGAACAAATGTCTGCGGAGAAAGTGTGTAAATTTTTTGGTGTGAGAATCTTGCCACAGGCCTCACTCAGGGACTTCAGAACCTGGATGCGTTTATTGCATTCTATGAATGTCGTGTCAGGAGTTTCAGGATATTCAGCTCGAATGAGTTGCATTTCTAGTAAACAATCCAAGTGGGCCTGTACTATGTGGTTGCGGTCTCCATATCTTGCCTTATGAATTCGCTTGATGTCTTTGTGTCTTCATAAGTAAAAGCAATCACTGCTATGCCATCAACCAGTTGTTTTGGCTCACTTACGAGGTATACAGTTAGCAACACGTGTTTATTAATAGTAGTAGACACAGAAGCAGTCCTATCGATGAAATACAGTATGACTTGTGGTATGATAGCACCTATCATTTATTTCTGCGCTAGAATGACGCACGGCACAGAACCACACTCAAGAAACACTACTGTAAGCGGTGCACAACGGTCCATATAAACGTGAATTAATAAAGTGTGGCCCTAGTACTGAGTTGGTTAACGGGTGATAAAACAATAAATAACATCTAGTATCCTACAGAAATACAAATTCCGAAGATGTTCTTTCTGCTCTCTGAGAACAATTTCCTCAGCACTGACCATTTGTGCAAGGTCTGAAAGATTAAAAAAAAAAAAAAAAAAAAAATACCTGCAGCTGGCATTGAAAACAATGTACCATTGCGCTGTTGTAGGCGTGTATACACGTCCTTCTACGCCCTTCCCCAGATGTTGTTGATGCGTATGTGCAGGCCGCTTGGGTTTTCCCACTTCTGATTGCGTCCCTAGCCTCCAACTTCTGCTGTGAACGAGTAAGTTCCATATATCGGCCAATAAAAATGTTTCGATTGTTTAACATACAACGTATGTGTCCCATTACATGCTATCATTTGCAAAAATCTCGTTTTCACAAGTTGAACCGTTTATGAGATATAACGATTGTTATGACCGCATGATTAACGATGCGCAAGGACGTGAATAGATATAAAACCCAATAACCCGAGAACGGTAAGAGATAACGTTCTGCTCTCAGTTTCAAATAAAATTTCGATATTTATCTACGTTCATTTACTGCACTGTGTAAGCTAAAATCAACCATACACTAAATGTTACCCAATGCGTTTTTACGTTTGCAAAATCTTTACAATATCACGCAATGTTTTACTTAATTTGATGCAGCACAGTAATTATGGCATATAATAAAATAAAATTTAATCCCTTATCAAGCGAAGATATCAGACTGTAAGATGTGCAAAAATCAATTTTTTCCCCTCTAATAATTTTTTTCAAAAAATCGGACGATAATTATTTCATATCGGCACCAGCATACGGCGAGCAGTGCAGCCACAACGAGAGCCGCCTCAGCACGGAATGCAAAGAGCACATATGTAGCAGCGAAAGGGTTAATGGCAGCTTAGGTTCAAAATGGTTCAAATGGCTCGGAGCACTATGGGACTCAACTGCTGTCGTCATTAGTCCCCTAGAACTTAGAACTACTTAAACCTAACTAACCTAAGGACATCACACACACCCATGCCCGAGGCAGGATTCGAATCTGCGACCGTAGCAGCAGCGCGGGTCCGGACTGAAGCGCCTAGAACCGCACGGCCACCGCGGCCGGCGGTACAATCTACATATATCCCTCAGGAGAACTGTGAGTATCTCGCTTTTTGCTACTTTTTCCCACCCAACCACAAATACTGAAAATACAGGCAATGAAATATGTACAGCTCATCAAATCACACAATACATCTCACGAGAAAAACCATTGTAATCGCAAACAGTGTTTGTAGATATTCCAGTTTCTGAAGAATTTTCTTGTAACATATATTCTTTAACCAATCTAGAGCCTAAAATAATACTCTGCTGTATCGTCAATTTACATCTATCGAACCACATGTTTTTGCTGATCGCAGGTCTTTCGTTACAGATAGTACTTAACTCAAACGAGAAATCAACGTGATCGTTTTTTTAGCAAGTTTCACACACCTCTGTCCATGAAAATCCACGCAATTCCTAAAATCTTGGTACGGCAATAAATGTTATTCCCAACAGAAGTCTAAACCACTTTCCACAGTACGAAGTCTCGGAATTAACTCCCGCCACATAAGATTAACGCAAGTCAACAGATCACTGCCTTCGGTCGGCTCATCTGTAGAGGTCTGCTGACAAGATTCACTATTACAAGATGTTCTGTTATCAACATCAAGTTACCTTACATTAGGAATGTGCATGCACTCAACGACTGTGATATGACTTGCAAATGATAGAGTACAGTAATCAGTCGTCCTTTTCTTTCAGGTTTTATTAGGGAAATCTAGATTTCGGCTTGTGCCTAGCCTTCATCAATCAACTATTTCATAGTCTCAGTGCATGTCCTAGTACGTCAGTCGTCTGCTGTTCGGGCTTCTGTCACAGTTCGTACGTGACTACTATATAGTCTTGAACGAATTGTGACAGTAGCCCGAACAACAGCGACTAACGTACTAGAACATGCACTGATACTATGAAATAGTGCATTGATAAAGGCTAGGTGCTAGCCGAAATCCAGATTTCTCCTATAAAATCTGAAAGAAAAGGACGACTGGTTGGTGTGCTCTATCATTTGAAATTTTTATCAATGATGTGAACAAAAGCAGTAACTAATCAATATATGCCACCATTACAGTAGCACGTTCGATATATATCGCTTGCAAGTGATCTTGGAAATTATCGATATGGCTTCTCTGACGAGATAGTTTTCTTTTCAATCACTGAAACTCTCCAAGGGGAGCCGGCCGAAGTGGCGGTGCGGTTAAAGGCGCTGCAGTCTGGAACCGCAAGACCGCTACGGTCGCAGGTTCGAATCCTGCCTCGGGCATGGATGTTTGTGATGTCCTTAGGTTAGTTAGGTTTAACTAGTTCTAAGTTCTAGGGGACTAATGACCTCAGCAGTTGAGTCCCATAGTGCTCAGAGCCATTTGAACCCATTTTTTCTCCAAGGGGTGGTGGTGTTCTTAGCTTTCAAAAAATACAGTACACATGCTGTCAAAAATATTCCACTACTTCAAGGATGTACCACCTCTCACCCATCACTCCGTCCCTCCACACCCTCCAGAAGAAATTGGCGGGAAAATTCACTGAGCTGGTGGGCTGAAATGAAATGAAATGGTATGTGGTGAGAGCCACCCATTGGGTAGTTCGATCATCTGGTGCACTTTGGTGTCTTACGTTGTGACGAGGTTGATATGATGATGAAGACAACACAACACCCAATCCCTGAGCGGAAAAACCCAAGATTGACTATGTGAAGCAACTCACTGCTGTCTAGAGAGGCTAGTGCTTACCGCATGCGACATCTGACGAGCAACTTTAAATTAAATATGCTCTACCACATGACCATTTTTGGCAAGACAAGACACTAGTAGTTGGATGATAGTACATGCACACTTTTGAAATTCATATAAAAATTGATTAAATTGTGACAGCTGATTGATTTGTGACCTTCACCTATGGTTCTGTTAAGTGGTTTTTCATGTCACCCCACCCCCTCCCATTAACCTATTGTTCCTTTAATTGAATTTTGACCCCCTGGAGATTAGCAGTCCTTCTGAGAAATCTCCACCCTCCCCCCCCCCCCCTTCCCTGCCTCTCCACCTCTCCCAGCTCTCTAGAAAATCCCCAGCCTTTGTCCCCTCGCCAATGCAAGCACACTTTTGATATCAAATTAATTGACACATTAATTAATGAAATCTCTCAGTCCTTCCCTCCCTTCCTCCACTATCCCCTCCCCCATCTGGAAATTAGTGGGAGTAAGATTTGGTCTGCCCTGAGCTGTTGCAGAGGAAGGACATAGAAAGGTTTATTTTCTTTATTTTGGGTGCTACCCTGTTGGAAATTGGCAGGAAACACTCAGCTTTTCCCCTCCTCCTCCACTCCCCCGAGTGGTCAATTGGCAGGGACACTCAGCCTGTGCTGACCTCTTAGTCTGGAAAGTGCAAGTATTATCCATTCCATCAACTAACTACATGTCCTAATTACACTGCTGCAGACTGGAGCTGCTGTCTTGTTGGAAAACTTTCACATGTGTGCTCTTCTTCATGCACACGGCCACCATCAGAGGATCTTCCACCTCCCATCCATCACCCCCACCCTCCACACCTCCCAGAAGCGATTGGTGGGAAAATTCGTTGAGCTGGTGGACTGAAATGAAATGGAATGGCAAGCCCTGAACGCCACCAATTAGGTAGACTGGTCATTTGGTGCACGTCTTTTTAGCCGACGCCACTTTGGTAACTTGCGTGTCGATGAGGATGATATGGTGATGAAGATAACATGACACCTAGTCCCTTAGTGGAGAATATCTCCAACGGAACTGGGAATACGCAGCTATGGAGGTGGATAGCTGGTGGACTGGAAGGATCCCATGACAGGAAATTCAAATCAGTGTCAATAATATATTGATACATAGTCTTTTTTTAACCAGTTTACAGGAGACAGCTGCCAAATCTCGCGAGAACTCACATTTGTGTCCCAATTACCACTTACCATGACATAGTAACCGTAAGCACTGAGGAATGGAATGAAGTGCTGTACGGCAGCCACCATTTGGAGTCACCTGCACTTGTGTCTGTCGTCCAGAAGCCACCTTGAAGGTCAAAAACCACCTAATGTTCTAATTACAGATTACAGTATTAAATACCACCAACCATGGATGGGATGTCGGCCTCCTTTCACCCCATGGGCCCAAACAAAGCATCAGGGTCAGCATTCTGGTAATTGGGAAATTCCAGATTCGCTTCCTGTCTCTGTCTCTCTCAAGTGGCTTCTTCATGTTTGTGTGTGAACCGATGTCTCCAGACACACAGATGGAGGTTTTCATCTCTCCCCAGAATACTGTATTCAACTGAATAATGCTGGGGCCAAAGGGAGGCCTGAAGCAATTTTGGTATCAAAAATAGAGGGAAGTAGTCCATTTGCACTACTCTGTCAAATTAATTGTTTAACAATTTACAGGAGTCAAATAGATCACTTACAACACTCACACCCACCTTGTGATGACACTTCTTCGTAATAAAACATATTTACAACTCTTGAATGTTACAAACAAACATTTCACGAACCAAATAGTAATATTTCTGCCACAAATAGATCGTAGCACTAAATATATCTGAGGTCTTGTATGCACCGATATGTGACAACACAAGCATCCTTCTCCACCACAACATTTCCACTAAATATATCTGGCGAAAAATCCTACCAATCACACACACGCACGTTTACAGAAGAGTGCACCGTCTGCTAACTGCTGAGAGCCATGGTTGAACCAACTTCTGGTACATCATGTTGTAGCACAGGCATTGTTCAGCAGAGACCCGCACACACATCAGCCATGTCAGCAGCATATATCCATCCCCAGCATTCACACACAGAAACTACCAACGCTCAGAGGTCGGAGAGACTGTCACCAAGCAGCCAACCAATCAATTTGCATGGGGGATAGTAATCGTCCAGTGCAAACACTTGTCGTGTTGAATCTTCTCATGCAACACATCCGCTTCTGTCGCCACTCACCCAGTATATTGATTACTTTACTAGTCAATGATCCAGAGAATTTCTGCACGGGGACTGAACTCCAAAGCCGCGGCAAGAGCTGACAGGTTGGCACATTCTTTGTAATTAAGCTGTGGCCTCTGGTCGACCGAAGCCTTTTGGCCACTTGTGCCACTCACCATGGCGCACTTCGAGACAAGCAGTCATGGCCTAAACATACATTATATGATCAAAAGTATCCGGACTCTTGGCTGAAAATGACTAACAAGTTCGTGGCTCCCTCCATCGGTAATGCTGGAATTCAATATGATGTTGGCCCACCCTTAGTCTTGATGACAGCTTCCACTGTCGCAGGCATATGTTCAATCAGGTGGGAAAGTTTCTTGGGGAACGGCACTCTATTCATCACGGAGTGCTGCACTGAGGAGAGGTATCGACGTCGGTGGGTGAGGCCTGGTACGAAGTACGCGTTCCAAAACATCTCAGACGTGTTCTATAGGATTAACATCAGGACTCCGTGCAGGCCAATCCATTACAGTGATGTTATCGTGTAACCACTCCGCCGCAGGCCGTGCATTATGAACAGGTGCTCGATAGTGTTGAAAGATGCAATCGCCAGCTCCGAATTGCTATCAACAGTGGGAAACAAGAAGGTGCTTAAAACATCAATGTAGGCCTGTGCTGTGATAGTGTCATTCAAAACAACAAGGGGTGCAAGCTCCCTTCATGAAAAATATGACCACAGCATAACAGCACCACCTCCGAATTTTATTATCGGCACTACGCATGCTGGCATGCTGGCATGCTGGGCATTCGCCATACCTACATTCTGCTATCGGATCGCCACAATGTGTACCGTGATTCGTCACTCCACACAACGTTTTTCCATTGTTCAATCGTACAATGTTTATGCTCCCTAAACCAAGCTAGGCGTCGTTTGACATTTACTGGAGTGATGTGTGGCTTATGAGCAGCTGCTCGAACATGAAATCCAAATTTTTTCAGCTCCTGTCTAACTGTCATAGTACTTGTAGTGGATCTTGATGCAGTTTGGAATTTCTGTGTGATGGTCTGGATAGATGTCGGCCTATTACACATTACAACCCTCTTCAACCGTCTATGGTCTCTGTCAGTCAACAGACGAGGTCAGCCTGTTCGCTTTTGTGCTGTATGTGTCCCTTCACGTTTCCATTTCTATATTACATTGAAAAAAGAGGACCTAGGAGTTTTAGGAGTGTGGAAATCTCGCATACAGACATATTACCTAGTGACACCCAATCACCTGACCACATCCAAAGTCCATGGTTTCCGCAGAGCACCCCATTCTGATCTCTCACGATGTCTAATGACTACTGAGGTCGCTGATATGGAGTACCTGATAGTAGGTGGCAGCACAATGCACCTGATATGAAAAATGTATGTTTTTGGGGGAGTCCAGATACTTTTGATCACATAGTATATAGTTATAATTGCAATTCTACCCTGAGTTTAAAATATCTCTCTCCCTCTCTCTCTCCTCGTTATTATTATAGCATCTAATGGATAAAACTATGAACTATGAAAACTTTACTAACATCACCTGGTAGAGAACTCAATAACATAATATCACGTCTTTCTATTCCAGTATATCGAAAGCAAATACCATAGGCATATTGACATTGCGCATAATAAATATACATGCATTGGTCCATTGGAGCAGGTGACTAGTGATCAAAGTCGCTTGCAAAGACCTGTGTAAAGTTTTTTCACCCATACTGTAGGAGGACCGTATCCCAAAGACCATGAATCACAAGAAAGAGTTCCTGTATTGTTCTTTCATAAGCAGTTTCTTACATTATATTTCTGTTGTAATGTATCCAAGCAATGTATGACTACAGCTTTGTACACTGCCATACATTTTGTTTTTATATCACGACTTTGAGGTCTGTATCAAGTCAAATTTCGATCCATCAGTTCTCACAGAAAGCTAGACATCGCATGGTGCAAGCTAAGCTGCTTCCGCAACACACAGGATAGAGGCGCTGTTTCTCATTGACAAAAATGTGGGAGGCATCTAAATACATGAAAACTGAAGGTATTTGTGACATTTTGGAGCACCTCCAAATAGCTCTCCGAAGGTAATGACCTCTACACTTAATCTTATCTTCCACACTGACAGGATAGCAGATGTCTCAGTGTTCTGTTTTCGAAGAGACCAATAGCACTGATTCCTCATATTGGTGGTGTATATTGCACTCAGGTGTGTGATCGCTGTTTCGGTGACCTTGGTGGCGGTCATCCTGATCCCCTAATCTTAGGACATTACGTCTTGCATTTTTACGACTTACAATGCATAACCACATTTGCAACCACTGGATATCCTGCAGGACTTAAACCCATAGAGCATGGGTAGAATGCAACATCAGTTGCCAATCCTACCAGTGAAGGAGTGGAATGATTTCAATACACCTAGGTGACCATGCAACTACCTTCATCCCTCCACATGTTTGTCATATTTTCATCAATTTTCCCCTGTTTCCATAAAGTTTCGTAATTTTACCAGGTTTTCCGTAATTTTAGAGCAATTCACTCATTTACTTGAGGTCCAAACTTACTTGAGGTCCAAACCACTACTCTGGACAAGCTGTCACATCGAAAAAATTATCATCTTGTCGATCTCATGCTTCTATCAACCAGTGGCAATACAGCATAGTTCTCTGTTTCTGTATCATTGCTAAACCACCCCCTCCATTAGTGTGAAATGTTCATGTACATTTGGACATATTGCGATCCCAATTATACAGCCTATATCACATATCACAAATACTGTTTCATAGTGTAGTAAATAGCTGTAATCAGGTAGGAGGTGCAAAAATTATATTCCTTTGCCGAAACACTTCGTTTAAATTTGATAAGATTTTTTTATGATTTGACTTCGTGGGTGGGACTCAGAAAGTATTCTCACATTTATAGGATAAAGTTGGAGGTTGAAAGATCTAGCACTCTTCCTCGTATTTCGAAACTAGCTATCCCTTCATTGAACTTACCAGCGAAGAAAAATCTCTACTTGGCTTCTCTTAGGCATCTCATAACTCTTCCTCCATCATTAACCATCCCTCCCTGCATAATTTCCTCCGATTTCGTAAAGACTGTAACACGTGTTCCAAACTTGTACTAACCGAAGCTAATCATACAGACCAGTATTCTCATTACAAAACTGTAACTGCCATTCTTTGGAGACTGTTCCATACCAATTTTACTCATGTCCCCTTCCAATTACTCGCGATCTCTCTGGCTGCTTGCATGCTAAGGAGTTTGGCAATCCTTATTGGTGTGTAGTATATATGAGTCTGATACATTTGAAACTATTATGGTGATATAACAGAGAGTTAAGAAAAAGAAACATGATTTATTCATCATGGAGCTCCAGATGGAAGGAGTCTGAAACATTTTGTGTAAGTCTCTTGTGCTATCAGTTCTGTAAAATTGTTGTAGTATTTGGATTCCATACGAAGATTGTACTGGGAAGAGATCATAGAGCATAAATACATGACATCTGTCAAGTGAATGTATACACATGGATTGCAGCACCTGACAGATCCCTATCACTGACTTTGAAACACTGCAGTTATGAAACTGAAGACTCGGTTTATGTGCAAAGTGTGGCAGAGGAATGGAGTACTTTACATACATCTTCGATCGTCTAAGGGAGGGTGCCAAGATAGGGTTTCCATAGGTTTAGTAGACGTGATTCATCATATGTGCGTTGGAAGTCCTCTGCTGACTGCAGTATGGAGAGATTTGCTGCTAACGATCGTAGGTAGGTAGCGCTCTAAGGCACACACAGAACACGCAGTTTTATATGAGTCGAACGCGGGTTATATCACGCAACTGATACACCCCGCGAGAATGACGCAAAAAATGATTAAATGTATGACAAATGACCTACCGCAACATTTCCCTATCTATAGAATGCATCATCAGTCTACCATTAAGTCATACCTCGTTAAAACAGCTCTCAAGTGATTACTCCTCCTTTAACGGAGATCCCTATCAATTTAGAGGCAGATGGTTCTCTTTCCCAGGAAAACATCAAATACAAGAGTCAATTTGTGTGTATCCCTATTACTTCAATAGACATATAGCAGAATGTCGTTAAGAACCATGCCCCAACTATTGTATAAGGTGTTTTTCATCTGACACTGCGTGACTATGATAGGTAGAGAGACAGACAAACAAGGTGTAAATACTGTTTGTTAAGTTTAAAACATGTAAACAGTCTTGCAACAGCGTCAGACATGCCATCTGTTCTGTAGTTGTATGTTGCAGACCCCAAACTGGTAATAGAATGCTGTTAGGCTAAGGACACTTTCTAAAAATCTATAAGGTGGTATCTGATAACTTTGGGATCACACATGGGCTTGTGATCTGACATATATCAATTTATTATTCTACATTTGGTGGTCAACCGCATCTATTCCAATCATCTTATCACTGACCACGAAAAATGACTGTTTCCCTGGTTCCCAGTGCTCTCATGTCAAGTTTTTCACACATTCCTCTTGCTGTCAAATACTCGTTACTCTGTACAAGGATTTTTCTAGACCAAACAGACATCTAAGTACTCCCTCATTTTTCCCTCAATTTCCCTGCATTTTGGTGCATTTTTCCTCGGTTTATACGTATTTTCCGTCAATTTTCGTAATTTTACCGATTTCATGCCACTTCAGCTCATGTGATCATTATATCACTTCTCGTCACATATTCGAAAATTGCTTGAGAATATAGTACAGTTGTCAACACCTAGCGCAACTGCGCTACTTTTCTGTATGTGTGTTTGCCTGTATCAATTTCACATGGGGGTCCCCATGGCGCAGGGTAGGTTTGGGATACGATCATTGTGGAGCTCATCTGTGGATACACAATGCATTACATCAGGGATAGGGATCGAGGGTGGTTCCGCCATGCAGTATGGTCGACAAGGTTCGAAGGTGGATCCACCATGCGCTACAGCAAGGCATAATGTTCGGAGGTGGATGCACCACATTTTATGGATAGGATAGAATATAGAATTCGAAAGTGGATCTTCTACACGTTATGGCCCAGATATTGTTGGAGGTGGATCCACCATGCATTACAGCCAGAGTAGGTTTCGAAGGTGAATCCACTCGTTATATGACTGGGGTGGCGCTTGAAGGTGGCAGGTTCAGAGTATGGTCTGCGAGCCCCCCAGATGCATGCAAATTACTCCATTCCTCTGCCACATCTTAGACGTAAATCGAGTCTTCATTTTCATAACTGTAGTGTTTCTCAGTTAGTGACAGGAGTTTGTGAGGCACTGCAATCCCCATGTATACATTTTCTTGACAGATATTCTGTGTAGAAGAGACTATGTTCTGTTCATGGACTTGGAGCAGAATTGTGTGTAATTTTACATGTCAAACACCGCTGCTATGTGTTTCTCTGTTTCCTCATAATACGTCGTTGTTTCGTGCATTTTTCGTTGCTGAGGATAATTTATACGACTTATAAAAGCGTAGCACAATTTCCGAACAGAAAACGGATGTGATCAAGTGACGCTATGTACCTCCAGAGGGCAATATAGTGTGTGGATCACAAATAATCTGTTTTTTCTTCTTCCTTTGGCGTAGTAGTTCTATGATGTTAAAGTTCCTCCCCATAGTGAATGGGATAGAAAACTTGCAGGGTGAATGTACATCATGTGTTGCAGATGTATTTCCTGCATTGGAGTATTAACAGCATTCATTTCAGGTGACTAATATATCGTAACGCACACAGTTTTAACATTAAACATGCTTACGTGAAGAACCGTGTGGCCTTAAGAGTCTGTGTTTATGTTCTACAATCATTTCTCTCTTCCCACTACCTTCTTGGTATGGAATCCAAACATTACAACGGTACTACATAATCGATAATACAAGGGATTTACGTGAAATGTCCTAGGATCCTTCCACCTGGAGTTTCGTTATGCATAAATCATACCTTTCTTCTTCTTCTTGCTCGTCTATTGTATCACCAGAATAGTCTCGATGTATCGGGCTTATATCTAATATACACCAATAAGGATTGCTAAAGTCTCAACAAGAAAGCATCTAGAGATATTGAATGTAATTGGACGGGTGACATGAGTAATACAGGTATGGAATAGTCTTTGCAGAACGGCAGTTACAGTTTTGGATTAAGAAAACCGGTCTGTATCACAAGCATCGGTCAGTACAGGTTGTAACATGTGTTGATGTTTGTTGTTGTTGTTGTGGTCTTCAGTCCTGAGACTGGTTTGATGTAGCTCTCCATGATACTCTATCCTGCGCAAGCTGCTTCATCTCCAGGTACGTACTGCAGCCTACATCCTTCTGAATCTGCTTAGTGTATTCATCTCTTGGTCTCCCTCTACGATTTTTACCCTCCACACTGCCCTCCAATACTAAATTGGTGATCCGTTGATCCCTACCAACTGATCCCTTCTTCTTGTCAAGTTGTGCCACAAACTCCTCCCTAATTCTATTCAATACTTCCTCATTAGTTATGTGATCTACCCGTCTAATCTTCAGCATTCTTCTGTAGCACCACATTTCGAAAGCTCCTATTCTCTTCTTTCCGAACTATATCGTCCATGTTTCACTTCCATACATAGATACACTCCATACAAATACTCTCAGAAACGACTTCCTGACACTTAAATCTATAGTCGATGTTAACAAATTTCTCGCCGGCCGGTGTGGCCGAGCGGTTCTAGGCGCTTCAGCCTGGAACCAAGCGACCGCTAAGGTCGCAGGTTCGAATCCTGCCTCGGGCATGGATGTGTGTGATGTCCTTAGGTTAGTTAGGTTTAAGTAGTTCTAAGTTCTAGGGGACTGATGACCTCAGATCTTAAGTCCCATAGTGCTCAGAGCCATTTGAACCAATTTGAACAAATTTCTCTTCTTCAGAAACGCTTTCCTTGCCATTGCCAGTCTACATTTTATATCCTCTCTACTTCGACCATCATCAGTTATTTTGCTCCCCAAATAGCAGAACTCCTTTACTACTTTAAGTGTCTCATTTCCTAATCTAATTCCCTCAGCATCACCAAAGTTAACTCGACTACATTCCATTATCCTCGTTTTGATTTTGTTGATGTTCATCTTATATCCTCCTTTCAAGACACTGTCCATTCCGATCAACTGCTCTTCCAAGTCCTTTGCTGTCTCTGACAGAATTACAATGTCATCGGAGAACCTTATAGTTTGTATTTCTTCTCCATGGGTTTTAACACCTACGCCGAATTTTTCTTTTGTTTCCTTTACTGCTTGCTCAATATACAGATTGAATAACATCGGGGAGAGGCTACAACCCTGTCTCACTTCCTTCCCAACCACTGCTTCCCTTTCATGACCCTCGACTCTTATAACTGCCACCTGGTTTCTGTACAAGTTGTTAATAGCCTGTCGCTCACTGTATTTCACCCCTGCCACCTTCAGAATTTGAAGGAGAGTGTTCCAGTCAACATTGTCCAAAGCTTTCTCTAAGTCTACAAATGATAGAAACGTAGGTTTGCCTTTTCTTAATCTAGCTTCTAAGATAAGCCGTGGGGTCAGTATTGCCTCACGTGTTCCAACATTTCTACGGAATTCAAACTGATCTTCACCGAGGTCGGCTTCTACCAGTTTTTCCATTCGTCTGTAAAGAATTCGCGTTAGTATTTTGTAGCCGTGACTTATTAAACTGCTAGTTCGGTAATTTTCACATCTGTCAACACCTACTTCCTTTGGTATTGGAATTATTATATTCTTCTTGAAGTCTGAGGGTATTTCGCCAGTCTCATATATTTTGCTCTCCAGATGGTATAGTTTTGTCAGGACTGGCTCTCTCAAGGCCGTCAGTAGTTCTAATGGAATGTTATCTACTCCAGGGGCCTTGTTTCGACTCAGGTCTTTCATTGCTCCGTCAAACTCTTCACGCAGTATCATAACTCCCATTTCATCTTCATCTACATCCTCTTCCATTTCCATAATATTGCCTTCAAGTACCTTGCCTTTGTACAGACCATCTATATATTCCTTCCACCTTTCTGCTTTCTCTTCTTTGCTTAGAACTGGGTTTCCATCTGAGCTCTTGGTATTCATACAAGTGGTTCTCTTTTCTCCAAAGGTCTCCTTAATCTTCCTGTAGGCAGTATCTATCTTACCCCTCGTGAGATAAGCCTCTACATCCTTACATTTGTCCTCTAGCCATCCCTGCTTAGCCATTTTGCACTTCCTGTTGATCTCATTTTTGAGACGTTTGTATTCCTTTTTGCCTGCTTCATTTACTGTATTTTTATATTTTCTCCTTTCATCAGTTAAATTAAATATTTCTTCTGTTACTCAAAGAATTCTACTAGCCTTCGTCTTTTTACCTACTTGATCCTCTACTGCCTTCACTACTTTATCCCTCAAAGCTACTCGTTCTTTTTCTGCTGTATTTCTTTCCCCCATTCTTGTCAATTGTTCCCTTATGCTCTCCCTGAAACTCTGTACAACTTGTGGTTTAGTCAGTTTATCCAGGTCTCATCTCCTTAAATTCCCACCTTTTTGCAGTTTATTCAGTTTTAATCTACAGTTCATAACCAATAGATTGTGGTCAGAGTCCACATCTGCCCCTGGTAATGTCTTACAATTTAAAACCTAGTTCCTGAATCTCTGTCTTACCATTATATAATCTATCTGGTACCTTCTAGTATCTCCAGGCTTATTCCATGTATACAACGTTCTTTTATGATTCTTGAACCAAGTGTTAGCTATGATTAAGTTATGCTCTGTGCAAAATTCTACCAGATGGCTTCCTCTTTCATTTCTTACCCCCAGTCCATATTCACCTACTACGTTTCCTTCTCTTGCTTTTCCTACTATCGAATTCCAGTCACCCACGACTATTAACTTTTCATCCTCCTTCACTATCTGAATAATTTCTTTTATCTCATCATACATTTCTTCAATTTCTTCGTCATCTGCAGAGCTAGTTGGCATATAAACTTGTGTTACTGTAGTAGGCGTGGGCTTCGTGTCTATCTTGGCCACAATAATGCGTTCACTATGCTGTTTGTAGTAGCTTACCCGAGCTCCTATTTTTATTCATTATTAAACCTACTCCTGCATTACCCCTATTTGATTTTGTATTTATAGCCCTGTATTCACGAGACCAAAAGTTTTGTTCCTCTTGCCACCGAACTTCGCTAATTCCCACTATATCTAACTTGAACCTATACATTTCCCTTTTTAAATTTTCTAACCTACCAGCCCGATTAAGGGATCTGACATTCCACGCTCCGATCCGTAGAACGCCAGTTTTCTTTCTCCTGATAACGACGTCCTCCTGAGTAGTCCCCGCCCGGAGATCCCAATGGACGAAAACAGAACATTGAGACATCTGCTATCCTGTCACAGTTGAAGATGAGATAAAATGTAGAGGAGAGAGATATTTTTTAAACTGGGGTGAGTCTGTCAGGGTAGAATTGCAACTAGAACTATATGTCCAGTCCTTGGCTGCTTGTCTCGAAATGCCATGAGGCTTCAGTCGACCGGAAGTCGCAGCTTATTCACAAAGAATGTGCCAACCTATTGGCTCTTGCTGTGGCTGTAGGGTCAAGTTCTTGTGGTGGCGTTCTGTGAATGATTGACTAGCGAAGTAACCAGTATACTGGGTGAGTGGCGACAGAAGCGGACGTTTGTGTTGCATGAGAAGATTCAATACGACCAGTGTTTGCAATGGGCTATTATTCTCCCCCATGTAAATTGATCAGTTGACTGCTTGGTGACAGTCTCTCTGACCTCTGAGGGTTGGCAGCATTGCCGTGTGAATTCTGTGGGATGGGTACAGAGCTGCCAGCGTGGTCAATGTGTGTGTGGGTGTCTGCTGACCGATGCATGTGTGAGAACATGATGTCCCGAAAAGTGATTTGGCTGCGGCTCTCAGCAGTTAGCAGACGATGTGCTTGCTCTTCATGATTAAGCTTGGTTCAAATGGCACTGAGCACTGTGGGACTTAACATCTGAGGTCATCAGTCCCCTATAACTTAGAACTACTTAAACCTAACTAACCTAAGGACATCACACACATCCACGGCCGAGGCAGGATTCGAACCTGCGACCGTAGCGGTCGCGCGGTTCCAGACTGAAGCGCCTAGAACCACTCGGCCACACCGGCTGGCCCATGATCAAGAGTGTATATGATTGGTAGGATTTTTTCACGTCATATGTTTAGTTGGAACATTGTTGTGGAGGAGGGTGCTGATGTTGTCAAACATTGGTGCATTCAGGATCTTGAATGTATTTAGTGGAATGATGTATTTGTGGCGGAAAAACTAATTACTTGATTTGCAAAGTCTTTGTGTGTGATTTTCAAATGCTGAAAATATTCTTTATTATGAGGAAGTGTCGTTGTAAGATAGTGGCGACTGTTTTAAGCGATTTATTTTACACCTGTAAGTTGTTAAACAATTAATTTGGTAATGTAGTGGAAATGGACTATTTCCCTCTGTATCTGATATCGAAATTAATTCAGGGCTCCCTTTGTCCCCAGCATTATCTAACAGAACACAGTATTCTGAGAAGAGATGAAAACCTTCGTCTGTGTGTCTGGAGACATTGGTTCACACACAAACAGGAAGTAGCTACGTACTTGAGAGAGACGGAGAAAAGGACTGAGTCTGGAATTTCCCGATCAGCGGAACGCCACCACCTGATACTTTGTTGAGGGCCGCAAGATCAAAGGAGCCTGACATTCCATCCATAGTTAGTGGTATTTAGTACTGTGATCTTTAATTAGGACATTAGCTGGTTTTTGAGTTATGTGGCAGTGCCCGGACAACAGACACATGCACGGGTGACGCCAAAAAGCCGCTACAGCACCTCATTTCATTCCTCGGTGCTTACAGTTATTACATCATAGGAAATGGGGTGGGGGGTGCAGATGTGCAGATGTGAGCTCTACCCAAGTGGGGCAGCCGTCTCCCACAAATTGATTAAATAAAGAATATGCATCAATATATTACTGACAATGATTTGAATTTTCTGTCTTGGGATGCTTTCAGTCGACCAGCTGAGGAATTTTTCCAACCATTTTGTTCTGGGAGGGTTGTGGAAGATGGATGTGAGGAGTGGGGGTAGGACATCCTCTGGTGGTGGCACTGTGCACTAGCTCACTGGATCCCTGCATGTCAAGGTAAGCATCCACACGAAAATTTTCCGACAAGACAACACCTCCACCCTGCAGCAGTGCACTTATGTACAAGGACATGTAGTTGCTCAAGAAACTAATACTTGCACCTTTGAGTCCCACAGCTCAGCACAGATTGAGCTTTTCTCACCATTTTTCTAGGTGGGGGCGGAGAGCAGCGGCAGGGGGTGTGGTGAGCTTTTTCCGCCAATTTACAACAGGGTAGCACCCAAAGTAAAGAGAATAAGCTACCCTACAACCTTCATCTTCAGCAACTCACCACAGACCTAGACATTCTCCCGCCAATATTCAGGTGAGGGAGGGGAGAGGGGAATGGAGAAGGGGAGTGAAGGGCTGAGGGATTTCGCAGAGAGGGAGTAGCTAAAGAACTGATCTATTTAATTAAATTGTCAATTAATTTGATATCAAAAGTGTGGTTACACTAGCGAGGTGTAGGAGGGAGGGTTGGAGATTTGCTAGAGATGTGAGGGAGGTGGAGGGGGAGGGGGATGGATGGGGGTCTCAGAATGACGGATTATCCCAAGGAGGTCATAAGTGAATTAACAGTAGAATAGGTTATTGGGCAGAGGAGGGGAAGTGGTTGTATGAGAAACCACATAGTGGAACAATAGGTGAAGTTCGTAAATCAATCAGCTGTCACAATTTAATTAATTTTCATATCCATTTGATATCAAAAGTGTGTTTGCGTCGCCATCATCTGACTACTGACACATCCAAATGTGTTTATAGCGGCAACAGCAGGCTCTGTGGGTCTGATTATTTTCTTCTCGCCTCCAAGAGCAGTGGGCAGTGTCAATCATAATCCGTGCGGTGTGCCTACTATCCAGATTGCACTTGCGCTGTACCATTTTAATATTGTAGCAGCCCTGTCCTCCGTCAATGGCAAGAAGGGGAGAGTGTACCGTCCAGCGATGGTGCAGGAGCTCCCAGTTCCCGGTTTTTGGCAACAAAAAATGTAGCCGTAACTTTTGCGAAAGTGAAGAAGTACAAGCCGATGACTGCAACAGAATATTTGTTTACTTAACTGTAACGAGACACTCAGTCATGTCAAACAGACACATGTATAAAAGATAAGGAGCTCAGGACGACGACGTACAACATTGTTAGTATTCCACATACTATACGATGTTTTATGTTACTAGGCACTATCTGATCAAAAGTATCCGGGGCGCATAAAACGACCCCTGGAGTACCGTGTTATCAGTACAGAAGCAGTGAAAGCAGACTATGTCGGCGCATTAAACGAGGCTTGGAGTGCCGTGTTATCAGTACAGAAGCAGTAAAAGCAGACTTTGTCGATCAGGAGAGCTCAGTAACTTCGAACGTGGACTAGTTTATTGTATGTCGCCCGAGAAACGGATCCACCAGGGACCTTTCAACTCATTTAACGCTGTCCAAGTCGACTGTCGGTGATGTGACTGTGAAGTGGTAAAGTAAAGCAAGAACCACAACTGAACCAAAACCAGCCAGCCCTCATGTACAGATAGACAGGGGCCGTTGAGCAGGCATCAATCGTGAGATCCAAAGTCCTGCCAACGATCCAGCTGGCACAGGGTGTAGGGAAGCAGCCTACTCACACCGTATAAAATTCACATCAGTCTCTCCATTGTGTGCCAGCCTAGTCCGCTGTAACTAGCTCTGACGTCATAAATGTTGTGCAATACTTTAAAAATCAAATAAATAACCTGAAACGTTTCTAGCATGTCAGGAATAATACTAAATCAATATGTGTTGAATATCAGTTCAATAACTTTAACCATTTTCGAAATTTGGACGTTTTTCTGTAAAAATCATTGGCGCAACAGAAAAGAGCTAGAAACTTAAAAATTTATATTTGGATTCCTTTTCCATAATAATTTAGTAGAAACAGTATTCTGGATCTCACAAATTAAAATTTTTGTTGAAATTCATGATTTTCTGGTTTTTGTCTTAGAAATTAAGGAAGCAAGATAGATTAAGTAGGTGAATAAATAAGGTTAGGATGTTTAAATTTAAGTAGAAGGGAGATCCGCTATAATCATAAAGATGTGAGAAGTTTCAATTGAATAACTGTTAAAACTATAGCGACAGCGTACCTCCAAAGGGCAAGTTCAGAGCTCGTCTACTGCGTGTAGTGTAATTAAATTAATTCTCTCGCCCAAAATATTTGACTTAGCCACGTCAAACTTTTATTATGATTACTTACCTGTGTGCTGATTGCATATTTAAATTGAGAGCTTCATCGGCCATCAGCAAAGGAAACAATGATTTATTCGATAACTTAAAGTGGTGCATTACTAGCCCAGCGGCTAGTCGGGAGAGCGGAATTGATCAGGCGTTCCTTGAGCCGTCCGCACCGCGGCTTTATATATAAGAACGCTGCGCGAGAAAAAAAGGCCCCAGTTCTCTCCAGACGCTGAATAGCACACCACCTGTGCCGGGAGTCGCGTCGCGTCGGTATCATTGCTGTAAACAGCCTCGGATGCCGTAATAAGTTACTCGGGATACGCGTAACCATGAAATCATTTTCGAGTGAAGTGTTAATTCTGGGATGACTTTAATGATCTATCTTCAGTTTGCGTATATCATATTTTCACGTGCCGTCGCGGGACAGACATTCTACCATTATTTAGCGTGGCGTTTGATGAACATTATCATCAAATTACGGCGAGCATTCACTTAAACATTTAGTTTGAACAGTTATAGTTGCATCAGCACATTAGACTCTGAACTGCTTTGGTAGTTGGATTGTGTGGATTCTTTTTGGTCTGTGACTTTCAGAATATAGTGAACATTTTGGAGAAAATGGTTTTTGATTATGAATCCCAGACAATCTCCCAATTCCTCAGAGCTATAAGCTGTAGCTATAAGTGTATTTCTCAGATGAAGTGGGCACTAGGAATTCTAATTACAGGCTTCACGTTTTGCTAATCACTTTCTGGTTGCCAATATTGTAGTTAGAGAGCCAGTGTTGAGAATGGCAAAAGACAGCATAAATAACAGGAACATTTATATAACAATTAATTCCACCCACCGCCCCACATATGGTGCTAATCGGCCGGGAAATGCATCTGTTCTACATTACACTCTACATTTAAATAACAACAATTTTTCCACCCGCCGCCCCACAAGGGATTGTGCATATGGAGTTCAAAGAATTGAGTACCGTGGTCAAACAGTTCATCGTAAGTCATACATTTCAATAATGCTAAGCCAGGCTTGAGATGGTGTAAAGAGGGACGCCACTGGACAGCAGATGACTGGAAACGAGTGATTCAGAGTGATGGATCACACTCTACAGCTACGGTCGCAGGTCCGAATCCTGCCTCGGGCATGGATGTGTGTGATGCCCTTAGGTTAGTTAGGTTTAAGTAGTACTACGTTCTAGGGGACTGATGACCTCAGAAGTTAAAACTCACAGTGTTCAGAGCCATTTGAACCATCGCACTCTACCCTGTGGCAGTCCGACGGAAGGGTCTGGGTCTGGTGAATGCCTGGAAAAGTTACCTGCTAACATGTGTAGCGCAAACAGTGAGGTACAGACGAGATGGTGCCACAGCACGGGGTTGCTTTTCGTGGTTAGCGTGTGGTCCACTAAATGGAGAAGGATATGACCACATTTTACGGAATTGTGCTTTACGCACAGTAGAGGAACAGTTCGGAGACGATTATTGCTTGTATCGGCATGACAATGTACCTGGGCATAAAGCAGCATCTGTGAGGCAATGGCCTTTGGACAGCAACGTTCCTGAAATAGACTGGCTTGTCCAGAGTTCAGACTGAATCCAATGGAGAAGCTGTGGGCGGAGACAGAACGGTGAGTTCTCTAGTTTCGAGTCCTGAGGAAGAATGGGCTACCATTTCTCCACAGAGATGTGGACACATGAATGAAAATGTCCCCAGCAGATTTCAAGCCGTCATAAAGGCGAAATGTGGACACACACAATGTTATGTCCACTAATAGATCTCCGATACTTTCGATCATCTAGTGTATTTACGTTCTTGTCTTTGAATTTTATCAGGTGGATAGAAATGGAATCACTCAAAATACCTTCTTGTTCGAAGCACTTTCGGGATTGCACCCGGGTAAGGTCGACTTCTCGTCACGATATTTCGGCTGTCAACCATTCAGCCATTTTCAGGTGAAGGTTTTGCACCAAAAGTTATTAGTTCATATCGCCACTTGTATACCAAAAATTGGTATGAGCGACTTTTGTCGAGTTTCGTACTCTGTTCGAAGATGGATGAATGGATGTCAGCCGACTTACCATTGGCAAGAACTCTACATTATCCGGCTGCAATCCCGAGACTTCATGGAATACTCTTTACATCGGGAAAATTTCAAGTACCCTCTTGTCGGTTAGCACTTTCTTTCGCTGCCCCCTTCAGTTATTCTTGTTGGGCGTGCATTAAATTCACACGCACAACAGCACCCCTAAAACGCACCACATGTTCCTTTCCTCCAGCTTCGCCGCACTATCGCAGCTGCAAGCAGATCACGCAGTTCGATGACTTTAGTATTTAGACGACAGCTGGTGGGTCATCCCGGTACCGGACGTCCGTCTGTCGGAAGCCGCCCGGCACGGCGTTGCGACACGATAAGCTCGGGCAGTATTTCTCGGCGGCCGTTCGTCAGCGGGGCGCGACCAGAGATACGGCCCGGGGTCCCCCGGTCTCACGTGGGCGCTCTCTAATACGGGACGCCACTAATATCGGGGTCGCATAAATCTGGTCGAGCGCTGCTGCCGCCCTGCGGCGGCCGACCGAACCACGGCAGGTGCTCCTCATTGCTGCAATATGTATGCTAAAGATCGCCCGCCTGCCGCTGGGTAACCTCCCCGTAGGCCGACAACCTCTCCTGATCGCGCACCACTGCATCTGCGTAAGGAATCAGCTTATTCGGTGTATGCCGCGTATGCCGGTATGTTCATTTATACCCAGCACCTGGGACGCTTAACTGATTTTAGGTAAAAAATCTCGATGGGACAGTAAAGCACAATGCTCTATCTACATCTGTAGTCTGCAAGCCACCTTATGGTGTGTGTGGCAGAGGGTACTTCTGATGGCTCTACTCCCCTACTCCCACTCCCAGCCATTCCTTTTCCGTTCACCAACAGCGTGTGACAAAAATGATTGTCATCAGAGCTCCTGTAGAACATTTCTCTAAACTTTTCGCCTTAATTATTTCGCGAGAACTACATGGGAGGATGTAATATGTTGCCCGACTCTTCTTGGAATATACACTCTCGAATGTTCAACAATAAACATCTCCCTGATGCAAAACACCTCTCTCGAAGCATCTGCCATTTGAGGTACTTGATCATCTCTGTAACGCTCTCTGTCTCGTAAACGATCCCGTGACGAATCGCGCCACTCTCCTTTGCTGGATCTTCTCTACCTCTTCTATCTGTCCACCTGATACGGGTTCCAGGCTGGTGAACAGTACTCAAGAATCGATCAAAAGAGTGCCGTGTGAACCACTTCTGTTGTGGATGAATTACACTTCCTTAATATTCTCTCGATGGCTTCCAGTCTGACATCTGATTTCACTATTATTCCTTTCATTTCGTCATTCCACTTAAGGGCGCACCGGATGGCTACTCCTAGGTATTTTTCGGTAGTTACTGTTTCCAGTGATATGTCGCCTCTACTGTAATCGAACGGTAGTAGACCTCCTCGTCTACTGATGCACAATACGTTACGTTCATTTACGTTCAGGATCAACTTCCCATTTCTACACCAGACGTAGATAGTCTGCAGGTCATTCTGCAAATCGATTCTGGCATTCTCGCGTTGCTGCCTTCCTACATGCAGAAATATTCACGCAGCCTTCCTTGGCGTACTTCATAAATTATTCTTGCATTTGTCGACCTTCTTCCATCAAGAACGACGAATTTGAATCATGTCTGCAAGGAAGTCCTGTATCCAGTCACAGATTTGGTCTGATCGTCAGTAAGCCAGTATTTTGTTCATTAAACAGCAGCGACATGCAAAAGAAAAATGAGGATCTGTTAGATGACTATCAGTTTCGCTTTACGAAAGATTAAGACACCAGAGAGGCAGTTCTGGTGTTGCAACTGATAATGGAAACAAGAGTGAAGAAAAATCAAAACTTGCTCGTAGGATCTGTCGACCTGGATAAAATGTCTGACGATTTAAAATGGTGCAAGATGTTCGAAATTCCGAGAAAAATAGCAGGCAACTATAGGGAAGGGCACGTAACATACAGTATGTACAAGAACCAAGAGAGAACGATAAAAATGCAAGACCAAGAACGGAGTGCTCAGATTAAAACGGATGTTAGACAGGGTTGTAGTCTTTTGCTCTAGTGTTCAATATAAACTCGCAGAAGCAATAAGGGAAATAAAAGAAAGATTGCACAGTGGGATACAAATTCAGGAAGGAAGAATGTCGGTGATAATATTTACTGATGTCAGTGCTATCCTCAGTGAAAGTGACGAAGGATTACAGGATATGTTCAGTAGAATGAAAAGTCTAATGAGTACAGAAGGTGGACTGAGAGGAAATCGAAGAAAGACGAAACTAATAAGAAGTAGCAGAAATGACAACAGCGAGAAACTTATCAGAGTTGGGGACCACGAAGTAGACGACATTAAAGAATTCTGCTACCTAGGCAGCAAAATAACCCATGATGGACGGACCAAGGAGGACATCAAAAGCAGATTAGCATTCGCATGAAGGGTATTCTTGGCGAACGGAAGTGTACTAGTATCAAACACAGGCCTTAATTTGAGGAAGAAAATCCCTAGAATGTACGTCTAGAGCATAGTATTGTATGGTAGTGAAACATGGATTGTGGAAAACCGGAACAGAAGAGAATAGAAGCATATGAGATGTCGTGCTACAGAAGAACGTTGGAAATTAGGCGGACTGAAAAGGTAAGGGATGGGGAGATTCTCCGGAGAATCGGTGAGGAAAGGAATATATGGAAAATACTGACAAAAAGAAGGTTCAGCATGGTAGGAGATGTGTTGAGATATCAGAGAATAACTTCCATGGTATTAGGGGAAGCTAGGGGGTAAAAACTGTAGAGGGAGACAGAGGTGGAATACAACCAGCATATAATTGAGGATGTAGGTTGCAAGTGCTACTCTGAGATGATGAGGTTATCAGAGGGGAGGAATTCATTGCGGGCGCATTGGAAAACACTAAGGAAATTACACTGTAGCGGCAAAGATACTGATATAGGCATGCGTATTCAAATCCAGAGATGTGAAAACAGGCAGAATACGGCGCTGCAGTCGGCAACGAATATACACTCCTGGAAATTGAAATAAGAACACCGTGAATTCATTGTCCCAGGAAGGGGAAACTTTATTGACACATTCCTGGGGTCAGATACATCACATGATCACACTGACAGAACCACAGGTACATAGACACAGGCAACAGAGCATGCACAATGTCGGCACTAGTACAGTGTATATCCACCTTTCGCAGCAATGCAGGCTGCTATTCTCCCATAGAGACGATCGTAGAGATGCTGGATGTAGTCCTGTGGAACGGCTTGCCATGCCATTTCCACCTGGCGTCTCAGTTGGACCAGCGTTCGTGCTGGACGTGCAGACCGCGTGAGACGACGCTTCATCCAGTCCCAAACATGCTCAATGGGGGACAGATCCGGAGATCTTGCTGGCCAGGGTAGTTGACTTACACCTTCTAGAGCACGTTGGGTGGCACGGGATACATGCGGACGTGCATTGTCCTGTTGGAACAGCAAGTTCCCATGCCGGTCTAGGAATGGTAGAACGATGGGTTCGATGACGGTTTGGATGTACCGTGCACTATTCAGTGTCCCCTCGACGATCACCAGTGGTGTGCGGCCAGTGTAGGAGATCGCTCCCCACACCATGATGCCGGGTGTTGGCCCTGTGTGCCTCGGTCGTATGCAGTCCTGATTGTGGCGCTCACCTGCACGGCGCCAAACACGCATACGACCATCATTGGCACCAAGGCAGAAGCGACTCTCATCGCTGAAGACGACACGTCTCCATTCGTCCCTCCATTCACGCCTGTCGCGACACCACTGGAGGCGGGCTGCACGATGTTGGGGCGTGAGCGGAAGACGGCCTAACGGTGTGCGGGACCGTAGCCCAGCTTCATGGAGACGGTTGCGAATGGTCCTCGCCGATACCCCAGGAGCAACAGTGTCCCTAATTTGCTGGGAAGTGGCGGTGCGGTCCCCTACGGCACTGCGTAGGATCCTACGGTCTTGGCGTGCATCCGTGCGTCGCTGCGGTCCGGTCCCAGGTCGATGGGCACGTGCACCTTCCGCCGACCACTGGCGACAACATCGATGTACTGTGGAGACCTCACGCCCCACGTGTTGAGCAATTCGGCGGTACGTCGACCCGGCCTCCCGCATGCCCACTATACGCCCTCGCTCAAAGTCCGTCAACTGCACATATGGTTCACGTCCAAGCTGTCGCGGCATGCTACCAGTGTTAAAGACTGCGATGGAGCTCCGTATGCCACGGCAAACTGGCTGACACTGACGGCGGCGGTGCACAAATGCTGCGGATAACGCCAGAGATTGACAGGAAGATGTGCTAAAGTACAAGTTACTGGAGATGTCGTGATGCCGTGCGTGTGATCATTGCTTGTACAGCCCTCTCGCAGTGTCCGGAGCAAGTATGGTGGGTCTGACACACCGGTGTCAATGTGTTCTTTTTTCCATTTCCAGGAGTGTATAAGACAGCAAGTGTCTGGCGCAGTTGTTAGTTCGGTTACTGCTGCTACAATAGCAGGTTATCAAGATTTAAGTGAGTTTGAACGTGCTGTTAACAGTCCACGCACGAGCGATGGGACAGAGCATTTCTGAGATAGCGATGAAGTGGCGATTTTCTCGTACGACCATTTCACGAATCTACCGTGAATATTAGGAATCTGGTAAAACATCAAATCTACGACATCGCTGCGGCTGGAAAAGGATCCTGCAATAACGGGACCAACGACGACAAAAAAGAATCGTTCAACGTGTCGGAAGCGCAACCCTTCCGCAGTACTGGGCCATCAACAAGGGTCAGCGTGCTATTCATTCAACGAAACATCATCGATATGGGCTTTTGGAGTCGAAGTCCCACTCGTGTACCCTTGATGACTGCACGACACAAAGCTTTACGTCGGACGAGTCTCGTTTCAAATTGTATAGAGCAGACGGACGTTTACGGGTACGGAGACAACCTCAAGAATCCTTGGACCCTGCATGTTAGTAGGGGAGTGTTCAAGTTGGTGGAGGCTCTGTAATGGTGAGGGGCGTGTGCAGTTGGAGTGATATGGGACCCCGTTACGTCTAGATACGACTCGGACAGGTGACACGTACGTAAGCATCCTGTCTAAACACCTGCATCCATTCATGCCCATTGTACATTCCGACGCACTTGAGTAATTTCAGCAGGACAATGCGACATCCCACACGTTCAGAATTGTTACACAGTGGCTCCAGGAAACTCTTCTGAGTTTAAACACTTCCGCTGTCACCAAACTCGGCAGACATGAACATTATTGAGCATATCTGGGATGCCTTGCAACGTGCTGTTCAGAAGAGATATCCATTCGCTCGTGCTCTTACGGATTTATGGACAGCTCTGCAGGTTTCATGGTGTCAGTTCGCTCCAGCTGTACTTCAGACATTAGTCGAGTCCATGCCGTGTCGTTTTGCGGCACTTCTGCGTGCTCGCGGGGGCCCTACACGATATTAGGCAGGTGTACCAGTTTTTTTGTCTCTTCAGTATGTGTTTCCTAGGTAGTAGCACAATTTTTGTCTTTCATTGGATATGTCACCCATTACATGATGTTTGATCCACTGCAGAGTTTTTTCCGTCATGACACAACTGTATGTTAGCAAAGCTCTTGCGATTTGCCAATAAACCTCTTCTTATCACACAAGCAACGCGCTTGTTGGTGTCTCGTGTCAACTTGAAAAGTTTTCTCACGCAAATGAGCTTCCAGTAACACAAATAGACAGATATCCGACGCTGCTAGATCGGGACTGTTTCATGAGGTGTGACACAGCCGACTATTCCAACTGACTAACATTTAAACTACCTTGCGTGTAGCAAGTAGTCTTGCGAACCCCTAACGAAACTTTACGTCTATTGTGTGTAGCTTGCTGGTAGCTTATTTCTGGTCCGTCTCATGCAGGCTAAGTTCTTTAGATGATGGCCTACCTCAATATGAATACTTTAATCGATAATTTAAAGTCAGTAATGGCAAGATATGCCACAACAGCAAGAGACTAACAAATTTGAGGTTGCTGACGACACAGTCCTCTTCGCCAAAACTGCAAGGGAACTTGCTCCAGAAGCTTAACACAAGAAGCAAGATGGCAGGACTCACAATGAACAAATCTAAAACGCAAGTAATGACAAATGGATTATAAACCCCAATATATCTTGAAGGAATGGAACTAACGTTTGCTTCACAATACATATACCCAGACCAAATAACTTCCTTTGACAATAAAATGGAACAAGAAATAAAACGAAGAGTTTCCTTATCTTGGGAAGCTTTCTGGGCCTTAAAGTTCATATTGACAGACAGAACCCCGAATTCTTCTTTCGCTTGTGGCTTATCCCGCAGTTTTGGCAGATTCGGCATTGTTACAATCGGATGTGGCATCGTTAACTGAAACTGGTGGCTGATGCCCTTGCTGCCACCGCCCCATACTCTCCTGGGATGGAATCAGTGAACCCCAGCTGTCTGCATCTAGTGTAAATCATGAAACAGTGCAAAGGTATTACAAGTAGCAGCGAGTCGTGTAACTGAGGTGGGACATGGAGACCAGCCTAGTATTCACCTAGTTGGATGAGGAAAACCGCCTAAAAACCACATCTAGGCTGGCCAGCACACCAGCCCTCATCTGCTGGGCGTCTTCGATCTGGGACTGACGCGCCTACCCGATTCCAGGAAGCAGCACATTAGTGCTCTCGGCTAACCTGGCACTAGACAGAACCCTGAATAGAAGGTTCAAAATGGAGGCACTCGAAAGCTGCGTTTTACCAGTGTTATTATATGGATGTCAGACATGGGCTTGAGAGAGGACAAATTAGTCTCTCACCTGTTTTTTCATATACGGAAAACCATTAAAGATTGTGTTACAACCTTATGCATCTTGAGCGAGACTCTAGAAAGTTAATGGCCTGAGCAGTCACTGATGGAGCATTGTAGGGCGCTAAAAGCATGAGGTATTTTTATTGTTCTCAGCTCATAGAAATGGCATGTTGGGAGTTGTAAGCAATTGGTGCAGAGCCCATCCCTCAGTGAATCTTGCCGGGCAGGTCCACAGCCATAAAGGGCAGACAGAGCAGCCCATCACCGAGACAGGTTTGCAGCAGAACAATGCTGTGATACCTGCATTGGCCCCAGCTGAAGCCTGGGCTGGGGGCGACGGACTGAAGGAATGTGTCTACACAGTGGAGTCGTAAACCGGGCGTTGTGCACAGAGCCACACTTAGTGAAAATTCACCTGTTTTCGTATTCGCCGATACAGCAAATAGGCCTGTGAACCACTTTCATTGGCCGCCTCGGTTGTGTAAGAAACTCCGGCGTTTGAGAAACGTTTGAAGATAGAATCTTTATTACACCTCATAGCTAGCACTAACAGCCTCCAAGGCATAGGCGATTTAGATAAAGATCTTTAAGATTGCATCTGTTCGCTTGTTGGTGTGGGAAGCAACACAACTTTGGAGAAAATCATCTTTCCCCTCAGTGAAAACTTAAGAAAGCCAGTAATTGGCGGTTTCTGTTTTTTCCAGAGATGCAGGTTTATTAATTCTCCCCTGGTTCGATATGAGTTTGTGCTGTCGTGTGGGAGGGTAGATTTAGCACCTCTAGTGCCCTGTGATCGGCTCAAGATGGTGTGAAGGCGGTGTCGTTTGTGCACTTGGTGAGAAAACAGATTTTTTTTTCTGGAGAGGTGCAAAGCACTCAGGTGCTGGACTTGGGTCTGGTAAGGACTTCCGGTCGATGCTCTGGCATGTCTGGTTGGTGCTTGGGACCTGTCCTGATACTGACTTCACTTGCGAGTAGTTTAGATTGGGGAGCCTGCGGTGAAGTTCTTACTGTGTCGACAGTATGACTTTAATGCCTCGGACTACTCGTTTGCCGAGGGCACACTTATTCGTTTTTGGTTTACCAGTCTTGACGTTTGGTACCCTTGTGCGCTCTGTCGTATAAGTGAGCCAAATTGGTCCTTGGTAGGACCAGCGAACAGGTGTGTCACACACTGAAATCTACCGTGATTTCAAGGCTCTAGTAGAGAGTTAATTGTGATCCGTCTGCCTGGTTGCTAGACCGTGAGATTTTTGCATTTCTTTCGTGGCCGCGATCGATTCACAGGTGCCTTACGTCTCGCCTCCGCCGCACACATCTCGCCAGCTGCTAGTTAGATTGCTGCACGAAGCAAACAGTGTAACGCGCTGCCGCTCCGGCCTTGTCAGGGTGCACAGATCTCAATCGCTACTTGCTCTCAGACGCACATAAATAGAGAAACTTCTGTAGATTTGAACAATCAAAGTCTGCTCAGCGTCTGATCAATTTAGATTGCGTTATCCACATTTTTAGGGCCTGATTACTTGACTCATTTATGCTACCCAGGACCCTTGTCCATTGTGGTCTTAAACCACCTGTTAGTTGTTAACAGTATTCAGTCAATAACTTGTTTAGCATAATTGATGTCTGTTTTTTCTTTTCAAAAATAAATGTTGTTAGAATGCCAGTAAATTTTGCTTCATTCTCAATCATTTATATCGTCTCCACAAGGGTAACGTTTCAGGCTCTCAAGGCAAAAGAGAGAAACACTCTACAGGTATGACAAAGGAAAATGCAGAGGAAGATCCTTAGCATCTCTCTGAAAGACAGAATATCAAGCACCTCGATACACAAGATATCAGCAAACAATAGAGATAGCACAACGGGCTACGAAGACCAAATGGAAGTGGGGCTGCCATGTGGCGAGGCTGCAAGACTACCGATGGACATCACGAGCTACCACATGGGACCCCTACATCGGCAAGAGACTCACAGGAAGACCAACACGCAAATGGTCGGACTTATTCATAAAACAAGCAGGAAGACAGTGGACCAGCATAGTCAGAAACAGAAAGGAGTGGAAAGAGGTAGAACTACAACTAAGTGATCAAGTGTAATTCAAAGTGTAGTATGCATTAAGCGCGGTACCCTCTTAGGCGGACTAGCTCACAACGTGAATCTTTAAAAGCAACTACCCTTACTTGTAGGAGGCCTTTGCCCTCAATGGGATAACACAGGCTATTTTCATTCATTCATTCATTCATGCACTGGTAAGATAAAATTTATGAGTGACTGATTTATGTAAATAGCGTTATCCACAGAATATGTAACACGTCTGACGGAATACGAGCTCTTCGTGAAGCCACAATGTCATAATGTGAGGGCTATTTTTTTTCCAAGGTCCGATCGATCGCGAAATTAAAACAAAAGCGAAAATCCGATGTGCAGGTGTGTTGTTCACTGCCTCTAGCGTGCCTTATGCCTGTCTAGTCGTACTTTTCAGTTCTGAGCACACAGTGAGCACGTAAATATGTCTAGAACAACAGAGTCTTCTATCAAGTGGGAGCTAATTATGAGGATAGTACTTTGGCGGAGATGACGCGCTGCAGAACACCGTAGAGAACTGGTGGAAAGCGAAGCCGGCTACCGCCGGCCGCTGGTGGCCGAGCGGTTCTGGCGCTACAGTCTGGAACCGCGCGACCGCTGCGGTCGCAGGTTCGAATCCTGCCTCGGGCATGGATGTGTGTGTTGTCCTTAGGTTAGTTAGGTTTCAGTAGTTCTAAGTTCTAGGGGACTTATGACCTCAGCAGTTGAGTCCCATAGTGCTCAGAGCCATTTGAACCATTTTTGAAGCCGGCTACCTTCTATGGCGAGGGAATTGGAAAGATGGAATCCTGCTACGACTAATGTTCAAGTCGGAGAGGTGACCTTGTACAGAAGTAGCTGGAAAGTTAGTTACACATAACCACATTATAAAAACGGATCTATGTATGTGAGTGGAAGTTCCACATCTCCTAAACCACTAGACCGATTTCATTCAAGCTTGGTGCATGTATCCCTTATTGTCAGGAAACAATTGCTGTGGGGTAAGAACCACCTACCTATCAAAGAGATGGAGATATGACGTCCGAAACAATTAGATACGTAGAAAATTGTAGCATCATGCATGACGTTTAAATTTATTGCTCCTTTTCTACTTACTCTATTCTCAACACATTTAGCAAACAGTATTCGCATATGCCGTTGAATGTACCTGCACAAATACATCACTGAACGACACACAGTTCAAGAGATTTGACGTCATAAACACTGAAATACGTGCATGTCGTTTAACGCGTGTATTCTTTGGCTCTGAGCACTGTGGGACTTAACATCTGAGGTCATCAGTCCCCTAGAACGTAGAACTACTTAAACCTAACTAACCTAAGGACATCACACACATCCATGCCCGAGGCAGGATTCGAACCTGCGACCGTAGCGGTCTCGCGGTTCCAGACTGAAGCGCCTCTAACCTCTTGGCCACAACGGCCGGCGTGTATTCTTTACTACTAATACTTACGTACAGTCGAGTCAACGTAAGGAAATCAGTGACATCTGCCAGCGCTTTTAACACGTTTCAACTGCGTAGCGCAAACGGCTGTAGACGAAGACAGTAAGCATCTGCAGAGCTACTAAGAGGCGTTGCGATTGAGACGTTTACAAAATTGCTTTGTACATACACGAAGCAACTGTGTCCAGGGTTCAGAAACTGTCTCGGATCATGTTTCTTAATTTGGATACTGTACTCGTACGTTTGCCCATTACGAATTTTTCTTTGTACGACTACACTACTGGCCATTAAAATTGCTACTCCACGAAGATGACGTGCTACAGACTCGAAATTTAACCGACAGGAAGAAGATGCTGTGATATGCAAATGATTAGCTTTCCAGAGCATTCACCCAAGGTTGGCGCCGGTGGCGACACCTACAACGTGCTCACATGACGAAAGTTTCCAACCGATTTCTCTTACACAAACAGCAGATGGCCGGCGTTGCCTGGTGAAATGTTGCTGTAATGCCTCATGTAAGGAGGAGAAATGCGTACCATCACGTTTCCGACTTTGATAAAGGTCAGATTGTAGCCTATCGCGATTGCGGTTTATCGTATCGGATTGCTGCTCGTGTTGGTCGAGATCCAATGACTGTTAGCAGAATATGGAATCGGTCGGTTCAGGAGAGTAATACGGAACGCCGTGCTGGATCCCAAAGGCCTCGTATCACTAGCAGCCGAGATGGCAGGCATCTTATCCGCATGGCCGTAACGGATCGTGGAGCCACATCTCGATCCCTGAGTCAACAGATGGGGACGTTTGCAAGACTACAACCATCTGCACGAACAGTTCGACGACGTTTGCAGCAGCATGGACTATCAGCTCGGAGACCATGGCTGAGGTTACCCTTGACGCTGCATCACAGACAGGAGCATCTGCGACGGTGTACTCAACAACAAATGTGGGTGCACGAATGGCAACACGTCATTCTTTTGGATGAATCCAGGTTCTGTTTACAGCATCATGATGGTCGCATCCGTATTTGGCGACATCACGGTGAACGCACATTGGAAGCGTGTATTGGTCATCGCCATACTTGCGTATCACCTGGCGTGATGGTATGGGGTGCCATTGGTTACACGTCTCGGTCACCTCTTGTTCACACTGACGGCACTTTGAACGGAGGACGTTACATTTCAGATGTGTTACGACCCGTGGCTCTACCCTTCATTCGATGCCTGCGAAACCCTACATTTCAGCGGGATAATGCACGACTGCATGTTGCAGGTCCTGTACGGGCTTTTCTGGATACAGAAAATGTTCGACTGCTGCCCTGGCCAGCACATTATCCAGATCTCTCACCAACTGAAAACGTCTGGTCAATGGTGGCCGAGCAACTGGCCCGTCACAATACGCCAGTCACTACTCTTGATGAACTGTGATATCGTGTTGAAGCTGCATGGGCAGCTGTACCTGTACACGCCATCCAAGCTCTGTTTGACTCAATACCCAGGCATATCAAGGCCGTTATTACGGCCAGAGGTGGTTGTTCTGGGTACTGATTTCTGAGGATCTATGCACCCAAACTGCGTGAAAATGTAATCAGATCTTAGTTATAGTATAATATATTTGTCCAATGAATACCCGTTTATCATCTTCATTTCTTCTTGGTGTAGCAATTTTAATGGCCAGTAGTGAATTTCATAATTTCAAAGGTATTTTCACGAGTACATGCAAATGAAATTTTTTTCGATACTTCACTACAAACACAGCTCAATTTTTATTTTCGTTTCCTAAGAAAACGGGCAAAATGAATATCTAGCAACGCCGGGTTCGTCGTCTGGTACTGAAAATAAAACATTTATGAATTTCACTGTGGTTTCGATTTCACGACCGATCGGGGCTTTTTTTTTATTAAGAAATAGCCCTCGTATCTTTGTAGTGGAACTTGATATCACAAAAAATTTGAGTAATGTTTTGCCCGTGCGTGGTTGTCAGCATGAAGAAGGAAGCTTAGTATCTGCAAGCAGGCAGACAAAAATAATTTTCCTAATACGAGCATTAAAAAAAAGTACTGGCTTTTGCTGGTTTTTCATTGTATTTATCAAAAAATTTATTTTCTCCTATTTTTCACTTCCTGTACAACCTCAAAATGATGACTATAGTGCAAGAGAGTCAGAACAACACATATGCATGCATCACACAAAATACTTATGTAAAAATTTGTAAATACGCGAAACGTGCCGTGCTGAGCATGAAATAGTATGTAACTTGTGCAGTGCTTCACTATTTAAGTTACGAATTTTGAGTTTTTTGTCAATTAACGTATTTTTAAAGCCCTTATTTTAAATAAGTTATCGTATCAACGAACATAGCTATAAGATTTTCACATTTCAGCAGAAAATATTAGTTTAAAGAGAGATTGAAAATGTGCGGTTTGCCTCTGAAGATGCTCATTTCTGTCTGATATTTTTGTGTTTCTTTAGGGAAACAGAGAGCTTTGAATCTCTGGCGATATAGGTTATACTGGCGATGATGATGGCGTGAGTGGAGAAGTATTCCGGACTTCGAAAGCAGTACTCTGTGCCGTCTACTCGATGTGGGTCATGAAAGTGGGAGGGGCGGCAGCCGCGTATTGCGTCACTGCGATGGCGCGGAGCATGCCGCTGTTTGCGACTCTGCCTGTGTCGTGCATCAAGTTAATGGTCAACGCCACTGAGAAAACTGGGTCAGAGGTCACAGCACCAGTTCTAGGCTGATCTTCCTTGAGTTATGGCTGCAGAAGCATTTGTCGGAATTATGGACTACATATACGTGACTGATGGAGTTTCCAGTAGCACAAATATTAGTGAAGTACTTCAACAAACAGCGTATCCACAGTAGCCAATGCGTATTGTATTCTGCTTCTAGAACTATATGCACGTCTTTTGCGTGGACGGTTTTTTAATTTTATTTCAATAGCAGTGTTTGAGAAAAGTTTTAAACTTATAATTACTTCAAAAATGCCAATTATGCTGAATATTTGACGTTGACGTTAAGAATGTAAGCGAGAAAAAGCTTAGACAGCATTTGAAATTGTTTTTTGATGTTTGTTGCCATTAGCTGAATGCTCTTATTAACAGACACTGGAAGAGAACAGGCCGGCCGGAGTTGCCGAGCGGTTCTAGGCGCTACAGTCTGGAACCGCGCGACCCATAAGGTCGCAGGTTCGAATCCTGCCTCGGGCATGGATGTGTGTGATGTCCTTAGGTTAGTTAGGTTTAAGTAGTTCTAAGTTCTAGAGGACTGATGACCCCAGATGTCAACTCCCATAGTGCTCAGAGCCATTTGAACCATTTGAAGACAAGTCTGGATAATTTGCTCGCCGATTTAAGGAAAAGCTACATTTTCACACATCTCAATGTTTATGACAACATGTCCTTTGAACTGTGTCATACAAAGACATAGTCCGTTCAGTCATATACGTAGGTGCATTCTGCAAATGGTGTTGCGAATAGAGTCCTTAGTAAAGAATTAATAAATTAGAACGTCGTGTTCGATGTTGATGTCTTATTACGTGAACAGCGAAAATGTTGTAAGGGATAAAATTTGTTGGGAGATTCTAAGTGCTATCATTCTCAAATACAAGATGAACATAGTTAGGCTCCCTCAAGACACATACACAATTTATAACAGCAATACTTGGCTTACTTTGTTAAACCTTCGTAAGATTATGTATCTCACCGAACAGATTATAACAGCTTTTAAAAGTTTAGACTCGGTAAATAATTACATGATACACCGAAAATCAATTTTATGTTGCCCTGGAAGCGGGTAAAAAGGCGATTGGCAACTCGCGTTGTTCACCACGAACCCCGTTTGCCTCAGTGTTTTTATATCTTCAATGATCTACAAAACGACATGGTCGACTAGAGCCCATCTGATGCAAACCACAGGCGATCCGCAGAGCTGGCCATTAGATGAACCCACGTTGCGTGTCTGCAGTAGCAGAAAGCTCGATTTTGGTGGACAGCGGTATCTTTGCTTCTTGTTCTTCAATTGTTAAAAAAATAAATTAGTATCTGATCTGCATTCAAGATCAGTTCTGTGTCGCAGGAGAGCAGGAGAGATTCTGTGAAGTTTGGAAAGTAGGAGACGAGGTACTGGCGGAATGAAAGCTGTGAGGATGGGGCATGAGGCAGATAATAGAGCACTTGCCCGCGAAAGGCAAAGGTCCCGAGTTAGAGTCTCGGTCCGGCACACCGTTTTAACCTGCCAGGAAGTTTCATAGTAGCGCACACTTCGCTGCAGAGTGAAAATCTCTTTCTGGAAACATCCCCCAGGCTGTGGCTAAGTCATGTCTCCGCAATATCCTTTCTTCCAGGAGTGCTAGTTCTGCAAGGCTCACTGGAGAGCTTGTGTGAAGCTTCGAAGTAGGAGACGAGGTACTGGCGGAAGTTCGATACAGTTCCGCACTGTCACCTGATAAACAAAGTAAGAGCCTACGGAATACCAGACCAGCTGTGTGGCTGGACTAAAGAGTTTTTAGCAAACAGAACACAGCATGTTGTTCTCAATGGAGAGACGTCTACAGACGTTAAAGTAACGTCTGGCGTGCCACAGGGGAGTGTTATGCGGCCATTGCTTTTCACAATGTATATGAATGACCTAGTAGATAGTGTCGGAAGTTCCATGCGGCTTTTCGCGGATGATGCTGTAGTATACAGAGAAGTTGCAGCATTAGAAAATTGCAGCGAAATGCAGGAAGATCTTCAGTGGATAGGCACTTGGTGCAGGGAGTGGCAACTGACCCTTAACATAGACAAATGTAATGTATTGCGAATACGTAGAAAGAAGGATCTTTTATTGTATGATTATATGATAGCGGAACAGACACTGGTAGCAGTTGTTGTTGTTGTTGTTGTCTTCAGTCCTGAGACTGGTTAGATGCAGCTCTCCATGCTACTCTATCCTGTGCAAGATTCTTCATCTCCCAGTACCTACTGCAACCTACATCCTTCTGAATCTGCTTAGTGTATTCATCTCTTGGTCTCCCTCCACGCTGCCCTCCAATGCTAATTTAGTGATCCCTTGATGGCTCAGAACATGTCCTACCAACCGGTCCCTTCTTCTTGTCAAGTTGTGCCACAAACTCCTCTTCTCCCCAATTCTAGTCAATACCTCCTCATTAGTTATGTGATCTACCCATCTAATCTTCAGCATTCTTCTGTAGCACGACATTTCGATAGCTTCTATTCTCTTCTTGTCCAGACTATTTATCGCCCACATTGCACTTCCATACATGGCTACACTCCATACAAATACTTTCAGAAACGACTTCCTGACACTTAAATCTATACTCGATGTTAACAAATTTCTCTTCTTCAGAAACGCTTTCCTTGCCATTTCCAGTCTACATTTTATGTCCTCTCTACTTCGACCGTCATCAGTTATTTTGCTCCTCAAATAGCAAAACTCCTTTACTACTTTAAGTGTCTCATTTCCTAATCTAATTCCCTCAGCATCACCCTACTTAATTCGACTACATTCCATTATCCTCGTTTTGCTTATGTTGATGTTCATCTTATATCCTCCTTTCAAGACACTGTCCATTCCGTTCAACTGCTCTTCCAAGTCCTTTGCTGTCTCTGACAGAATTACAATGTCATCGGCGAACCTCAAAGTTTTTATTTCTTCTCCAGGGACTTTAATACCTACACCGAATTTTTCTTTTGTTTCCTTTACTGCTTGCTCAATATACAGATTGAATAACATCGGGGACAGGCTACAGCCCTGTCTCACTCCCTTCCCAACCACTGCTTCCCTTTCGTGCCACTCGACTCTTATAACTGCCATCTGGTTTCTGTACAAATTGTAAATAGCCTTTGCTCCCTGTATTTCACCCCTTCCACCTTTAGAATTTGAAAGAGAGTATTCCAGTCAACATTGTCAAAAGCTTTCTCTAAGTCTACAAATGCTAGAAATGTAGGTTTGCCTTTCCTTAATCTGTTTTCTAAGATACGTCGTAGGGTCAGTATTGCCTCACGTGTTCCAACATTTCTGCGGAATCCAAACTGATCTTCGCCGAGGTCGGCTTCTACCAGTTTTTCCATTCGCCTGTAAAGAATTCGCGTTAGTATATTGCAGCTGTGACTTATTAAACTGATAGTTCGGTAATTTTCACATCTGTCAACACCTGCTTTCTTTGGGATTGGAATTATTATATTCTTCTTGAAGTCTGAGGGTATTTCGCCTGTCTCATACATCTTGCTCACCAGATGGTAAAGTTTTGTCAGGACTGGCTCTCCCAAGGCCGTCAGTAGTTCCAATGCAATGTTGTCTACTCCGGGGGCCTTGTTTCGACTCAGGTCTTTCAGTGCTCTGTCAAACTCTTCACGCAGTATCATAACTCCCATTTCATCTTCATCTACATCCTCTTCCATTTCCATAATATTGCCCTCAAGTACCTTGCCTTTGTATAGACCCTCTATATACTCCTTCCACCTTTCTGCTTTCTCTTCTTTGCTTAGAACTGGGTTTCCATCTGAGCTCTTGATATTCATACAAGTGGCTCTCTTTTCTCCAAAGGTCTCTTTAATTTTCCTGTAGGCAGTATCTATCTTACCCCTAGCGAGATAAGCCTCTACATCCTTACATTTGTCCTCTAGCCATCCCTGCTTAACCATTTTGCACTTCCTGTTGATCTCATTTTTGAGACGTTTGTATTCCTTCTTGCCTGCTTCATTTACTGCATTTTTATATTTTCTCCTTTCATCAGTTAAATTCAATATTTCTTCTGTTACTCAAAGAATTCTACTAGCCTTCGTCTTTTAACCTACTTGATCCTCTACTGCCTTCACTACTTTATCCCTCAAAGCTACTCATTCTTTTTCTACTGTATTTCTTTCCCCCATTCTTGTCAATTGTTCCCTTATGCTCTCCCTGAAACTCTGTACAACTTCTGGTTTAGTCAGTTTGTCCAGGTCCCATCTCCTTAAATTCCCACCTTTTTGCAGTTTCTTCAGTTTTAATCTACAGTTCATAACCAATAGATTGTGGTCAGAGTCCACATCTGCCCCTGGAAATGTCTTACAATTTAAAACCTGGTTCCTAAATCTCTGCCTTACCATTATATAATCTATCTGATACCTTCTTGTATCTCCAGGATTCTTCCATGTATACAACGTTCTTTTATGATTCTTGGCCACCAAGTGATAGCTATGATTAAGTTATGCTCTGTGCAAAATTCTAAGTCACCAATGACTATTAAATTTTCGTCTCGCTTCACTATCTGAATAATTACTTTTATCTCATCATACATTTCATCAATTTCTTCATCATCTGCAGAGCTAGTTGGCATATAAACTTGTACTACTGTAGTAGGCATGGGCTTCGTGTCTATCTTGGCCACAATAATGCTTTCATATGGTGTTTGTAGTAGCTTACCCGCATTCCCATTTTTTTTATTCATTATTAAACCTACTCCTGCATTACCCCTATTTGATTTTGTATTTATAACTCTGTATTCACCTGACCAAAAGTCTTGTTTCCCTGTCACCGAACCTCACTAATTCCCACTATATCTAATTTGAACCTATCTATTTCCCTTTTTAAATTTTCTAACCTACCAGCCCGATTAAGGGATCTGACATTCCACGCTCCGATCCGTAGAACGCCAGTTTTCTTTCTCCTGATAACGACGTCCTCCTGAGTAGTCCCCGCCCGGAGATCCCAATGGACGCCATCATCATTTAACCATACAGTAAAGCTGCATGCCCTCGGGAAAAATTACGGCTGTAGTTTCTCCTTGCTTTCAGCCGTTCGCAGTACCAGCACAGCAAGGCCGTTTTCGTTAGTGTTACAAGGCCAGATCAGTCAATCATCCGGACTGTTGCCCCTGCACTTCTGACAAGACTGCCCCCTCTCTTCAGGAACCATACGTTTGTCTGGCCTCTCAACAGATACCCCTCCGTTGTGGTTGCACCGACGGTACGGCCATCTGTATCGCTGAGGCACGCAAGCCTCCCCAGCAACGGCAAGGTCCATGGTTCACGGGGGTTCATGGGTAGCAGTTACTTCTGTAAAATATCTGGTAGTGGAATGTTCATATAAAATTAATTGTTGGTAAGGCGGGTACCAGGTTGAGATTGATTGGGAGAGTCCTTAGAAAATGTAGTCCATCAACAAAGGAGGTGGCTTACAAAACACTCGTTCAACCTATATTTGAGTATTGCTCATCAGTGTGGGATCCGTACCAGGTCGGGTTGACAGAGGAGGAAGAGAAGATCCAAAGAAGAGCGGCGCGGTTCGTCACAGGGTTATTTGGTAAGCGTGATAGCGTTACGGAGATGTTTAGCAAACTCAAGTGGCATACTCTGCAAGAGAGGCGCTCTGCATCGCTGTGTAGCTTGGTCGCCAGGTTTCGAGAGGGTGCATTTCTGGATGAGGTATCAAATATATTGCTTCCCCCTACTTATACCTCCCCAGGAGGTCTCGAATGTAAAATTAGAGAGATTCGAGCGCGCACGGAGGCTTTCCGGCAGTCGTTCATCCCGCGAACTATACGCGACTGAAACAGGAGAGGGAGGTAATGACAGTGGCACGTAAAGTGCCCTCCGCCACACACCGTTGGGTGGCTTGCGGAGTATAAACATACACTCCTGGAAATTGAAATAAGAACACCGTGAATTCATTGTCCCAGGAAGGGGAAACTTTATTGACACATTCCTGGAGTCAGATACATCACATGATCACACTGACAGCACCACAGGCACATAGACACAGGCAACAGAGGATGCACAATGTCGGCACTAGTACAGTGTATATCCACCTTTCGCAGCAATGCAGGCTGCTATTCTCCCATGGAGACGATCGTAGAGATGCTGGATGTAGTCCTGTGGAACGGCTTGCCATGCCATTTCCACCTGGCGCCTCAGTTGGACCAGTGTTCGTGCTGGACGTGCAGACCGCGTGAGACGACGCTTCATCCAGTCCCAAACATGCTCAATGGGGGACAGATTCGGAGATCTTGCTGGCCAGGGTAGTTGACTTACACCTTCTAGAGCACGTTGAGTAGCACGGGATACATGCGGACGTGCATTGTCCTGTTGGAACAGCAAGTTTCCTTGCCGGTCTAGGAATGGTAGAACGATGGGTTCGATGACGGTTTGGATGTACCGTGCACTATTCAGTGTCCCCTCGACGATCACTAGTGGTGTACGGCCAGTGTAGGAGATCGCTCCCCACACCATGATGCCGGGTGTTGGCCCTGTGTGCCTCGGTCGTATGCAGTCCTGATTGTGGCGCTCACCTGCACGGCGCCAAACACGCATACGACCATCATTGGCACCAAGACAGAAGCGACTCTCATCGCTGAAGACGACACGTCTCCATTCGTCCCTCCATTCACGCCTGTCGCGACACCACTGGAGGCGGGCTGCACGATGTTGGGGCGTGAGCGGAAGACGGCCTAACGGTGTGCGGGACCGTAGCCCAGCTTCATGGAGACGGTTGCGAATGGTCCTCGCCGATACCCCAGGAGCAACAGTGTCCCTAATTTGCTGGGAAGTGGCGGTGCGGTCCCCTACGGCACTGCGTAGGATCCTACGGTCTTGGCGTGCATCCGTGCGTCGCTGCGGTCCGGTCCCAGGTCGACGGGCACGTGCACCTTCCGCCGACCACTGGCGACAACATCGATGTACTGTGGAGACCTCACACCCCACGTGTTGAGCAATTCGGCGGTACGTCCACCCGGCCTCCCACATGCCCACTATACGCCCTCGCTCAAAGTCCGTCAACTGCACATACGGTTCACGTCCACGCTGTCGCGGCATGCTACCAGTGTTAAAGACTGCGATGGAGCTCCGTATGCCACGGCAAACTGGCTGACACTGACGGCGGCGGTGCACAAATGCTGCGCAGCTAGCGCCATTCGACGGCCAACACCGCGGTTCCTGGTGTGTCCGCTGTGCCGTGCGTGTGATCATTGCTTGTACAGCCCTCTCGCAGTGTCCGGAGCAAGTATGGTGGGTCTGACACACCGGTGTCAATGTGTTCTTTTTTCCATTTCCAGGAGTGTAGATGTAGATGTAGAAGTAAAGCTGTGAGGACGGGGCGTGAGTCGTGGTTGGGTAGCTGAGATGGTAGAGCACTTGCCCGCAAAAGGCTAAGGACCCGAGTTCGCGTCCCGGTCCGGCACAAAGTTTTAATCTGGCAGGAAGTTTCATATCAGCGCACACTCCACTGCAGAGTGAAAATCTCATTCCAGTCCTGTGTCGACTTTGAAAAGCATATTACTTGTCGACTTTGAAAAGCATATTACTTTTCGCCTTGTCTCTGAACTGGACACTTAGTTTGTGATTTACCGCTCTTGTCGTGTGAGCCGTATAATATACAAATATTTTAAATGTTGGAATTCTTGTGAAGAGTGAACTTGTTTGGTATTTATTTATTTACAGCTAGTTTACAGGCGTGTCAGCTACCTAGAAAAAAAAATGGTTCAAATGGCTCTGAGCACTATGGGACTTAACATCTGTGCTCATCAGTCCCCTAGAACTTAGAACTTCTTAAACCTAACTAACCTAAGGACAGCACACAACACCCAGTCATCAAGAGGCAGAGAAAGGTACCTAGAAACTAAAAGCAGACTGTAACTACTGCTCTCTACTTTCGTTTGGTAACTGTGTGAAGGAGATAACGATTTTCAGATAATTAATTATTAAGATAACTTTGCTTACTAACGACTGTATTCACCAGATACTCTTAGCGTCGAAAATAAATGTGGTAGGAAGAGAACCACGTGCCACCGAAAGATGTAGCTGTTTTGAGGTGACCTGCTTGCACTCAGGACCTCTACAGCACCAGAGTTAGGCAACACCTAAATGAAAATGATAGCGACTCAGAATAGCAATAAATTACAATAATGTATTAATCGAAACTGCACAGGATGGGGCAAAAAAAGTGGGCGAGAGAACAAAGTTCCAGAGTACAAGGAAACACAGGAGAAGAAAGGAAATACAGTACTAACCTGACTATGCCAGATGTTCAAAGTGACCACCATTCATCTCTTGGCACTTTTGGACCCTAGTCAGCAAGTTGCTGAAGGTGGACCAATCTGGACTGCTGGAACTGCTGCAGTCTCATCCAAAATGTTCTGCTGCAGTTCCTGAAGACTATGAGATTAGTTGCGATACACCTTAGACCTGAGGGATCCCCATACACAGTAATCGCACACTGACACATAAGGTGACCTGGGTGACCAACGAGGTCCGCGACCAGACTGCAGGTCCAGGTGGACTATTCGTCCACGTGATCGACGTGACTTGCCGGTCTCTTGGCGCAGGGGTCGGGCTGATTTGGTAGGACTCTGAAGAATTTTCTGGTAAACTGCAGCCACATTTTATAGTGTGAGGGCGGATTCGTTTTGGAATGTTTTTGACTTGTTCAAAACGGACCCTTTCTGACGCCATTTTCGGACGAAGCGTTGCATGGCGCTCTTTGCTGGCACTTTGACACCATTAAAATTCCCAGTAAACTAGTGACCACACCGTTTCCTCGACTTTGTTGTCACATAACTTTCCACAACGAACACCCATGCTTCACTTGGAGAGCCCTAGTTCCCTTCGTACTCCTCCACTCGCACTGACACAACTTGCACTATGCTGTGAACCAGTGTGAATCACATGGCAGGCGTACACGTGGTGTGCGCGTCACGGGATGTGGTTGTATACATACATTCACGTCCTATGGTATCCACTCGTCCAGGCCACTTTTATTGGCCCGTCCTGTATAATAACTGTAGTGTAAAGACAGTGCATGACAACAGTAAGTGTCACTTACACTGATCTCTCTTTAACTCTGGTACAGTCCTGAATCCAGTCAACTATAACTATCATCACTTACAGAATCTCCAGTCTGATTTTCTTGGCGGCGTCTGTTGACACGATCCTGATGCTTGCTTGAGGTAGCGTTGATACTGCACGATATTGACTTAATGGAGACGTGTGCGCACTTACGTCCGCGTTCTGCGGATTGGTGACCACTTGGAAACTGGTCCTCTGGTTGAGATCAGAGTGGAAAGTCTAACCAGACGCTTAGACGATTCTGAGACGATATCACATACAAATTTCTTGACATCAACTATCGCTTGGAGAGTTGTAGGACACTTCTTAATAGGTGACGCGTGCACTACACCGAGCAAGAGATTAAAAGGTTAGTGGAGTACGTGTGGCATGTACATGTTTTTTTTTTTTTTTTTTTTTTCAAATAAAGGGAGATCCCTCAGCAGACCCGATAAGATGCGCTTTGACAACGCCGGTCGTCCTAGCGTATCGGAGAAAGGGAAAAGTTTCTATGGATAGGTTCTGGAACTAATCTCGCTTATAAATGGTAACAATGTCTTCATAGGACTAGGAACAGAAAGCTGGCTCAATCCGGATATTAACGGCAATGAAATTCTAAATTCCGATTAGGAATGTAGGTTGAACGGCAATGATGGGGGTTTATCTATAGCCACAAAAAAATACAATAATGTCTAGTGAGATCAGTGTAGATACCGAGAACGAAATAATGTGGGTGAAGACAAGTGTTAAAGGTGGATCAAATATGGTTATCAGATGCTTTTATAGACCCTCTGCTTGAGAAGCAATAGTGACGGAACAGTTCAGGAGAAACGTAGAGAATATTTTGCGTAAATTATCTGGTGATATTATAGTTTTAGGTGGAGATTTTAACTTAGCAACTATATGCACAGAGACTCAAGTGGTTAGGAATTGTAATACGGACAGAGAATCATGTCAAATTGTTTTAAGCGCTTTTTTCGAAAATAACCTTGAGCTGTTAATCAGAAAACCGACTTGTGACGATAACATCTTAGATATTCTGGTGAGAAACAGATCCGAACTTTTCAATTCAGTCAGCGTGGGACAGGGAATCAGTGATTACAAGGCCATTACAGCGTCACTGACTACTGCTGTAAATGAGAATATAAAGAAAGGTAGGAAGCTCTTTCTACGTAGCAAGAGCGCAAGACACAGATTTCAGATTAACCGAGCGGTCAGCATGAAAATTTCGTTTCCAGCACCAACAACGTTGAGAAACAATGGACTAACTCTTTAGACAGATATGTGCCGAGCAAAGTTGTGAGGGATGGAAAACGACCACCGAGTTTCGACAACCTTGTTAGGAAGCTGCTGCGAAAGTAGAGAGATCTTCACCGTAAATTTAAACGTAACCAAAGCCTTACAGCACAAGCAGAAATTTAACCTAGCCAAAATTAGCGTAAGGGCTATGCGTTCAACGAATTCGAAAGTAAAATTGTGTCCACCGACTTGACCGGGTATCCTAAAAACCTTTCGTCTTATGTTACATCGTTAAACGGATCGAAGACATCTATTCAGATACTCTGTGACCATAACGGCACTGAAGCGGAGAACGACAAGCAAAGGTCAAAATATTAAATGTCCTTTTCCAAGACTGATTCACGGAGGAAGATCGCACTGTAGTGGCTCCCTTAAATCGTCATTCTAACGACAAAAGGGCTGATATCGAAATAAGTGACAAACGGATAGAAAGGTAACTGAGATCGCTCAAAAGAGGGAAGGCCACTGCACCTGACGGGATGTCAGGCTAACAACAATCCAGCTCAACCTTTCCGTCTACGAGACCCAGAATTCAGTAGATACGGGCGTCCTGGTAGACGTCGTGTTCCTTGACTTCTGGGGGGCATTAGAGAGGTGGTTACCGGACTGAAGAGTTTGTAGCAAACAACACAGTGTGTCATTCGGAACGGAGAGAAGTCTTCGGACGTAAAAGCAATTTCAAGCGTGTCACAGGGGAGTGTTATAGGACCATTACTTTTCGCAATATAAGTAAATGAGCTAGTAGATAGTGTCGGTACTTCCATGAGGCTTTTCGTGTATGATACTGTTGTATACATAAAAGTCACGATGCTATATGAAGGAAGCAAGGAAGACATCGAGGTCATTAGAGACGGAGCACAAGCTCATTTTGTGTCAAGGGTGGGGAAGGAAGTCAGAAAAACCATACAAGGTACTCGTTCGACCAATGCTTGAAAATTGCTTGTCAGTATGGGATCTGTACCAGGTAGGATTGACAGAGGAAATAAAGAAGATCCAAAGAAGAGCAGTGGATTTCATTACCGGTTCATTTAATTAGCACGAAAACCTCATAGAGATGATCAACCAACTCCCGTGGCAAACGTTGCAAAATTGGCGTTTGGAATCACGTTGTGGTTTACTGATAAAAGTTCCAAGAGTGTACGCTACTAGAAGAATCAACAAACATATTGCTTCCTGCCAAATGTATATCGCGACATGACCATGAAGATAAAACCAGAGAGTCTCGAGCCCCACGGAGGCTTACCGGCAATCGTTCTTTCCTCGAATTACTCGCGACTGGATCAGGAAAGGGAGGAAGTGACACTGGTACAGAAAGTACCTCAGCCACACACCACAAGGTGGCTTGCGGAGTATAGATGTATACGCAGGCGTAGACGTATGACGGAAACACAAAATAAGCCTTGTATTAAAACTTCCTGGTGGATTAAAACTGTGTGCCGGACCGAGACTCGAACTCGGGACCTTTGCCTTTCGCGGGAAAGTACTCTACCATCTGAGCTACCCAAGCCCGATTCACGCCCCGTCAATATTGGCCAGTACTGGCGGAACTAAAGCTGTGAGGAGAGGGCATGAGTCATGCTTGGGTAGCTCAGATGGTAGAGCACTTGCCCCCGAAAGACAAAGGTCCCGAGTTCGAGTCTCGGTTCGGCACACAGTTTTAATCTGCCAGGAAGTTTCATATCAGCGCACACTCCGCTGAAGAGTCAGACTCTCATTTTAAGCCTTGTATTGTTACGTCCTCTCTGGAGGCCAGCCTTAACACAGTTGCACCTGAGATGCAGGTAGCTCGCCGCTCTTCTCTATATAGCTGGGTTCTGTATCTTCCGATGGAGGCAGAACTACGAGGGCAGTTCAATAAGTAATGCAACACATTTTTTTTCTCGGCCAATTTTGGTTGAAAAAACCGGAAATTTCTTGTGGAATATTTTCAAACATTCCCGCTTCGTCTCGTATAGTTTCATTGACTTCCGACAGGTGGCATCGCTGTACGGAGCTGTTAAAATGGCGTCTGTAACGGATGTGCGTTGCAAACAACGGGCAGTGATGGAGTTTCTTTTGGCGGAAAACCAGGGCATCTCAGATATTCATAGGCACTTGCAGAATGTCTACGGTGATCTGGCAGTGGACAAAAGCACGGTGAGTCGTTGGGCAAAGCGTGTGTCATCATCGCCGCAAGGTCAAGCAAGACTGTCTGATCTCCCGCGTGCGGGCCGGCCGTGCACAGCTGTGACTCCTGCAATGGCAGAGCGTGCGAACACACTCGTTCGAGATGATCGACGGATCACCATCAAACAACTCAGTGCTCAACTTGACATCTCTGTTGGTAGTGCTGTCACAATTGTTCACCAGTTGGGATATTCAAAGGTTTGTTCCCGTTGGGTCCCTCGTTGTCTAACCGAACACTATAAAGAGCAAAGGAGAACCATCTGTGCGGAATTGCTTGCTCGTCATGTGGCTGAGGGTGACAATTTCTTGTCAAAGATTGTTACAGGCGATGAAACATGGGTTCATCACTTCGAATCTGAAACAAAACGGCAATCAATGGAGTGGCGCCACACCCACTCCCCTACCAAGAAAAAGTTTAAAGCCATACTCTCAGCCAGTAAAGTCATGGTTACAGTCTTCTGGGACGCTGAAGGGGTTATTCTGTTCGATGTCCTTCCCTATGGTCAGACGATCAACTCTGAAGTTTATTGTGCTACTCTTCAGAAATTGAAGAAACGACTTCAGCGTGTTCGTAGGCACAAAAATCTGAACGAACTTCTCCTTCTTCATGACAACGCAAGACCTCACACAAGTCTTCGCACCCGAGAGGAGCTCACAAAACTTCAGTGGACTGTTCTTCCTCATGCACCCTACAGCCCCGATGTCGCACCGTCGGATTTCCATATGTTTGGCCCAATGAAGGACGCAATCCGTGGGAGGCACTACGCGGATGATGAAGAAGTTATTGATGCAGTACGACGTTGGCTCCGACATCGACCAGTGGAATGGTACCGTGCAGGCATACAGGCCCTCATTTCAAGGTGGCGTAAGGCCGTAGCATTGAATGGAGATTACGTTGAAAAATAGTGTTGTGTAGCTAAAAGATTGGGGAATAACCTGGTGTATTTCAATGCTGAAAAAAACAACCCCTGTTTCAGAAAAAAATGTGTTGCATTACTTATTGAACTGCCCTCGTATATAAATTTATTTACTGATTTCTGACATACTAATAATTAAAATTTCGGACACTTTCTATCTGCACTTGCTTCAGAAATAGATACTTCTAGGTTTACGGTCTGCAGCACTAGCACAGTGGTTTTGGAATCTGGAGAGCGACGCCAAACTGAGAAGTTCAAACCGAGTAACTTCTGCAGTTCTTTAGATATTTGCACGGATACGTCTAGCACTTTGTGCTGCTATCAGCACTATATGGCTACCGGCTCCGAAGTTGCACCCATGACTCAGGTGAGGGCGTACGCTGCTACAACGCCAGCGTACAGTCTTCTGGTTCCTTTTGGTCGTAATGCAGCAACGTGTCCCGGAGAACTCCCTCGGGTCCACAGAAGTAGATCCTGGCAGTCTGCAATGCTTATTACCTCGCACATTTCTACGTCTCGATCTTCACTTATATTTATTTCTTTACTGAGAGTCAGTGTCGTTCCTCTGTTGTTTTTGACGCTAAATCTCCAGTTTCCTCCTAGACCCCTTCCCAGATAATTTGTTTGACGTATGTAACTTAGATTTATCCCGTGATGCTGTGTATAGTCGTACCCCACGTGTCAGCTATTTCGTGTTTGATGATGTCTCTGAAATGATCACAGTTCCGAGCATCATGGTCCCTCGTTCCAGCTTCTTCACAGTCACAATTACTGTTAATTCGAAGCCGGCCGGTGTGGCCGAGAGGTTCTAGGCGCTTCAGTCTGGAACTGCGCGACCGCTATGGTCGCAGGTTCGAATCCTGCCTCGGGCATGGATGTGTGTGATGTCCTTAGGTTAGTTAGGTTTAAGTAGCTCTAGGTTCTAGGGGACTGATGACCTCAGATGTTAAGTCCCATAGTGCTCAGAGCCATTTGAACCATTTTCTTTTCCCTAACATGCCTGTTGTATGGTATTACTACTCTGTTGTCTCTGTAGGAAGCCTCTACTTCTGTCCATAACCGGCGCTACTGTTCCTTACCTTCAACATCGTTGCTACATGGTGTTCTATAGTCTTTCCTTTTTCAATTGCTATGGGTATTGCTTTGTCCATTGTTAGTTGAATAGGATATATCCATCTTTTCTGCTTTTATATCCACATAAAGTCTTATTCTGACAACTGGATATATCAAACTGCAGTAAACTCCACTTTGTTTTTTTCCTGATTACACTGCCACTACCATGATGTTACTATCAGTCGACGTCAGTGCTGTGTTGGGGCCATTTGCCCTCTCACATAGCAACCAGTCTGACATCAGCATCAAGTGGGTGGTCCAGGCATCAAATCTGCAGAGGCCACTCCATCAGATGTCAGCCAGAAGGTTTTGCTGGCACTGTGATCACCACAAGAGATCACTGGCCCCATAGACCTTCTTGCCTCCAAGGGGTCACATGGCCGCAAATAGATCCGGCTGTATTCTGGCATCTTCAGGGTATTTAGGCCAGTGCCTGGGCTGAGGTAGGCAGTTCATTTCTAACGTGTAGTCTGGGCCAGGCACCAACTGCAATAACACTTCAAGGTACCAGCAGGATCTTTGGTGCCATATTCCAACCAGCAACATCGTCTGCATGTAGCAGCCAGTCGCATCACCAGGTTTCGCCATGATATGGCCTCTGCACTGAGGTCATGTATGGAATTTGGACTGGCCGCCATGGTGCTTCGTGTTATTAATTTTTTCATTCCAAAGTGAACTCATTAATTACCTTTGATATTTCTTGGGCTCTCAGCCCAACAAACAGTTATTGTGCCATTCTAGTGCAACTCTGACTTAATCACATGCTGTCGATGTAATAACTTATGCCAAGGAGGAGATGTGATTTCTTCTGTTTACCATTAAAGTTGTTCTGGGGTGTGTTCTTATTGCACCTCCAGCAGCACGGTATGTGTCAGCTGGTGATGAGGTGTTTTTTGTTGAACTCATTTTTTCATGTGTGTGCTACATCCCAGGCAGCTGTTGTTTTCTTTCGTATATCTTCCAAGTGTTGAGTGAAGTGACATACACTTTCCATCCAGTAGAGTTACAGCATGGCTAAGCAAATGGACATTACCACCCAAGTGTTACAGCTTAAACAGTATATGCAACAAACACTCCAATTGCTGCTGGAGAAGATGCCTGCTTTCAATTGTTAATTGTCATTCATGCAATAGCAATTTTCTTTATGTGTCTTCTCGTATGAGTCTTCGACATCGTCGGAGAAAACAATCCAACCACTGGCTCTCGTTTTTTCCATTGATGGGCTCCCAGAAACCACCGTGAGAGATAACGGACCCCTCCCCCCATTTAGATCTGCTTGATTTGGCACTTCTTGTTCAGAAAATACTAACACGAATTCTTTACAGACGAATGGAAAAACTGGTAGAAGCCGACCTCGGGGAAGATCAGTTTGGATTCAGTAGAAATGTTGGAACACGTGAGGCAATACTGACCTTACGATTTATGTTAGAAGAAAGATTAAGGAAAGGCAAACCTACGTTTCTAGCATTTGTAGACTTAGAGAAAGCTTTGACAATGATGACTGGAATAATCTATTTCAAATTCTAAAGGTGGCAGGGGTAAAATACAGGAAGCGAAAGGCTATTTACAGTTTGTACAGAAACCAGATGGCAGTTATAAGAGTCGAGGGGCATCAAAGGGAAGCAGTGGTTGGGAAGGGAGTGAGACAAGGTTGTAGCCTCTCACCGATGTTATTCAATCTGTATATTGAGCAAGCAGTAAAGGAAACAAAAGAAAAATTCGGAGTAGGAATTAAAATCCATGGAGATGAAATAAAAACTTTAAGGTTCGCCGATGACATTGTAATTCTGTCAGAGACAGCAAAGGACTTGGAAGAGCAGTTGAACGGAATGGACAGTGTCTTGAAAGGAGGATATAAGATGAACATCAACATAAGCAAAACGAGGATAATGGAATGTAGTCGATTTAAGTAGGGTGATGCTGAGGGAATTAGATTAGGAAATGAGACACTTACAGTAGTAAAGGAGTTTTGCTATTTGGGGAGCAAAATAACTGATGATGGTCGAAGTAGAGAGGACATAAAATGTAGACTGGAAATGGCAAGGAAAGCGTTTCTGAAGAAGAGAAATTTGTTAAGATCGAGTATAGATTTAAGTGTCAGGAAGTCGTTTCTGAAAGTATTTGTATGGAGTGTAGCCATGTATGGAAGTGAAATGTGGACGATAAATAGTCTGGACAAGAAGAGAATAGAAGCTATCGAAATGTGGTGCTACAGAAGAATGCTGAAGATTAGATGGGTAGATCACATAACTAATGAGGAGGTATTGAATAGAATTGGGGAGAAGAGGAGTTTGTGGCACAACTTGACTAGAAGAAGGGATCGGTTGGTAGGTCATGTTCTGAGGCATCAAGGGATCACCAATTTGGTACTGGAGGGTAAAAATCGTAGAGGGAGACCAAGAGATGAATACACTAAGCAGATCCAGAAGGATGTAGGTTGCAGTAAGTACTGGAAGATGAAAAAGCTTGCACAGGATAGAGTAGCATGGAGAGCTGCATCAAACCAGTCTCAGGATTGAAGACCACAACAACAACAACATCACCTATGTGTGCATGGCACCCTTCCATCCAGGACCCAGCGATCTTACGAGAGGTTTTGAAACGTCCCCTTTGAACAATTCTTACACGACTGTCCTTAAACTGATACACAATATTTTTTTTTTTTTTTTAGCGCAACGCAATCTGACTTTCAAAAATCCCTACAAAAGAATGGCCCTGACTAACATTAAACTATACCTTTCACAAATCACTTACCTCACAAAAATCTTCGCTGCTCAAGCTACTGCAATACAGCGAGCGCCACTACTGCCAGCTAAATAAAAGATTCAAACTACTGAAGGCACTAACTACTGATAGGGATAGTTAGCAAATGAAAGATATTAATAGAGAACAAACAATGTATTTACCTTGATATCATCATATATAAATATAGCAGTTCATGACAAATTTCAAAACTCCGCCATCTCTCTCCCCACATCCACCACTGCTGGCGGCTCACCTCCAACTGCGCAACGCTACGCGCTGTTCACAACCAGCTGCCTAATACTACAATGGCGAGTATTACAACAATGCAAAGCAGCCACAGACTGCACACAGCACAGCCAGTGATTTTCATATTGAGCGCTACGTAACGTTGCCAATAAGAAAACATAAACAGCCTACTTACATAGAGAAAACATAAACAGCCTACTTACATAGAGAAAACATAAACAGCCTACTTACAGTTTGTCTGTATGTTCAAGATACAAATGGCCATGCTGCACTAGCACCATGCATTGGATGAGGCACTCACATCATACTTAGCCTCCTACCACTCGTCTCTATAAAATGAGTCTAGTGTGGCCGAAATACTGCATGGTGGGATGCACCGATCGCAACTCTCAATTATTCACCTGACCGCCATTTGCCCCTGGTGACCGATCTGCCGCCATTATTTCCTACAGGATGATGCCTGGTCATTCGTCATCTCTAAGGGCCACCAACATTGTGTACTGGTGATTGTAACGCGTTGGTTAGGTCAGACTATAGTCGAAGTGCAACTTCAAGGTGGCGTCAGATGCCACAAACACATCACTGAAGTGTGCTCCTACAGTGTGTCAACCCCTCCAACTAGAAATCTTCCACAGTTTTTTGATCCAGAGTCAGACACATTGGCACCCAAAACCATCAACAAAATGTCCAACTGCCACCACAACAGGCTATGTCGTCTCCAAATGCCACTGAGATTGGGTCTCCCGTAACCCACACTATAGATGTCGACAGCATTCCTCAGAGTTCACCGCTTTTGCAGGCCGTTGGTGGGAAGACCATCACACGCTGATACTTAGAGGTGTGTCACACCCTCTCGTTCAGCGGAAATGGCAGGGATGCAACTACTGAGCCGTTCACTCTCTGACATAGCAACCAGCAGAAGATTTGAGTTCATGTGTTTACTAAGAAACTTGTTCTGCATTGTTTGCATGGTTTTTTTATTGCTGCACCTCTAATGGCGCGGTACATGTCAGTTAGAGAGTCGCCAACATATCATGGTATTAAATCAGAAAAGGGGTTATTATTAAGACTTGTTACTGAACCACCTGTCCGTTTGTGTGTAAAGGAAGCTTCTGATATGAAGTTTTTTATTGGCTTGACCGTGTGTATGTACACTGGATTACTCGTTTCAACAGGACTAACCTGCCATTTTCAAATCAACAGAGTACAGGATCTGAAGATGGCAGCTTAGTCCTGTCAAAATCAGTAATCCAGTCTACATACAAGTGGCCAAGACAATAAAAAAAACTTCATATTAGAAGCTTTCTTTATACTGAATCTCGTAATTTATCGTTCTTCAGCTGACAGTGTTTAAGCTGTTTGCTTGTGACGTGCAGGTAGTTTGACCGGTTCATGAATTACATGAAGCTTGGTTCCTGTATTGCATCTTGGTGGTACAATCGCCTTTCATTTGTTCTCCCACTACGCAGCAGTCGGATTTGGCAGGGGCGTTCAAAGTAAAAATCTGTTTGCTCCTGTGTCGAAGTACTGCTGCTTTCTTTACATGTTTACTATAAGTATATATTAGAAATGTAGTATCTGCCCATTGCGTTTAAATTTCTACAGTTACTGCATGTTCATTGCAGAGTTGATCAAATTCTACCACAACGATGCTCCTATTGCAGTATTTGCAGTTTTTATTACAACAACTACATACACAAGAAATACAACAGCAGTGACCGAGCACCAGAGCTACACAGGCATATGGAAACATTACCAGAGGAATAACTGTCCACGCGAAGTCCAGTAACAGGCAACGTTCGTTACTGCAAACTCATGGAACAGTCCTTGTACACCAGGTGAACCTTCACTGAGCAGAAATGATGCAAGAGAGTGAGGCCACGTTCGAACCATGCATTGGGGCCATCCTCCTGTTGGCGGCACTAGCAGAGAGTGATGCAGCCCCTTTCATTTTGATCTCTGCTGCTATGACAAAAGCAGATACTACACTACATTCCAATCTCCCCTTCCCCCAAATCTCCTGTTGGGAAGTCAGCACCGCAGATGTCAGCAGAAAAGGAAAGGAGGAATGCCACTGGAGACAGACTGAAGCAGCCAAGGGATCTACAGCAGAAAAGGAAAGGAGGAATGCCACTGGAGACAGACTGAAGCAGCCAAGGGATCTACAGGGTCCACCCAGGTCATGTCACATCAGCAGCAGCGGTGGCAGTGGCAGTGGATCCAGCTGCAGTGTAATGGTAGCTATGTGTTGGCTGTTTGCCACCGTTTGCTCATTGGCGTCTGAAGTGGCGTCCCAGACATGGACTGGGCAGTTATCTGTTTCCAGTCCAGCAGGGAAGTGGGGCAATTGGCTAGAAGTGGTGTGGATAATGGTGAGCTGGGTGCAGAAATCACTCCATGTCTGTTTATGTAATGGACACTGAGTCGCTAACTTCGAGAAACCGTGGTAGTGACGACAGGTGAAGGGGTAAGGGGTGCTCCTACAAGATGGTGGATTCTGTCAAATATAGGACTCAGGACGGTCGGCGGCAGCATCTCTGACTTTGGCGTCTGAAGGCTCCAAAGTGGCAGGGCCCCTGTGCCTTTGTGGTGGTGCCTGGTGCCTGGACAAGAAAGGTCGTTGTGGGAGGACTTCCTGGTGGCATCGGCTGTGGCTGAAGGTGAGGTGAGCCATGCCCTACCGAGAATGCAGCTTATTCTGATTGCACAAGGCTGACACCTCACTGGTGTCCACAGTGAATATTCGCAACTTTCTGTTGCTTGCATCATCACTGGCGCCTGTGGAAGCAGTCGACTGAAAAATGCAGCTAGACAGGGGTTCCCAAGGTGTATCGTGAAGTCGACAAGTGCACCTTGGTCTGTGGCACTGGGCAGATAAGGTGCAGAAGAACTTAGGGCTGCAAGCAAAGTAGGATTTCCATTGGGTTTGTTCTATGTTGTAGTATGACCCTGTAGGTGCTTAGCAACAGCAGCAATGTCCAGTCTGCTGGTCAGTCCACCAAGCACTTCTTTACTTGCGTCTTAAACGTGTGCACAACATGGTTCACTTCCCCATTCGATTGCTGCTAGAACCGTGTGGACATGAAGTGGACAGTAGCAGGGTGAGCTCAGAGATCTTGAAACTATGCATATATGAAATGCAGGCCATTATCAGAGAGGAACATCTGGATAATCCTTCAGTTCAAAGACCTGGGTGAGAGCTTGCATTGTTGCTTCCATGGTGGTGGAGCATATGTATTGGACATATGGGTAATTGCACCGTGCATCGACCACCACCAATAAACATAGAATGACTAAAGAGACCTGCAAAGTCTATATCGATGAGGCCAATGGATGACCTGGCATGGGCCATAAAGTGGAACTTCTTGCCACTGTACTTGGTGCTCAGTGCACAGTTTGCACTCATGGACTATCTTCTCAATCTCCGACCAGTTGCAAGGTTAGAAAACAAAACACTGTGTGGAAACCTGCGTGCTAGTGGCCTTGGCGTAAGAGGGAAAGGATACATGCCAGCAAGACTGGAAGGACGATGGTGTGGGGGTCATCCAAGTCGGTGCTAAGGAGGAGAGTGCCATCTACTGCCACCATCAATGGTGGAGAAGGAAATAGGCGTAGAGCAGACCAGACTCCCGATTGACAATTGCTCCAAGTAAGCACTGCTCACAAAATCAACTACCTGTGCCAGTATGAGTTTTTGTTGGGTGGCCTGCGCAGCGCTATCAGATATTACAGGTAGTTCACAACATGCTGTGATCAACGAGCTTGAAAACAGACTACTATGGCTTTGTCAAAGGCCAGGGTGGTTCCTGTGGGCAAGTGCGACAAGGTATCTGCATTAGTATATTGTACTGCGGCTCTTAGTGCGCTCAGAAACACAGTCCAATGCTGAAGTAATTGTACAGTTTTGTCAGAAAGTCGCAAACGGGGGCCAAAGAGTGTTACAATCAGCTTACGGTCAGTGATGGTTGGAATTTGTTGCCATGCAGAAAAACGTGGAACTTCTGAAATGATTACACGATAGCTAAAGCTTCCTTTTCTATCTGAGGGTAACAGCACTGAGTGACTGTCGAAGTTTTGGAGGTTAGGTTGTCCATAGCTGTCAGCAGTTTTGTGAGCCAGAACCGCTGCAACTCCGTATTGGGAAGCATCAATTTCGAAGATGATTAGCTTGCCCAGTGAAAGGGTACCAAGGCACAGTGACGTCCTTAGTAGCGATGCTCTGTCGCAGTCTGCAGATCAACCGAAAGGGAGATCTTTCTTACACAGCTTGGTCAATAGATGAATGAAACCTGCTGCATTAGGGAGAAATTTCGAATAACAACTGACTTTACCCAGAAACGATTGGAGTTCCCTCAGGTTCCGCAGTTTAGGTACCTTATCAATCACTCTTACATGGTGCGCCGACCTTTTGATGCTGTCTTTCGAAAGGAGGTGACTGAAGTATTCGATTCTGTTTGGAAAATCTTCAATTTCTGCAGGTTGCACCTAACCCCCACTTCTTCTAAATTTAGTGAACAGAAACCGGAGATCAGCGATATGGTTCCATGACGATAATTTCATCAAGACAGTTTGCCCAGCATGGAACAACTTGGATTAAGTGTTCTAAATTTTTCTGAAAAATGCTGGGAGCGGCCACAATGAAGAACGGCAGGTGCATATAAAGGTAGATCCAGACGTGAGTGTTGGTGATCATAATCTGCGGAGAGGTGAAGCTGATAGTACACCTCCAGAAAATCAGTTTTTGAGAAACATTCACCGCCCACCAATGTTGGGAGTGTTTCCTCAGGATGGAGAAAAGGGTAGCTATCTAGCAATAACTGGATGTTAATGGTGGACTTAAAACCCTACATAAATGAAGTCTCCCCGTAGGATTTCGGAAACAGCTAAAAGTGTAGCCTATTGGCTAGATGGAATGTTGTTTGATGCCCAGGTCATGAAATCTGTCCTATTTTTACTTGACCATTGGCTGCAGACCAAATAGAACAGGCCGAGCACAGTAAAATTTGGGAATGGTTGTCGATTTAAGGGTGATGTGGATCTTTTTCCCTCTGTAGTTACACCAAAATAGTAATCCAAATTCATAGCAGGGGTCGTTTAATATCTGGAACAGGATGAAGTCGGAAACGAGATGCAAGGCATCCTAAATGTGGAAACCATAGGCCGTCAATATGCCGAGACCAAAAGTATTTTCGGACGTCGCAGTGCCGACGGCTAAAACCGTGGCTGCTCTCATAACATCCTGATACTCAACGTCGACCGTGAATTGGTGTTGAACAGCGGATGAAAGAGAAGGGCGATCCAAACGATGATACTTTTCCAGTTTCTTGAGGCCCACAGAAAGCCCAGTGTTGAAATGGAGCCGGTCGGAGTGGCCGAGCGGTTGTAGGCGCTGCAGTCTGGAACCGCTCGGCCTCTACGGTCGCTAGTTCGAATCCTGCCTCGGGCATGGATGTGTGTGATGTCCTTAGGTTAGTTAGGTTTAAGTAGTTCTAAGTTCTAGGGGACTGACGACCTCAGTTAAGTCCCATAGTGCTCAGAGCCATTTGAACAATTTTTTTTAATGGAAACAGAACGAGTGCAGCTGAATTTCCAGATCTTGCTGGGAACAATGAGCTCCCAGCAGTGCACTGACGTGGCACTATGCTGGGAATGTGCTCAGAAACAATCAGGACACGAGGGGAACGAGCGCTGGGAAGAGCCACAGTCCGATTTCGAATGTCTCGAACTAGAGGTAAACGACGAGGGTATCGGTGAATAATGCCTTTGCTGTGGAAAGGCTGTAGAGCACTGCTGCTACGTCCATTACGTCTTCAACCTGTTCAACCACAGCCTTACACACTTCGAATACCTGACCGACAGCCAGGATCTCCTTGCCTGTGGGGTCTTCGAAACGCAACCCCTTCTGATGTACCCTACTGTCTGTAGAAGAACGGACAATGACGTCGCATATCACAGTCGACGTAGGGCTGTTTACAATGGGCGCAAATAAATATCCGTTTCCGGCTTTGGTCCGGTTTTCTTCGTCACTGGTGAAACTTGATATGGGAAGTTACAATCTGTGTTTGTTTAGGATAAGAAGCTCAGACCAACTCACACATTTCAGAAAACGAGATCGCTGCTATTCGGTTAACACAGTTGGTTTCTTAAGCTAATAGAACGTTTCTGACTCGATCCAAGAAAAGAAAAAGGGCTTTTCCGAAGCCGGGTCCTCTACCCGGAACACTGCAAAATGCTATTGCAAATGTTGCACGTAAGAGCTTGAAACTTCCTTCGTCTCTTGAAACCATGGAAGAGCTGGGATTGCAGGTGTGTGTGCCAAAGGCAGTTGCAAAAGGACCATGGCACCCCGTGAGGAAATAATGGTTCAAATGGCTCTGAGCACTATGGGACTTAACATCTATGGTCATCAGTCCCCTAGAACTTAGAACTACTTAAACCTAACTAACCTAAGGACATCACACACATCCATGCCCGAGGCAGGATTCGAACCTGCTACCGTAGCAGTCGCGCGGTTCCGAACTGAGCGCCTAGAACCGCTAGACCACCGCGGCCGGCGAGGAAATAATCAACAGATGAAGCAAATCTACCTGCTGTTGTTGTAACAACCGAACCAGTGATGGATCGATTTTGGTCACAGGATATACATGGACGCGAAACAACGTCGTCGCCAAGAGCTGTCGTGTGTATAGTTTTTTTGGCAACAATAAGATACATGAGAATTACGATGGCAATGAGACGAATGTGATAACATTAACATTGGAATACCAGTCCAGGGCGAGTCTAATAACAATCGAAGCTTATTACAGCAAAATCGTAACAATCCTAGTTGGCAAGTTGAACTGTTACTGAACACAACTCATACGAGAGAGAGCGGGGCCACGCTGGTGACGTCTGACTGGAAACACTCAGCCGCCGTTGGCACTGGCAGCGACATACACAGGTGCTCTCGTTTCAGTTGCTCGCCGAACACCCAAAATACGGGGACACGCCGCCACACTGACTTAAAGACGCGATCCAATGTAGCGGCTGAGACGACTGAAGCCGCGTAGCCGTAGCCATGTAACTTGCATGTGAGACGCCTTTGGTGTACCTGGATCAGAGGCATGTATCGTGCACTGCCAGGGTGAGCTGCCCGCCTCGTACAGCTTGGGTGCGTCCGGCCCAGTGTCGCCGGATCCCACTCTAGCCGGGCTAGCCCGCCGCACTCTGCTCTACTGATCTGGCCCACCAGGCTGCCGGGCAGTCAACGGCTCACGTCTCGGGGTCCAAGCTGAACTCATCGAGAGACCCGCTAAACCATAGAGCCAAAGCCATCCGTCATCTAGATACGGAGTCCGCCCCCAGTAGCTGAGTGGTAAGAGCGACAGAATGCAAATCCTTTGCCCGGGTTCGATTCCCGGCTGGGTCGGAGATTTTCTCCGCTCAGGGATTGGGTGTTGTGTTGTCCTAATCATCACCATTTCATTCCTACTGATGCGCAAGTCGCCGAAGTGGCGTCAAATCGAAAGATTTGCACCCGGCGAACGGTCTACCCGACGGGAGGCCCTAGTCACGCGACATTTACATTTATCTAGATATGGGATGATACCTGATGTGTGATCTGGCTATTAGTGTCACTGACTTGGAGGAAATTACGCAGAAATACAGGTTATTGGCCATCGTAAATTAAGTTTTCCTTTGGTTTTCTTATAATAAGCTGTTATAACGTACTTTTTTTGCAGCCCTTTATGAGGAATAAACTGCAGCGACACAGTGACTATTTAATTTTATTGTCCCTGGTTGAAACAGTAGATAAGGGTATGCAGGTTGTCTGCCTGAAGGGCGATAACGAGTTGGACAATAAAACGGCAATAATAAGAATAACAGGGAGGAGGATTGAAGTTTCTGGGAGTGGCTAACAGGAAAAGAAAACAAGGAACGGACAGAATGCCTACTCTAGACGAGAAAAACTTAAAGAACGACATACGCCCAAATAAAGAAACAGTTGAAAGTGCAGTAAATGCAAGATGTGACAGCATGCAACTCGTTATACTAGCGGATTGTAATAGCACGCAGGAGCTGATAGAGGAAGACCATGAAAATACACAGATCACAGAACCTACAGATGGCAACGGGAATTATAAAAGGGATGCAAACATGACATGAAAAATGGAAGAAGTTTATGGCCGGACCCACGGCCAGTTTACGAAATTTTTGAAAGTGCAGTGAGGCTACCTAAACTGGAGAATACGCATGTGTTAACCGTAGCAGTAAGACATCTGGTTAGTCACATTCATCCAAAACGCTATACCACAAACGTTCCTGTCATGAAGGAAGTGGATCATGTTCAACTCAGTGTCAACAGCTTGCCTACAAATACAAAGACTCTACCTGACGTCTTCATTAAGAGAATGTAGTAGACACTTGATATTGAGCATCGGTACAGGCAATTAGTGATCACACATCGCCGAATTATGTATGATTACAGGTTGGGCTGGCCCCATAGCTCTGTGCTCACTAGGTTCAGGTAGCATTCACTTACAATGAAATCGCACCCCAACGGCAGTGAAACAGACACAAATGATTAAAATCGGCCAGATAAATGCTATGCGCAGTGCCACCGGGAAAGTGTTAAGAGGAGTTGGACCTGCACAGACTATGTGTACAGGAGCCATATTCCAGAGACGGGGCATTACTTCACATGCCAGTCACAGAGCAGATCATAACAGCAAGCCATCATCCAGTGGCCACTGTTGTGATGCAAGATATTTTCAATACAGTCAGAAGATACAACAACATATAGAAAACTTAAAAACAGCAACATTACGGAGTCGACACGACAGGCTTATGTTCGTAATGGACGCAAAAACGAAATCAACATTGTGGCATAGCAGAGTAGTAGATGAAACAGGGAGGAGGAGATTAGTGTTTAACGTCCCTTCGACAACGAGGTCATTAGAGACGGAGCACCAGCTCGGATTAGGGAAGGATTGGGTAGGTAATCGGCCGTGCCCTTTCGAAGGAACCATCCTGGCATTTGCCTGGAACGATTTAGGGAAATCACGGAAAACGAAAATCAGGATGGCCGGAGACGGGATGAATTAGGATTCTGCCTTCAGGACGCAATGCGAGAACTTGGTCTTCATGTCATGAAGAGGTCTCTCAGCCCATCCGATTTCCAAAATCGCGAAAGTGCGGTAACAAATGTACATATCACCCTTGCAAATTGGAAAGTCAGTCACCACATTGCCAGATGGAAGGTCTGTGATGGACAGACAAGTGACCACAATCTCATTGACTTTACAATTACAAAAGCAGATAATGGCTTAAACACTAATATCCAGCGCGAGCGACTATACAATCTACACAAAGCTAATTGGGAACTTTTAGAGACACATTTCAAGATACAATCACTTCAGGGAAGCAGATTTGGTGCTGACGTCAAAGCGGACGAATTGGCGCGAGTGTTGCAGACGGCACAAGATAGGTGATCCCAGCATTGTTAGGAAGTCAGAAGGGTTTAAAGTTCCCTGGAGCCCCACCATACAGTCCTTAAGACGCAGAGCAAGGCAGGTGTGAAGATACTACCAAAGATTAAAAAAATGGTTCAAATGGCTCTGAGCACTATGGGACGTAACATCAGAGGTCATCAGTCCACTAGAACTTAGAACTACTTAAACCTAACTAACCTAAGGACATCACATACATCCATGCCAGAGGCAGGATTCGAACCTGCGTCCGTAGCGGTCTCGCGGTTCCAGACTGAAGCGCCTAGAACCGCACGTCCACACCGGCCGGCTACCAAAGATCCTTAGGGGCAACGGAAGAGACAGAAGGCTGAGATTCTATCGAGCAGTGAAACAACAATATAAAGAACTACTACACCAAACAAAAGTAGACAAATGGGAGGTGTACATTAAGGGAGCCATCAGTGCGGTATCTGCTCACAACTTTGGCGCCGGACAATAAAATGACGGAAGGCACAGAGTAACATCTGCGTCTTCGGTCTGAATTACCAGAGCAGCGTGTGAATAACGTATTGTGATTCTATTTGCCCAGGAAGAAGCAAAAATGGCAATAATGAAGTTAAAGAAGAAGAAAGCACCAGAACCTGATAGAATACTGGCAGAAGTGTTGCATCAGCTAGTGGAAAAAATTGTACCATATATATCAGTGTTATTAAAAGCACGTTTTTGCAGTGTCGGGAGCTCAGAATCAGTAAAATCTCGAGTAACACATTGCTAAAAGAAGGGGGAGACAAAGACCGAAGAGAACATAAATCTTACAGGCCGATTTTTTTGGTACATGCTCTAACCCAAGCATAAGAAAAAGATCTGTGCATCCACCTGAGGTACCACAGACAGTTAATAGGCATGAGCCCCCTACAGTACTTATTCAGGAAAGGGAAATCCACCGAAGATGGGATATATCACGCAATGAATACTGTGAACATCTAAGACGACAAGTGTATAATAGACAAAATGATTACTATAGGTGAGGCGTTTCTTAATTTGTGGTGGTCCGCCCTGTTCAAAGGAGTGAAACAGACAGATTGTCCTGGGTGTTTCCTCAAGAGTCTGCTAGATTACTGCACAGGCAGACAGGTGCAATTAGAATCTCCTGGAAAGAAAATTGTGAAAGGCATCACCAAAGGCTGCTCACAGGACTCTGTTGGTGGTCCAGAGTTCTGGGATGTTGACATAGAGCCACTACTGAACCAGCTTCAGAGAGAAAACAAACACTAGAGGTTCCATCGCCTACACATACGATCTACTAATGATAGTACCTGCTAACATAACGGCTAAATTAGAGGAAATAGTAGGGTAGTTCTTGAAAGGCCAAGAAACAGGTGCGTAGAAATCAAACTAACGATAGCAGCGCACAAAACAGTTTGTTACCAATAGGAACATTATCAGGAACAAAAATCCCACAATCAGAATAAATTACCAACCTGTGAAAAGAAAAGAAATGTATAAGTACCTTGGAATTAACATCGGAAAAAGCAAATCTTTTATGCACATGTAAAAACCGTCTGCCAGAGAGGAATCAAAATCCCAAATAAAACAGCAACAATTGGTCAAATAATTTTTCAGCTGTCAGTAAGTATTTTACTTGCTATTGTGGCCTACTGGTCTAGAGTTGAGCTGATAGAGCTAGAAAGATTCTATGGCAAGCACAGAGGAGTGTATTCCTTCGTCTGACAGGGGCGTATAAACTACACCGATTGAGACACTGCTACTGCTTTAGGTTTTCTGCCTCTAGACCTATTAGTAACTAAGAGAGCTGCACAAAATTGGCTCAAAGAGCACGAATGTGATGGGGTAAAGGAGACACTGGGCGCCAGATCCGTATCGAATAAGGAAATAAAAGCACGCATTGATAGAGTAGGCAAGAAATCTACGAAAGGTCAGAAACGGAAAGGAGAACCATAACATAGCATAAAAGGAAGAACAAGAATTACATACTACCTTCCTACGAAGGGAGCAGTACACTACCTGTCGCGTCCGCAGCTCGTGGTCGTGCGGTAGCGTTCTCGCTTCCCACACCCGGGTTCCCGAGTTCGATTCCCGGCGGGGTCAGGGATTTTCTCTCCCTCGTGATGACTGGGTGTTGTGTGTTGTCCTTAGGTTAGTTAGGTTTAATTAATTCTAAGTTCTAGGGGACTGATGACCACAGATGTTAAGTCCCATAGTGCTCAGAACCATTTGAACCATTTGAACTACCTGTCGGGACATCGTCCGTATCCCAGCTACTTCCTAAAAAACAGCGGACAACAGACATTTGTGAATGTGGAGCAATCGGTACACAGTATCACATCGTCTGGGAGTGTGCCGTTAGACAAGATGTTACAGACCAGTACAGGAACGCATTTGGAAATTTAGCGGTCTACAATACAATTCGGAATGAGGAACTGTGGCGTAATCAGAAATGGCTGACAGCTAAGATTTCAGCTTATGGACTGCAAGCCTAGATGTCTGAGCTACAACCAAGAAGAGGCCTTACATCATAATAACGGGACGCGCCACGGCAGAACAACCACTTACAGCAACCTTCTGGAAGCAGTGAGGAGACGAGACCCAGGGCGGACCAGGAAGGACTCTTGAGATGCTGACAGCTATCTCCCTATCTCTACACGTTGGGTGGCACAGCAGCACAGCCCCTGTGAATTCTGAGTTGCACCACACCGCGCCAGGAGCTAACCATCCAGACAAATGAGAGATCCAGCTTGGTTCTGATACCAAGTACTGTAGCGAAGTTTAGTGTAGTGTTGTGTAGTGTAGTGCTGTATAGTTTGTATAGTAGTGCAGTCTATAATAATAAATTATAAAAACTGTGCCCTACCAACGTTGCATAGTGTAATCGACTAATAGCATGTATCTTCTTGATTCCAGAAGAAAAGTTATCTGTACGCCAGATGGCCAAACGGTAGTACGTAGACCTTTTTACTTATTTTTTTTCCTTTTATATATATTGTGACTGGAAATTCGCAATTTTTCACAAACACTACTTTCATTTGTGTAAGTTATAAGGCTAATGAACAACAAATGAAAGGTAAAAATAACGATGCCCGTAAAAGTCTCCTAATTGAGGCAAACAAAAGTTCACTTCTAATTTTCCACAAAGGTTCGTGGTAAGACACACACACTAGTAAAAGACTAGTAAAAGACGTAGTCTGTAGCAGATGAAGTCCACGAGGTCGGCATCCGGAGTGAACTGAACTTCGGGGCTGGTTGCAACCCCGAAATAGCTGTCTCCAGCCAATCGGGTTTCGGCGTAGTGATACTTCCTGCAGGCCGTGGCTCGAGCTCCCCCTGCAGGAAGTAGTGCTCGCAATGTCTGTTTCCACTATCTTGTATGTAAATAGCCTGTGTTTACCATGGTGCTTTTGGTACGCCTTGGACCTAGACAACCCCATCCTCTGTGGTGTAATATGGTTTGCCGGTCCTCAGGGGCTACCTTGGCTCTAGCTTCACAATATAGGTATTCTATGTACATTTTCGCCCCTTAAACAGCTCAATGCTTCGATATTTCTATGCACTACACTGAAGCGGCAAATAAACTGGTATAGGCATGCGTATTCAAATTCATGGATACATAAACAGGGAGAATACGGTGTTGTTATCGGCGACGCCTATATATGACAAGTGTCTGGTACAGTTGTGAGATCGGTTACTGCTTCTACAATGGTAGGTTATCAAGATTTAAGTGAGTTTGAACGTGGTGTCATAGTCGGCACACGAGCGATGAGGCACAGCATCTCCGTGGTAGCGGTGAATTTGGGATTTTACCGTACGACCATTTCATGAGTGTATCGTGAATATCAGGAATCCGGCAAAACATCAAATCTCTGCTAGCGGAAAGAGATCCTGCAAGAACGGGACCAACGATGACTGAAGAGAATCGTTCAACGTGACAGAAGTGCAACCCCTCCGCAGATTACTGCAGATTTCAATGTTGGGCTGATTAACAAGTGTGAGCATACGAACCATTTAACGAAACATCATCAATATGGGCTTTCGGAGCCGAAGGCCCAGTCGTATACCCTTGATGACTGCACGACACAAAGATTTACGCCTCGCCTGGGCCGGTCAACAGCCACATTGGACTGCTGGTGACTGGAAACATTTTACCTGGTTGGATGAGCCTTGTTTCAAATTGTATCGAGCAGATCGACGTGTACGGGTGTGGAGACAACCTCATAAATCAATGAACCCATCATGTCAGCAGGGAACTGTTCAAGCTGATGGAGGCTCTGTAATGGGTGTGTGCAGTTGGAGTGATATGGGACCCCTGATACATCTAGATATGACTCTGATAGGTGACACGTATTTAAGCATCCTGTCTGATCACCTGCATCCGTTCATGTGCGTTGCGGATTCCGATGGACTTGTGCAATTCGAGCAGGACAATGTGACACCCCACACGCCCAGAATTGCTACAGAGTGGCTCTGGGAACATTCTTCTGAGTTTAAACACTTCCGCTGGCCACAAAACTCATCAGACATGAACATTATTGAGCATATCTGGGAGGCCTTGCAACGTGCTGTTCATAAGAGATCTCCACCCCCTCGTACTCTTACGGATTTATGGACAGCCCTGCAAGATTCATGGTGTCAATCCTCTCAGCACTACTTCAGACATTAGTCGAATCCATGCCACGTCGTGTTGCGGCTCTTCTGCGTGCTCGCGGGGGCTCTACACGATATTAGGCAGGTTGAAACGGTACAGTAGTTACCGCTCCATAAGCAGCAGGTTTCGTTGCTCGCTCACATCGGGAATACAAACTGAGGCGGCTCTGCCTCCAATTTATTGCACGACGCGGCCGGCCGTGGGTGTAGTGGAACCCCATGTGGACGGATGGAGAGTGTGTTAGGTCTCATTATACATATTTATAGATGTCGTGTATAATGTTTTACTGGTACTGGAATGCAAATCATGCATGTGAACATTCCTAATCCTGCTCCCACCTTTCCATAAAGCGTGGCCAAGTACTTGTTGGAAACAGCAGAAGTAGTTCTGTAGTATAGTAGTGCCAACCTTACTCGTGGGTAAGGGACCAGAGATTCAGCACAGGCAGGTCGAAGTCAAAGACGTTTCAGTATCATAAGATCTGGGGTGGAGAGGTTGGTCACGGCCAAGTGGTTTGACCATCCCCTCCACCTTGGCCCAGGAAGACCTCTGGGTGCCCGCCATATTCTAGGAGTTCTACAGAAGAAGGGGAAGTGAGTAGACGTGCCCTCAGTACGTCTATCTCGGTGTCCACAGGAAGAAAGGTATTTGAATATTTGAACTAATTCTATTTTATTTCCAGCTTCAGATTATGTAGGAAAATGAATGCACGTAATGACTGCTTTCTCGTTCATTCCCGAAATTTTGTGTGGAAACAGAGTAGGCTCCCATCCTTTGTACAAATCCACCTGGTGTCATAAGCTACAAAGTCTCACCAATAGTTACAATGCATAAATTCTATCGCGCAACTCGAGTGCAAGAATCAACGGCTAGTTGACTACTGAACGACAATTCATCAAACGGTAGCATTCGTCCCTTCAAAGAGGAGCGGTTTTCGCTATCATCCTACCTGTTAAGGACATCACTGTTAATACCGAAGCGGCCATTCGGACCCTTTATTGAGAAGGAGCTGAGGAAATACATACTGAAATAACCAGGATACTGTCCCGAGCAAAACCATCAGCTTGCAACCTGAAGAAAAAAAGAGGCACAAGCTATCAAGAGTCTTAACGCCAATAAGAGTATCTTGATATTGTCTGCCGATAAGGGAAATGCGACCGTCTTAATGAAGACCGAAGATTATGAAGATTCGGGAGCTATTACATTCGCCGACGTACTGAAAATTAAAGCAGTTCCGACGCATCGGATCATACGGGATACGAATCGGAAAATCAAGGCATCTTCTGTCTCGGCACCCAAACAGAAGCCCTACCACCTCGTCTGTATGGGCTACCAAATGGTTCAAATGGTTCAAATGGCTCTGAGCACTAAGGGACAACTTCTGACGTCATCAGTCCGCTAGAACTTAGAACTAATTAAACCTAACTAACCTAAGGACATCACACACATCCATGCCCGAGGCAGGATTCGAACCTGCGACCGTAGCGGTCGCGCAGCTCCAGACTGAAGCGTCTAGAACCGCTCGGCCACACCGGCCGGCCGGCTACCAAAGATCCATAAGAATAACGTTCCATTAAGACCTGCTTCTGGCTCACCGAGGTATAAACTGGCGATACCCTTGGCCTCTCTGCTCCAGTCGCACGTGGGGAAGACTGACATATACAGAAAGGACTCACTAGATTTCATTGGGAAGAAACTGAAACATGCAGCAAACGACATCCTGGTCAGCTCTGATGATGGGCAGTCCTCTTAGTCCAGTGGGGGCCAACTTCTTCATGGAACATTTCGAAGCACAATCACTGAACTTGGCACCTTGTAAACCTTTTAATCATCTTCATCACTGTCGAACACTTTATGTTGAGTTGTCACTGTCACTGTAACTGTTTCACTGCTTTACCAGCTGTAAAAACAAACATGGCGGGCAGTGCAACAATTGTATCACTCTGCTTTAAAGCATTACAGATGATGTACGTGTTGTAAGCATAGACTGTCACCTCTAGACAATGAAATCGTTTTCACAGTGGCAGGTGACTTCATTTCATCGTACCTCAGGCAGTCGGTACGAAATACATGTAAATTTTATACACAAACTTTCCTCGTGAATCACTGCCTATTACTGAAAACCAGATCAAAATCCACGCAATAGTACCTGAGATTTTTGTCAAGTTACGAATGCAATGTAGGTTTGTAGCGGCAAAAAAAAAAATTATGTGATATAATTACAGTTTATTCGTTTTCGGTTTCTTTTTCCTTTACATTTCAGTGTGAAACCTTGCCTCCTGTCAAATGTCGTGATTGTAGGTCAACGGTAAGTTAAGTACCCTATAGGTTTTGATGAGTGAGTTTCCGGGCATCAAAATATGTAACATAAATAGCCATATCTTTCATTTTCATTGACGTAGAAGCTTAAATTTTTCATTCCAACAGGGGACCGTAGACCTTAGTATGTGATGTAAATTTGAACTTGGTACGTTCATCTGTTACTGAGAAAAAGGGGTCATTACACTCGGACAGACAGACAGACAGACAAGACAAACGGACAACGAAGTGATCGTATAAGGGTTCCGATTCTACCGAGTGAGGTACGGAACCTACGCAGAACTCTGAAACTTAAATAGGATGGTCCATTTGACTTGATAAAAGTGTCACCAGTGCAGTATCTGAAATAAAGAATTCATTTTAGAAATGGAAAGTACAGAGTAACAGAGATGACTTCGGCGAAGTACAGTGGAAAAATACAGGGTGTTTCAAAAAGGACTTTACAACTTTAAAAATTCATATAAATTTACTGAAAGAAGATATAGAGCTGGGTCTGTAGGGAAAAACAACAAGTTTTTTTTACCTTGCTCTAAAGATGTTGTATGCGGCTTCCGTTGGATATCCTGAACGCATCCCACCGGAAGTGAATTTCTTCTCATTCACTGTAGCATTGTAGGTGTAACTTTCTCAGTGGCGGCGTAAATTCTTACTCTAAGTTCAGATACAGAAGCCGGCACGGGAGGTACAAACACGATATTCTTGATGAGTCCCCGTAGAAAAAATCGAGTGGTGTCAGGTCTGGGGAACGTGGGGGCCATGCAATTGGCGCATCACGGCCAATCCGTTGACCTGGAAAGCGGTCACTGAGAAAGTTCCGGACGTCAGCTAGGTACTGGGGTGGTGCACCATCTTGCATGAAGTAAAAATTTTGTTCTTGGTCATCCCTACCGATCTGTGGCATCAAAAACTGTTGTAACATATCCAGGTACGCTATCCCGTTGATAGTTCTCTCACGGCAAAAAAGGGGCGGCACACTTTGTTCTTACTCAATGCACAAAAAACATTCAGTTTAGGTATATCACGAACATGTTGCAATGCTTCCCCAAATGCTGCAGTTATCTGTGTTAACCTTGCCACTTAAGTCAAAAGTAGAATCGTCAGAAAAGATGATTTTGTCCAAGAAAAGTTCATCCTCATGTAATCGATTTAACATACCCGCACAGATGTTTTTGCGAGAGGTTTTATCAGCGTCTTATATTGCTTCTACGTTCGTCAGTCTGTACGGTTTCAAATGCAAAAGGTTTCTCAAAACACTCCAAACAGTCGTATGTGGTATTTGTAGTTCCCGAGATGCACATGATGTCGATTTCATAGGGCTGTTGACGGAACGTTGTCTCACTAGCTCAACAACGTGTTCAGATGTGCTTAGACGACCTGATGATTTCCCATGTCTTACCGAGCACCCTGTTTCTACAAAAAGTTTATGGCACTCATAAACTGTAGGGCTTCCAGGAAGAGCTGTAGCGTACTTGGTACGGAAATTACGCTGAACTGTTGTCGCCGACTTCGATTCTTCAAACCAAAATACACAGCTAGCGCGCTCGGGTCTGTTGAAGGCAGCTATCTTTAATGCAACCGCCGCTAGCGCTCCCTACGGTGAGATTCGGCCCTAGCGAAGTACACGAGACAAACTTTGATGTATTTCTCTATAAAAATGACACTACAATCACCTCTGTATGTACCATGAATTAATTTATACAAATTTTCAAAGATGTAAAGTTCTTTTTGAAACATCCTGTATACTAAGGCTTAAGATTCCGTGATTTACTGTGTTACGCTATTAGCGGAGCTTGTGACTTGAAACACTCTTTATATTTTGACTAGTGTCCTCCGTGTCATAATTTTTGATGCGCTTTTGACATCCGTCGTTTTATTTTGAGTCGTCTGTATGGCAGCTGACATTTACCATATTGCGACGTCCTTTGGAGCACTTACCGTAGTCAGGCGTAAAAGATGGCGGTGTCCTCCGCGGTCGCAAGTAGTCCCGTGCTACACACACAGATTACCTTACCTTCTATTGTGCGCTCTTTTATCCTTTTTTTTCCGGCACGGTGGGCCATTGATACGGCTTTCGGCGGCCGCAGGTATAACGCAAAGCGGTTTCCGCGCGCCGCTTCGCCGTGGAGCTTTGGCCGTGATTTACCTGTAATTGGCGCGTCACGTGGAGGGATCGCTGGGACGGCCGGCGGTCCGCTGATTTATAGGGCTGTGTGTGTGTGTGTGTGTGTGTGTGTGTGTGTGCGTGGGTGTGAGTGTGCCTGCCGGGCCGGTTATCTCGTAAATTAGCGCAGCAGCTCGCGGTCACTTCCGGTGCGAACGGAGCGCCAGCAGACGACACGTTTTATGTTTATTGGCTGGAGGAATGGCGAACGCCTGTCGTTAGACGGATTGTTCCCTATCGGAAACCGCCCATAGAGGCTCTGATTTGCTCACGAAGATGTAAAAAAAACTGCTCTCTCTTGTGTCCTGCGATGATGGTAGCGACTCAGGGCACGACTTCTGAATTACTCAAATTCACTCCATTTCCTGCAGGAGGTATCCAGCAGAGGTGACCACTGCAGCAGAACACTTTCTAGCACTGCAGATAAATTATTCCGCAACAGCACCACCAGATGGCACGACACTCTTATCAAGCGGACTGATTACGCGATACAGGAGAGACTGATGTAAGCCAAAACGCCTGTCGGAACCGGTAATCCACAGAAAACCTAAGCCATCATCTTTGGTCGCACCTGGCGCTCCCGTTGTCCAGTTCCACACTTTTTCATCTACAACCAACGCATCCCTCTAACACGATGAACTTTTTAGGGTCAACTCCTGACAGGAAACTAACATCGAATGCACACCTCCTTATCAGCCATCTCAAAGCCCAAATCGACTTAAAACCAACCCATCTTCCACCTTTATACTCACCTGTAAATCACTTTCTCGTCCTAGCTTAATGTATGCCGATATTTCCCAGATCTCCATCTGCCATTAATTTTGTTATTCCCTTGAAATCCTGGAAGGACATGCACACCGCTTCGATCTCCACATCCGCCTATCTCCCCGACTCTTATCGTATACCAACTCATCTACTTGCCACACCTTCTTCTCTTCTCGGAGCATCTTTAGTTCCATTAATGTTAAAATCCAATCCTGACACCCAATATCCTAGCCATTCATTACAAAACCACTATATCCATTTCCCACCTTCCATGCACCGTCATGCCTCATCCATCCTCTCCTACTGGAAATTCAACCACTCACACGATCCAACGACGAATTCTCTCCTAAGATATATGCTTCATTTCAGCCGTAGTCACAATCCTCCATCTCGCACTGCCCTTCCATTCTCCCCCTCAATGACTTAGTCACTACCTGCCATTCCATGGGTCACAGCGTCAGACTCGTTATCCCATCTCCACCATGAACACGTCCACTTTCGCATACCACCAGCATCACTACTATAGCATAGCAGAATTAACCTTACCATCATGATTCTGTTCTAACTGTAATATAGAATCATCTAAAAATTTATAAATCATACAAATTATCCAAGAAAGAGTTTTTAAAAAAGTTCATTTATGTGCTTGTCTTTGTGGTTGCCAAACCTTACCTTGTCCATCAATTTCTCCGCATCTCTCCCCAACTTTGAACGCTTGGAGCGTTATGGGCAGGGCCCTCCAACCATATCGGTATGTTGATGATCTACAGTGCCAATTGGCACTATGTGGCACTATATCCCCCAGGCACAACCAAAAACTCTATCAGTCAGTGCCAAGCCGAAAAACTGCTTGCGTAAGGGCCAGAGATGGACCAACCGTTATTGACTTGCTCAAGCTGTGAAGCTCTTTCTCTTGAATAAATCATCCAATTTTTCTAAAATTGTATTCATTTGTTTGTCTGTACGTGTATCTCACATCTACTAATTTCAGTTTTGATGGGTCGTTTTTTTTTGTCTTATAGTGTGTTCTAATTTTTTTGTTAAACTTTGATGTGAAGATCAGTTTCAGCCACTGTCAGGCCCCCCATTTCATGAGGAGTTGAAATATCAAATAAGTAAATAAATATGCAAATAAAAAGAACCGGTACTAACAGTGCTCGACTACGGCGTTACTGGGACCCATGAGTGTCGTGACGCCATAGTGTTGGACTCTGGATCGGACTGATTATTATCTGTGTGCTGGGGAAGAACTTGACTGGTGACTACATACTTTAGTGTAATCCTTCTGGAGCACGTTTTGTGCCAGCCTATGCTTACCCAGCCACTTCAATGCCTACCATGCACAACAAGAAAACCTACCAACTTACCACTCACTACAACCGCAGTTGCTAAACCTCTGTAGCGTTTATCTATTTGGAAAAGAAGATTCAACACTTTCTGGCGCAATAAATTTTAATCACTTCCATTACTCCGATAACTGCAAATTCTTTTAATATTGGTTGCCCCAATGTGTATCAAGTATTCTGTACCAAAGCCCAGATCTCTCCATGTTATTCTACACAGGGACGTTAAGCAACACAGGAGATATGGCAGCTGTCGGGTCAGTGCGGGTCACAGTAAAAAGAAGGTGCCCTGTGCGTATGTGGAACACAGCTTGCTAAGTTGTACTGGCAAATATTAGTCAAGTTAAAGCTGTATCGTCTGTGTGAAGTGACATTTCCGCGAGCTGCAGCGATGTCACCTACCACGCATACATCAGAGTGGATCTGTCTATTACGTGAGAAAGTTTAGCGACTTGTTTAGTTGCTTCAGAAGTGGAATATTTTACTCGGACATAGCGTTTGACCTTTTCTTCCAAGTTAATATTTACTCAAACAACTGCATTTCTATTTATACTGTAGGATGCACTTGACACTCTGTCATCTTGCAAATGACCAAAATGTTGTTTTATTCGTAAATTACCACCTCATTCACAGAGTACAAGAACTTCTCCGCGTCCCATAGGTAAAGAAGCGGAGCGAAGAGAGAGAAAGATAGAGAGAGAGGTGGAATACGTACTCTAACGTGATCTACGCCTAGCGTCCGTGACTAGTACCATAATCAAAGAAGTTCCTGAGTTCGGTCCTAGGCGCCGCTTAGATTCTGAATAAAAATCATTAGCAACTGCGGCCGGGAACTTCCAGAATAAGGTTTAAAATCAGCATTGAACAACGGTAGGAAGATCCAGAAGGCTATGGAAACCATTGTTTTAAAGACACATAATGTGTATCTGCAACATATGCGTCCTATAACTGAAAAAAAATTTCATTATGAACTCTCCCACGGCAAAAGCTTCCAGATTAGCCTCCATTTTGGATATCTGGGAGGGGAGTGCTATGATCGGGGTAACCATGTGAGAAAGATTGAATAATCGACCAAAGGGTAACTAACATCCTATTAATAGGAGGAGGGAATGTGAAAACCACGTTTTGTGCCGGCCTACGCTGACCCTGCCTACCATGCACAGGGTAGGAAAGCCAGAAAATCAGGAAAGGAAATGCAAAGAGTTAATCCTGACAGATTGGAGGTCAGTGAAGGCAAATGGAAAGCAAATTAGTATTGTGATTCTTCAGCTTCTCTTGGCGTTATTCATGAAATTCACGGGTGAATGGCTAGTTATCAATGTCCAGCAAGCACAATATTTCGGCAGGTGACGGCATTGCCATCGTGAGATCCAGTGAAGAATTGACTCTGTATGGGCTGGTGCAGCACTTTCATCTCTTCTCCTCCTCCCCCCCCCCTCCCCATCGCCCACCGTCCTGTCACTCACCCACCTCCCACCCACCAACACATTGCTCTGCGCACGGTTTACGTCGAAGAGTTCGTGCTGGCGGCATTTCCACTGTTACTCCGCCTATCCCCAAATCTGTTCGTTTTACAATATCTCTTTCCTCTTCTTATTGAGACAATGTGTGGGTTCCCAGGCTTTAATAAGGATGTAGCCACTATAACAGTTGATCAGCGGTTCCCTTACTCGAATCTAGATAGATTCTATAATGACACAGTCCCAGAAATTAGACATCTGTGTTAGAATCTTAGCATAGTCGTAATCCATTCTGTGTAATTCCGAAAGGCAATGTCCTGTGACTGCCACCTTGTTGAGCTGCAGTAGTCTGGTGTGACGCTTGCTTTCTCAGCAGCGATCTTCGTCTGAACTATATACGTCATGCCACATTGACAGGCGAGATAGTACACCTCAGATTTCCGTAGTCTGAGGTCGTCCATGACTCTAGCAAACAGTGCCCATATTTTAGCTGGTAGGCGGAGGATTGTTTTGACCTGGTGTTTCTGGAGAATGCCAAATAATGCGTCACAAAAAGGAATACGCGCAACGGCCATATTCTTTTGAGGTTCTTTTCTCTTTCCGCCAAATGTACAAGCGGTGTAGGATGCAGGGCTCACCGAATTTTCCACCCTGTGTAGCTGTTCTTCTGGATTACCGTCCATTGTTTATATATGAGACTCTCATTGTCAGAAAGGGTGTGAACCCCATGTACCCAGGTTTTGAGCACCCCATTCCCTGGGCTAGGTGGTGGCAATTGTTCAGACCCCTGGGCTCAGATTGCAGACAGAGTGGCAGGTCGGAGGGAAGGGGCAAAGAGATAAAAGCGCCTCGCCATTTCCTGGGCAGTCAGTTGTTCAGTGCACCTGATGCTGGCAGTGTGATCACTGGCCAAAATACTGTGCCTGTTCAACATCGATATCCAGCTTAGTACCCATGAACTATTTTGTCATGAAGTATGAAGTATTTCACACACCGCGCCACTGTCGAAACCGTTCGCGCAACTTTTGAGAGGCCGAGTGTCGCATTTCTCTAAGATAATGCATCACCTCGATGCAGTGGTAGCCAGAAAAAAGAAGGAACGTGTCATCCTAACTATGGTATAGGAATGACTGTGTTGTACTCGATGATGCCTAAACTAGATTAACATAGAACTATTCAAATTAAACAATGGAAACTTCAGGATAGAATAATGACAATATTATGAAAAGGATAGCTGCTACTCACCATATAGTGGAGATGCTGAGTCACAGATGAGCACAACAAAAAGACTGCCAAACAAAACCTTTGACCAGACAGGCTTTCAGCAGAGTAGACAACATACACACACACACACACACACACACACACACACACACACACACACACACACACACACAAACACAGTTCACACACAGATGACCACAGTCTCCGGCTGCCAAAGCCAGACTGCAAGAGGCAGCATATGGTGAGAGAGGCCCCTCCCTGCCACAGCCTCCTCCTTATCCACACCAGCCGGTTGCTTCCCCCTTTCATGTGCTGCTGCTTGCAGTCTGGCTTGGCAACCAGAAACTGTGGTCATGTGAGTGTGAGTTGCATTTGTGTGTGTGTGTGTGTGTGTGTGTGTGTGTGTGTGTGCTTGTTGTCTATTCTGATGATGGCCTGTTTGCCCGAAAGCTTTCTTTGATTGTCTTTTCGTTGTGTCTATCTGCGACTCAGCGTCTTATTATATTGTGAGTAACTATTCATATTACATCTACAACTGGCAACCACTTCATTTCGCGGGTGTAGGAATGAATTAACTGTGTCTGATGAGTTACAGTGGGCTCCAGAAAAAGGAGGGCCACTGGACATCAGACATCAAAATTAGAGCATTTATCGGAGAGATAACCTTTTGATGGTCTCTCTAAGACTATCATAGATCCACGGCCAAGCATCTGAATGACGACGCCGTTTAAATTCTTAAGAAAGGACTCAATTCTTCACCTATTCCTAAATCCGCACCTATTATGAACAACATCAGTGCAGTGGAATACTCAGCTGAAAGACTTCCACCTAAAACAGCTGAAGAAATACGTCACGAAGGCTGGCATGCTCTCACGCAAACAAAACTTATGAAATCCAATGCCCTTAGCATGGAGAGGGCAACCGTACTGGAACGAAGAGAAGCTCCAGATGTCGTGGCCTTACCAGCCAAGAAAGGCGATACAAACGTAGCCCTATCTCACCAGAATTGCACTGAGAAGATGTGGGGTCTTCTAGAAGACAGTACTGATCCTACCAAGAGGGTGGAGAGGAAGACTATCGCGCTCCTCAAAGAATCTGGCTTGCCAAACGAAGTTGTTAAGAAGCTACGACAGGGAGCATTGGTTCCGCCGCGAATTTATGGACTTCTGAAGGTTCACAAAGATGGGATGCATTGAGCTCCATTGTTAGCGGCAGTGGTGTCAAACCGTTTCACCTTTATATTGTAAAATGTCCTCATAAGATTCGCAGCTGGTGCATTTTGTTGGAGGCCTTAACAACTTTGCAAGCTACGACGTTGTCTCTCTTTTCACAAGAGTGCTTTACAAGAATCCTTGTAACTTATTGGCCCAAAGTTTAACAAAGAGACGATCTACCTTTTTAGGTATGTGTTGACTTGGACATCCTTTCTCTTCGACGGTGGCTGTTACCAGCAGACGGAAGGTGAGTCCACTTTCACCAGCTATCGCCAACATGTGTATCGACATATCCAGGAGAAAGCCCTGGAATCAATGGAAACCTTTTTGTCTTTTCCGGTATGTCGACGACTCCTCCTACATCTACACTTACACCTACATCCATACTCTCTCTGCAATCCGCCATGCGGCGCCTGGCGGAGGGCACCCCCTATCACTACTACTCATTTCCTTTCCTGTTCCACACGCAAATAGAGCGAGGGAAAAACGACTCTCTGTATGCTCCCGTATGAGCCCCAATTTCTTGTACTTACACGCAGTGTATGTTGGCCAAAGTAGACTCGTTCGGCAGTCAGCTTCAAATGTCGGTTCTCCAAATTTTCTCAATAGCGTTCATCGAAAAGACCTCGCCTTCCTTCCAGGGATACCCATTTGAGTTCCAGAAGCATCTCCGTAACACTAGCGTGTTCATCGAACCTACAGTATCAAATCTAGCAGCCCGCCTCTGAATTTATTCGATGTCTTCCTTTAATCCGACCTGATACAGGTCCCAAACGTTTGAGCAGTACTCAAGCATTAACTACTATATACTGCCTCCTTTGCAGATGAACCACACTTTCCTAGAATTCTCCCAATAAACAGAAATCGATCATTCGCCTTTCCTACCACAATCCTCAAATGTTCGGTCCATTTATTATAGCTTTGCAACGTTACGCCCAGACATTTAAATGAGGTGACTGTCAAACAGGACATTGCTAATGCTGTATCGGAATACTATGGGTTTATTTTTCCTACTCATCCGCATTACCTTATATTTTTCTACCCTTAAAGCTAGCTGCCATTCATGACACCAACTAGAAATTTTGTATAAGTCGTCTTGTATCCTCCTACAGCCACTCAACATCTCACATCTTACCGTACACCACAGCTTCACCAGCAAACAAACGCAGATTGCTGCCCACCTTGTCCGCCAAATCATTTATGTATACAAAGAATAACAGCGGTCCTGTCACACTTTCCTGGGGCACTCTTGACGGTACCATTGTCTCTCATGAACACACGCCGTCGACGATAACATACTGGGTTCTATAACTTAAGAGGTCTTCGGGCCACTCAGATATATGCGAACATATTCCATATGCTGGTATCTTCTTTAATAGAATGCAATGGGGCACTGTGTCAAACGCTTTCCGGAAGTCTAAAAATATGTAATCAGCCTGTGGTCCTTAATCCATAGTTAGCACTTTATCATGTGAAAAAGGGGCAAACTGAGCTTCGCTCGAGCGATTGTTTCTGAAACCATGCTGATTCGTGGACATTAACTTTTTGGTTTCAAGAAAATTTATTATATACGAATTGAGAATATGTTCAAGGATTCTGTAGCAAACCGATGTTTGTAATTTTCCGGTCCCGTTATTTTGTCCTTCTTATACACAGGAGCCACCTGCACTTTTTCTCCAGTCTCTGCAAGCTTCATTATATGTCCACATGGAAGACACAAGTTATATGATTTTCTAATACCTCTCAATTCCATACACTAGGAGATCACTTCGACCGTGCAAGTCGAAGTAGACAGAGCGCTCGCCATTCTTGATATCCTGGTAAGACGAAGAGTGTATGGCACATTGGGCCAAAATGTGTACCGTCAGAAGAAGCGCGGTGACGTAGACCTACATGTGGACAGTTGCCACCTCCAAACGCGGAGGAATGGAGTGTCCAAACATTGGTACATATCAGTCGCACCCTTTTCAACCACGCGAGTCTCAGCTGTGAAGTGGGCATCTAAGCATGGTGATCCAGAAGAACAGTTACACAGGGTGGTAAATTAGGAAATCCCTACGTCCTTCACCGACTGTACGAGTACATTCGACAGACGGAGATGAGGAACCTCAGGAGGATATGGGCACTGCGTTTATTCCATTTTGTAGAGCATTATTCAGAAATATGTGTCGAATTCTCCGGAAACACAAAGTGAACACAGTCTTTGGACACGAGCTAAAACGCGGGCACTGCTTGGTAGTGTCGAGGACGACCTCAGACTAAGGAAATGTGGGGTCTGTCAGCTGCCCTGGCAGTATAGCATAACATATGTAGGTCAGACTGTGCGTACTGTCTTAGATCGTTGCATTCCAGAACGAAGCAGCATAACAAGTTCAAAATGGTTCAAATGGCTCTCAGCACTATGGGACTTAACATCTGTGGTCATCAGTCCCCTAGAACTTAGAACTACTTAAACCTAACTAACCTAAGGACATCACACACATCCATGCCCGGGGCAGGATTCGAACCTGCGACCGTAGCAGTCGCGCGGTTCCGGACTGAGCGCCTAGAACTGCGAGACCACCGCGGCCGGCAGCATAACAAGTCGTCAGTAGCAGAACACTACCTATCGGAATTACATGGAATACATTACGACCATACTAAGATTTTTGTATAGATTCCAGACTACTGAGTCTGTGTCATTCAGTCAAAATTCGAGTAAGGGAACCGCTGATCAGTCGTTGTAGTAGCTATGCCCTTAGTAAGACCTGGAACCTACACGCAGCCTGATTAAGTAGAGGACGGAGATAACCTATAAGGAGCTCCTGCTGGGGGTGTGCGAAGTAACAGTGGAAATGCTTCCAGAGCGCACGACCGCAGACGCAGCAACGTGTCGGTTGAATGTGGGGCTGAGAACGTGATGGACTCTACATGATGGACTCTACACGACGGACTCTCTTACAGCCCTGGGTGCGGGTACCAGACTGAGGGGCTGGTCGGAGGAGGGGAGTGGGGGCGCGGATGGGGGCAGATGAATGCGTCTCGCCAGCTCCTAGGCAGCCAGTTCATGAGCACACCTGATGATGACAAAGTGGTCGCCTGCCGAAATACGAGTATTATGCCCACTAGACACTGATATCTGACCATTTATACGTCAATTATTTTTCCATGATTATTATTTCTGGTGACACGAATACAGCCGACATCAAGAGTGGCAGAAAATTGTATAATGGGACAAGAAATCATTATAGATACGAAAGGAAGCCATAGGGAATGTTAGTGCGAACAGTTCAATGATACGGTAGTCCTCATCAGAACTGGCAGAAAATCAACAGCAAGAATAATTCAGGCGTACATACCGACAACATAAGCAGAAGATGAACATATGACATATAAGAGTATAACGAATGGGTAATGCAGTGTGTAAAGGGAGATAATGTAATAATTATTTGGGACTGAAACATGGTGGTGAGGAAAGGAATAAAAGAAACTACAGGAGCTACTTGGTGCTGTCTGGGAGACGCCACCTTGAAGTAGCACTCTCTGGGTGTGCGGGGAGGATTGTGTGTTAACGTGACGCTGAGGGCTATACTGGCTGTGGGAACCTATGGTCGGTAAGATCTTGGCTGATGGGCCAGACTAAGTGTGTCCACAACGACCTGTCATCCCACATTCAATCCTTGTCCTTTCCCAACTCCTCAATACCCAATCTGAGGTGTGATGTGATCCATGCCGAGGGGTGCATTGCACATGGCAAGATGTGTCGTGAACGGAGCCTCAAGGATACCGGGTAACCTCCTTGAGTAATTAGCCTTGCACCACGTGGGGTTTCGGTGGTGTGGACCAATTAGATCCCCAACTCTCGTGCGACCAAAATTAACACCAAAGAAAACAGCAGTACACTGGGGCAGGTTGAGACCTCAGACACATAAACATCAGGGCTGGAATCGATGGAGAACATTGTTCAAGAAATGGGAATGGGTACTAAGATGTTGGACCAGATTAATGTCAAAGACTTGTCTGGGGCTCAGAAGAGGAAACTTCTTAGAGAACAAAAGCTAAAGGAAGGAAAAGAGTAGCTTCTTAAATCAAAGTGGAGGGAACTAAAAGGGCTTGGGCCCAAGACCTCCAAGAAAATACTGTCCCAGGGTGAACAGGGTGTACAGACGCCTTTCACATCGAAGCCGGCAGTAAGAGAACAAGGGAGGACTCTAAGACTCCCACTTCTCACAATAAGCATATCCAGAAAAGGCTGAGGCTAGAAATAGGGAAACAGACCTACAGTACCGCAGTCTTGGTTTTTAGGATGGCTGTTATCCAGCAAGGCTATCCACTGGTCAAGATCACCTCGCAGAAGCAGGTCGTGCAGTTGGCTCTCTTTGAGAAGATTGGGGGGGGGGGGGGAGGGAAGCTGGTACAGGACCCAAATTCAGGAGAGTCTATCTTGACCACAGTGCTTTTATCTTTGTTTGTGAGGGGGTTGGTACAGTGGACTAGCTTAAGGAAAAGGTGCCTTAATCCTACCATGGGAGGATGTGAAGCTGCTGATAAAGACAGTGGAAGAGCTCTTCAAGACCGCAAATATATTAATCTTGATGCCAAAACTCCTTACAGATACCTCTCCAGAGACTCTGAATGAGAGTAGAATCTCAAAACTCGAAAGGATTGGAAGGTAGTCAACTGGAAGGTTACACCAAACGGCCAATGCCTTGTGGTGGAAGCTGGACAGAGGTCCCTGAGGACAATGCGGGAACAGGACCTGAAATTATTCTTGGTGTTCCCGCTGGTTGCGTCAGGGTAATCAAAGACATCAGAAGAGACAATGGCGGTAAGATGGAGACTGAATGTACTGCAGATAAATCTTCAACACAGTAAAGGGGCCACTGCTGTCCTGAATCGTCTTCTGGAAGTACAGGAAATGGATGTGGCACTGATTCAGGAACCCTACTTATATAAAGGGGGTGTATCGGGCCACGGTGACACTGGAGGTAAGCTGGTTTATGCTAGAAATATAAGGAACTCCAGAACGTGCATTTATGTATAAAAAATGGAATCCCCCTTCATGACAATGGCGGACTTTTTTCTAGGGACTTAGTGACCATCAGGATGCGGCAAGGTGAGGAAGGTATCATGAGGGAATTTGTAATGGCCTCACATACATTCCTTATGAGGACAATACTCCTCCTTCTCAGGAAATGAGGACTCTGACAGAAGCCTGTGCACAACAGGGTCACCAACTATTGGTTGGATGTGATGGTAATGCCCATAACTTAGTGTGGGGCAGCACTGACACCAACAGTAGAGGTGAGAACCTTCTATAATTTCTTCTAGCTAATAACTTAGAGATCCACAATAGGAACCTACATTTGGGAATATAAGAAGGGAAGAGGTAATTGACATAACCTGCACTTCCACTTTGATGGGTAGTTATGTCAAACAATGGCATGCGGCTTTAGAGCCATCCTCATCAGACTACAGGTATATTAAGTTCGAGGATAAAATGGGCATTAGACAGACCGTGTTCTATAGAAATCCCAGAAAAATGGACTGGGAAGCGTATAGGAGGGACCTCGACTCAAGCCTATCAGAAGTCAGTACTTTGATAAGAGTCCAGTAGATTTTGAGGAGGTAGCAGAGGTAGTGAACTCTGCCATCATGAGCCCATACCATGAAAACTGCTCAAACACCAAGAAGTGCATGAATAAGACTGTATCTTGGTGGAACAATATCCTGAAATCACAGAGAAAACAAGTACAACGACTGTTTAACCTCACGAGAAGGAAAGGACAATGGGCAGAATATCGGGAGGCCCTTGTCAAATAAAATCTTGCAATTAAACAAGCAAAGCAGGCGTCTGGGAAGGTGTTCTGTGAGAAGGTAGAGAGTACAGCTGTTCAGGCCAGACTTCACAAAATCCTCACTAGGATACCAACTAATCCAGGAGGAACCATAAGGAAAAAGGATGGGGAGTATGCAAGGAGGACTACTCCTCAGTGTACTCTGACAGACAACATAGACCAGAACGAGATCCTTATGTGATATCGGTTTTCAGGTATTCGAAGGGAGAGCTGGGAATCTGTCAGAGAATGTGTTGACCATAGTAACATCCAATGAATGTTGGGAACATTCCAACCGTTCAAGTCACCTGGCCCAGATGAAATTTTTATAGCGCTCCTGCAACAAGCAGGAGTGTGCTTAATAAGATTTCTATGCAAGTTATTTAGGGTTAGCGTAGCATCAGGAATCATTCCTAATATCTGGAGGGTAGTGAAGGTTGTCTTCATTCCAAAGCCAGGGAGAAGACCAACCAGTCTGTCCTCCTTTCTCTTCAAAACATTAGAAAAACTGGTTAACGTGTATGTTATGGAGAGGAGGTTAACTAGGGACCTCTACACATAAACCAACATGCATACCAACCAGGAAAATCGTGTGAAACTGCACTCCATCAACTTGTTGGGAAGGTGGAGAAAGCACTACACTTTCAGGAAATAGCCCTCTGCATTTTATTGGACACCGAAGGGGCTTTTAGCAACCGACCTTCGAATCCATTGTTAAGGCAGCAGAGGTGCATGGCTTGCACACGACCATTTGCAGGTGGATTAGAGCCATGCTTAGGGGTAGAAAGGTTGAAGCATTCCTCATGCAAGAGAAAATGGTAATCAACACCACCAGAGGCTGTCCACAAGGAGGGGTCCTGTCCCCTCTACTGTGGAACCTTGTGGTTAATGAACTCATTGCATAACTAAACTCTAGACAGTATTTTTTCCAGAGATACGGAGACTATCTTTTGATAGTAGTACTTCGCAAAGTTTCAAGTACAGTCAGAGCTACGGCACAAGGAGCACTGAACATTGTGCAAAATTGGTGCAGGAAATAGCACCTAAGGGTCAGTCCTAAGAAGACTGTTGTAGTACCATTTACGAGGAGGCAGATCCAACACACATATTGAAATCTCATGCTTCTCGATGAAACCCTACCAGTGAAGGGGATTGTGAAATATCTACAGGTAATCCTGGATGAGAAACTACTGTGGACCCCTCATATAAGAAGCATCTGTTCCAAGGCGAAACGTACTCCAGTGAGTACCAGGAGAGCTTTTGATACAAACTGGGGCTTATGCCCCAAGAGTATGTACTGGATATACACCACGGTAGTAAGATCTATAACACTTATGGGGCTACAGTGTGGTGGAAAAAGGTACAGCCGCAGGTAGCTTCTAAGAAGCTTGCGACGGTGCAGAGATTGGCCTGCTTAGCCATTACAGGCAGAATTAGCAGCACACCCACTGTGGGGATGGAAACTGTGCTTGACATACCCCCATTACGCCTGTGGGTAAAGGTGGAGGCAGCAGCTGGAGCACACAGGTTAAAGACTGGCAAAAATTGGAGCTCAGTGGGGTATCCAGGATCTCACACTAAAATACTGAGTGAGGTAGACATACGTATGGTTGGGGAAATGCCGGCCACTATATAATAGATCCTAGTTGCTTCAACAAACCTTTCAATGTCGTAATTGGAAGTAGAGAGCTCTGGGAGAACATACTTCGAGACCCTACTGGGGACATAGTCTGGTTCACTGACGGTTCGAAAACAGACCAAGGTGTTAAGGGCAGGGTATACAGAGTGCAGCCAAGACTGGAGAGTGCAGTCTCTCTGGCCGCTGTCTTTCAAGCAGAAATATCTGCTATAAGGGTGTGCTTGGAGGAGAATTTGGGAGATGCTACAGAGATCGTAGCATTTTCATTTATTCGGACAGCCAAGCAGCCCTGAAAGCACTGGCAGCCTCTGCAACAAGATCAAAGATCGTGGTAGAATGCCACAGAGTCCTTGTGGAGTTAGGGGAAAGGAATAGGGTAAACCTATTGTGGGTCCCCGGTCACTAAGGGATTAGTGGTAATAAGTAAGCCGATAGTTTGGCCAGGATAGGGGCGGTGACACCTTTTATTGGACCAGAACCTGTCGTGCAGTCACCAAGGCGATGATCAAAATAAAACTACGAGACTGGACAAGGAGACAGCGTGTAGAATATTGAGCTAAGGTCCCAAAGCAAGGTATTGATGCCGAAGCCATGTTCTAAGAGAAGTCTCTCAATCCTGGGCTTGAACAGGAGAGAAATGAAACTTACGACTGGACTATTGACAGGCCACAGGAACTTCAAAAAACACCTACATACAGTGGGGATAACAGAAAAAGACCCCAAATGTAGGATGTGTGCTGTGGGCGAGGAAACCGCATCATATTTGATCTTCGAATGAGAGGCATTGCATTGGAGATTAAAAGACACAGAATATTAGGACCAACCAGAACATAAGAAATTGTGTCTAGGAAAGCACTGGTAAAGCATATCCTTGCACTGCTCAAGGGCATTGGTTGGCTTTATTAGAGACACAGGGAATGATATCACACAATAAACTCTGTTTCGATGCGGGCAGCAGCGGGCTTGACCAATGTTGTTTTTGCTTCTCTGATCAAATCAAAATCAATCAAGGCTTGGTAGTAGGAATGGCAGAGGAGAAAGAATAATTAAGCTCTTTAATATATTTTAGTTGAAAAATCGCAAGACAAAGAGGTATATTTGGTAAAGGTCCAGAGAGACAGGTACACTATGTGATCAAAAGTATCCGAATACCTGGTTGAAAATGACTTAAAAGACCGTGGCGCCCTCCATCGCTACTGCTGGAATTCAATATGGTGTTTGGCCCACCCTTAGCCTTGATGATAGCTTCCACTCTTGCAGGCATACCTTCAATCAGGTACTGGGGAATGGCAGCCCATTCGTCACGGAGTGCTGCACTGAGGAGAGGTATCGATGTCGGTGATGAGGCCTGGCGCGAAGCCGCAACTCCAAAACATCACAAACGTGTTCTGTAGAATTCAGGTCAGCATTATGAACAGGTTCTCGATCGTGTTGAAAGATGCAATCACCATCTCCGAATTGCTCTTCAACAGTGGGAAGCAAGAAGGAGCTTAAAACATCAATGTAGGCCTGTGTTGTGATAGAGCCACGCAAAATAACAGGGGGTGCAAGCCCCCTCCATAACACATAACACCACACCATAACAACACTGCCTCTGAATTTTACTGTTGGTACTAAACGCGTTGGAGATGACTTTCACCGGGCATTCGCCATACCCACACCCTACCATTGGATCGCCACATTGTGTACCGTGATTCATCACTCCACACAACGTCTTTCCACTATTCAATCGTCGAATGTTTACGCTCTTGAAACCAAGCGAGGCGTCGTTTGGCATTTACCCGCGTGATGTGTGGATTATGAGTAGCCGCTCTGCCATGAAATCCAAGTTTTCTCAACTCCCACCTAACTGCCATATTAGTTGCAGTGGATCCTGATGCAGTTTGACATCCCTGTGTGATGGTCTGGATAGATGTCTGCCTATTATACATTACGACCCTTTTCAACTGTCGGCAGTCTATGTCAGTCAACAAACGAGGTCGGCCTGTTTGTGCTGTACGTGTCCTTTCACTTTCCACTTCACTGTAACGTCGGAAACAGTGGAGCGATGGATGTTTAGAAGTTTGGAAATCTCTCATACAGACGTATGACACAAGTGACATCCAATCACCTGACCACGTTCGAAGTTCGTGAGTTTCGCGGAGCGCCTCAGTCTGCTCTCTCACTACTGAGGTCGCTGATATGGAATACCTGGCAGTAGGTGGCAGCACAATGCACTTATTATGAAAAACGTATGTTTTTGGGGTGTACGGATACTTTTGATCACATAGTGTAGATTCTAGCTGGATCACATCACAGTGAGACACAGATTCCGAAGTCGCATGTTGGTTTGTAGGGCGTATCTAGGAGCTAATATAGACTCGGATTAAAATTTGGTAATGCTGAAGAGGTGACCAAAGTTTAACAGAATCATCCAGAAGATTAATTGTAGAAGGATGTTAGATACTTATGTACTAAGAACTGATGAAATGGGTTTGATGTCCTCTAACACTGTAGATACTATGGTAATGATAATCACAGTAGGCAGGTTAGTTGGAGAGAAATGAACATGAGTAAAAAGGGAATTCACAGTAGTTGGACAAACATAGATACGAGGAAGGTAAGTGAGAAGATACCTGGGGGAGCAGAAGAATAATTCAACTGATCGACGAAAGAAGAAAGTACAAATATTTTTAGGAAAAGATAGGAATGTGGCAACATGAATCATTTGAAACAAATAGTAAGTGCGGAGAAGCCAAGCTGAGGGAAAAATGTGAAGAAATCGTAAAGGAAATGGTCGTCGGAATGAATAAATTGGTATAGAGAAAAGTCAAAACAACCTTTGGTGAAATTAAACGCAAAGATGTCAATATAAAAATGTGTAATATAAATTCCAGTGTTAAAAATGCAGAGAGAACAGATAGGGTAGAAGAGAGGACAGAAGGCCTCTATGATGAGAGGAAGTGGCTGAAAATGTGATAGTAGAAGAAGTGAGAGTCCATACGGAAGAAAGGAAGATTAGGTTTTAATGTACCGTCGACAAGGTCATTAGAGGCGGAGAACAAGCTCGGACTATGTCAAGCATGGGGAAGGAAATTGACCATGCCTTTTCAAAGGAACCATGCTAAATTTGCCTGGAGCGATTTAGGTAAATCACAGAAGGCCTACATCTGGATGGCCAGAGACGGATTTGAACTGTCGTTCTCCCGGATGCGAGTCCAGAGTGCTAACCACTGTGCCACCTCTCTCGGTAGCCCACATGGAAGGTGTAACATAACGGATATGCTGGAGAAGGTTGTACTTGAAAGTCGCTTGCCCGGTATGGACAGAGATATACCACACTGCAGTGCCTGTGTTATTCTGATAACGACCCTACATCTGTAACTACGTGATTACTCTGCTATTCACAATAAAGTGGGAGATATTGGCTTCGTTTGTAGAATCTGTCAGTCTGCAGAAATACCACCAGACTTTCGAAAAAAATATCATTCCCACAATCCTAAATAAAGCAGTGGCAGACAAGTGCGAAATCTGTCGCACGATTAGCTTAACAGGTCACGCATCCTAGTTGCTGTCAAGGATAATATACAGAAGAATTGTAAAGAAAACCGTGGATCTTCCAGATGGCGATCAATTTGGCTTTCGGAAAGGTAAAGGCGCAAGGAAGGCGGTTCCGACGCTGTAACTCATAGTGAAAGGAAGAAATCAAGACACGTTCACTGGATCTCTCCAGACAGAAAAAAAGTTCGGCCACGTAAATTGGTACAAGATGCTTTAAATTCTGAGAAAAATAGATGTAAGCTATAGGGAAAGGCGAGTAATGTACAGTATGTACGAGAATGAAGAAAGAGCTGTAAGAATGGAAGACTAAGAATGAAGAGCTCGGATTGAAAAGGGTGTTAGATAGGGGTGCAGTTTTTCGCCTTACTGTGCAATTTATACATCGATGAATTAATGGTGGAAATAAAAGAAGATTCATAGCATCGAAACTGGTGACAACGAGGCAGGCGAAGTTAAAGGAATTAGTAACAAAACAACACATGACAAAAGAGGTACGGAGGACATAAAAGCTGGTTAGCACAAGCAAAGGGGACATTAGTGGGCAAAAGATGTTTACTGCTATCAAACATATACTTTAATTTGAGAAAGAAATTTCTGAGAATGTGCGTTTGGAGCACAGAATTGTATGGCAGTGAAATGTGGACTGTGGGAAAACCGGGACAGAAGAGAATCGAAGCATTTTAGATGTGGTGCTACAGAGAATGTTAAAAATTAGGTGGACTCATAAGACAAGAAATGGGGAGGTTCTTCCCAGAATCGTTCAAGGAAGGAACATATGGAAAACATTGAGAAGAAGAAGGGACGGGATACAGGAAATGTGTTCAAATGTGAGGAAATAACGCCCATGGTAGTAAGTAAAAACTGTAGTGGAAGAGAGAGATTGGAGTACATTCAACAAATAACTAAGAACGTGGGGTGAAGGTACTACTCTGTTGTGAGATGAAGAGGTTAATACAGGAGAGAAATTCGTGGCGGACCGCAGCAAATTGCTAAGATATTTATGATGTTTACTTTTTCCGACAAAATCACATAACAAGTTCCGAGCTTCTCAAACGGCCATCTTCAGATCTAATTGCTGCACAGGAGGGCCGTGTATTGTCAGTGCCACCTGGACAACTATACAGCAACTGCATGTGAAGATGTTCGTTCAGGTGGTCGAATCTAGTAATGTACAAAGATAACAGTCATTTTGTAGCAAAATAAAAACCGTTTAACAAAGTTTAATGTCAAATTACTTTCATATCTGACCCTTTAGAGGCGAAAGTACGAGTTCAGCCACTTGGTAAAGGGCGAAGCTTTTGGCTGAGGCATTAGTTCAGTTTACATCCTTGCCTAGACGCAAATGATTTGGTCCGTTTTATGGGAAGCCTAAGTAAAGATTGCAATTGCAGGATGGACGGTTTTCTCGTAAAGCTCTACGAAATTCTGGTCGTGTTTTGAGCCTATTAGTGGTGCAAACGTTGGTATCACAAGAGTAGGTGACGATGAGGAAAACGAAACAAACTACCCAAAAACGTGCAAATGCATTGGTCCTTACGTGGCACAGAACTTGGTAGCTCGACGTTTCTCCACTCAGCAGATGACGTTGTGGCATTTCATGTTTGCTACTTTTCCGACCTTCGATCAAAATCATATTGCGCATTGCCAAGTGCAAGTTATATGCTGTTTATCTGTGCTAGTGTGAAAAAGCTTAGAAATCGGTAAATGGATTCTGTGTGGAGTATGCAAAGAAGCTGCCATATAGCACGGACTTTAATACTTGCCTTGTATCATTACAGGATGGAGAAAAGTTGTTTACGTAGGTTACATCTTACCCTCGTGCACCATGTGTGCAGTGCCACCTGATTGGGACGATCTGCAGGGAAACTTGATCTTAAATAGCACAACTGCGTAGATCCTTTGATGTGGTCCGACTACACGTAGACAGGGTGTCCATCACACACACAAGCTTCAGTTATCCAACCGAATCTAATAAGCTTCCCTTTCATCTTTTGTGGGGAGCAGTCAGATAAAAGGGAGTGTGTGATGAGGTGGAATATTTGTAAAGCAGTTATCACAGATACTGGCAATTTATTGTCATACTTAATATCCCACCTCAAATATATGAACTAACTTTAAATCAAAAGTGAAACTGAAATTCTTTACTTATACAATGATTACGTTTGGAGCAAAGATTACCATGGAAACCAGTCCAATGAATTAAAAAACGGGGATAAGAAATAACTGGAAACTACATAAAAGGAGGGTGAATATTTCAGTGAAACCACATGTAACTTAACAACTGAAAGAAACAGTTCATTCACCATTACCAAAACTAAACAGGTGAGCCAGAGAGGCGCACTAACTCAAAATCAAAGCATTTAGACTAAAAGTGATAATTTCCATAACATCGACAAATATTATACGAATTTCTTACTGATCTGCGTAGAATTAAGTATTCTACGCAATGGAATAGCCTACGCTTGCAATATTATTACTTCGTTCGTACATGGGGGTGAAGCTGCACAAAGAATGGTACCTCATAAATGGAAAAAGACAGCTATCAAATTCCACAACTTGATTCGCCTAATTACATGGCAAGAAAACGTGCTACTGCTGAAGCAATAAGCAAGTGCAAGCTAAATACTACTCTTCACACACAGTTCGTGATATGGAAACATTTATCTGACTAGGATAACGGAAATGATTTATTTTTATATTCTTGCAAATATAGAAGACACCTTATTCTTAAGCAAAACACTGTAACTATTCAATTTAAAAGAGACCAGTGATGATAGCACATGGTAAGTTTCGGTATGAACAAAGACGGAGAACCAGTTTAAGCATTACTCACGACAATTAACTGGAAAGCTCAACGGAATGGAACACAAAAGCACTTCCGAACATTCAATAAAATAAACGAAATGATTTCTTCATAACGGACATGAACCTATCCACACTAATAGGAACAGAAACCAAAACAAGATGTGTTGCGAGGAACACAGGGCGCAGCTTCGAAAAAGTCAGACGAGATGGTTGCCTCGGGCGTTCGTTTTCTAAGCTGGTGGGTGGGAGGGGGAGGGGAGGGGGGGGGACCTCTAGAGCCTAGCGTTTGGCGAGAAAAAAAATGGGAAGCGCTCTGAATCGCAAGGAAGCAGCTTTGCTAGACCTCTCTGGGGAAAGCTATCGATATCGGCATTGCACAGCCCGGAGCACACAAGAAAGTCTCTGCTTCCCTCACCGACAGATTTACACACACACACATCCGCAGATTCATACTTTGTGGAGGTTATCTGTTGAAATGGTGAGCATATGGGGAAGATGCTGGCTGACACACAAAATAAATACAGTACAGTCGCATCCTGCGCATTCTCTTACCAAGGATGTACAACATACGGAAAAACCGTCTGTGCAGTCCACAAGAGATAATTAAGCAGTGCCGGTCAGTGTGGCCGAGCGGTTCTAGGCGCTTCAGTCTGGAACCGCGCGACCGCTACGGTCGCAGGTTCGAATCCTGCCTCGGGCATGGATGTGTGTGATGTCCTTAGGTTAGTTAGGTTTAAGTAGTTCTAAGTTCTAGGGGACGGATGATCTCAGACGTTAAGTCCCATAGTGCTCAGAGCCATTTGAAACATTTTGAATTAAGCAGTATCAAACAGTAGAAATGAAAGTTGGATCGTACAGTCACTTTTCACCGTGAAGAAGAACGTAGTTACAAAAGAGCAAGTACTGTAGCCCCTATGACCAAATATCTACCAGGTTTGTAGATGCCAACGCGCGATAAAAAAAAAGTTGAGTTACTAGTTTAAAACAGAAACATTTTGGCCACCATATACTTCCCACATTTATTGCCGGTACTCACAATATATTCTGTAAACAGTGCTCCACAGTTGCAGTGTATTTCAAGAACGGAATCACTAAATGACCAGACTGCCAAATTCGAGGGAACCGGTAGTGTGGCTGATGTAGTTTGGTATGTTGGCCCCAGGCCAATTGTAGGTACTCCTAAAAATATTCCCACGGTTTCCGGACTTACTCAGAAACATTGGATGAAATCTCCCAAAAGAATTGCAACAGACACAGCTGTCAGGTGTTCTAGCACACACGAAATATCGAGAAGGGAAACTCCCCATCGCATCCCACTCAGATTTAGTGGTAAGAGGGCCCAGTGGATAGCCCATAAAAAACTGAACACAGATCAAGCATGAAAACAGGAAGAAGGTGTACTGCGAAAAAAAAAGCAAAATAGAAACAGTGAATGGTCCAAGGATAAAAAGTGCAATTAAGAACAGCGGGGAACAGCAACGGCGTCACGGCTCAGTGATCATGGTGCTGGACTGACAACGGGCGAGCCGTCTTCCAAACTCCCGCGACAAATTCATTATGAACTGTCTGTCCGGTCATTGAAATGTTTGTTCTCTTTCTGTAGTCTTGGCAGTTGTCATACTATACACTCGTTATAGAATGTGTTATGTGGTAAGAATACATTACCGTCGCAAGTAAATGTGACGAATAGTGAGAGCAGGCGAGATACCACACAGACGTCTCACAGAAAATAAAATAACAAATACACGGGTGTGAACTATGCTACAGCAAAGGAATTCAAGAGTCAAGACTTCCAAAACGGAACACAGCTTCAAAAACTTTAAAAACATATGCCGACCGAAGTGGCCGTGCGGTTAAAGGCGCTGCAGTCTGGAACCGCAAGACCGCTACGAGGCAGGTTCGAATCCTGCCTCGGGCATGGATGTTTGTGATGTCCTTAGGTTAGTTAGGTTTAACTATTTCTCAGTTCTACGGGACTAATGACCTCAGCAGTTGAGTCCCATAGCACTCAGAGTCATTTGAACCATTTTTTTTTAAAAACATATGTTTTTACAGAGCACAGACAGACTGTGCGATTGTGAAACTGTTGCGTTCATTTGTTGCAGCTTATGTCACAAACTATTATGTTTTTATCATTTCCTTGGGAGTGATCACATTCACATTCATACCAACATCTCTTTCGGGCAAGGAGGCATATCTCACTCACTTACCAGTCGTACTAATTAAGTGCGTCGATGAGAGATTCCTATCATGTGACGCACGTACTGCCACTAGTGTCGTGTATGACTCTTCAGACGTGTTTCCCGGTGGAGTATTCGGTTGAATTGTCGCCTCGTCATCAAACGTTTACGGTTCCCATTCTAAAGCCACTTCCTTTCGGCTGCTGATAGAGTAGTTGTGCAGAATCAAGTGTAATCATCGGTCCTCGCTGGTGCAAACGGGCGTTACACCACGACACAGACACAAATCTGAGTAAAGCGAACAACGGGAAAAAAAGGAAGAAAGAAATATTGGTAAGAGGGAGATTTTGAACACGACTCGCCTGCTTGGCAGGCCAAACCCGTGAGTACTTTTTTTGTTGATATGATTTTGTTCGTTATTGTTCGTTGTATTTGTTCGGGGCGGACGTCCCATGACGCTTGTGAAAGTTCATCTTTCATCCATTAACGCAGTTTTTTTTATTACAGAGGGCATCTAACCCTCTGACCGAACATGCTGAGCTACCATGTGGGCTAAACTACAGCGCCCTCGCTCTTTCAGCCTTCTCTGTATTGCACTTCTTGTTCCTGAACCGTTCACTGTTTCTATTTTGCCTATTTTTTACGAGATGTCCACTGGGCCATTGTGAGAAACAGGCGGAAAATAAATAAAATAAAATGGACATGTTTCTATTCAAAATCCAAAATCACCAAGCCGTTCCTGTACCTGGTGTGACAAAGGACTGTCTCACAATGATTGATAATGAGGGAGTTGATGTCGGCTGCATTGATTCATAGGTGAAGAGCACTTACGGCTGGTTGGATTCATGACTAAACTAAACTGGCAGTTTTCTGATTCCGAACACCCCCGTTTGCGCGAAGTGAAACCAGTGCATTGTCTCAAAATTACTTTATTTTGGTGCAATATGCAGGAAAGGCATTGTGGGTCCTTTATCCATGCGACAATGGACAACTAGAGAACGTGACGTTGCAATTTTGGAACATATTGTGGCCACGCAGTAAGTGTCGGTGGACTGAACAGGCGCTGAGTGATTCATTCAATCCCAGCACAGCGCATACTTTCTTGATGAATTCTCGGGCAACAGAGTCATTGTGTTCTGTTATCCCAAATTTACTGGCCTCGGCATTGATTGGCCTCCATATTCACAAGATCTGCCACTTTTGATTACTTTTAGTGGGCCACATTGAAGACGCAATCTACCGTAAGTATTCCAAAGATCTGAAGGAGCTTGAATTGACCATCTGTGTGGCAACTGGATCCTGTGGCAGTACAAGATGCGATGGTAAATTAAACTGTTTCTTTGCACCGCCTGTCTACTGCGACGGTGGACATTTTGAAAAGATTGTGATGTGATTGGGAAGACTGCTGGCAGAGAACGAGTTTATTTATTCATGCTAATACTTGTAGCAGCATCTGCTGACAGATGTAACTAGTGTTTCTTACAGTGTTCACAATGGACATACCCGTTTGTTACAGTCTTTTATTTCAAAATCAGCGAGTTCTTTGTTGGACACACTGTAGTATTCTAGTAGATAAATCAGTCCAAGCGTCGAAAAAACAGAGAATAGAAGAAACCCATCTACATTTCGTTGAACGTAACCCATTTACTTGTTCGGGCAATGAGTTATTTTAGGAATGGAATAATATGGCGTGCTATTTACGGTCTAAAAATGTGTAATGAGTATTTCGTAGTCTTGCATTGGCTTTTCCTTTTCCCACCCGCACGTCCACAGGAGACAGCGCCAGAGATGTAATTCCTGAAGGTAATAAGATAATTCTAGATTCGTCGGCAAGAAATTTTTGCGGCGGCGTCTTCACTTCCCGAGCGGCAGCTACCCGCCCCCCCACCCCAAGCCCACCCCCCTACATCCCACCACCCCCCTGAACTCAGGTCTCGGGGAGAAAGCTTTAATCAGACTGCGGCCTCCCGAAGTAATTTCATGCACGGCGAGTCAGATATTGCGGCGGATCCGGAACCCACCTGCCGCTCCCCCGCCCTTGGAATTCATCAGATTCTTATTTCAGCACCCCAGATGGAGCAAGCATGAACTTATAATAGTGTGCGCGTTACTCCTCGCGTTGTCGCGGCCAGAAACTAATCTCACGTTTGTGGGCCTCATGAAGTTGGCTATTCCTGTCGTGGTGTATGCAGCTGCTCAGGAGAAATGAGTGAAGTGTAAGAAGAGCTTCAGAAAGTTGCGTTATATTATCTAAGTTCATTAATGAAATTGTGAGCGTAACATTTAGATCAAAGTACAAGTCAGCTACGTTGATATCGAAGTGATTGACGAAAGTAAATGAGATGAAAATTTCTTACTTGCCCTTAACATATTTATCTGGGTGCGTTTGAAAAGGATGGGGAATGGTATCCAAGCAAAGCAAACAGAAGACGCAAATAAGATATCTGCTTTCATCTTACAAGTGGAGTCACAAAGTGTCAATAACCACCTCGTAGTCCGCAGCTCGTGGTCGTGCGGTAGCGTTCTCGCTTCCCGCGCCCGGGTTCCCGGGTTCGATTCCCGGCGGGTCAGGGATTTTCTCTGCTTCGTGATGACTGGGTGTTTTGTGATGTCCTTAGGTTAGTTAGGTTTAAGTAGTTCTAAGTTCTAGGGGACTGATGACCATAGATGTTAAGTCCCATAGTGCTCAGAGCCATTTGAACCACCTCGTAACAATCAAGCTGCGATTACGAAACTCAGTGATGGTGTCAGGATTTCTCTACATATTCACCCTTAAGTGCGACGCATAACTAACAGAGATGGACGATTTGTCGGAGACCTTGGTTGCAGAAATATGCATTAGGCTCTTCGGGAAACGCTCAATCTCGAAAAGGATACGTGGTCGTTATAGAAATCCGCCTCAGGCAATGGTTTCTTCAGCCAAGGAAAGTGGAAGAAGGCACGGGCTCCTGGCTCCTTCGGTGGGTGCGAATGCATATGTTTCCCTGGCACTTTCGGTGGGTGCGAATGCATATGTTTCATATCGCCCTTGACGTCTGGGCTCCTGGCTCTTTCGGTGGGTGCGAATGCATGTGTTTTCACTGCTTGCCTCACTACTTTGTCTCGGTCTCGCGGTGCTACGCCGAGCACTCTCGCCTATGGTGATTAGGTGGCGAAAGGAGTCATCTGGATTGGCCGGACATTTGTGTATGGCGCAAACACCGACAGCTGGGACCGCAGCCTAGCAACTGAAACCAGGCCGCAGTTACCGGCCAATGCCCTGCCAGCTCAGTAGCTTCAACAGAAACGGCTTTCACCGCCAGCGCTTCCGTGCCAGGGACGTCAATCGGACTCACGTAGCATGATCGACTGGCTATCGACCCTGATCCACATGTTTCGATGCGGCCTTGGTACAGGGGCCCTTCCGCAACTGTCAGCGCGTGGAAACGGGACTCCAACCACCAGAAGCAGCCCGTCAGCACTGCTGGGCCCTCTGGTCGTCGAGGGGGTCGTCACCCACCTATGACAGTGCTTCCACCGGGCCGCGAACCAACGATCGCTGCCTGACCATCCAATCCGGGTCTAGGGACGCCACCTCGTTGCCGCATCTCCACCCCATAGCCATCAGCCATCCTCTGCCAGCATACTGTGGTAACAGGGTCACCGCTATAGGCCATAGGGAACACGCATGTCGACATGTCAGTACCAGAGTGCTGTAAGCCCAGGATTACTTCTCGTCACCTGCAGTCTACCTGTTTCTGATGCGTTGAACCATGTCTGTTCGTGTTCTTCAATAAAGTGATGGACTGTTTTCTTCTCCCGCTCCGTCACCGACCTCCAACAGAAAACCAATCGCCCAAGGCTACACACCTGTTACACTTCGTTCTTCCTCATTCAATCTTGTCTGACAGCAGTGGAAGCGTTTGCGCCTCCTTAGCAGAGTACTGTATGGTACTGTATTGTCGTTTGTACACTTTCACCACATCAGCACGGATTATTCCAACGTTGTCTCCCTTCAAATGGCGAAAAACAATTTTAACACGATGCTCCATCTTTATCAATAGGTTACTTTTAAATACATTGTGGTAGTGAACAGTGATCGATAACTTATTCTCCAGCAGAAGGAGGTCCTTACTCATTGGTCTGAAGACGACCACAGTAGTGGTCGAAACCGGTAATCGTAATAAAAAAATTGTGATGAAGGCTGTTTTTGATAGTAAACATTTATCAATAGGCTCCACCATTTTCTGTTGGCTCCTCTAGCGACGAGCTGAGGTACTGTGGCGCGGAGATTTAAGTGTGTGCCAGGACAGCAGGTACGTACCTAACCTAAAAAAAGCAATTACTTACTTTTATTCTTTGGAGGCGATAGTTAAAACCAAATGACCACCTTGGGAAGTGTGACCTCCAGTGGCCACACTGTTGCTTACATTTTTGAAAGCAGCTGGAACGTGACAGCGAGTGCTTCTTTCGGCTGGTGGCAGCCGGCTTCTGAAGACGTCAACTGAGCTTTAATACCCCACTCCCGAGCAGGCGTGTTCATGACGCCACAGTACTACGAATGTTGTAGCACAACTTGAATACAAGTGTTTTACCTTGCACCCTTGGTCTCTTATCCGCCACCAGCCAGTACCACTATCTCCCTCTCCCGCCGCACCTCAACCTTTACACAATACTGGCCACTCACCCTAGGGCCACTATAAAACGAATCGTCATTTTCAAGCGGAAGATTTCGCGTCTGCGCACATTCACTAAGTAGTAATGAAGTAGGAACGCGTGGACATCGGTATACTGGTTTACTCAGATGGGCAAGATGATAGAGATGTGTTGTTGGATGCCACAGCTTGAACCGTGTTTGACGATAGAATTTAAGATTTTTGTATGTCGCGAAATGTGTAGGTGCAAATGCTTCCACTTGATAAATGACCGACAGGTCGAAATTTCAACCGTGGTGATTTAAATAAAACTGATAGTCAGAAGCGAACATTCTAATTAGGTCATCAGCATGCTGAATGATTCGATGCGGCCCACAATGAATTCCTCTCCTGTGACAACCTCTTCGTCTCAGACTAGCACTTACGCCGTAGACGATCAGCTATCTGCTGGATGTTTTCCAAGCCCTGTCTTCCTCTAAAATTTTTAACCTTTGCAGCTCCCTCTACTACCACGGAGATATTCCGTGATGACTTAACACATGTCCTATCATTCTGTCCCTTCTTCTTGTCGTGTGTTCCATGTTTTCTCTATCAGTCCACCTAATTATCAACGTCCTTCTGTAGCACCACATCACAAAAAATTCAATTACCTTCTGATTTTTATCAGTTTCCAGAACTTAAAGAACGTCTTCGAGGACTTCGCTTTGACAATGGTGAAGCAGTGCAATCAGATGTGACGTTGTGACCCCGTCAACTAAGTGCAACATTCTACAGTGACGGTATCGACAACCTGGTCCCTGGTTGGCCGAAATGTCTTCATCGTCCGGGTGACTATGTTGAGAAATAAATATGCAGACATAGAAAATAAACACATAGAATGTAATAAAGTTAGTTTTATTTAAAATGTTTTAAGAATTTTCACATAAAATATTCGGAGGCATTACCTTTCATCACGCTCTCGTATATTCTACATTGATAAAAAAACTCCACAGTAAATACTGGCACATGCAATTTACAATGCTGGAGGCGAGTAGCCGAAGCTCTACCTCGGTCTCCTTGACTGCTGTGCGGTTTTAGACTCAGCATTTACAAATCTCACATATGTCTCATCCACTAAGCAACTATTACCATGGAGCACTGTTTACACATTTGACGTCTATACACTGTCGGAGCCAGTGACTGTTCGAGGCAACGCTTCCATGGAGTTGCGTACATTTTAGCCTTATATGCGCTGTGAGGTGTGCTCACTGTGACGGCTGACTGCTGACTGATGCTTTGTCCGCATTTGGTTCGCTCTCCACGCGCCTCCCACCATTTCCATTGCACTCCGTCTTCAGGCCACGAGTGACCTACCGGGACCATCCGACCGCCGTGTCATCCTGAGTGGAGGATGCGGATAGGAGGGGCGTGGGATCAGCACACCGCTCTCCCAGTCGTTATGATGGTATTCTTGACCGAAGCCGCTACTATTCGGTCGAGTAGCTCCGCAATTGGCATCACGAGGCTGAGTGCACCCTGAAAAATGGCAGCAGCGCATGGTGGCCTGGATGGTCACCCATCCAAGTGCAGACCACGCCCGACAGCGCTTAACTTCGGTGATCTCGCGGGAACCGGTGTATCCACTGCGGCAAGGCCGTTGCCCACCATTTCCATTGGCGCGTCCGTTTTCCTCCTTAACACAGAGGCACTTCCCTCCACCTTTTCCTGTGCTATGTTTACAATTGTATTGATGCTACGAATGGGCCATACAATTTTTTCACAAATTATGTTATATGCATGTAAATGGCTCATACTTAGTACAAAATAAGAAATAAAGGTAAACAATAACAAAATATAGACGAATATGGTCAAACCATTTTCTATAAATGATTTAAAATTATGAACGACGTAAAGTGTTATTGTTGCAATGGTACTCTTGGAATTTTAAGCAATAGTAATTTCAGAAGACAAGTACCATTTTTTACACGCTGAAAACAAAAGACCTCTAACATAAAGATATCTGATAAAGATAGCAACTCACCCATGTGAGGCAAGAGAACTGCGAGAAACCCCTACACCCCCACCCCTCTGCCGCTACAATTCACTGCATGGTCCGCATATGCGTTGTATGAGCATTTAGTTAGTGAGAATGGAGTGCGGCTATCAGACTGTTACCTCTGCATCGTTTCACTTATTTTGTGTCGACATTTTGCTTTTAAGACCTCTCTCAGCTGTATGCATTCATGACACTCTTAAGAACCTATCATTCCATCAAGCTAAACTTTCGCGATTGTTTCACGAACCACTCTGTATAAAGATTTTGATATAAATTTCTTCTATATATGTTTCAAATTATCAAATTCGGGAGCTCTCTAGACTAGCGTAGAAACAGAAGTACAATTTCAAATATCCAAGACGCGATTGTACAGCATTTACTCTGATGACCAATTTCATCAAAACTACGTTACCATCATCGGGCCTGTAAAGCATAGCCCACATATTCAAGCACACTGGGATCAGATGAAAAGGGGCGCAATACCATTTTATATAAGCATGGACTCTACAGTGGAATGTAACATACTTCCTGCAGTACTTTTCACTGAATCTTGATCAAATAGATATTATACTGTGTCATATAATTGAACGATACTTCATGAACATGACAACAATATTATATCAGCAAGTCAAGTATAAAATAATTACTACATTTGTACGAACATGTTGCTCATGTTCGTACATTTGCAGAATGAACACTGAGATTCTCAAGCAAATATCATAGACTTTACAACTAGCCACCAGGTGGCACTGTGGTAGTAGCTACAAACAAAAGTACGTCGTGTCAGATTAAGTATAAAGCTTAACATACATCCCGCTGCTTTTTGCGCTAGATTTGGGTGGCTCCTGGCCATATGAACGGTCGTGTGTGCGAGGTCAGAGGTAGTGATTATTATTAATTTGAGTGGAAGATTGCTAACTAACAAGAATAGTTATATTGGTCATTAATATTAATGTAGTGATATGAAACTGTGATCGACATTATAACTGCCGCGCGGGATTAGCCGAGCGGTCTCAGGTGCTGCAGTCACGGACTGTGCGGCTGATCTCGGCGGAGGTTCGAGTCCTCTCTCGGGCATGGGTGTGTGTGTTTGTCCTTAGGATAATTTAGGTTAAGTAGTGTGTAAGCTTAGGGACTGATGACCTTAGCAGTTAAGTTCCATAAGATTTCACACACATTTGAACATTTTTGACATTATAACTAACGAGTTAAGTTCGCAGCTGGAATATTGTGTCAGCCACTGGAATATTGTGTAATATTTTGTGACTACATTTTCATCACTGTTATGGGAAGAACTGCAATTCTGAATAAATTAATGACATGCCTTAAAACAAACTGGAAAATAGACCAGCATCATCCAAGATCAGCTTTTGACATCACTTCACGAATGAGACCAAGACAGTGCGTGATCTTCTGCGACATGGACACTTTTAGAAGACCCAAAGTGAGCCAGTATAATACTGCGATTTGTGCCTGTTGCTGTCCCCTTCCAACTGAATCCCTCACGTTTATGGCCAGGCTGCTACCACCAGCCATCCCAGCACCGCTGTTAGAGCAGAGATGTTGCACGGTATTTGGATGCCGTCCCACTTGAACTCCAATCCAGTGTCCTGACGAGGGTACCGCTACAGAAAAAGGTAGTCTTCAAAATATCTTTTGAAAAGAGAGAGCACGTGACCTATTACAAAGAAGCGTCAAATTCATGAAGGCGGAATGCGACGAAAGTTAACGGATTCTACAATTTAAATATCTCGGTGAAACCATTCAGGAAAACGGAATCGAAACAAAAGCAATCGAAATTAGCTGCCAAAAATCTGGTAACTGCATAGCAATTAGCCCAAACTATCTACGACTAAAAATGTAACTTCACGCACGCGAAAGAATGTACCCACACAGACGTACAAAACAAATAGTCGATTTTTTTTTTACAATAGGAACAGAGCGAAAACGGACACGATAAAATTGTTTGGCGTGGTCAAATCTGATCTGACACTGGCGAGAATTACTACAGGAGATGTCCAAATCGTGAAATCTTCAGGTCCAATATTTCCAGATGGCAAGTTGGCCAAGAGGGCAAACCAAAGAAGAAGACTGGGACTACGTGGTCTGAGGAATCCCGCAAGAAGAGAATGAAATAAATATGAAGGCAAATGTCCGCCTCTAAGTGCTTTGGTTAGTCCTTATGGGTTTCTTCGCAAATGAACAGTAATAATAATAACACTGCTGTGTAGGCCCTGAAACAGTGCTGTGGTCATTACATTGTTACTTCATGTTATGCTGTCAGTTTATTTGTTGTTTCGGAGTGAATAACGAAGCAGTTTCTGTCTATTGAGGGATCTAATTATGACAGACACCATTTTCATGAAATACACTCCTGGAAATTGAAATAAGAACACCGTGAATTCATTGTCCCAGGAAGGGGAAACTTTATTGACACATTACTGGGGTCAGATACATCACATGATCACACTGACAGAACCACAGGCACATAGACACAGGCAACAGAGCATGCACAATGTCGGCACTAGTACAGTGTATATCCACCTTTCGCAGCAATGCAGGCTGCTATTCTCCCATGGAGACGATCGTAGAGATGCTGGTTGTAGTCCTGTGGAATGGCTTGCCATGCCATTTCCACCTGGCGCCTCAGTTGCACCAGCGTTCGTGCTGGACGTGCAGACCGCGTGAGACGACGCTTCATCCAGTCCCAAACATGCTCAATGGGGGACAGATCCGGAGATCTTGCTGGCCAGGGTAGTTGACTTACACCTTCTAGAGCACGTTGGGTGGCACGGGATACATGCGGACATGCATTGTCCTGTTGGAACAGCAAGTTCCCTTGCCGGTCTAGGAATGGTAGAACGATGGGTTCGATGACGGTTTGGATGTACCGTGCACTATTCAGTGTCCCCTCGACGATCACCAGTGGTGTACGGCCAGTGTAGGAGATCGCTCCCCACACCATGATGCCGGGTGTTGGCCCTGTGTGCCTCGGTCGTATGCAGTCCTGATTGTGGCGCTCACCTGTACGGCGCCAAACACGCATACGACCATCATTGGCACCAAGGCAGAAGCGACTCTCATCGCTGAAGACGACACGTCTCCATTCGTCCCTCCATTCACGCCTGTCGCGACACCACTGGAGGCGGGCTGCACGATGTTGGGGCGTGAGTGGAAGACGGCCTAACGATGTGCGGGACCGTAGCCCAGCTTCATGGAGACGGTTGCGAATGGTCCTCGCCGATACCCCAGGAGCAACAGTGTCCCTAATTTGCTGGGAAGTGGCGGTGCGGTCCCTTACGGCACTGCGTAGGATCCTACGGTCTTGGTGTGCATCCGTGCGTTGCTGCGGTCCGGTCCCAGGTCGACGGGCACGTGCACCTTCCGCCGACCACTGGCGACAACATCGATGTACTGTGGAGACCTCACGCCCCACGTGTTGAGCAATTCGGCGGTACGTCCACCCGGCCTCCCGCATGCCCACTATACGCCCTCGCTCAAAGTCCGTCAACTGCACATACGGTTCACGTCCACGCTGTCGCGGCATGCTACCAGTGTTAAAGACTGCGATGGAGCTCCGTATGCCACGGCAAACTGGCTGACACTGACGGCAGCGGTGCACAAATGCTGCGCAGCTAGCGCCATTCGACGGCCAACAACGCGGTTCCTGGTGTGTCCGCTGTGCCGTGCGTGTGATCATTGCTTGTACAGCCCTCTCGCAGTGTCTGGAGCAAGTATGGTGGGTCTGACACACCGGTGTCAATGTGTTCTTTTTTCTATTTCCAGGAGTGTATATAAGGATATGCGAAGTACGTGTCTCAGTTTTACTATCGTAGATGCTTGGTGCAAAGTACAAAGTATGTGTGTAGTGGGTGAATGTGAAGAAGATCATGGTCATACATCGATTTTACAAGCTGTAGCCTCCACCACACTGTGTCATGCATTAATGCTAGTATTAGAAGAAAAATGTAATTGTTGGTAACTTATGTAATCAGTTTCAAACTCTTACAAAACAGTGATAATAGTAATTCTGGTGTCACCCGGGAAGTTGGCTTCCAAAGGAAGGTTGGTAACTCGCAACGTAACCACAGAAAAGTACAGTCGCTGTATGGCGCACGGACGAATGAGAAATACCAGCCTAGCCACACCTCCTAGAACTTTGGCTACGCCCACTCAGTAGATGGTCTAGCTACAGCTGAGCAGGGAAACGCTCGGCTCAGTTAACAACCACTAATCAAGAAGACAGCATCGTCTTAGATAGGTCACCAGTGTATTAAATGTCTTAGGCAGACCTTAATGTGAACATTACGTCAATTATGCTTCAAGTGAAGAGTTTTGTAAAAATGTCTGTATCCTGTGATACTTTAGCATTGAGAAACAGATGTGAATACTGAGAACATTCTTGTGGAAATGGATTGTACTAAGTTAAGTAAATCTCCATATCTATATTGTAATAATGTGAACTAAAGTTTTATGTGGTAGAGTTTCATTCAGTCTGCTTCCAGAGAAAACTAAAGAGCTTACTGTGATACCGACGAATGTATTTTCGTCTGGCAAAACGGTAATGACCTTTTAAAAACAATTTATTTTCGCAACTGAAACACATTAAACTCTTGCTTTCATTGGACTGAATATTACAAAAAATACATTAAAATAGGCCAGTCACCATCCTCTAACACCTATGATTTGTTAGTAGTGATGACGTAGCAGCCTGCAACAGAACTAGTCCTGTAGAGGTAAAGATTATACCCAGGTCACATAGTTCCAAGGATAATAGCAAGGAAAGATATACAGGGTGTTTCAAAAATGACCGATATATTTGAAACGGCAATAAAAACTAAACGAGCAGCGATAGAAATACACCGTTTGTTGCAATATGCTTGGGACAACAGTACATTTTCAGGCAGACAAACTTTCGAAATTACAGTAGTTACAATTTTCAACGACAGATGGCGCTGCGGTCTGGGAAACTCTATAGTACGATATTTTCCACATATCCACTATGCGTAGCAATAATATGGCGTAGTCTCTGAATGAAATTACCCGAAACCTTTGGCAACGTTTCTGGCGGAATGGCTTCACATGCAGATGAGATGTATTGCTTCAGCTGTTCAATTGTTTCTGGATTGTGGCGGTACACCTGGTCTTTCAAGTGTCTCCACAGAAAGAAGTCACAGGGGTTCATGTCTGGCGAATAGGGAGGCCAATCCACGCCGCCTCCTGTATGTTTCGGATAGCCCAAAGCAATCACACGATCATCGAAATATTCATTCAGGAAATTAAAGACGTCGGCCGTGCGATGTGGCCGGGCACCATCTTGCATAAACCACGAGGTGTTCGCAGTGTCGTCTAAGGCAGTTTGTACCGCCACAAATTCACGAAGAATGTCCAGATAGCGTGATGCAGTAATCGTTTCGGATCTGAAAAATGGGCCAATGATTCCTTTGGGAGAAATGGCGGCCCAGACCAGTACTTTTTGAGGATGCAGGGACGATGGGACTGCAACATGGGGCTTTTCGGTTCCCCATATGCGCCAGTTCTGTTTATTGACGAAGCCGTCCAGGTAAAAATAAGCTTCATCAGTAAACCAAATGCTGCCCACATGCATATCACCGTCATCAATCCTGTGCACTATATCGTTAGCGAATGTCTCTCGTGCAGCAATGGTAGCGGCGCTGAGGGGTTGCCGCGTTTGAATTTTGTATGGATAGAGGTGTAAACTCTGGCGCATGAGATGATACGTGGACGTTGGCGTCATTTGGACCGCAGCTGCAACACGGCGAACGGAAACCCGAGGCCACTGTTGGATCACCTGCTGCATTAGCTGCGCGTTGCCCTCTGTGGTTGCCGTACGCGGTCGCCCTACCTTTCCAGCACGTTCATCCGTCACGTTCCCAGTCCGTTGAAATTTTTGAAACAGATCCTTTATTGTATCGCTTTTCGGTCCTTTGGTTACATTAAACCTCCGTTGAAAACTTCGTCTTGTTGCAACAACACTGTGTTCTAGGCGGTGGAATTCCAACACCAGAAAAATCCTCTGTTCTAAGGAATAAACCATGTTGTCTACAGCACACTTGCACGTTGTGAACAGCACACGCTTACAGCAGAAAGACGACGTACAGAATGGCGCACCCACAGACTGCGTTGTCTTCTATATCTTTCACATCACTTGCAGCGCCATCTGTTGTTGAAAATTGTAACTACTGTAATTTCGAAAGTTTGTCCGCCTGAAAATGTACTGTTGTCCCAAGCATATTGCAACAAACGGTGTATTTCTATCGCTGCTCGTTTAGTTTTTATTGCCGTTTCAAATATACCGGTCATTTTTGAAACACCCTGTATCTACTCATATACGTACAATTTTCGGCTTTTGGCAAGATCGATGTGTAATATCCAATGGGGGTACTCTTGAACGTCATATAAGTTGTGGCAAAGAATACATGAGTATTTCATCTCAAAATATATGTGTATACAGGGCGATTCTTTCCAGTGAGTACAAACTCTAGGGATTGATCAACGAGAGGATACGGTACAAAAAAGGCCTAATTTATTTATGCCCGGAAAGGCATGATTTCCTTGCTAGAGACCATTTATTCAATCATACATTGTAACAGAGACTGCAGTCTAATACGCGATCGCTGTACCATGCAGCCACAGTCACGGTACGCTTGGTTTCCACCTAGAGGGCGGTACTGTTCCTCATACGTCACGCCCTAGCACCCTGTCCTATCATAGTAATGAGTAATGTTGTGTCCGAGTCACTTCTCTTGCTGACTCACCTTGTAGTGGATGTGATACAGCGTTCCACACTATGGTTCCGTATTCGAATCGAGAGCCTGCCGACATGTTTACTTGCGGAAAGGAAATGGCAACGGGCGGCGGGCAGCGAGGTTGTATCAGGAGTGCTATCCCCGCCGACAACAAGCACAGCATTCAATGTTTGCAAGAGTGTTTCGCCGTTTGTGGTAGGCAGAGTTGTTTTGGCCGAGCGGTTCTAGGCGCTTCAGTCCAGAACCGCGCGCTTGCTACTGTCGCAGGTTAGAAATCTGCCTCGGGCATGGATGTGTGTAATGTCCTTAGGTTAGTTAGGTTTAAGTAGTTTCTTAGTATAGGGGACGGATGACCTCAGATGTTAAGTCCCATAGTGATTCCAGCCATTTGACCCCTTTGAACAGAGTTGTTTCAGAAAGCAGGAAATCATGTTGAACGTACCCGAAATGTCCGGGCACCAGACTAGGAGGATAATGTGATTAACACTGTGGAAGGCGACGACTGTGTCAGTACCAGGCATGGATGTGTGTGATGTCCTTAGTTTAGTTAGGTTTAAGTAGTTCTGAGTTCTGGGGGACTGATGACCATAGATATTAAATCCCATAGTGCTCAGAGCCATTTTGAAGTACCAGGCAGTTGGCCCGCCAGCACAGGTTAAGCCAGTTAACCGTGTGAAACATTCTCCATGGCAGTTGTTACTACACTTATCACTGAGCGAGGTGGCGCATTGGTTAGAACACTGGAGTCGCATTTGGGAGGACGACGGTTCAAACCTGCGTCCGGTCATCCTGATTCAGGTTTTTTGTTATTTCCCTAAGTCGCTCCAGGCAAATGCCATGATGGTTCCTTTTAAAGGACACTGCAGATTTCCTTCCCCATCCTTCCCTAATCCGATGACCTCTCTGTTTGGTCCCCTTCCCCAGATCAACCAACCAACCAACTACCCTCATCACTTGCAGCCTGAGCAGGGCTTACTAGCGACGGACTTTCCACATCGGGAGCAATTTCGTCACTGGTTTCTTCACCAGGCAACCACGATTCCGGGATTTGTGTCATCCATCCTACTCACAGATGTATCCACCTTTACGTAGAGTGGTACCTTCAACTTTCGTAACTGTCATTTGTGGGATAGTATGCAGAAGCTCCTTGGTGTGATGACAGCGAATCATCAGCATCGGCACAACCGGAATTTGTGGGCCGGGATAATTGGTGACTGTATTTTTCGGTCAGTCTTCCTTCCACGTCGCGTAATTATCGACGTTTCTAGCAGGTGGCTTTGCCTCCCCTGGCGGAAGAAGTGTCATTGATGATTCGAAGGTTTATGTGGCTGCTACATGATGGTGCTCATGATTCAAAGGATTAAGTGGCTGCTACATATGCTGCTGTAGCCCACTTGACCGTTAACGTGCGGACGTTCAAATTCCTAAGGGACCAAACTGCGGAGGTCATCGGTCCCTGTACTTAAACACTACTTCAACTACCTTATGCTGAGAACAAGACACACACCCATGCCCGAGGGATGACTCGAACTTCCGGCGGGAGAGGCCGCGCAGTCCGCGACATGGCGCTTCAAACCGCGTGGCCACACCACGCGGCCAACGTGCGGACGCATCTGCATCTTGTCTTCCCTGGTCGATGGATCGGACGAGGGGATCTAGCTGCTTGGCATCCTCGTACACCTGATCTCAACCTGCGTGATTTCTGGATATGGGGCCATCTCAAAAGTATCGTGTATGCAGAGCCCATTCCAGATTGGAGACACTGGAGCAGCATTTTCAGGCTGCCAGGCTGCCTGGCCGATGCGAACGTGCGAGACAGAACATGCTACGGCACGTACAAGTATGCGTTGATGAACATGGAAACCACTTTCAACACATGCTGAAACTGTGGCTGTATGGTACAGCGAGCGCGTATCAGACGTCAGTCTATGTAACAATGTATGATTGATTAAATGGTCTCTAGGACGGAAACCATGCATTTCCGCACCTAAATTCATTAGACCTCTTTTGCTCCGCATCCTCCCATCGATCACTTCCTAGAGTTTGTACACTGTGGAAAAAAATAGCCCTGTATATGGTAGGCGTTTGGAGATGGCGGCGAGGCTATTTTAATATATTTTTGCTACATATGAAGTATCCTTAATGAAAGCAAGAATCCAGAATAGGAATACACGCCAGAAATCTGGCTATGCCTCCTTTAGTTGTATATTACGTGATGAAATACAGGTATCTATTTTGTAATGAAATACACATATAAGGAGAAATACTCATATATTCTTTGCCTGCGTACATTTTGGATTCCCTCAGAAAATTTAATTTTGTCTCTCAGATGGTAATAGCCCACCATGTTAGGAATCACGGGCCGGTTATCCAAATTAGAAACTGAAAGTGAAGGTTAGAGGTCCTACTCCGTTTTTTATTTTCGTAGAGGTGTTAATTTGTGTTGTTTCTATTTTAAAGTTACTTTTTTGGGTACAGCGAAAAAAGTTAAGTTTCGCGGAAGTCTTGAGTGATGTTCACGAGTGCACTGAAAGCGAGATCCGGGGAACACGGGTATGTTAGACAAACAGTTTTTCTCACTTTGTTAAGCGTGTAGCTTCCCATTAGCATAATTTGGCTATTCCAAAGATGCTAGTGGTAAGTTTTGGCTTCGGATGCTACTGTCATGATTGGCACACACTGTGACAGAAGGCTCTTGTCGGAGAATATCGGGGCGGGAAGGTGGCGCTGGAGCGGCGGCTCCAGGACACTTGTCAGTCCTCCGCGGTGTGGCAGCCAATCTCAGCGGCGCCTCCGGCTGCCGCCCACCTCAGCCTCGCACGTGATGAGAACTGCGCGAAGGTCTGCCTCGAGACCACGGAAACTGGAGACAAACGCGAGAAAATTTTTTTTTTTTAAATCTGTGGTGGAACAAGAATATACTCCAGCGGTGGTGCAGTTGCTGCCCCAGACAAAAGGCAAAGTGCGTGTGGTGCAAGACCATGTAGGTATCAACAGTTTTTACCAGAGTGGTCTACTCTGGTTATAACTATTCAAACGGGCCGTTTTTTGTACTTATACATGGTCACATCAGCCTTATACCTAACAAAGACCCAGTCCGGAACCGCGGGACTGCTACGGTCACAGGTTCGAATCCTGCCTCGGGCATGGATTTGTGTGATGTCCTTAGGTTAGTTAGGTTTAAGTAGTTCTAAGATCTAGGGGACTGATGACCACAGAAGTTAAGTCCCATAGTGCTCAGAGCCATTTGAACCATTTAACAAAGACCGTGTCCTTTCAAATAAGACATTTCTGATACTTTAACTGTGCTATGTAAGTATACATTTTTGTTCAACTTCTTTAAAATATTGAAATTATATTGGGTTTTCGTTTCCTGATGGTGAATGAAAAGAGCAAGTCACACCCATTTCCACGAAGGATCGTCAGAGAGATGACCATACAAGGGTTGATCCAGAAGTAAGATTCCATTCATTTTTAAAAATAGACAACATTGATTATTTTCATGGAAAATTACATCATTGGAAAGAAAAAAATTAGCTCTACAATGACATATCCACTCTGTAGCGGAGTGTTCTCTGATATGTAACTTCCTGGCAGATTAATACTGTATACCGGACCGAGACTCGAACTTCGGACCTTTGGCTCTCGCAGGTAAGTGCTCTACAAACTGAACTACCCAAGCACGAGTCAAGATCCCCCCCCCCCCCCCCCCAACAGCTCATTTTTCTACATAATCGCCATATTTTTCTATGCTTTTTTGTAGAAGGTGCTCAAATTTCTGTATCCTCATGTCGTAAAACTCCGCCGCCAACTCGTTGAGGAAGCGTTTCAGCTCTTCTTAGACCCGACCGTCGTTCAGGAAGCGTTGGCCACCCAAGTGTTCCTTTAACAAGTGAAAATATCTAGCCGCGAGGTCCGGACTGTAAAGTGGGTGGGGCACGACAGTCCAATCAAAGTTTGTCAAAAGTTCCTGTGTTTTGCGGGAGACGAGGCCGGGCTTTATCGTGAAGCAGCGTTCCATCTTCTGCCAGTCGTCCTCTTCGGCGGTTATGTATAGCTTGCCTGAGTCTTCGTAACGTTTCACAATAATTGTCTGATTTGATTGTTGTCCCAGGTACCATGAGATCGATCACCAGTATCCCCTTACGATCCCAAACGCAGTGGCCATGACTTTGCCAGCACAAGGAGGTTGTTTGAACTTCTTTGCGATTAGTGAATCTGAGTGACGCCATTGTTTGCATTTTTCTTTCGTTTCAGGAGTGAAATGAAACACCCACTTTTCGTTTCGCGTAACAATGGAGTCCAACAGCCCTTCTTTACCTCCTTGACACTTTTGAAGAACCTGACAAGCACAGTGAAGGCGTTTCTCCTTGTGTTCTTCTGCCAGCATACGTAGTACCCATCAAGCGCAACACTTTTGATGTCCCAATTTTAAGTCAAAGCTCTTTCAATTGTGCCGTAAGAACTTCCAGGAATCCTAGCAACAACTACACGGGCTGTGATCCTCTTGTTTTGAATCACTTCGCGTTGCATCATCTCGATAACCGCATCCGCAACTGAAGGTCTTCCTCTACGTTTATCATTGTGGACCTCCTTTCGACCGACACTAAATTCCCTGCACCATTTTTGGACGTAGCTATAGACCTGTGTGGCTGACATGGCTTTGAAAAACCTGTGACCGAATAAAGTAGAAGGCGTAGATAACACTCCTCTGGAACTTCTAAAATCATTTTGGGAAATGACAAATAAACGACTATTTAAACTTGTGTATAAAATCCATGATACTGGAGAAGACAAGAATAAATCGTCAACGTATTTGAGAACGAAACGTCTGCAGCCGTGAGCAGCGTAGTAAAAGGTGTGCGCAGTCGGGTAATGGCAGCGAGTTACATCTACATCTACATCTACGCGATTACTCTGCTATTCAAAATTAAGTGCCTGGCAGAGGATTCAATGAACCACCTTCAAGCTGTCTCTACACCGTTCCACTCTCGAACGGTGCGCGGGAAAAACGAACACTTGAATTTTTCTGTGCGAGCCCTGATTTCTCTTATTTTATCGTGATGATCATATCTCCCTATGTAGGTGGGTGCCAACAGAATGTTTTAGCAATCGGAGGAGAAAACTGGTGATTGAAATTTCACGAGACAATCCCGTCGCAAAGAAAAAACGCCTATGTTTTAATGATTGCCACTGCAATTCACGTATCATGTCTGTGGCATTATCTCCCCTATTTCGCGATACTACAAAACGAGCCGCACTTCTTTCAACTTTTTCGATGTCATCCGCCAGTCCCACCTGACGTGGATCCCACACCGCATAGCAGTTTTCCAGAATAGGGCGGACAAGTGTAGTGTAAGCAGTTTCTTTGGCAGAACTGTTGCACCTTCTTAGTGTTCTGACAATGATTTGCTCTACTCACAACATTATCTATGTGATCGTTCCCATTTACGCTATAATTATAATCCCTAAGTATTTAGTTGAATTTACAGTCTTCAGATTTGTGTGATTTATCGCGTAATGGAAATTTAGCGAATTTATTTTAGTACTCATGCGAATAACTTCACACTTATCTTTATTCAGAGTCAATCGCCACTTTTCGCACCACACAGATATCTAACCTCAATCATTTTGGAATTTGTTTTGGTCATGTGATGACTTTACAAGAAGGTAAATGACAGCATCATCTGCAAACAATCTAAGACGGCTACTGAGATCGTCTCCTATGTCGTTAATATAGATTAGGAACAATAGAGGGCCTATAACACGTCCTTGGGGGACGCCGGATATTACTTCTGTTTTACTCGATGACTTTCCGTCTATTACTACGAACTGTGACCTTTCTGATAGGAAATAACGAATACCGTCGCACAACTAAGGCGATATTCAATAGACACGCAGTTTGGTTAGAAGACGCTTGTGGGGAACGGTGTCGAAAGCCTTATGGAAATCGAAAAATATGGAATAAATTTGACACCCCCTGTCGATAGCACTCATTACTTCATCAGTGTAAGGAGCTAGCTATGTTTCGCAAGAACGATATTTTCTGAATCCGTGCTGAGTATGTGTCAATAAATCGTTTTCTTCGGGCTACTTCATAATGTTCGAATACAGTATATGTTCCAAAGCCTTATTCGAAATCGACGTTAGTGATATGGGCCTATAATTCAACGGATTACTCCTTCTTCCATTTCTGGATATTGGTGTGACTTGAGCAATTTTCCAGTCTTTAGGTACCTATATTTCTGTGAGCGAGCGGTTGTATATAATTGCTAAACATGGAGCTATTGTATCAGCGTACTCTGAGAGGAAGCTAACTGGTATACAGTCTGGACCGGAGGCCTTGCCTTTATCAAGTGATTTAAGGTGCTTTGCTACATCGAGGATATCTATTTCTGTTTCTCATCTTCGCAGTTATTCTTGATTGTAACTCAGAAATATTTACTTCGTCTTGTTAGGTGAAGGAGTTTCGGAAAACCGTGTTTAAGAACTCTGCTTTGGTGGCACTCTCATCAATGACTTCACCGTTGTTATCGCGCAGTGAAGGTACTGATTGCGTCTTGTCACTGGTGTGCTTTATATATGACCAGAAGCTCTTTGGGTTTTCTGCCAGATTCTGAGACAGAGTTTCGTTATGGAAACACGGTTGGCGGTGGCGTGTTTGTTTCTGTTAGATGTAGTTTATCTTGTCGCGAAGTTGAACTAGATAGTTCCTGTGAGTTAGTATGGGCAGAGGTCATTGTTGGCAACCGGAATAAAATAATAGTTGGATCCTTTTACCGACCTCCCAATTCAGATGATACAGTTGCTGAGAGGTTCAAAGAAAACTTTTTGATTTCAAACACGTACCAGGATCATACGATTATAGTTGGTGGTGACTTTAACTTACCCTCGATATGTTGGTGATAATACGTGTTTAATTCCGCAGGTACGTATAAAGCATCACCAGAAATTGTGCTAAACGCATTCTCTGAAAATTATTTCCAGCAGTTAGTTCATGAGCCCACGCTAATAGTAAACGGTTGTGAAAACATACTTGACCTCTGAGCAACAAATAATCCTCAGCTAATAACGAGCATCAAAACGGATACAGGGATTAGTGAACACAGGCTTGTCGTAGCGAGATTGAATATTGTAACACCCAAATCCTCCAAAAACGAACAAAAAACATACCTATTAAAAAAAGCAGATTAAAATTCACTTGACGCCTTCCTGAGGGCCTATTTCCACTCCTTCCAAATTAATTACATAAGTGTAGATGTGCCTTGAATTCAGAGAAATAGTATCGGCAGCAATTGAGAGATTTATATCAAATAAATTAACAAAAGACGGAGCTGATCGTCCTTGGTAGACAACAGGGGTCAGTATACTGCTGCAGAAACAACGAAACAAACATGCCAAATTTAAACGGACACAAAATCCCCAAGATGGCGATCTTTTACAGAAACTCGGAATTTAGCGCGGACTTCAGTGCGAGATGCTTATAACAGTTTCCACAACGTAACTCTGTCTCGAAACCTGGCAGAAAATTCAAAGAGATCCTGGTCGTATGTGAAGTATGTTAGCGGCAAGAAACAATCAATGCCTTCTCTGCGCGATAGCAATCGAGATACTATCGAAGACAGTGCTGCTAAAGCAGTGTTACTAAACACAGCCTTCCGAAATGCATTCGCAAAAGAAGACGAAGTAAATATTCCACAATTCGAATCAAGAACAGCTGCCAGCATGAGTAACGTAGATGTAAATATCCTCGGAGTAGTGATGCAATTAAAATCATTTAATAAAAGAAAGTCTTCTGGTCCAGACTGTATACCAATTAGGTTCCTTTTAAGGTATGCTGATGCATTAGCTACATACTTAACAATCATATAAAACAGTTCGTTCGACCAATGATACGTACCCAAAGACTGGAAAGTTGTACGGGTCACACCAATATTCAAGTAAGGTAGTAGGAATAATCCACTTAATCACAGGTCCATACCATTAACGTCGATATGCAGCAGGATTCTGGAACATATGTTGTGTACGAACATTATAAATTACCTCGAAGAAAACGGTATATTGACACACAGTCAACATGGGTTTAGAAAACATCGTTCCTGTGAAACAGAACTAGCTCTTCATTCATATGAAGTGTTGAGTGCTATTGACAAGGGATTTCAGATCGATTCCGTATTTCTGGATTTCCGGAAGGCTTTTGGCACTGTACCACACAAGAGGCTCGTAGTGAAATTGCGTGCTTATGGAATATCGTCTCAGTTATGTGCCTGGATTTGTGACTTCGTGTCAGAGTGGCCACAGTTCGTAGTAACTGACGGAAAGTCATCGAGTAAAACAGAAGTGATTTCTGGCGTCCCCAAGGTAGTGTTATAGGCCCTTTGCTGTTCCTTATCTATATAAACGATTTGTGAGACAATGTGAGCAGCCGTCTTCGGTTGTTTGCAGATGACGCTGTCGTTTATCGCCTAATAAAGTCATCAGAAGATCAAAACAAACTGCAAAACGACTTAGAAAAGATATCCGAATGGTGCGAAAATTGGAAGTTGGCGCTAAATAACGAAAAGTGTGAGGACATCCACATGAGTGCTAAAGGGAATCCGTTAAACTTCGGTTACACGATAAATCAGTCAAATATAAAGCCCGTAAATTCAACTAAATACCTATGAATTACAATTACGAATAACTTAAATTGGTAGGAACACATAGAAAATGTTGTGGGGAAGGCTAATCAAAGACTGTGTTTTATTGGCAGGACACTTTGAAAACGTAACAGGTGTCCTAAGGAGACTGCCTAAACCACTCTTGCCCGTCCTCTCTTAGAATACTGCTGCGCGGTGTGGGTTCCTTACCAGATGAGACTGACGGAGTACATCGAAATAGTTCAGAGAAGGGCAGCACGTTATGTTATCGGGAAATATGGTCGAGAGTATCACTGAAATGATACAGGATTTTGGATGGACATCATTCAAAGAAAGGCGTTTTTCGTTGCGACCGAATCTTGTCACTAAATTCCAATCACCAACTTTCACCTCCGAATGCGAAAATATTTTGTTGACGCCGACCTACATAGGGAGAAACGTTCACCACGATAAAATAAGGGAAATCAGAGCTCGTACTGAATGATATAGGTGTTCGCTCTTTCCGCCCACTATACGAGATTGGTATAATAGACAATTGTGAAGGTGGTTCAATTAACCCTCTGTGATTTGCAGCGGTTCTAGGTGCTACAGTCTGTAACCGCGCGACCGCTACGGTCGCAGGTTCGAATCCTTCCTGGGGCATGTATGTGTGTGATGTCCTTAGGTTAGTTAGGTTAAGTAGTTCTAAGTTCTAGGGGACTGATGACCTCAGAAGTTAAGTCCCATAGTGCTCAGAGCCATTTTTTTGATTTGCAGAGTATCGATGTAGATGAAATTATCAAAAGCATCTCGCATTGAAGCACGCGCTATATTTCGAACTTCTGCAAAACTTTACCAGACTTGGAGATTTTGCTTTCTTTTAAATTTGGCGTGCTTTTTTCGTTGCTTCTGCAACAGCGATCTGACCCGTTTTGTGTACCATGGGGGATCAGTACCATCACTTATTAATTTATGTGGTATATATCTCTCAATTGCCTTCGATACTATATCTTTGAAATCATTCCACATCTTTTCTACGCTTTAGTGATCAGATCGAAAGGAGTGGAGACTGTCTCTTAAAAAGGTGTTAACAGCATTTTTATCAGATTTTTTAAATAGGTGTATTTTGCGTTTCTTTTTGATGGTTGTGGGTGTTACGGTATTCAGCCTAGCAGCAACTGCCTTGTGGTCACTAATCCCTGTGTTCATGATACTTCCTATTTGTCCAAGATTATTTCTTGCTAAGTAGTCAAGTATGCTTTCGCAACCACTTGCGCTTCGAGTGGGCTCATGAACTAATTGTTCAAAATAATTTTGTGAGAAAGAATTCAGTACAATTTCGGATGACGGTTTATGCCTGCCGTCGGCTTTAAACGTATAATTTTTCCAACATATCGAGGGTATATTGAAGTCGCCACCAACTATAATTGTATGAGTGGGGTACCTACTTGAAATGAGACTCAAGTTTTCTTTGAACTGTTCAGCAACTACATCTTCTGCGTCGGAGGTCGGTAAAACGATCCAATTAATAGTTTAGGCTGGTTGTCAAGTACAACCTCTACCCATACTATTTTGCAGGAACTATCTAATTCAATTTCACTATATGGTAAAATACTTCTGACATCAATAAATACTCCACCAGCCACTGTATTTAATCTGTCTTTTCTGAACACTGTTAGGTCGTTTGAAAAAAATTACTTTGACCTTATTTCCGGCTTTAGGCAGCTTTCCGTACCTATAACTATTTGAGCTTCAGTGCTTTCATGATTACCCTGAAATGACAAGTTAAGTGCCTGGTATTTAATCATTTCTTCTTTTGTAGGTTGACGACAGTAGAAGAGTCTCACATTCTGAAGAGAAAGTTGGCGACTGAAATTTCGTGTAAAACTCTGGCCGCAATAAAAACAACTTTCTTGTAAAGATGGCCACCCCAACTCGATTATCATATTCGTGGCACTTTCTCCCCTTCTTCGCCATAATATAAAACGAGCTGCCCTTCTTTGCACTTTTTCGATATCCCCCATTAATCCTATTTGGTAAGGATCCCAGTCTCTTTAGTAAAAAAAAATGGTTCAAATGGCTCTGAGCACTATGGGACTTAACTGCTACGGTCATCAGTCCCCTAGAACTTAGAACTACTTAAACCTAACTAACCTAAGGACAGCACACAACACCCAGCCATCACGAGGCAGAGAAAATCCCTGACCCCGCCGGGAATCGAACCCGGGAACCCGGGCGTGGGAAGCGAGAACGCTACCGCACGACCACGAGATGCGGGCTAGTCTCTTTAGTAGACCTGTTGCATCATCTAAGTGTTCTGCGATTAAACTGCAGTCTGTTGTTTGTCTTCCTCACAACAATATCTTCCTACCTGCTGATTCTGGTCACTCGCTGCCAATCCGCACGTCTTCCATCTGTAAAAACCTACCCTCTCTTACGTTGCGTGCAGTCGTTCTGACGCTACGGTCAATTATTGTGGCATAGTTACTCTTTGCATTAACAAAAAGTCTCAGGAAGAGGTTCTTACATCATCAAATGAGTAACAACACTCTATATTATAGACGCCCTATGTCCACCGATTATTTTGGTATGGAGCAGCAACAGTACAAACGTAAAGATAAAAAGTTTAAAACACCACGCATAAGAATTCTCGTTTATAATAATCACCCTCAAATTTACTTCTTCAGCGACTACTGTTTGACATCAGACCAATACTGCGGCCTGCAGAACTTTGTAAATGAAACGCCGAGATAGTTCTGATTTGACACCCATAATCACGACCAGCGCCTATTTAACACAACACTGGGAGAGTCCACACCAGAATAAAAAGCGTCGTCCAACACAGAAAGAGCATGGCGTGAGATATGTAACAACGCGACATAAACTTTGTTCATCTGAGCTACCAACGTAACTGTAGGTACTGTCGTAGTCAGAAACATATGTTTTAACGTCAATTAAAGTCACTTCCTAAGTGAAGTTCGTATTTCGATTTTTCAAACATCAGAGGAAGTACCAACGATCTTTCTGCGCTACTGAGGTACATTATGTGACCAAAAGTATCCGGACACTTGGCTGAAAATGACTTACAAGTTCGTGGCGCCCTCCATCGCTAATGCTAGAATTCAATATGGTGTTGGCCCACCCTTAGTCTTGATGACAGCTTCCACTCTCGCAGGCATACGTTCAATCAAGTGCTGGAATGTTTATTGGGGAACGGCAGCCCATTCTTCACGGAATGCTGCACTGAGCAGAGGTATCGATGTCGGTCGATGAGCCCTGGTACGAAGTAGACATCCCAAAACATCTCAGATGTGTTCTATAGGTTTCAGGTCAGGACTCTGCGCAGGCTAATCCATTACAGGGATGTTATTGTCGTGTAACCACTCCGCCACAGGCCGTGCATTATGAACAGGTGCTCGATCGTGTTGATAGATGCAGTCACCATCTCCGAATTGCTGCCGTGGGAAGCAAGAAGGTGCTTAAAACATCAATGTAGGCCTGTGCTGTAATAGTGCCAAGCAAAACAACTAGGAATGCAAGCCCTCTCCATGAAAAACACGAGCATATCATAACAGCACATGCGCTGGCAGATGACATTCACCGGGCATTCGCCATACCTACCCCGTGCCATCGGATCGCCTCATTGTGTACCGTGACTCGTCACTCCACACAACGTTTTTCCACTGTTAAATCGTCCAGTGTTTATGCTCTACACACCAAGCGAGGCGTCGTTTGGCGTTTACCGGCATGATGTATAGCTTATGAGCAGTCGCTCGACCATGAAATTCAAGTTTTCTCACCTCCCGCATAACTGTCATGGTACCTGCAGTGGATCCGGATGCAGTTTGGAATTCCTGTGTGATGGTCTGGATAGATGTCTGCCTATTACACGTTACGGCCAGCTTCAACTTTCTGCGGTCTCTGTCAGTCAACAGACGAGGTCGACCTGTACTCTTTTGTGCTGCTCGTGTTCAAATGGCTCTGAGCACTATGGGACTCAACTGCTGAGGTCATTAGTCCCCTAGAACTTAGAACTAGTTAAACCTAACTAACCTAAGGACATCACAAACATCCATGCCCGAGGCAGGATTCGAACCTGCGACCGTAGCGGTCTTGCGGTTCCAGACTGCAGCGCCTTTAACCGCACGGCCACTTCGGCCGGCGCTGCTCGTGTCCCTTCACGTTTCCACCTCACTATACAAATGTAGACAGTGGACCTAGGGATGTTTAGGAGTGTGGAAATCTCGGGCACAGACGTATGACACAAGGGATACCGAATCACCTGACCACATTCGAAGTCTCTAGCGATGTCTAATGACTACTGACGTCGCTGATACGGAGCACGTGGCAGTAGGTGGCAGCACAATGCACCGAGTATGAAAAACGTATCTTTTTGAGGGTGTCCGGATACTTTTGATCACATAGTGTGTATATTGCTTTAGCTACAAGTCCGTCCTGTCAACACACATCGCGTTGTGCTTCTGACAAGAGCCTGTGATTCCTATCCATAACTTTCTAGTCGACTGTGATCTCAGACGCATCACTTTCCCTGTTATAAAAATTTTAATTTATTACGCTCAACACCGGTTCCTCCAGCGCAACTCTCTAGTAACTGTGCTTGAAATACTTTTACGATTGTACTGTCGCCTGCAAAACATATCTTTCTGTAAGGACTGCCGTTGCTTCTCCCACCCCTTCTGGGGTCCCCAAAAACTACGTCTTACTTTCAGTTTTCCCCGGTACGATTGCCTCCAAAGGCTTCGCTGCGGCCCCGCCATGATGACTTTCATTTTCACCGAGCGCACGGCAGCCCCAGAGCTAGAGTGGTCCGACAAGGCTCCCGCCCATTCCAGCGAATGCTGTTGCTGCTATTCATTTAAAATTCAGAGACCCCTCAATAACGAAAAGTGTGAGGTCATCCACATGAGTGCTAAAAGGAATCCGTTAAACATCGATTACACGATAAATCAATAAAATCATAAGGCCGTAAATTCAACTAAATACCTGGGAACTACAATTACGAAGAACGTAAATTGGAAAGAACACATAGAAAATGTTGTGGGGAAGGCCAACCTAACACTGCCATATATTGGCAGAAAGCTTAGGAGATGGAACAGATCTACTAAACAGACTGCCCGTACTACGCTTTTCCCTTCTGTTTTTAAGTACTGCTGCACGGTGTGGAATCCTTGTGAGATAAGATTCACGGAGTACACCGAGAATGTTTAAAGAAGAGTAGCTTGTCTTCTATTATCTAGGAATAGGGGATAGAGTGTCACGGATACGATACAGGATTTGGGGTGGACATAATTAAAACAAAGGCCTTTCTCGTTGCGGAGGGATCTTCTCACGAAATTTCAATTCCCAACTTTCTCTTCCGACTGCGAAAATGTTTTGTTGACGCCAACCTACACAGGAAGAAACGATGATTACAGTAAAATAATGGAAACCGGAGTTCGCACGGAAAGATATAGGTGTTGGTTTTCTCAACGCGCTGTTCGGGATTGGAATAATAGAGAATTATTGCCAAGTTGGTTCGATGAACTCTCTGCCAGGCACTTAAGTTTGATTCGCAGAGTCGCACTGTAGCTGTAGACATAGATGTATGACCAAAATGTCGAATTAAGATGCAGTTTCCACTAATCAAATTTAAATTAAGCAGAGCACATATTTAAGAGATGTTACACCATAAACTGTTCTCTTCCTTTATTTATTTTAGGTAAACTTTTCGTTAGCAAATGAGCATGGTCTGTAAGAAAGCAGGTTACTGACGCTCCTCAGGTAGATAAGGGCAAGAATTCTATTTAATCAACTCAATCCATGTACCAAACTTAATAAATGGTTAGCATCTGTATAGGTTAACAGCTCATGCATACAAGCCGCTTACAAGAATAATAATATACAGCTATTGGAAAAGAAAAATGAGAATCATTTTGGTGGCGCTCAGTTTGGCTTGACGAAAGGTAAAGTCACCACAGAGGCGCTCTGACATTGCGCTTGGTAATAGAAGCAAGACTTAAGAGAAATCATGGCACATTCATAGGCTCTGTCGATCTAGAAAAAGGGTTCGACAATGTGAAATGGTACAAGACGTCAGAAATTCTGAGAAAAACAGGAGGTGGCTACAGGGAAAGAGATAATATACAATATGTACGAGAGCCAAAAGGGACCAATAAGAATCGAACACAAAGAGTGAAGTGCTGGGATTGAAAAGGGTTTAAGGAATGCGGTTTTTCTCCTCCTTATTGTCCAGTCTGCACATCGAAGAAGTAGTGATGGAAACACAAGAGAGGTTTGGGATTGGGATTAAAATTCAGGTTGAAAGCATATCAACGATGAGATTCACTAATAACATTATTATCTGCAGTGAAAGCGACGAAGAATTACAGAACATACTGAATAACATGAAGAGTCTAATAAGTACAGAATATGGATTGAGAGTAAACTGAAGAAGGACGAAAGTAATGAGGAGCAGCAGAAATTGAAACAGTGAGACACTTAACGTCAAAATTAAGCAAAAGAAGTGAAGGAATGATGCTACCTGGGAAACAAAGTAACACAAGGCGAGAGCAGTAAGGAGGACATAAAAGTAAGACAAATGCAGACAAGCAGGGTTTCTCGGCCGAAAGAAGTCAACTGAATCAAATATTGGCCTTAACTGGAGGAAGAAGTTTCTGAAAATATACGTTTGGAGCACAGCAGGTGGTGAACCATGAACTGTGAGAAAACCGGAGCAGAAGAGAATCTAAGGCGTTTGTGATGTGGCGCTACAGGAAGATGTGGAAAATCAGGTGGACTGATGAGATGAGAAATAAGAAGATTCTCTACAGAATCGGCGAGGAAATAAATATGTAGAAAATACTGACAAGGTCTTGAGAAATCGTCTTACCCTTTTTGTCCACGATTTCCAGAGGACCCATGATAGTGCTGTGTTCCTTGATTTGCAGAAAGCATCCGATGCAGCGAAGATGTTTAAGCTCATTGAATACGGGGGTACTTCGTGATTAGTTTTGTATTAGAGCTCTGAAAGCTCTTGTCTGATTTCTGTACAAGTTGTAGATAACATTTCGCTCCCTGTCTTCTATTCCTACATTCAGAATTTCAGAGCGTGTACGCCATTTACCATTGTCAACAGCCTTCTCCAAATCTACAAGTGTTATAAACAAAGGTTTGCCCTTGGGCAGGGTCAGTATTGCTTCCCGTCTTCCTACATTTCTCCTGGATCCAGACCGATCTTCTTGGAGGTCGGCCACTCCGCACGGCGAAGAACTCAGTGACTTAAAGTAATTTTTTTTTTGGTCATCAGTCTACTGACTGGTTTGATGCGGCCCGCCACGAATTCCTTTCCTGTGCTAGCCTCTTCATCTCAGAGTAGCACTTGCAACCTACGTCCTCAATTATTTGCTTGGCGTATTCCAATCTCTGTCTTCCTCTACAGTTTTTGCCCTCTACAGCTCCCTCTAGTACCATGGAAGTCATTCCCTCATGTCTTAGCAGATGTCCTGTCATCCTGTCCCTTCTCCTTATCAGTGTTTTCCACATATTCCTTCCCTCTCCGATTCTGCGTAGAACCTCCTCATTCCTTACCTTATCAGTCTACCTGATTTTCAACATTCGTCTATAGCACCACATCTCAAATGCTTCGATTCTCTTCTGTTCCGGTTTTCCCACAGTCCATGTTTCACTACCATACAATGCTGTACTCTAGAGGTACAGTGCATTCTCAGAAATTTCTTCCTCAAATTAAGGGCGATATTTGATATTAGTAAACTTCTCTTGGCCAGGAATGCCCTTCTTTCCATTGCTAGTAGGCTTTTCATGTCCTCCTTGCTCAGTCCGTCATTGGTTATTTTACTGCCTAGGTAGCAGAATTGCTTAACTTCATCTACTTCGTGACCATCAATCCTGATGTTAAGTTTCTCTCTGTCTTCATTTCTGCTACTTCTCATTACCTTCGTCTTTCTTCGATTTACTCTCAGTCCATAATCTGTACTCATTAGACTGTTCATTCCGCTTAGCAGATCATGCAATTATTCTTCACTTTCACTCAGGATAGCAATGTCATCAGCAAATCGTATCATTGATATCCTTTCACCTTGAATTTTAATTCCAGTCCTGAACCTTTCTTTTATTTCCATCATTGCTTCCTCGATGTACAGATGGAACAGTAGGGGTGAAAGACTACATCCTTGTCTTGCACCCTTTTTAATGCGAGCACTTCGTTCTTGGTCGTCCACTCTTATTATTCCCTCTCCGCTGTTGTACATATTGTATATGACCCGTCTCTCCCTATAGCTTACCCCTACTTTTCCCAGAATTTCGAACATCTTGCACCATTTTACACTGTCGAACGCTTTTTCCAGGTTGACAAATCCTAAGAAAGTGTCTTGATTTTTCTTTAGTCTTGCTTCCATTATTAACCGCAACGTCAGAACTGCCTCTCTCATGCCTTTAGCTTTCCTAGAGCCAAACTGATCGTCGTCTAGCGCATCCTCAATTTTATTTTCCATTCTTCTGTATTTTATTCTTAGAGGCAACTTGGATGCATGAGCTATTACGCTGATTGTGCGATAATTCATGAAATTGTCAGCTCTTGTCGTCTTTGGAATTGTGTGGATGATGCTTTTCCGAAAGTCAGTTGGTTTGTCGCCAGACTCATACATTCTACACACCAACATGAATAGTCGTTTTGTTGCCACTTCCCCCAATGATTTTAGAAATTCTGATGGAGTATCCTTCCGATAATCATTTCTTTTTCGATGTCTCCACATTTTTCCTGCAGCCATTTCGTCTTAGCTCCCCTGCACTTCCTATTTATTTCATTCCTCAGCGACTTGTATTTCTGTATTCCTGAGTTTCCCTGCTCATTTCGGTACTTCCTCGTTTCATCGATAAATTAAAGTATTTCTTCTGTTACCCATGGTTTCTTCACAGTTACGTTCTTTGTACCTATGTTTTCCTTCCCAACTTCTGTGATGGTCCTTTTTAGGGATGTCCATTCCTCTTCACCTGTACTGCCTACTGAGCTATTCCTTATTGCTGTATTTATAGTCTCAGAGAACTTCAACTTTATCTCGTCATTCCTTAGTACTTCCGTTTCCCACTTCCTTGCGTGTTGATTCTTTCCGACTAATGTCTTGAACTTCAGCCTTCTTTTCTTCGCTACTGTATTGTGATATGAGTCTGTATCTGCTCTTAGGTATACCTTACAATCCAGTATCTGATTTCGGAATCTCTGCCTGACCATGGTGTGATTTTCCAATTATACATCCTCCTCTTGTGATTCTTGAACAGAGTATTCGCTACTACTAACTGAAACTTGTTAAAGAACTCAATTAGTCTTTCTCCTCTCTCATTTCCTGTCCCAAGCCCATATTCTACTGTAACCTTTTCTTCTACTCCTTCCCCTAAAACTGCATTCCAGTGACCCATGACTATTAGATTTTTCATAACCCTTTACATACTGCATTACCCTCTCAATATCCTCATGCACTTTCTCTGTCTCTTCATCTTTAGCTTGCTACGTCGGTATGTATACTTGAACTATCGTTGTCGGTGCTGGTTCGCTGTCAGTTCTGGTAAGAACAACCCTGTCACTGAAATGTTCACAGTAACACACTCTCTGGCCTACCTTCCTATTGATAACGAATCCCTCTACCGTTATACCGTTTTCTGCTGCTGTTGATATTACCCTATACTCATCTGACCAGAAATCCTTGTCTTCTTTCCTCTTCATTTCTCTGACCCCTACTATATATAGAATGAGCCTTTGCATTTCCCTTTTCAGATTTTCTAGTTTTCCTACCACGTTCAAGCTTCTGACACTTCACGCCCGACTCGTAGAACGTTATCCTTTCGTTGATAATTCAATCTTTTTCTCATGGTAACCTCCCCCTCCTGGAGATCCGAATGGGGGACTATGGCAGAATCTGTTGCCAATGGAGAGATCATCATGACACTTCTTCAATTACAGCCCACATGTCCTGTGGATACACGTGACGTGTCTTTAATGCAGTGGTTTCCATGCCGTTGATCATTGCTGATTCTTCCGCCTTTAGGGACATTTTCCCACCCCTCGGACAAGAGAGTCCCTGAACCACTGTCCGCTCTCCGTCCTCTTTGACGAGGCCATTGGCAGAATGAGGGTGACTTCTTATGCCGGAAGTCTTCGGCCGCCAATGCTGATTATTAACGGAAATTTAAGTAGCGGCGGGATTGGAACCCGGGACGGAAGACGTTTTGATTATGAATGAAAGATGCTACTCCTAGACCACGAGTGCATTTAGATACCGAATGTAGTTGGGAAATACCATCAGCAGAATCCTAAAGCAAAGAAGATGCCACGAAAAGAAGATGCCAGGGTGAAACTTTTTAGCAGAGTTCTAAGCCAAAGTAGTTCATCAGTGAAAGAAGAGGCTTAAAAACACACAACAGCTTGCCCAGTCGATCGCTTTTTCGTTCAGTCTGTTTTCTTCAGACGAATGAAACAACCGCAAGAAACTACCCACTGCCGCCAAGTCAGCTATATGATTGTTTTTCACTCACTCTCCGTGCGGTTTCACTCGGTGTCAGACAACTGAGCGATACAATTCTCTGATTGCCGCGTTTCATGTAGTTTCTCACTCAGTATGAGATTGTGAGTGCTTCCATATACATACTTTTTCCGTCTTTTAGATGACACTTGAACCGTGACTAGAGTTTTCAACTTAATTTAGAGACAAATAATGTATCCTATTTCAAGAAAAATCAGTGTAGATATGTGACTGATGTCTGTCATTAACAAAGATGCTCAATAAAATGCATCTGCAAATGTCTAAACATGAATTTCTTCGGTGCCAAAATCTACTAATATCCATTAGCGCCCATTTCTCTCATTAACATTATTTGTCAAACGTAGAGTGCGATTTCTAGTTTAGATTTCTAGATTTTTTATCGGGGTATCACGTTTGTACAAAACACGACAGCCTCCTCAGACTTCCGTAAATAGTTACTGAAGGTATCTACTGAGCAACTAATGTATAATGTGACTAGTGATGGTGTCATCACACTTACCGCCGGCGCACTTAGTGCTATGTTTGCCGACAACGAAGCGTTGCCGTCATAGTCCGTATGTGACTAGCATAAGGGCTAGAACTTGGGGAGTGTCGAAGTTGAGGAAGCAGGAAACTTTCCCCCTGGACGGCCATTACCAAGTTGCCATAAGCCGTTGAAAGCAGCTGCTGGGTTCACCGTGCCGTCTTGCAGGAGTGTGTCGCCTTACGGGCCGGTAAACACACACACAGCCACACACACAGCCACACACACACACACACACACACACACACACACACACACAGAGAGAGAGAGAGAGGGGGGGGGGGGAGGGAGAGGGAGAGAGAGAGTGGGGGAGGCAGAGAGACTTTGTAGCCTTTTTAATTTGATTTCAAGGTAGTACTACAACCATTTCCCTAAGCACTGCAGGATTTGTGGCACTGTATAGTCTGTCTTATAAGCACCTATTAATAATTTTAACAGCAACTGCTACGCCAAGATGTTCGTTTTCGAAAGAGAATGATTAAAAGTGATTCGTCAGCCTGCACGTGTGAGGTACATCTCGCCCAATAGGACGGTACTGGTAGATAACATGCTTGTTCTGCTGGACATTCAACTACAGTCGACGTCTATGTGCTTACTCACACGTATTATGTCCAGCTGGTTCTATTGGGAATGCATCCAAGCCTGTTTTGACTCTACACAGCGACGGTAGAAGTCTGGAATGCTTCTCGAAGTATCTTCCCTTAATACTGAACTCGCGAAGTGAAGTCGGAGATCATGTACTGTTCTGTAATCCTAATGTTTTGTGATTCATCGTGTTCCCAGTCTGTGATTTAAGACCATTTGAGTCACAGTTTGTGTCGCTACAGTCTCCTCAAAACTACTGTAGCCGATTGAAAGCGACGTAGTGAGAAGAAATACCTCGTTTAAGAAGAAAGCTTAGTTACTACAACGCATTAAATTACATGCTCGCGTATGCCTATTACTGCTACTGCTGGGTACTGCTGTGGGAAATGTTTTTATGCGATGATTCTGTGGAGGGAACAGCTGAATTTGAGATGTGTTAGTACATCATTATTAGCCTTTAGCTTCACTCTGTTTTCCATTTATCCATCTACTCTCGTTCTTCCCTGTGTACTTCTTTTTCCGAATGGAGAGTATCAGAAACATTTTTTCACCAGACAACTCAACACGACCCTCCAGTTTCATCAACATCATGACATGTTACGAAAGAAAAAAAAAACTGAGTATTTCTTCCCCGACACTGTTAATCAATAACTGTTATTTCGTGACAAGTGGCTGGTATGAGCAATCATGCTATAATTTGTCTACGTAACATATAATAAATAAGCGTGACGTTATGTTTACGTTAACGTAGATCATTGATTATTTCGTTATCATCTCTGTCACTGTTTTTGCGCAGTCACCTACCATTAGTGTTCGCCACTTTGCACACGACATTCCCATTAGCGGATTTACAATTAGAGAGCTTGTACCTTCTACGCCGTGGCACACATGTTCAGCACGAGTTTGAATATTTTCGTTCCCGCTTTCACCAGAAATTAACAGTCACGGGTTTCAACGGCGCATTAGCAACATATTACTTGCAATTGGATTGCTAACACATTTAATGCTACCATCACGTTCAAGCAGATGTAGCATTACACTGCGAACTTGCCAGAACAAAACACATTTCTGACAGTGACAACGTATCCATACGTTTGATATAATACACCTCTTCTGCATGTGTAGAAACTGTAGCGCTCAGAAATCAGTTGTTTGTAATGTAACATGTCGCGTCCACAAGGCAAATCAGTTCGTAAAATCTTAGAGATATTTAGGAAGACCTTTCACACGCCTTGTTGGTTTATGCAGTGTCCTTAAAAGACGCTATTCCTATAATAATTGACTTCGAACAACAGGAAAAACAAATAATTCGCGTTATTTTTCGATGTAGGTGTGTCATTGACAAATAAAATACAACATACAAATAAAAAAGTAGAAAATATGATTTGCGCCCCCACTCTGTGACTTAAGCGTCTTCCATATCTTTAAAGCTCCCTGCTGCGAGGTACTTACTGTGTTCTCTTTATTATGATGCATTTTGCTATTGTGGTAGGTATTTAAATAACATAATGCGTTTGGGTTACTTAAGAGCATCGTAAGTGGTCGAGTTGTACACAAATCACTCAAAGGTCTCCTTTCAGATACTACAGTAACTTCAGGCATCCATCGTAAGTAGCGCTTTGACATAAAGCACAAATATTATGCGATAATGAAGGTTTACTGCAATCGCAAAAGACATGTAACGCTAGTCATGTAAGACGCCCATGCGAGCATGAAGTAGTGGAAGGAATATATAACATTACGGTATTTCTACATTATATTTCTTGCTTATCACCATGTATACCGGAAAAGCAATGATCAAACTATTACAATGGCAGTATTTCGCTACTTTCAGATGCCACTGATGTGCACGAGGTTGATTAGCCAGTGGATCATGTTGCGTCGTGTGGTAGTACACAACAATTATTGGCAATGGATGCGATTTTTAAGAAAAACATGAATAGGTAGCTGAAAATACATAGAAGTGGGGGACAAGAAAGGCGCCTCCACGAGCGATGTTCTTACTGCGAGAAAGATCACCAGGCATCCCCTGGAAAAAGTGCCATTGGCCTGGCCAAACCTCTAGCTGCGATGAAAACCAAGGATTCACAAAACAGGTCCATTTCAAGACCACCCTTTTGAACAGTCTCGATCAGCAAAGAGGGATTTTGAACAACCAAATCAGTTTCATTATCTGACCTCTGTCAAAAACATGATTATGATATATTATGCATACAAGAAACTCATCCGTGATACGAACGAGTGCCATCCAAGAATTGATGGTATGAGACTAGTAATAGAGAGACCTCACCCGCAGTATGGAAATGCAATACGCCACAAACCAAGCCAGATGGTGACGATATCGAAACGAAATCCCAACTGTGGAACTCGACAAGTGCACAGTAGCTTCCATGTACAAACCCCCTGCCGCTAAGTTTGTTTTCCGACCTCCAGGAAACCACCACAACCAGAAAATCGGAGTCATTACCAGCTATTTCAACAGCAACCACACTGATAGGTGATATAGTGCGTGTAATAGCGACGGACTTGAAGTTGAGCTGTGGGCAGAGTGCCAGCAACTCAAACTCATCCACGGCCCAAAGCAACCAAAGACATTCTACAGCTGCCGGTGAAAGAAGAGTTGTAACCCTGGCCTCCTTTTTGTCAATTGTGACATCTGTCAAATAGTGAAGAAGCAGGTTCTCCAAGCAGTACTCTCCACACACCTGTTATGAGCGCCACTCAAAAAGTTTTACAACAAGTCGCACGCTTCAGATCATATTCAACTGTGAAAAGTCGAAGATAAGGTGTTGGAGAAGATGCGTTAATCAAGCTCGTGCCAAAAACTACCTGTCAGAACATCTCAAGGGGCTGCAGAAACAGCTGCAGACCAGGATTACAAGGTGACGACGTGCTCAAATACACTACTGGCCATTAAAATTGCTACACCAAGAAGAAATCCAGATGATAAATGGGTATTCATTGGACAAATATATTATACTAGAACTGACATGTGATTACATTTTCACGCAATTTGGGTGCATAGATCCTGAGAAATCAGTACTTAGAACAACCACCTCTGGCCATAATTACGGCCTTGATACGCCTGGGCATCGAGTCAAACAGAGCTTGGATGGCGTGTACAGGAACAGCTGCCCATGCAGCTTCAACACAATACCACAGTTCATCAAGAGTAGTGACTGGCGTATTGTGACAAGCCAGTTTCTGGGCCACCATTGACCAGACGTTTTCAAATGGTGAGAGATCTGGAGAATGTGCTGGCCAGGGCAGCAGTCGAACATTTTCTGTATCCAGAAAGGACCGTACAGGACCTGCAACATGCGGTCGTGCATTATCCTGCTGAAATATAGAGTTTCGCACGGATTGAATGAAGGGTAGAGCCACGGGTCGTAACACATCTGAAATGTAACGTCCACTGTTCAAAGTGCCGTCAATGCGTACAAGAGGTGACCGAGACGTGTAACCAATAATACCCCATACCATGACGCCGGGTCATACGCCAGTATGGCGATGACGAATACACGCTTCCAATGTGCGTTCACCACGATGTCGCCAAACACGGTTGCGACCATCATGATGCTGTAAACAGAACCGGGATTCAGCGGAAAAAATGACGTTTCTCCATTCGTGCACCCAGGTTCGTCGTTGGGTACACCTTCGCAGGCGCTCCTGTCTGTGATGCAGCGTCAAGGGTAACCGCAGCCATGGTCTCCGAGCTGATAGTCCATGCTGCTGCAAACGTCGTCGAAGTGTTCGTGCAGATGGTTGTTGTCTTGCAAACGTCCCCATTTGTTGACTCAGGCTTAGCCACAGCCTGGGGGATGTTTCCAGAATGAGATTTTCACTCTGCAGCGGAGTGTGCGCTGATATGAAACTTCCTGGAAGATTAAAACTGTGTGCCCGACCGAGACTCGAACTCGGGACCTTTGCCTTTCGCGGGCAAGTGCTCTACCAACTGAGCTATCGAAGCACGACTCACGCCCGGTACTCACAGCTTTACTTCTGCCAGTACCTCGTCTTTTACCTTCCAAACTTTACAGAAGCTCTCCTGCGAACCTTGCAGAACTAGCACTCTTGAAAGAAAGGATATTGCGGAGACATGGCTTAGCCACAGACTGGAGGATGTTTCCAGAATGAGATTTTCACTCTGCAGCGGAGTGTGCGCTGATATGAAACTCCCTGGCAGATTAAAACTGTGTGCCCGACTGAGACTCGAACTCGGGACCTTTGCCTTTCGCGGGCAAGTGCTCTACCAACTGAGCTACCGAAGCACGACTCACGCCCGGTACTCACAGCTTTACATCTGCCAGTACCTCGTCTCCTACCTTCCAAACTTTACAGAAGCTCTCCTGCGAACCTTGCAGACCTAGCACTCCTGAAAGAAAGGATATTGCGGAGACGTGGCTTAGCCACAGCTTGGGAGGTGTTTCCAGAATGAGATTTTCACTCTGCAGCGGAGTGTGCGCTGATATGAAACTTCCTGGCAGATTAAAACTGTGTGCCAGACCGAGACTCGAACTCGGGACCTTTGCCTTTCGCGGGCAAGTTTGGAAGGCAGATAGTAAGAGCGAAATCTCTAACCACCAGGTTGGCCGAGAGCGCTAATGCGCTCCTTCCTGGACTGGACTAGGCGAGCCAGCCCGAGATCCAATCCGTCCCGCGGATTAACAACGATGGAAGGTGTCCTGGCCAGCCTGAATGTGGTATTTAGGCGGTTTTCCACATCTCACTAGGTGAATACCAGGGTGGTCCCCATGTCCCGCCTCAGTTACACTACTCGCAGACACTATTTTATGATTCAGGATAGACGCAGACATCTGGGGTACATTGATTCCCTCCTGGGGGGTATGGGGTGGCGGCAGGAAAGGCATCTGGCCACCCCTTGACCATTAACCATGCCAAATCGATTATAACCACGCCAACCTTGCGACATGTGGGACCAAGGAGCAAGCACAAGAAGAAGAAGAAGAAGTAAATGCGAAATCCTACAGAAGCAAAGTCAGCACTTGAAATTAATTATAAAATACTATCGCAAGGCACGTTTATTAAAAGGTAATAGGTTTCGATCATCTTAAGACCTTCAGCTGTAATAAAATACAGGATGTAAATTAGAGGAATACATAACACAACTTAAAAGTAGCTATAAGATCAAAACCTAAATATACCCATATTGATGGACAATGGCTGTGCATGAAACAGGAACTGTTGAATAACGATAGTCACTTTCTTACATATTTAAATGTTTTTATTACATTTGCAAATAACTGGGGCATTAGGTGAGTCATAGCACTGCATTTTAAATTTATAATTGTTCTTCATGGAATCATTTTAATTTATTACTTTTCGACAGTACTTAATTTCATAGGTATATGTTTTAGAAATACGGGCACATATTTTCCTTCGATATTGATGTCCTCTCATACCATTTTTGTTACCATTTATTAGCATATTACGACACAGCTTTTCACTCTAGATCGATACATACATACATTAACGAATAGTGTGTATTTATATCCTGGGACTGTATCTGTGGAACGTTCGTTACTTCTTTTATAGATGTTTGTGAACGGAAACCCTCGAAGGTCAACGTCCACCATCTCCATAGAAACCAACTACTTCGTACATCTGTGGAAGGTCGTCTGCTGGACATCACATATCGATACTCACAGCCATCTCTTTGGAAATCTGCCTGCTGCTACATCTTTGGAACGGCGTCCGCCATCTCCATAAAAACTAACAACATCGTAATTGATTTTTCAACATGCCCCTAGAGGGCAATCTATACACAATGAATGTGAAGTTTATTTGTTTCCTTTTTAACATTTGACATTATCAATATTAACAAGCTGTTTTTTTCTTTATTATAGAATCATTCTACGCAATGGTGACGTTCTATTTTATAATAAGTACATCTTTCTGTACATAATTCTCTTGAGTTATACCTGACTGACTAACGTTGACATCATACTGTCAGCTGTAGGCGGAGCCTCAAGTATTCAAGAAATAGTTGTACTGTTATTTCCAGAATCTGACTTTCGTCATTCAGCGGCTCCAGCTGCTTGCACAACCATTGTCCATCAATATGGGTATGTCTACATTTCATAATTTTATAGCTACGTTTCAGTTCTCTTTATGCATCCTTCTGATTTATATCTGGTATTGTATTACAGTTGTAAGTCTGAAGATGATCATGTAATGATCATGCCTTAGGATCTAGACTGCTTTATAATTAATTTCAAATATTATGCTGTGATCGCTGACTTCCTCCAAAACCGTTTTTAAAAAAGAAGTCAACACTGATGACTGATAGCCACGTCATGGGCATGAACCTGTTGCTCGACGTCTTGGCAGCAGGAAAAGATTCAAATCGTGCACTTCCCCGGAAGAGGGGCTTCAACACTGGCAGGAAAGAAGGGCTAAAAATTATTGGAAACCATCAAAATAGGAGTTACCCCCCAGGAAACGACCTGTCATGGAAGTCATTTAATCGTCTTCGTATGGGCAGTGGCCGAAGTAAAACTGCCAGGTTAAAGTAGGGACTCTGCGATAGCCAAGATGTGTCCTGCTCTTGTGGTGTTGAACAGACGATGATCCATTTCCTTCATCGCCCTATTTACGCCACCCCCTATAGCGTTCTGACACAAGACGATCTGGCATCACGGAGCCCAAAAGCAAGGCTTCATGCTGAGGCACTACACTTCATTTAAATTGTTGTCGTCGACACGCTAAGCAGAAGAAGAATACATAAAAGTAGTTTCCGAGTTCCATGATGTAATCATATAATTTTGCAAACCCATTATTCTAGTTTTTGTTAATTTTAAAAGTCACTGTGTGATTGCATCATAGGAATGCTTAAGAAAGATGGTAACAAAAGCTGTGAACAAACTGTCGACAGAAAGAAAGAAAAGTTTCGTACTATAATGTGCTAACGTGAAATTGCTGTACATGCTGACATCACTCTTCAGTTATGTTGGGATTTAATGTCTGTGTACAAACAGGTCGTCTGCAGTGTCAAGTATACACAAATAAAAATAGTTTAAATGACTATGTTCACGTTAATTACATTTTACATTCAAAACTCTGAAAATACTGTACATTGAGATTCTGTGATGATATTACAAAATGACAATGATTATGGTAAATGTACCAATTCTAGGTGAGACACCGTGATTCGTAAACGACCGAGTCAAAAGTTATAAGCAAAAATCGTTCTGATACCTCCGAATGTGTACCTCTTCCACTACGAGCTCGTTGTTTTCCATATTCTGGAAGCAGGTAGTATGGACCAAAACAAGAAAAAAGTGTCCAGTAACATGGACTCTAAAGTGCATATCTTAAGAGGATAGTCTGAAAAAAATGAAACTTTTTCCCTAATTAATCAGTTGGTCTCAGATTTAAGATCTAAATTTCTGCACTGTGCTCGTAAACATGACTACAAAGTTAAAACTCGATCTATCCAACAGGTTTTGAGAAATTACTATTTTATTTTGAAGGGTTTTTTGAAAATCTTCTTTTATTAGTAAATTTACTTTAATGTGTTTGAAAAATTGAAGACTGTGTTTAATAATATAGACCAGGGCTTCACAACACACGTGCTCGCGGAGCAAGCTGTGAGCAGGAAGGCGCGGCGAGCACGGAGCAGCAGCAGCATGAGCACGCTACCCCCACTACCCGACCAGAGTGGAGAGTGGGGAGAGTCACGTGGGGCACACAACAGCTGCCGCCAGTCAATGTAAATCCGCTGCCACCTGCAGGGATATCACTCATGAATTATTACTGCGACAAATGAAACAAATAAAGGAGAATGTACACGTGCCACATAATTTTATTAGCTTAGTGTATGCCTCTACATTCGTATTAATTTGTGAACTGTTACACAATAAAAGGTGTCACTGAAGTGTGGGATTCTCGGTTATCTTGTACTTTTTGCCCTTTACAATTGCGTCTATGTTCGGAGTAATTGTTCTTGTGCATTGTAGGCGCAACGTACAGTTTAAATTTCTATCAGACAATGCGTTTCTCAGGGGCGTCTTGTTACATTTCATTGCAGAGAACAGTTGTTCACAAACATACGTGGAACCGAACATTGATATTATTGTAGCCGCCAGTTTGTGCAAAAGAGGAAATCTATGCTGAGGGAAGTGTCTGTAGAATTCCAAAATGTTTTTCTTGTTCTGAAATTGGTCCCTGTATTCTCTGCCACACTGCAGGTCAATAATTTCTAGTTGCAGCTCAGGACGAATCTCTCCAATATTCGCTGAATATGGAGAGGAGAACAGATCAAAATCACTGTCTAGTGCTGTCAGATCTTGAAGGCGTTGATCAAATTCTTCCTTAAGGGCAACTAAACTATGTGAATAGCGTTCAAAGTCTTTGTGATGATAATTTAGGAAAATGAGCTAGATTTCCTGTTTCCAGCTGACTCACCCAAAGTGTCAATTTCATTTTAAAAGCTCGTATTCGATCTATGAAATGAGTAATTAGCAGATCTTTACCTTGTAGTGAAATGTTCAAAGCATTCAGATGGCTAGTTAAATCTGCTAAGAACGTGAGATCACATTTCCATAAAGGCTCTTTCAATTCAGGAACACACATGTTATTTATTTCCATGAACTTACACTCCTGGAAATGGAAAAAAGAACACATTGACACCGGTGTGTCAGACCCACCATACTTGCTCCGGACACTGCGAGAGGGCTGTACAAGCAATGATCACACGCACGGCACAGCGGACACACCAGGAACCGCGGTGTTGGCCGTCGAATGGCGCTAGCTGCGCAGCATTTGTGCACCGCCGCCGTCAGTGTCAGCCAGTTTGCCGTGGCATACGGAGCTCCATCGCAGTCTTTAACACCGGTAGCATGCCGCGACAGCGTGGACGTGAACCGTATGTGCAGTTGACGGACTTTGAGCGAGGGCGTATAGCGGGCATGCGGGAGGCCGGGTGGACGTACCGCCGAATTGCTCAACACGTGGGGTGTCAGGTCTCCACAGTACATCGATGTTGTCCCCAGTGGTCGGCGGAAGGTGCACGTGCCCGTCGACCTGGGACCGGACCGCAGCGACGCACGGATGCACGCCAAGACCGTAGGATCCTACGCAGTGCCGTAGGGGACCGCACCGCCACTTCCCAGCAAATTAGGGACACTGTTGCTCCTGGGGTATCGGCGAGGACCATTCGCAACCGTCTCCATGAAGCTGGGCTACGGTCCCGCACACCGTTAGGCCGTCTTCCGCTCACGCCCCAACATCGTGCAGCCCGCCTCCAGTGGTGTCGCGACAGGCGTGAATGGAGGGACGAATGGAGACGTGTCGTCTTCAGCGATGAGAGTCGCTTCTGCCTTGGTGCCAATGATGGTCGTATGCGTGTTTGGCGCCGTGCAGGTGAGCGCCACAATCAAGACTGCATACGACCGAGGCACACAGGGCCAACACCCGGCATCATGGTGTGGGGAGCGATCTCCTACACTGGCCGTACACCACTGGTGATCGTCGAGGGGACACTGAATAGTGCACGGTACATCCAAACCGTCATCGAACCCATCGTTCTACCATTCCTAGACCGGCAAGGGAACTTGCTGTTCCAACAGGACAATACACGTCCGCATGTATCCCGTGCCACCCAACGTTCTCTAGACGGTGTAAGTCAACTACCCTGGCCAGCAAGATTTCCGGATCTGTCCCCCATTGAGCATGTTTGGGACTGGATGAAGCGTCGTCTCACGCGGTCTGCACGTCCAGCACGAACGCTGGTCCAACTGAGGCGCCAGGTGGAAATGGCATGGCAAGCCGTTCCACAGGACTACATCCAGCATCTCTACGATCTTCTCCATGGGAGAATAGCAGCCTGCATTGCTGCGAAAGGTGGATATACACTGTACTAGTGAGTGCCGACATTGTGCATGCTCTGTTGCCTGTGTCTATGTGCCTGTGGTTCTGTCAGTGTGATCATGTGATGTATCTGACCCCAGGAATGTGTCAGTAAAGTTTCCCCTTCCTGGGACAATGAATTCACGGTGTTCTTATTTCAATTTCCAGGAGTGTATTTATCTCATCCAATAGGCAAAAAAATCGATTTAATAATTCGCCACGACTAAGCTAGCGGACCTCGCTGTAATAAGGCAGGCTACCATACTGGCTTTCTATGTCCTCAAGAAAGCTTTTAAATTGCCTGTGTTATAGCCCATGTTTCCTTTGGTTGTACGAACAACAACACTCATCACATTTTTTAGAGTGATACTCTTTGCTCATACATTTTCCTCGTGGATCACACTGTGAACGCCCCTTATTTCATTCGGCACGGTCAGTTTTTGCATTTTCTCCTTCAACAGCGCAACGAAACCTAATTTTTTCCCTGTCATCGCTGGTGCACCTTCTGTAGACACTGAAACTAAAGAATTCCACGACAATCCTATATTTTCAACACTTTCTTCAACACTACTTAAAATATCACCTCCGGTTGTAGTGTCCTTCATGGCTACTACATCGAGGAGCTCCTCCCTCACCTGAAGATCTCTATTAACACCTCTAATAAATATGGCAAGCTGCGCTGTTCCAGTGATATCAACACTTTCGCCCAGAGCTAGATAATACGCCATAAAATCTTTACAGATATTTGCAAGCTGGCTCTGGACGTCGTCTGCCATGTCCTGTATGCGACGCATAATGGTCATGTTAGATAATGGCACAAACCGAAGCTGTTCCGGTGCAACTACCAAACATTCTTTTACTAAATCGCCATCAGTGAAGGGGCGCAGGGATTTTGCTAAAAGCAAAGCATTTTTGTAACTCATTCTGAGAGCTGCATTAGTTGATTTTTCTTCATCGTCCAGATCTTCTTCGGATAGCTTCCTTTTAAGTTTAACAACTTCCTGTGCACGATCTGGTCCATCACATTTTCCACTTCCTGTCTTTCGCGTGGTACGACATATAATGTCGCTGCAAATTAAATTTCCTAAAAGAATTCAGCGTTTTGTGACATACTAAACATTTTGCAACACCATCTTTTTCTGTAAACAGATACAATTCCTCCCAATGGGGGTCAAACTGCGAAAGCATTGTTGGGGTTACACAACGGCGACTTGACATGGTTCTTAACCAGCGAAGTGACTGTTAGAGCTGATCGTAGTACTTTTAAACGTTACGCAGTCGGCGCGAATTCAATAGCCACGCTGCGGTCCTATTCAAACGTGCGCGCGCATTTCCCCTCCCTCCCCTCTCTCCCTACTCCGCGACCTTGGCCCTGCTCGCGAGCACGTGCCTGAGCAGACGCGAGTACTCGCGCTCAAAACCGGCCAGTTGTTAAGCCCTAATATAGACAAACAGTTTTGTATGAACTTTTTTTGGATATCTTTTATGGTGATCTCAAAATTAATTTTCAAAGTTCTGAATGTTTTTATTAAAATAATCAAAACATACACATATCAGTATTTCCTTTTCTATTTTTTTAAAATTATGTTCAAGGCTCTTACGACTGATAAGAATTACTCTAAAGTTTCATGTAATTTAGAGAATATTTACTATGAAAAAGTTATATTTGAATGTTCAGTTTCACAAGTAAGAGATAAAAGCAGTCAAAGTTACACAACATAATCATTCCCCAGTTCTTGCTCTAAAATCCACCTGGGCTGTAAGTTGTTCTTTCTGCTCTCTTCTGCAGTTCGTCAGCTTGTATCGCCGTCAGTCTGGATGCTTGTCCTCTTCTTTTTTTCAAATTATAGGCAACTTTTGCCTTTTTCTTCCTTCTTCGCTCGTCTCTAACTTCGCTCCTTCACATCCTTATTGGTGATAGTGGAGTGGCCTCTGTTCTAGTTGCTTCTGTCAGATAGTACTCTTGATTTTGACTGTGAAACTACTTCTAACACATTTGTTGCTGCTTTTCTTTTGGATGAAAATACATCCTTTGGGGACTTTGGTCTTGATTATAATGTGTAGAAATTCATTTACGGTTATGAGTGTTTCCATTAGTGCATCTGGAGAGAATAGTACCAGATGCCAGCCTCTGAAAAACAGATATCATTCTAACAACAACAGATGGTCTCTGAGCAGTATGGATAGCACTTTTATGTGATTTTGCGTGTTCTCCTTTGGCAAGGGCTCGGTTAAAGAAACACCAAGAATTCTCACCTTTTGGAGACTTCATGTGTTGCTGTTTCTCATCAGTGTTCATGCAGTGGAGCAGTGTTGTATAGCTAGCACTCCTCACTGGCTGGCCAGAATGGCAGAGCGGTTCTAGACGCTTTAGTCTGGAACCGCGCGACCTCTACGGTCGCAGGTTCGAATCCTGCCTCGGGCATGGATGTGTGTGATGTCCTTAGGTTATTTAGATTTAAGTAGTTCTAAGTTCTAGGGGACTGATGACTTCAGCTGTTAAGTCCCATAGTGCTCAGAACCATTTGAACCATTTGAACTCCTCACTGCAGTAGCATCTGCAGCATGTCAGCATGGCTGTTCTATAAGAATGAGATAACTTTACAATAGTTCCTTCTTTCAGACTACCGTGCGCTTTCCCACCGAGTGTAACGTTTTGTGCCCAATTTTCCTTCACCACATTTCTCAGGCCTGTCTCAGTTTGTTTCGCAATGTGATTCACTCACCTTTGCTTCGTAATTTCTGTGTTCCCATAGACATTCAGCTGAAGTCATTATATTTTTTCTACACTTCTCTTTCGAATTTCACAGAATTGTTTTGTATTCTTCTACATCTACATCTACATATATACTCTGCTAGCCACCAAGCGGTGTGTGGCGGAGGGCACAATTCGCGCCAAAGTCATATTTCCCCCCTCTGTCTCAGTCGCGGATCACGCGAGGGAAAAACGTCTGTCTGAATGCCTCAGTACGAGCCCAAATTCCCTTATCTTTGAATGATGATCATTGCGCGATTTGAAAGTTGGTGGTAATAATATATGCTCTACATCCTTGGTGAAGATCGGATTTTGGCATTTAGTGCTCAGCGCTTTCCGTTTAGCGCGTCGTCTATCTGCAACTGTGTCCCACTTCAAACTTGCTATGAGATTTGTAGCGCTCTCGCAATGGCTAAATGTACCAGTCACAAGTCAGAGATAGACACAGTATTGTAACAGTGCATATTTTTTACAAAAAATGGCTCTGAGCACTATGGCACTCAACTGCTGTGGTCATAAGTCCCCTAGAAATTAGAACTACTTAAACCTAACTAACCTAAGGACATCACACACATCCATGTCCGAGGCAGGATTCGAACCTGCGACCGTAGCGGTCGCGCGGTTCCAGACTGTAGCGCCTTTAACCGCTCGGCCATATTTTTTACCAGACTATCCCTTTATGACCTATGAGTACTTGTTCAACTTTGCTTCTGTGAAACATAATCTTCTACTGCACAGCAGCCCTAGTTTACCAGACAAATTTTTTATTGTTTTATTCCGTACTACACTCACACTACACACACACACACACACACACACACACACACACACACACAAACACACACACACACACACACCGTCCGAACACGTCTCGGGAGACTCAATGGGAATGACCGACCGCCGTGTCATTCTCACCTTGGATTAGCATTCTCGCTTCCCACGCCCGGGTTCCCGGGTTCGATTCCCGGCGGGGTCAGGGATTGTCTCTGCCTCGTGATGACTGGGTGTTGTGTGCTTCCTTAGGTTAGTTAGGTTTAAGTAGTTCTAAGTTCCAGGGGACTGATGACCTAAGATGTTAAGTCCCATAGTGCTCGGAGCCATTTGAACCATTTTTTCTCAACTTAGATACGGATATGGAGGGGCCCAAAGTCATCAGACCACGCTCCCGGCCATTGTCAGTTTTCGTGACCAGAGTCTCTACGTTTCAGTCAAGTAACTCCTCAATTTGCCTCACAAGGACTGAGTGCACCCCGATGGCCAACATCGCTCGGCAAACGGACTGTCACCCATCCAAGTGCCAGCCAAACCCGACAGAGCTTAACTACAGTGATCTGGCGGGAACCGGTGTTACCATTGCGGCATGGCGGTTCGCTTATGCCATACTGTCTGGTCAAAAAATATGGAAAGCAAAGAACTCTCAGCAGAAGAGGTCTACAGTCAGATCAGAACGGTTTTCGCCTATAACTCTGTACTCGGTCGTTTCTGGATGAGGTTCTCTTGCCTCAAATTGATACTTTTATCATTCTCCATAACCCCTGAAAGTTTTTAACATAATCACGGAATTCCCCTCAGATGACACGAGCTTAGAACTTACGGATACCGATAATGATACTGCTAGACTTACAGAATTGTACACTTACGTGTCAGCACCACTGATTTGCCGGAAATTTCCTCGCTAACAGGAATTTTCGAGTTACGAGCGTTGTGGTGCTACTTCCAACTGTGCGATGCCATTTCAGCTAGCCCGCCACGTAACGTGTTCCGAGAGCTGTAGCGATGGGTTTTAGATAAATTTTCATGTAGCACTAAGCAAAGTGGAAGCTAAGTTTATGGAGTTATGTAGATAAACAAAGTCCCGGTCGTAATGGGAGTGCTGAGTATAATTAGGGGAAGTGTCACGTTCAGGAAATAAAGCAAGAGGTAGGTATTCCAATTTTCGCTACTATTTCACCATTATTAATCCGTGCAAAGTGCTCTAGTATTAGCTTAGGTGGTCCATGGATTCCGGAGAGCAATTGCAGTAAACAAAATTCTCAAAGTTTCGAAATAGCTAATTCTGAAAGTATACCTGTCATTATTTGTGAAGATAATTTGCGAGAAAGAGATAATTAGAAAACGGTTGTGGGAGAAATGTCTGAAACGTACAGTAAATGGTTTGGATGAATTTCGGCTATACTGAAGCCTGATACACCAAGTGCGCTACTATGCCTGACCTGTTCGAGGATATGTGCCTCCCTCAAAGTCTACAGACAACACAAGTCGAGCCTTAAGACGGGCCCTCCAACTCTCGAACACCTTCCCGACTGCAGATGTACGTGCAGCAGCGGCAATAGAAACACGAAAGGCTTATACGGACAGAACCGCCACTCAGACAACGAACTTGTGATGTCCTAAAAGCAATCGAGTATTCCAACGAGGAACATCTCTGGACAGCGCTACATCTGCGCTGTCACAATAATCTCTGATTCAGTCGGCTATGCTCGGGCCACATCGCTGCGTTAAGTAGACCGCCCCAGACTTCAGCTCTGGCAGCGATTTTCTCGACGCGTGAGCCATTTGTCGGCCGAAAACTGGACTCATTTCGCATGAGAACAATGTACGGATGGCTCGCTACCTGTACCTCGATAGGTACTGCCTACAATTGTCAATTACTAAAATTATTTCGAAAGAAATATTAGCGAACGTAACAGCTATTGTCGAGTCTGTCTGAAGCAGTACTTGATAGCAGTGATGTAATTTCGTGGATGTATTCGTTAGGTTTCGCGTTTGCTACAAATATGTCACGTTTGTTGAGTGAACAAGAAATTTTGGAAGCTCGAAAGGAAGAACTGCTCAATAATTCATCTTGTGCTTTTTTCTTGGAAGAATAATTATACTTTCTGTCATCATTATTTTAATATTTGCAACCTATCAATGAACTAAAGTTAATATTAGAAGTAAATCATGAAACTTTTTAGTACGTATTATTCTTGTAAATATATCAATTACATATGTGCCAATCATGCTTTAAATAATGGCATCAGTGACCGGTTTTTGTGCCCCCGTATTCTTCCCAGTGTCTTTTTTTCAAAGTGCTTGGCTTATGTTGCGTACGCATGTACTTTGTATGTGTCTGTCTGTTAATAAGCCGTAGAAATTTGGTATTTATGGTCTCTTTCATTCCATATGGAATACCTTTACGTGCGTCTACATTACAAGCTAATAAACAGGCTAGGCCAAAGTCACGACATAACTTTACGAGAATCTTGAATTAGTAAAACAGACAAATAATGTAATGCATCAACAATCATGATGAACCAAAAGCTATGAACCCTTAAGAAAACCATCCACCAAGTTTGAAGGAACTGCCGAGAAGTCCAAACCCTTCATGAGACGAAGTGTCACATGTGGGGTGGTAATTATACAGCAGAAGGTGAACTATTTTTATGCCAACCTCTCTCATAATCATTCAAAAGTTAATAACTGTGCTTAAGTCTACTTTCAGGACATTGTGTACAGAGATAGGGTCAGAAATAATTATTACGAAATGTGTACTCTGTAACCAACTCATACACAACTTTGTCAAAGGTATAGTTAAGAAAAGGATGGGGATGTTAAAAATAGTATGTATAAGGATTATAACTTGATTACAGCAATCACCCACAAGTATGATGTAACTGTTACAGGTTTCGGATTTTTAAACATCCGTCGTCAGATAGCTCTTACATCCTTCCATGTTGAGGTTTCGCTATTTTGGTCGTTAGCTGTTTGGTACTCCAAAACAAACAAAATACTTTTTGAATTTAAAACTCAGTAAACGTAAGGAAAAGATCTGTAATCTCAGAAATCATACGGAAATCTGTCTTAAATTCATTCTAGTGTTTACTTGGTGTATGTTCCTAAGCGACGAATTTGTCGAAACGTGTCTGTCGTAACTTTCTAAGGTTGCCTGTGTTCGGTGTATAGTATCTTAAGTACTACACGAATGAATGGCGAAGAAGTATGAATTAAGTAGAATATGTCGTATTATTATTTTTTCTACATATTGCACCATTTCATTCGACTTTAAGTCGTCGTATTAGGAAAGACATATTTTACGACATTTATGTACTCCACTCTGTGCACGTAACTTACTGTCTTTGTTAATGTACCTTCGTTCGAATTGGTGTTTCTGATTTCGTTACCCACTGGAAGCTGGGACACATTTTGAGAATGTTTATCGTTGTGTGTAGTGTCGTAATACTCGCAACAGTGCTTGTTAAACTGCTAAATAGTTACTTGTGCAGTGTATACACAGTGCATTCAACACAGTGGAAATTAGAAAAGTACAAAAGATATATTCGATGAATGCCTAACTCACGAGAATAAACCACTTAAGTTTTCGCTAAACTTTAAGGCCATTTGCCGTGTGAGACCACAGATTACTAATGTTTTCCGTATGTTAATGGTATCTTGAACAAGATTGTTTTATCTTAAAACACCAGACAATTAAATATCGCCAATTCGAGTCAGCAACAGCTGCCAACATGCGTAACTTAGAAGTAGGTATCCTCGGAGTGATGAACAACTTAAATCACTTAACAAAGGCAAGTGTTTGGCTCCATACTGTATACCAATTAGGTTGCTTTCAGAGTATGCTGATGCAATGGCGCGATACTTAATAATCATAACAACCATTCGCTCGACGAAATATCCGCATCCAAAGACTGGAAAAGTTGCACAGGTCACAACCATATTGAAGAAACGCCATAGGAGTAATCCACCAAATTACAGAGCCATATCATTAACGTCGATATTCAGCAGACATTTAGAACCTATTGTGTTCGAACATTATGAATTACCTCGAAGAGAACAATCTTTTGGCAAACAGTTAGCACGGATTGAGAAAACATAATTCTTGCGAAACACAACTAGCTCTTTTGTCACACGAAATGTTGAGTGCTACCAACAAGCGATTTCAAATTGATTCTCTATTTCTAGATTTCCAGAAGGCTTTTGACACTGTACTTCACAAGCGGCTTGTAATCAAATTGCGTGCTTAAGGGATATGTGACTGGATTCGTGACTTCCTATTAGAGACGTCAAATTTCGTAGCAATGGACGGAAAGACATCGAGTAAAACAGAAGTGATTTCTGGCGTTCCCCAAGATAGTGTTATAGACCCTCTGCTGTTCCTCGACTATATAAACAATTTAGGAGACAATCTGAACAGCGATCTTGGGTTGTTTGCAAATGATACTGTCGTTTATCGGCTAGTAAAGTCATCGGAAGATCAGAATAAACTGCAAAACGATTTAGATAAGATATCTGTATAGTGCGAAAATTGGCAATTTACTCTAAATAATGAAAAGTCAGGGGTCATGCATATGAGTGCTTATAGGCATCTATTAACTTCGGTTACACGATAAATTAAAAGGCCTAAAATTCAACTAAATACCTAGGAATTACAATTACGATGAACTTAAACCGGAAAGAACACATACAAAATGTTGTAGAGAAGGCGAACCAAAGAGTGGTATTCACTGGCAGAGCACTTAGAAGATGCAACAGATCTACTAAAGGGACTGTCTACACTGCATTTGACCGTCCTCTTTTGGAGTACTGCTGCTCAGACAGGATTAACGGCGTTGATCGAGAAAGTTCAAAGAAGACTAGCACGTTTTGTATTATCGATAAATAGGGATAGAGTGTCACGGACATAATACAGGGTTTGGGCTGGACTTCATTAAAACAAAGCGTTTCTCGCTGCAGCAGGATCTTCTCACGAAATTTGAATCACCAACTTTCTCCTTCGAATGCGAAAATATCTTGCTGTAGCCGACCTATATAGGGAGAAACGATAATCATAAAAAAAAAAAAAATGGAAATCAGAGCTCGCACGGAAAGATATAGATGTTCGTGTATTCCACGCGGTGTTCGAGAGTGGAATAACAGAGCATTATTGTGAAGTTGGTTCGGTGGACCCTAATCCAGGCACTTAAGTGTGATTTTTGAAGTAGCCATGTAGATATAGACGTAAATGTAGAAGTGCCTCTTCAACACGAAAGTGTCACGAGAGAGTCACTTGACGTAAGGTTTTTAAAAAAAAATTCCAAGCTACTGATGGTTAAATGTTTATGACATAATTATGGCTGCTTACTGTGTTCAGATTGTAATCCTTTTAATTTTACTACAGCCACATTTCTCAAAATGTTTGTATTCGACAAAATAGTGTTAGGCAGTTGTTGTGCAGATGGACATTCCTGTAATTGGAAGGCGGAAGAATTAGAGTTTATCCTTCCATCGGCAGAGAGAGAAGTACAGGTGGAAAACTAACTCGAATTGTGGAAAAGTGTTGGTGGTCGCCTGTTCAAAGGAACGGTTATTATATTAAGGTAGTTAGGAAAAGCCAAGGAAAACCCAAACGCGTGTGGCTGTATAGAGATTTGAACCAGCTTTCTCCTGAATGTGAGTCTTACAACTTCGGCACCTTATATGGTATTTCGTACTTGGGGCTTCTCTTGACTTGTACGTCCCACTGTTGAAGAATGCTGTGAGAGGTATTTTCTTGAGGCTCAGGCAATCTCTAGAGAGGTATAAAATGCAGATTCAGGTTACTAGTCATAGGAAGAGAGATATTATTGTCCTCAACCGGGGCTATTCGTCTCGCTCTCGTAATCGGGCCATGGCGTTTTTTTCATTCTCTCTCTCTGTATTATTTGTTTCCTATTTTTGCTCCGCTTACCTGCTCGTTGGAAGCGTTCTTTTTTTTCATTTCCCTCCTCCCCGCAGCGTACATTTATGGTCGAATAAATAGCGGCTCCGGGGCGGACCGCGGGCGAGCAGCGCCCGGACGGAAACAAGGAAGTGGGTCGGCCAGAGGCGGGCGTTGTTCGCTGCAGCCCGCAGCCCGCGCAACAAATCCAGGCGGCCGACGCAACCCGGCGGCGCGCCATCGGCCGATGCGAAGGGAGGCGGCTGCGCTGCGTCGGCTGCGATCCTCCCCCGCGCTGCCGGGGGTGCCAGTCTGTGCTGCGGGCGCTCCTATTCGCTTATCCATTCGGAAGCTTTAAGCAATGGGTGCGGTATCGACAGAATAAGAACAAACTTTTTAGGCTTAGGGGGATGCTTTTCTTCTGGCAATTAAGAGAGCGGCTTTGCAGACTCTGTTACATCTATCGAAACGTTATTTTTTCACTGTTGTCCCTTTCGTGATAAAAAGCCGTTGTCTATTTAAAACTTTTATCCATCATGAATGAGGATCACTGCAACTGTTGTGAATAAAGATTTCTTGAAATTACAGCAACCAGTCACCTTTTGTTTCGTTCTTCAATTTTTATTATCCCATTACTGGCTTCGAACCGCCTTGCGATTCATCATCAGATGGTACATATTAATCGATTGTCTGCAGCAGTGCGGTAGTCGTGTAGAGTTACTAGTATCCATTTGACGAGCTAACACGTTTATTGTACAGAATTTGGCACTGTATCTCTCAGGAGGACTCCAACAACTCTATCAATCAATCCATGTAACTGCTTGCATAAGGACCAGAGGTGGACCAACGCGTTATTGGGTTGCTCAATTTGCGAAGCTCTTTCTCTCGGGTAAATCATTCAATTTTTCTGAAATTGTAATCATACGTATGTTCGTACATGAACATCGTATCTACCGATTTCCGTCTCATTCTGATAATTCTTTCGTAGTACGTCACTCTTTCTTTTTGTCTTTTTATTTTTTTAGTGTGTATTCTTCTAATTTCTGAAAGCTTTTCACAAGGTGGTAGCACTTGGCAGATATGGAACATGGACGTTCCAATGTTAAAAACTACTTGTTACTTTAGTGTGACACATGTGTCTCATCAACCACGAAATGGCTATGCGTTAATATGTTATACAGTAAAAGAGTGATGTACCCACTACTGCTGTCTGTAATCAGAATCATACCGATCTATTTCAGGGAAGCATTTACGCGCAGTCTATGTAAGGTTCAACCTAGGTGCCCGCACCACAAAAATTTAAAATAAAGAATACTATGATGTGGACACTCTTGAAATCGTAAATGACACAGACAAAATTGTTTCCTAAATCCCCATGCTTGCTCGTATCAAAATCTCAGTAGCGTTCTGCCAAACGTGTTGCATTTGGACAATCACTAAGACTTTTAAAACAAGGGATAACGGAATTTTGGAGATTTGAAATGAGTTAGAATTCGAGGAAGCCCTATTTCTTCCATGCCCCGTTATATTCTAATGATGGCCTATAAAACGTAAAATACTCTTTTCCAAATATCTAAGTCTCTCTAAGTACAGGGTGACACAGAAAAATGGGAACATTCCACAATCCAATAAAACTAGAAGCGATGAAGGAAAGAAATTGCTTCCATAGTAATTGAAACCTTACAGATATGCCATTTCCGAAACAATGAAGGCATTTATCATTTTTTAAAAATTACTTCCTTTAGATGGCGTCCTCCTGTACGAATACATTCGTGAAATCTGCTGTTGAGATTCCTCATCGACCGTTGCAACATCTCAACTGGGATACTGTGAATAGCATCCTAAATTCTCTAACTCATCCTGGGTTCTTGGTCGAGTCGTGTAGACTTTGATCTTGAGGTAGCCCCACAAGAACGGATAAATCTGGCGATTTAGGGGGCCAGGGGATGTTACCGAATCGTGAAATCACACGGTTGTCAAACGATTCTCGGACATATGCCATTGATTGCGGTGCAGTGTGTGATGTCGTCGCTCGATCCTGCTGAAATCAGGCTTCTTGAACGTTTGGAACGTTGTTCAATGCAGGCCTAACGCAAGTTCGTAAGGTCTCCACCTAACGATCCTCATTGACAGTTATTGACACAACGGCAATCCGTTTGTGATATTTTCTCGTGGGGCTACCTCAAGAGCAAGGTCTACACGACTCGACCAAGAACCTTGGATGCTTCCACCGTCAGAGGTTCGAGTCCTCCCTTGGGTATGGGTGTGGGTGTCGTCCTTAGCATAAGTTAGTTTAAGTTAAATTAAGTAGTGCGTAAGCTTAGGGACCAATGACCTCAGCAGTTTGGTCCCAGAAGACCTTACCACGAATTTCCAGTTTCCAACTTTGGATGTGTTAAAACAGAGAATTCGGAATGTAATTCACAGTATCCCAGGTGAGATGTTGCTCCGGTTAATGAGGAATCTCAACAGCAGATTCCACAAATGTATTTGTACAGGACGACGCCATCTAAAGGACACAATTTTTAAAAAATGATAAATTCCATCAATGATTCGTGAAAGGTGAAGTTGTAAGGTTTCAACTACAATGAATGTAATTTCTGTCCTTCATCGCTTCTAATTTTATTGGATTGTGGAAATGTTCCCGTTTTTCTGTGTCACTCGTTGTGTGTGAGGACTGCAGACTGTGAAGCTGTAAGAAAACATTAAAAATGTACAACCTCTGACAAAGTAAACCTTTCTGATATATGCCTCGAAGCAGCTAAACACAGACACTTCTTGCCATCCTGTTGTCTGGCTCTGACTATTGAATAGTAAATATGTGCTTTTAGCTTGTGCATTGTTACTAGCAGTCAAGAGTCTTTTGTCATCCATCATTTTAGTTTGCATACTATTATTAACTTTCCTACGGCGATAACCGGATATATACCAGTCGCTTAGAATCACAAAGAGCAATCAGGAAAGGTCATTTCCAAAATTAAAGCTTATCAAAAACGAACCTCCATTACAGAAGACAGGCTCAACGTTATGGCTTAACTCAGCATTGAATATGATGTATTAAGACCACTACATTATGAAGAAATTATAAACAGCTTCATTGTTATGAAGTGTAGGCACAAAAAAGAAAAAAGTTGGTAAGATTACATGAAACTTTCATTTTATGGTTGATCATGAATCTATTGTATATGAATAAAGCATAAAAAATTACTCAGTTGTTACAACTCTTTTGTTAAGCTGCATTTACCTAAAAATTATATTTGATTGTAAAACTAAAATACTGATTTTACATTAAGTTAATTTGTAAGGAGCAGCCAATTCCTATTATATCTAATTATTTACTTTATTATTTTTCTCCTGTTTTTAATTTAATAATTTCCTTGGTAGTTTTTGTAAAACTGCTTTTCGTAGCGATGTTAATAAATCTTGCAGCTCACCTTAATGATGTCTCGTCTTTTCATTTTTTACATCATTGGCTCAGTAAATTTAAAAGTGTCTAGTAAAATTTCATACAATTAAACATGAAATTCATATCATGTGTAGTAGGATTTTAATTAAGAATTGCTCTACAATACTGCTTTTGCAAGTTATTTATCAATCAATTTCTCTCTAAAATACCGGTTTTGCAAGTTGGTAATCAATGGGTTTAGCATAGGAATCAATAAATTCTAAATATGGCCCTATGAGCGGCTACATCTGGAAAACAGTTATGCAGGTCTTGAAGATCGAAAAATTTTGAAATAAATTTCATGCTCTACTTATTTGTAATTGGTGAGTGATCAGCTAAAATGTCGATGATTGTTTAAGTTCAGCAGTAAATAAGAAAAGGTGTTGAGCATTGCAAATACCATATTCTTTAAGATTATATTCAAGAATAAATGTTGTGCTCCAAGCATTTGTATGAGGTTTTGTTTGTGTTAAGCGAGTACCGTTTCACCTTGGAAACAATTAAAACATACGAGAGAGACGGTGATGAACATTTGTAATGTGCGGTCGTGCTTGACAAAATAGTACGCACGTAAGAGGCTTAACACCCATGCTCCTACCAGTCGCTCACCTAAGGTGGGACTTCAAGGGTGCCATGATCTCGCCCTCCCCCCCCCCCCCCCACACCCAAACAAGAGAATTTTAATAAAAGTGTTTAAATTTTTACATAAATAAATTTCCAAATTTCTGAACTAATTTTCAAAGAATAAATATTCATGAAAAATAAGAAACACGATAATAGCAAGGAACTGTAGAAATTACAAGCTGTTTTTAATGCAGAACACCTCCCACTTTACAGCCCGACTGTGTTCAGAGAGCATTCCAGCCTATAAAGGGAAAGACCTGACACCAAAAAGGAAATAACGGAATAGATATACTTCCCGAATGTAAGCATGGGCTATTGAAAGAAACAGCATCCATCTCATTCACACCTTGCACATCTGTCTTCAAAATCTTAGTATTGAGTGAAATACTGATAACAGTGACCGCACCCTTTGATTCTATGCTGTGTAAATTATGACCTGACGAAATTTATAAGAGATTGTTGGTATTATAGTTCCTAAATCAATTGTATAACATTTGGGTTTCAAATTCTCAGAAGAATCCTTTTCAAAGGCTGAATTTGTATGAATCGTATTTTGTTTGATGTTATGTTAAAGTGCTCGACTAAGCATTGAGGGAAACAAATGATAATTAAAAAGCTGGTAGAGCACTTGTTGCCTTTAGCCTTCTAGTTTTCTTCCCAAAACTCCTTCATACTCTCATCTTTGACCTTTCCTCATTCTGGAGTGTTTTGGAGAGAAGCGTATCTTCTGTCTGTATGTCGCCTGTCTAGTTGTCACTTACCATTATTACATTTAATCATTTTTATATACTGTATTGACCCATATTCGTGGAAGAGGTGGCTAATGCACGCCTATGCGAGTATGCTCGACTCAGAGGAAAGCCGGTTGGGATCACGGTGATGGAGGAAATTTCACTGTCAGCATACAGACTTACAGAGATAGAAATCGTATTTTTTATTCTCCTCAGTTTTCTGATACTCTTGTTGATTTGGTATATTGAAATGATTCCGTTCATTGATACAAAGAAAAGTAATTACAGTGTCATTTGTTTTCATTTAATTAGTCTTTTCAAAAGATTTTGGAATTTAAAATGAATACGGTTTTATAGAAAAAGAGTAAAATAATGTAAAACTGTAACAAAAATAGCACAGCCACACTTAAATTAACAAAAATTGGGTTCTTTACTATCATTTTTCACAAACCAATAGAACTTAAATATTGAACCCTTACGGATGTAATTTGAAAGAAGAAAGTTTGCGTGAATCCTTTTTTTTTTGTCTCTAGAGGTTTCTCATTCACATCGAAAAATATGCCCTCAGTGACCTGTCCGGTTTGATACTAGACAGCTTGGGTTGTGTCTGATGTTACGTTCATTTGTGTGATAGTGTATCTACCTTAGAAATCTAGAATCTAGTGTGTGAGACTATGGTTTTAAAGATATTAATTTCTATTTGGTGTTCAAGTGGTTCCCTTGATATTTTGTGTACATTATTCACATCTGTTTCATCCTTTCGGTATTAAGTCTCTTTCATCAGACCATGGTGTTCCAGTCCGTTTTCTAATTTCCCTCTGACCAACTTTCCAAGCAAATATCTTTTGCCTTAATGTTTTTCTATCTGTAACGTCTGCCTTAGTTATACTGGCAACTTCAACAACCTCCTTAATCACACCGATCCATTTAATTGGCTCAGGTTTGGCCTTACTTCTGTTTTAGTAGAATTCTACTATTTTATTTGTCAACCTAGTGGGTGCCATTCTTTTAACATGCCCATAAAATTTAAGTCTTTGTCTTCTCATGTCACCATGTATATCTGTGTATTCTTCTATTTCTTTATTACTTCTCAGCCTATAAGTTTCTCCATCAGTAATTTTGGGGCCTAATATTTTCCTAATGATGTTTCTTTCTTTTTGAATTTCTTAAATATCCCTCTTTCTGTTGAAAATTACAGTTTCTGCTCCATAAAGACATTCAGGTTTGATTACAGTGCTGTAATACTTAAGTTAACTGAATTTAGAAAGTGATTTTTTATTATAAATATTTTGTTTTAATCTGAAAACAGTTGCCATTTTTTGACAGTGATCTTCGTTTGCAGCATTTTCCAGACCGTTTTCTTGTTTGATTTCCCCCAAATATTTAAACTGAGAAACCTTTCTATTTCTCCATATTTTGTGTTCAGCAACTTTGGTGCTTGTTTATTGTTTGTCATATATTCCGTTTCTTTGAATGATATTTGTAGTCTTACTTTTACAACAACTTCTTTAAGAATTGCAATTTGTTTTTGAGCTGTCGTTATATCCCTTGTTAAAATTGCCAGATCATCCGCAAAGGCGAGGCAATCTACTCTAATACTACTTCCGCCTAACTTGACTGACTGAGCTATATTTTGACTCGACTTTTACTCTTGCCATTCTGTAATCACCTTTTCCATAACACAGTTAAACAGTTGTGGGGGGAGTCCGTATCCCTGGCTAATACCAGTCTTTATATCAAATGGTTCAGAAACTTCTCTGATGAATTTAACTTTAGAGCTAGTGTCAGTTAACTTTTGCTTAATCAGTGTTAGAGTTTTATTACCTAGCCCTTACTCCTTTAAAATTTGGAAAAGATATTCCTCAATCAACCGAGTTGTAGGCCTTTTTAAAATCCACAAATGTACATACAATATTATTACGAGAAAACCTTTGGTGCCTGAGGATTACTTTTAAATGAAGAATTCGTTCTGGACAGGACCTGTTTGGTCTAAAGCCTGCTTGGTATTCACCAGTTTTAGATCCTAACTGTTCTTGGGCTCGATCAAGTAAATAATGCGAGAGAATTGTGTATGCGACCAGGAGAAGAGAGATTCCTCAGTAATTATTAACATTGGTTCTATCCCATTTTCTTTGCAATGTATGAATTATGGAAGTTTACAATCCCCAGGTATTTTCTCAGTTTACCACATATACCCTATTAGTTGACTGGTCTCTTTTATATTGTTAGGGCCAGCTGATTTTAGTAGTTCTGCCATTATACTGTCTTCTTTGGATGCTTTATTGTTTTTAAGTCTCTTAATTTGTTAAAATATTTCGATTTCGTCAGGTTCTCTAGAGTTAGCGTTGGTTCTGGACAGTTCAATACTTTTGCGAAATTATTAGCAGATACCTCACAATTTTCCTGGTTCTTGAGAGCCAAACAGCCATTTTCATTTTTAAACCAAAGTCTTTGAGGTTGATAACCGGTTAGTTTTATTTTGAATTTTTCATAAAAGTTTCTTACATTGTTCTTTTGGAAGCCTTTTTTGATTTCCAAAATTTGGACATTTTCATAGTTTTTTTTAGTCTGTTGGATTAATTTAGATGTTTCTCTTCTTACCGTTAGGAAGGTATTTTACGTATTTTCAATTTTGTTACTATTCAAATTTTTAATTACCTCATGCCCAGACTTAACTGCTGTTTCAAAATCTGCTTTCCACCAAGGGTGTTTTTCTTTTTTGAAGCAGCATTAAATTTTGTTCTGTTGTGATGAGCTTTTCTTTTAGGTTTTGCCAATTGTTGGATTGTTTTTTTTGTCAGGTTCGCTTGTTAGAGTTGGTGCCAAATTTTTGGATAACATTTTTTGTTTTGAAGAGTCTTTGAGGTTGAAGTTTTGCATTTATTCACATTAAATAACAGTTAGTATGTTTCCTAATTTGGAAATTTAAAATTTATTTGTGGTTAGCATACAAAATTGCTACATGATCGATTTGAAATTCCCCAGTAAATTTAAGTTTTGTGTTTAGAAGGCTTCTTTTTAAAATGTGTTGACATGATTTTAAGGTTAAAATCTTTGCATGCTTCAACAAGTCTTTGGCCACTTTCGTTTGCCCATTTATGTTCAGGAAATCCTCCCACCATTTACTTATATATTTTCTCTTTATCTAATTGAGCATTAAAATCACCCATTTAAATCTTAACATAGTTTGAGGTAATTTCGAGTTGATGCTTTCTAACGTTTTGCAAGCTTCATTAACTTCTTCAGGTTTTTTACGGTTATTCTCATTGACTGGCATACGGGCAGTAATTACAGTGTATGCTTTATCTGTGCATTTAAGAGAAATTGTCATTAGCCTGTTATTAATAGGTTTTATCTCCATTATTGAATTTACAATCACGTTAGAGACTGCAAAAGCAACTCCCAGATGTGGTGTATTATTAAGCATTCTTTTATCACTTTCACTTTTAAAAAGACGATAATTACCGAAATTCGTGGTGTCATTGTCGGTAATTCGTGTTTCTTCAAGTGCCAAAATTTGAATCTTCTGTTCTTTTAATGTATCTGCCAATTTATGAAGTTTACCTGGTTGCAAAAGTGTTTGTATGTTAAGTGTTGCAAAAAATGTGTTTGTTTGGGTTTTACGTTAGCCAGAGGACTCCGACTTAATGTGTTGAATCACACCGAATTTTAACCTGGCCGCCCCAGAATCCGAGAGACCAGTTGCGCCAGTAATACTGGCGTTGGATTGACCAAGTTGGGTAAAATTGTGATTATCAAAATGCCCCATGATGATTGTACCTGTATTCAGCTGGGGTTGAGTAGATTCGTTGAGTGAAAGAGTGTTAAGACTGGAAGGGTTAGTTCCAGTACAGAAATTTCAATTGCACCACTAGTGAACACACTGACCACTTTGCCGCTTGCTACAAGACAGACGCAAATTGGATTTTGGTTTTATTTTGCCATGGTCAAGAATGCTTATTCTGTAGTCGCAGCTGTGAAAATGTTCAAATGCGTGTGAAATCTTACGGGACTTAACTGCTAAGGCCATCAGTCCCTAAGCTTACACACTACTTAACCTAAATTATCCTAAGGACAAACACACACACACACCCATGCCCGAGGGAGGACTCGAATCTCCGCCGGGACCTGCCACACAGTCCATGACTTCATCGCCCTAGACCGCTCGGCTAATCCCGCGCGGCTCGCAGATGTCCTCCATATCTAGTGGAACATTAGCTATCCGCTACCTGTGACGGGTCCAGTACCCTAGGCAAGGTCGACTTCTTGGACTTTTAGTTACAAAGTCTATATATAATTGTTAATTGTGTGACGTTTTTCTTTGATTCATAGTCGATATGGTGACTTGACGGAGGTGAAGAGGTCTTCAGGTGTGGTTTTGCTGCAGCGAAATGGAAAGGACAAGCTTGCATCCATACCGACGGCCAGATTGTGCAAGAAGATATCCCCAATCTAGTCAAGACTTCAGCGAATATCATTATTGTCATGAGAACAATGTATTTCATTACCAAAGTTTTCTATTAGTTCTTGATTAGCCATGCTTGATTATGCATGTACATTCAATGGTTCCACTACGTCGCAGTGGTATGTACGCTGTGTTAGGAAATAAACGTTTGAAATATGGAGGAGAAAACAGACATATTCGTTTGATGAATTATTTTGCAAATACTTCAGCGAAGATATCTGGAATCTTGTTTTATGGAAAGCTCTTCCCACGAAATGATTTTACCTTTCTAAAACTAAAGCTCTGCGTCGACGCTAAAACGAAGCAGTTTGTCACTCTTTGGTTTTGGAAATACGATGTCTTTCCTATTTTAACTCTGAATACTGACGTACTGAAACGACAGAAAGAAGATAGTTACTGTCTCTGGAAAGAGATTATATTTTTCATTCAGAGAGTGATTAGAGTGATACCGAATTCGAAAATAATAGTTTGCTCTCAACTGAAAATAAATAGTTACTGACAGAGACTATTGCACTCATCGTAGAAACAGCTATTTGTAATCTTAAATAGTTTTAACAGCCGCAATCAATGCTGCTATGCCATGTAACCGGTTTAACTGGCCAACTTGCACTTCTACAACACGAAAAGAAATCATTTGGTGCCTATTGCCAGCCGAAAGAGCGACACAAATCTATTTCAGTAATTTTTGTTGCTTCGGATGACAGCTGCATAAGATCTTCGACGGATTAGCGCGTCTTATTAGCGCGTCTTATTGAGAGCCAGCTCTACGTAAGGTATGTACATAATATGTATTGATAATGCTACATTGTCCACGTACAAGGAAGTATCACTGCAACAAGTGCTATTGATTCACTGGTGGTTTTCTGCGAATCTTAAATGATGTTCGTAGTTTCGTTGAAGATTTTTAAATATAAGAAGTTAATGCTGTTACTGCTCTCAAGATTACATTGAATCTGTTATTCATACGTTTGCTACTCGGATTATTTGCTAATGTATCATTTCAATTATTTGTGCCTTGAAAGCGGATTATTGCAATGACCAAATACTTTTTATAATAGATTATTTTGCTGCTTATGAGACTGTCAACTTTGTAAAATGGCTGACCTAAAAGGCTTGTTTAAATATTTGCTAACATCACAGTAGACTACTGCCCCTGTCAAGCCATTTCTTTCCTTGTATGTTTTGTTATTGAAACTAAAGTCATTTTACAACAATTGTAATGTATCAGGTCTATCATGCTCTGGTTCTTATATTTAATCGCATTATTCCTACTTATATATATATGGTTTCCTCTACATTGACGTTAGTACAGAGATTCACATTATCAAGCTAGGTAAACCAAGTGAAACGTAAACATCTTAATTTTGTAAAGGGAGATAGCATTGTGTTTCAAATGTGTATTGAGTGTTCAGAAGAGCTACCAGTTTGTTATTTAATTTGTATGAAGGACTGTTATTAGAATATGAAATTGCCCAAAGAGGACAATTTTGTTCATGCATTTTATGTTATGACCAGAGTTGTGTTGCACTGAGCTTCATAAAGTTGCAGTCATACGCTTACCATTTAGCCAGAGTAGCATCCAAGGTGTTTATTTATGAGTTTATTTTATATTGTCAACAACTGTGGTAGGACGGTTATTGTCAACATGAATGAAATTCGAAGTTTGAAGACAACCACCGTCGTGGTAGAAAGAGAATGAGATGTTATAGGGAATGGTGTGGTGGTAAGAACTGGCAGCTAAAAAGGCATGATGATGGGTAAACAGGACACAGTTAAAAAGAATATCCTGTAACAAGAACAATGCTAAGAGTAATAATACAGAAGCTACACGGCGATCATACTTCCCATGCGCCATCCGCGTATGGAACAGGGAAGGGGGTAACCATTAGTGGCACCAGCAGTACGCTCTGCCACACACCGTCAGCTGGCTTGCAAAGTATTGATGTCGATGTAGATGAAATACTTAGGAAATAGACGAAGAAAGAATTCAGTCGAAAAATCTTTATCGGAAGAAGGAACCTTTTGGTGAAATGTGTCATTCTCGACCAATGTTGATCTACTACGGGGCGGAGCTCAAGAAACGAAAAGCTATAGCACGCAATAGATTGAAACACACTATACGCAAATAATGTACACGGAAAATACACTCCCAAGTGAGAGTCTAGTGATCTGGACTCTGCATCACATGTAGAAAAAATTCCCAAATGGAAAATGTGTTTTCGTTCATGAAGTTTTCGTGTTTACGACTAGGAACCACGTTGATGAAACTAATAAGAAAAACGATTCACAACCGTAGTTAGAGAAAAAATATCCAAGGTATTTACTGAAAAAGGAAGGGTCAGTTTGTTGAGCGAGTAAGCGGAAATAAACTGTTCGAAAGTTATTTGTTGCCATGGAAGACTGCCATACGTTTCTTGCTATTCACAGCAGTGCAACCCTTCCCCAAGACACACTTTACAAGAGAGGTGCTTATTTTCGATTTGGAAAAATGTTATTGATCGGAAAGAAGCACAAGTACTTAAAAATAAAGAATGCAGAGGAAGAGATGAATTGAAAACGAAGGAAAAAATAAAAAAAAATAATGCCTGTCGAATAGGTTTCTCACATTTGCAGAAGAGACTAATTATTTACAAAAACCGTTATTTTACTTGCCCCAATCCCTACCTATTCACTAGAGCAGGTGGGCTATTGCAGGACTTCGTATTATGAGCCCAGCAGGCTGAGAGTATGGCATGGATATTCCCAGTTAGGAGGGTATTTCGAACTTCGGACTCGCGTAGTAACCAGGGAGAACCTCCCGAAAACCTTGGATATATATATATCATTTTTTGATATATATATATATATATATATATATATATATATATATATATATATGAAAAAATGTTTTGCATCACCCCGTTTCCTAGAACTCCTGAAAATGTGGATGACTGTGGATATTTTATCGCAGACATAGTCCCTTTGACTGTTCAGAGATGTCACTAAATCCGCCCAAAGACATAAACAACCATGCATGAGCAGCGCCTACTAGGTGGAGGGGGTCCGACAGCCTATCAGTTAAAGTCATTCCTCCAAAAAGAAGGTACACGGCTCGTGTTGTTTGTTCAACCATGCCTAGACGGTCAATACCGCAGTTCGATCGCGACCGCATTGTTGCTGTGTGCCAGGAAGGGCTCTCAACAAGGGAGGTGTTCAGGCGTCTAAGAGTGAATCAAAGCGGTGCTATTCGGACATGGAAGAGATACAGGGAGACAGGAACTGTCGATGACTTTCCTCGCTCACGCCGCCCAAGGGCTACTACTGCAATGGATGACCGACCGCTACCTACGGATTATGGCTTTGAGGAACCCTGACAGCAACGTCACCATGTTGAATAATTCTTTTCGTGCAGCCACAGGATGTCATGTTACGACTCTAACTGTGCGGAATAGACTGCATGATGCGCAACTTCACTCCCGACGTCCGTGGCGAGGTCTATCTTTTGTAACAGTTCTGATACTAAATGTAACACTTCTGTCACTAAATGTAACTGGGTTTTCTCTTTTGATGCTAGTCAATTGTCAGGATGAGCATTATGTCAGGGTGAAGATACTAAATAAATTAATTTTTCTCTCTTAACAACATGTGGGCAGGGTGGGTTCTTCCTTGGCTCGGGTATGAGGTCGAATGAAACATCATTTTTACATAAGATAACTTTTATTGAAGATTTGTACAACTGTTTCCTTACTCGATGTTCTGGTTTGGAGAGCGGCAGCTGTGTCGTTTGCGAAGCCTTCTGCTGCGGCAGCGGCGGCGTCTGATTACGCGTGGCAATGTGTATCTCGTGTCGCTGTCTCGCCCAGCTGACTGGAGACGCGCAGCGCGAGGCGGCCCGTTTAATTATTGCGGGCGAAGTCGTGCATCGGATGGTGATACCTTGGATGTGGCGTCGCAGTGTTTCTCTTCTCTAAGCGGCCGCGTGTGTTGTGCGTTGGCGAGCGGAGCGGTGCGGCGGGGGAAGGCCAGTGTCCCGGACTCGAACAACGGACTCTCGCTTGCCAGTCTTCGGCTGTCAGGTCTTCACCCCAGCTCACGGGTGACTGCTGATATGAGGCCGTCTCCTTCCCGTCCTCACGAGTCACCCGGGTACGTAAAAATCAGACTTCAAATAGCTTTTAACTTCTGTCTTCTGGCGCCGAGGCTGCTGCTTGCTATTCCATTACAGCGGCGGACTTGGTGCGTCTGTGCATGATGTAGTCTCTTCTTGCATGACGGTCTTCAGCACCGAAACTGACTGAAAACTACTGCTTCTCTTCTTCACTTCTCTTCCTTCGCCTGTCGAGCCCACTGCGTCTCGCGTATTTATTGACTTTAGTTTACTGGAGGTGAACGATTTCACGGTCATTGCCTCTTCTGTCACGTTGAGAAGCTTCTTGAAGAATCTTCTTAACGTCGGTCATTGGCTCTTGGAATGTAGGCGAGGGCCTTTGATCACATACGATGACTGAGAAACACGTGAACCAGTCATGGCCTCTTCTGTCATGTTGAAAAGCTTCTCGAAGAATCTTCTTAACGTCGGTCATTGGCTCTTGGAATGTAGGCGAGGGCCTTTGGTCACATGAGACAACTGAGAATCACATGAGCCGGTCGGGCGATGCCCTAACAGCTGAATCGACAGCGTCCGCTTATGTGGAACTTGCTGACTCCACGGTCATTGTCTCTTCTGCTCTGCTGTTCTGCCTGCTGTTTGCCAGTATGTAACTCTCTAAACTAAACCAAGATTTTCATTTATATTCTAATTTCTTCTTCACTTTGATTTCACTAATTTATTTACTTAAGTGCCACTAAACATTCCTCCACTCTTTGGAGAAATTCCCCCTCGAATTTACCACTCAACGCTTTGCAACTATGACACCATGCAGCGCGGTACAGATGGGCCCAACAACATGGCTATTGGACAGTTCAGAATTGGCATCACGTTCTCTTCACTGATGAGTGTCGCATATGCCTTCAACCAGATAATCAACGTAGACGTGTTTGGAGGCAACCCGGTCAGGCTGAACACCAAACACACTGCCCACCGAGTGCAGCAAGGTGGAGTTTCCCTGCTGTTTTGGGGTGGCATTATGTGGGGACGACGTACGCCGGTGGTGCTCATGGAAGGCGCCGTAGTGGCTGTACGATTTGTGAATGTCATCCTCCGACCGACAGTGCAACCGTATCGGCAGCATATCGACGAGAAATTCGTCTTCATGGACGACAGTTCGCGCCCCCATCGTGCACATCTTGCGAATGACTTTCTTCGGGATAACGACATCGCTCGACTAGAGTGGCCAGCATTTTCTTCAGACATCAACGCTATCGAACATACCTGGAATAGATTGAAAAGGGCTGTTGATGGACGGTGTGACCCACCAGCCACTCTGAGGGATCTACGCCGAATCGCCGTTGAGGAGTGGGACAATCTGGACCAATAATGCCTTGATGAACTTGTGGATAGTATTTCACGAGAATACAGGCATGTATCAATGCAAGAGGACGTGCTACTGTGTATTAGAGGTACCAATGTGTACAGCAATCTGGAACACCATCTCTGAAGGACTCGCTTTATGGTGGTACAACATGCAATGTGTGGTTTTCATGAGCAATAAAAAAGGCGGAAATGATGTTTATGTTCTACATCTACATCTACATCTACATCGATACTCCGCAAGCCACCCAACGGTGTGTGGCGGAGGGCACTTTACGTGCCACTGTCATTACCTCCCTTTCCTGTTCCAGTCGCGTATGGTTCGCGGGAAGAACGACTGTCTGAAAGCCTCCGTGCGCGCTCTAATCTCTCTAATTTTACATTCGTGATCTCCTCGGGAAGTATAAGTAGGGGGAAGCAATATATTCGATACCTCATCCAGAAACGCACCCTCTCGAAACCTGGCGAGCAAGCTACACCGCGATGCAGAGCGCCTCTCTTGCAGAGTCTGCCACTTGAGTTTATTAAACATCTCCGTAACGCTATCACGGTTACCAAATAACCCAGTGACGAATCGCGCCGCTCTTCTTTGGATCTTCTCTATCTCCTCCGTCAACCCGACCTGGTACGGATCCCACACTGATGAGCAATACTCAAGTATAGGTCGAACGAGTGTTTTGTAAGCCACCTCCTTTGTTGATGGACTACATTTTCTGAGCACTCTCCCAATGAATCTCAACCTGGTACCCGCCTTACCAACAATTAGTTTTATATGATCATTCCACTTCAAATCGTTCCGTACGCATACTCCCAGATATTTTACATAAGTAACTGCTACCAGTGTTTGTTCCGCTATCATATAATCATACAATAAGGGATCCTTCTTTCTATGTATTCGCAATACATTACATTTGTCTATGTTAAGGGTCAGTTGCCACTCCCTGCACCAAGTGCCTATCCGCTGCAGATCTTCCTGTATTTCGCTACAATTTTCTAATGCAGCAACTTCTCTGTATACTACAGCATCATCCGCGAAAAGCCGCATGGAACTTCCGACACTATCTACTAAGTCATTTATATATATTGTGAAAAGCAATGGTCCCATAACACTCCCCTGTGGCACGCCAGAGGTTACTTTAACGTCTGTAGACGTCTCTCCATTGATAACAACATGCTGTGTTCTGTTTGCTAAAAACTCTTCAATCCAGCCACACAGCTGGTCTGATATTCCGTAGGCTCTTACTTTGTTTATCAGGCGACAGTGCGGAACTGTATCGAACGCCTTCCGGAAGTCAAGAAAAATAGCATCTACCTGGGAGCCTGTATCTAATATTTTCTGGGTCTCATGAACAAATAAGGCGAGTTGGGTCTCACACGATCGCTGTTTCCGGAATCCATGTTGATTCCTACATAGTAGATTCTGGGTTTCCAGAAATGACATGATACGCGAGCAAAAAACATGTTCTAAAATTCTACAAGAGATCGACGTAAGAGATATAGGTCTATAGTTTTGCGCATCTGCTCGACGACCCTTCTTGAAGACTGGGACTATCTGTGCTCTTTTCCAATCATTTGGAACCCTCCGTTCCTCTAGAGACTTGCGGTACACGGCTGTTAGAAGGGGGGCAAGTTCTTTCGCGTACTCTGTGTAGAATCGAATTGGTATCCCGTCAGGTCCAGTGGACTTTCCTCTATTGAGTGATTCCAGTTGCTTTTCTATTCCTTGGACACTTATTTCGACGTCAGCCATTTTTTCGTTTGTGCGAGGATTTAGAGAAGGAACTGCAGTGCGGTCTTCCTCTGTGAAACAGCTTTGGAAAAAGGTGTTTAGTATTTCAGCTTTACGCGTGTCATCCTCTGTTTCAATGCCATCATCATCCCGTAGTGTCTGGATATGCTGTTTCGAGCCACTTACTGATTTAACGTAAGACCAGAACTTCCTAGGATTTTCTGTCAAGTCGGTACATAGAATTTTACTTTCGAATTCAATGAACGCTTCACGCATAGCCCTCCTTACGCTAACTTTGACATCGTTTAGCTTCAGTTTGTCTGAGAGGTTTTGGCTGCGTTTAAACTTGGAGTGGAGCTCTCTTTGCTTTCGCAGTAGTTTCCTAACTTTGTTGTTGTACCACGGTGGGTTTTTCCCGTCCCTCACAGTTTTACTCGGCACGTACCTGTCTAAAACGCATTTTACGATTGCCTTGAACTTTTTCCATAAACACTCAACATTGTCAGTGTCGGAACAGAAATTTTCGTTTTGATCTGTTAGGTAGTCTGAAATCTGCCTTCTATTACTCTTGCTAAACAGATAAACCTTCCTCCCTTTTTTTATATTCCTATTAACTTCCATATTCAGGGATGCTGCAACGGCCTTATGATCACTGATTCCCTGTTCTGTACATACAGATTCGAAAAGTTCGGGTCTGTTTGTTATCAGTAGGTCCAATATGTTATCTCCACGAGTCGGTTCTCTGTTTAATTGCTCGAGGTAATTTTCGGATAGTGCACTCAGTATAATGTCACTCGATGCTCTGTCCCTACCACCCGTCCTAAACATCTGAGTGTCCCAGTCTATATCTGGTAAATTGAAATCTCCACCTAAGACTATAACATGCTGAGAAAATTTATGTGAAATGTATTCCAAATTTTCTCTCAGTTGTTCTGCCACTAATGCTGCTGAGTCGGGAGGTCGGTAAAAGGAGCCAATTATTAACCTAGTTCGGTTGTTTAGTGTAACCTCCACCCATAATAATTCACAGGAACTATCCACTTCTACTGTATTCCAATTTTCTGTGCAGGTTCGGGAACTCTTGGAACCGAGGTGATACAAAACTTTTGTTGATGTGTGCATATTAATTTTTGAAACAATAATCGAGTGTGAAAGAGTGTCTTAGAAGGATTGTCTAGGGATGTCGTATGAAGGCCTCTCGAAGTACAGCGGGATTTTCGAGTAACAACCGTTTGAAGAGCTAGTGGCCTTTCGGCAAATACCATATGAACTGGTAGCGTGATGGATCAGTCCAAGTTGGGAATATTTGCTATGGAATTGGCAGTTTTGGCATTTGCCTTACAACCAAGGGAAATCTCCCGATAGCCTTGGTCAAAATCTCGAGAGGGGCACTATTTTTAATTTAATACTGGAACAACATATCCCACTTGTAAAACAAAAAGGAAAAGAATTAAAAGATCAAAGCATGTAAAAGTGCATTCGTTTCTGTGCATACTGAGTAAGATCGGTGACTTGCTCGACATATGCTTAGTGTCTGTGCGGTGATTGTGTAAAGTCGACAATCGTACTTGCGTTTAACAAACGACTGTAAGACGACGAGGAGTGTATGTAACACGTCGTTGTTGCACTGTCGGATCCCTTATATCTGGCGAAAGCGAAAGGCACTCGGGTAGCAGGGACGTTCCCGAGCGATCTCGCAGCCTGAGCTGCTTTAGCATTACAAAAGGCAGCCGTCGTTTATCAGCCGCGCGCCGCCGGGGCTAATGGCCGACATCCTTTTGTCCGGAGTCTCGTGTTCGATGGACGGGCTCACGCTGTTTTGTTTCTCTTTTCCACTCCCTCGTTGCCGCTCTCTCCGTCAGACGCGGCTGAATGAGCACCGGTACGCTCTCTTCTTGACTTGAACGGCACGGAATTCCTCGGTAACTGAGAAGGAAGCGGAGAAGCAAAGAGATCTTTCAGAGCTCGTCTGGGCCACGCGGGGAGTGTCTTGCGACGTCAGCCGCCTCCACCGAGGAGAAAATGTTGGCGCGCCTTTTGCCGAGTAACTTCAGATGAATGCGAATGGTTGCGTAATAGTGGAGTATCAAATATCTGACCTTAAAGCACAAAACGAAAACAAAAATTTACTGGAACTTTTAAAAACTGAATTCAGGAACGTCATACATCCTTCAAAACTGTAAAATGTGTGCAGTTACACTTTTAAAAGCATTCTTAGCGACGTAGTCCATCCATGCCATTAAAGAAAAGCCCTTCGTTTTGTACCATACGCTTTTCGTTACCTTCAGTCGCCGTATATACTTATTACATAATGTAATTTTTACAGATATGTTTCTATACTACAGTCTTTTCTTATCTATTATTGATAGATAAGATACAACTTTTTGGATCAAAGGTTTCGTGAGGGTATATTGTTGTTTGCTTCTGCTTAGGGCTTTGTCATCTTAGTATTCCATATGTGTTGTCCTAGGTAGGAATATTGAGTGAGCTGTTATTTGCTCTGGTTATGTTCTAAATCTCGATTTGTTATTGTTTTCTTAGCTGACATCATTGAAGAGTTATTATTTATGTTGATTTTGTCATTTATTACTTTCTTTTCCATTGCGAAGGCTCTCTGTGTGGGAAAGATTTCCTGTAACCTTAGCAGTTTTCTGTTCTAATTGTTTGTTCTAACAATTTGTATTTCCTGTTCTATGTTAGATGGTCGTACCCATGCGTTATTAGGTGTTCAGAAAAGTTAGAATGGCTATTTTCATACTTCTAGCTTCTTATAAGTTCTGAGTATCTAGTTTTGAAATATATGTATGCAGAAACAACTGAACGTGGAAGTGGAAGACAGCTCAAATCGTTCGATATAGCAAAGCTGCAGAGCCTAATTTTGTAGGATAAGCTGATGTGAAAAGTCGGAATAAAGGAGTGTGCCACGTGACTGAAAAAAAAAAAAACCCGTATGTCTTCCCAATCTATAGGCATGTTTACAATATCGATTCGCAGACCTATAAAAGTCAGTAAACTGATAGTATGTGGTACAATGCACAGACGATAAGCACAAACCAAAGAGTTTATACTGCTAAACCAAGAACGTTTTTCCCCATGGTATTTAATTTATTTTGTTGTTGTTAACTAAACTAGATTAAAATGGCTTCCTATGGTAGAATTGCCAAATTTCTTACCCTTAAAGTGTTCTGCCTTTTGTCTAAAGTCCGATAAGGAGTAATACTGCGCGAAATTTCACGAAATAATCTTGAAATGTTAACCGATTTTACAATCATTAGGTCATAAGAAACGAAAGCAAAACAGTTATAAATAACAATTGAGCCCAATAAGTTTAATTTTTTATGGAAGTAGTCCCTATTTTGTCCTGAAAGTTCTTTGAAAGGAAAAAAAAACCATAATAGTATTTGGCATGTAGAAACAAAGGTTCAAACAAATACATCATCTTAGAAACTTCAAAGACAGAGAAAAACGCTGAAAAATTATAACCTAAGTCACTGACCCATACAAAAAGATTTCATGACACCAGTTAAAACAGCGAGAACAGTGCAACCATACCTCTGCTTTGGTATCTGCCGAGATTAGTTTACCGCACATATGACAATTTACATCCGCATCAAAGTCCTTATCATATTTTGACACTCAGGGAATATCTTATTTGCTCGATGGATCTGTTTCCAGGATCTTCTTTTTTGAAGATGTTCTTTAATGAGATTTTGATGTTTTAGGTTGAGGAGCACTTCTTTCATTTCCAGATGTGGTTTTTCCTATCTGAAGCTTCTGTTTTGCTCCTTGCTTCGTAGTCTTCGCCGTTCCTAATGTGGAAAGATTCGCCCAACAAGTTTGCCATCTACCTTCAAAACCTGAATTCTGTGTGGACAGCCAATAACAAGAAATGTTGAACCCCATCTTTTGTTGGTTGTTGGGGTAATTACTGGAATGTTCCTAATATCGTTTGGGCTAACAACTTCGATAGGCCCAGGCCTATCATTTCGATGGCTCAGAGGACTCGCTGGGACCAGGGATTTCCGGGCTAGAAGTGTCACTAGGTCTATTTGCTTGGCAGAGACTTCCCCCTCTTGTGAAGACTCTTCCACAATGATTTGATTCTGAGTTTCCTGCAGAAGACTCCAGTATGCGGAATCGCTGAATCTCTACATTGAAGGAGCTATTCCAGTTTTGCAAAAACCACCGTTTGCGTTCTGTACCATTGCTGCACTCCTGTAGGCTTCTGCGAAAAGAGAAGCTACTTGGATCACTCGATTTGGATGATTTGCAAGCTAGTTTTCAATTGCAGATGCGTAGTAAGTTTTAAGTGGGAACACAAAGGAAACGTCAAAAAAATGGTTCAAATGGCTCTGAGCACTATGGGACTCAACTGCTGAGGTCATTAGTCCCCTAGAACTTAGAACTAGTTAAACCTAACTAACCTAAGGACATCACAAACATCCATGCCCGAGGCAGGATTCGAACCTGCGACCGTAGCGGTCTTGCGATTCCAGACTGCAGCGCCTTTAACCGCACGGCCACTTCGGCCGGCAAGGAAACGTCCAACGACTGTAACTTGTTAGTCGAGTAGGGTAGACGAACTATTGAATTTCCATTTGCACGAGCCCTACTGATGATATCTTTGTTACGAGTATTTCAATAGGGTCCAACCAGAATTAACACAACTGGCTAGTCCTCTGTAGACTTTGTGATGTTAATAAAGTGCTCAAGCCGTTTAGTAAAAAGAGGACAACTGACCCATCCAAACTATGAGCAGAAACCAATTGAACCAGGAGTTGCACAATCGAATAGTTTATGCTGCCACTTTTCTTGAGGGAAGATTAGAACTGGTGGAACATCCTGCCCACCTGCTGACATGCAAGTGATTGCAATGACTGTTGCTCTACGTTCTGCAGAAGCAAGCTTTTGGACTTGCTTTTTGGCCTTGGCTGCAATTAAAACCTTTACTGGAAACCAAAAATTCCAGTCTCGTGAACGTTGAATATTCTCATTGCGTCAGAATTAATCTTACGAAGTCCTGCTTTTAGAATGGAGGAAAATGCGTCAAAATTTTCCTTTGTAAACGCCTTGAATTCGAGCCATAGGCATGTTTTCTGGATTTCTCATACGAAGATCAAGATGCCTTTTTAAGGAACAATCTTTTCCACTTTCACCCAGTCTATTGTGTTGCTTTGCAAAACGGATTTGGAAAATTGTTTAGCATAACTAAATGGAAAGCCATCATTGTCCCAACCCCAGCACTAAGACCATAAATCTGTTTTTCCATTACTAAACGATATTCTACAAGCAACTCCTCGACTTGATGTGTCAATACTGGTGGCCATCCAATCCTTTTTTTTCTCCACTGTTTCTTCGAGAAAATGAGAAAATATGACATAGTGTCACAGTGTTCCTATTGCCACACTGAGGATTTTTGATGCAGTTTTGTAGATCATCTTTTTTGCTCTTACAACACTTACTGTTTCAACCATTGCTTCAAGTTACCATATATCTGCGTTTTCCCATCTAAAATATGCACAAAAATAAACAAATTAGATAGGTTATAATTAGACCCCAAACGTTTATAAAACGAAAGGTGTTCCAAATTTCGTCTCCAGGTCGAAATTAGGACCACCAAAGCGGACGACATTAAGTTAAACGTTTCTTTTAAGGACTGTTGTCGATTAAAAAACCAAAAGGAAGACAATAATGCCACTAGATAACGTTTAAAAAAAGAAAACAGACTATACACAGGTAATAATACACTGTAGAATTACCTACCTTAATACTGAAATATAATTATTTCAAACACTTATAATGCTAGATCGAACTGCATATTTCAAAACAAAATCACCTCTTTGACAAAGATGTCAGCAGATGTCAGCGATATTGCTGCCAACTGACGAATGCTGCCTGTGTTAATATTTCCTACAGTCGCCAACAGATAGCAGCAGTTCACTGATGAGAAAATTCAGTGAACGAAAATAGATGCAGGGACGAATTATGGTGCCTTCACCTTGTTCTCAAATTTTCGTGTGTGTCTATGTTGTAATAATCAGTAATGTAAGTGTATAGTTACGAAAACGCTCTCTGATAAAAAGGGTCGTCAAAATGAAACAGTAAAACTGTATTTTAATTTACTTTTACTAAAATAATTAGAAAACTTGAAACTGTAAACTTAAGTAACTACCCTGTGAAATTCTGTATTATGCAGTGTAATTAATAGTGCTACAGTGCGAGACGTCACAGTGCGTGACTTGTAGTCGCAACAAACAAAACTCACAGAATAAAAATTTTACATAAAATTACAAATCAGTTTTGAAAGAATACACTGTCCAAAATGCTTCTATTAAAATATACTGTAAATTTACGCACTTAAACTGAATAAATAATTCCAGACGGTAAATGACACACACCCGAATATAACCCTGCATTGTAGGAAAGAGAATTTATGAATAAGGAATGAGATCTGAAATTAACTTTACCTAATACGACCTGATGATAATACTGAACTGCAACACATAAGTGTGAATGATTTTACTGCCCTGACTGTAATGTAAAATCGGTCCTAACCAATTTTCATGATTTACCTGTGGCAACGAAAACTCGGACCGCTCGAGAGTGATGGAGCGCAGCAACGAACCTGAAACGTGGAAAGCATTGCGCAGTGAAATGCAAGGACAAGCGACTTTTCTGAGCATATTAAGCTTTGACTTTAGCCACTGTTTTCCGCGAGGTACAGTTTGGCGATACGTAATTAAAAATCTGTATTTTCTTGAGGACACTGGGAGGAAATTACATTTACTAAATGACATAGAAGAGACTACCATTCAAAAACTACAATGTAACGCTGCTTCTTCAACAATACCAATCAACTTTACAAAAATCACTAATACAAATAGATATTGTTCTGCCGTGAGATTAGTTAATGAACTGGTAAAGTAGTGGTTCGTCTAAAACTTTGAGAGCAAGCTATGTCAGCCGATAACTTTTTAACTGTATCTGAACAATGAAACAAACAAACATGAACCAATAAAGAATAATTCCACTAAAACTTTCCTTTTTTCAATCATAAATTAAGCGTAAACAAGCAATGTAGAGATAACATTACCTGAACGTCTTCACATTTCTCAAATCAATCTTTACAACATCATATTTACAAAAATCAGCATCAACCGCATCTTTGTCTCTGCGCTCTGTCAGCAATTTTCAGACCGCTCAGCAGTGGGACCAACACCCGACTCACTCACTTACTTCTCACAGAATTCTACAGTATCAACAATGCCACTGACAATTAAAGATCATATTGCTTAAACTCAGAACCTCGATGGCGTAACGTATCGTTTACTGAAGGCTTCTGTCCGAAAAATAGTGAACGCATGTGAAGTATGACACAGCGAATAAAAACAGCTTATATCTCTTTCACTGGATAACAAAAATAAGTTACGAACGTTACAAAGTACACCTAAATGCCTGAGCAGAATCCTAAAAATAAATCAGTTCGAATGTATCACAGAAAAGAATTTACCTTTGTTCCTCTACACTACACATGGAATTAACCGCTTGAAATGACTGAACTAACTACCTGTAACAGGAAGACCCTGCTTTATTTCTGTGGATTACGATTACTTAGGACCACAGTTTTGTTTACCACCACCTTCAGTGATATAAGTAATTTGAGCAATCTGGAGCCGCCACCTTACGACCATGGCTGCGTCGTATGTACAATAACACCAAGACATGTTGCTACGATATCCTCGCACCGAGCGAAGTGGTGTAGTTGTTAACACACTGGACACGCATTCTGGAAGACGTTGGTTTAGCTCCTCGTACGACCATACAGATTTAGATTTTCCGTAATTTCCCTACATCGCCCCCTGGAAATGCCGGAAATGTTCGTCTGTAAAGGGTATGGACGATTTCCTTTTCCCATCCCTCCGTAATCGGACTTTGTGTTCCGTCTCTGAATGACATCATCGACGAGTCGTTTATCTCTAAATCTTACTTGCTCCCTTGCAATAACTTCGCCACTATGTAGGCCTTTACTCTGATTATACTAGTCAACAGACATTTTGCATCTGCGATTTGATACATCAACTAGAATGTATTTTGGTGTGTAGAATCCGAATATATCTTTCAAAATGTTCTAGCACGTATCATTTTTGAGTTTTTAAAGGTTTTTTTATTTTTCGTATTCAGTATTTCGCTTCGGTTTTGATGTTTAATTGTTTGTTTTTGATTTGCAGCGGAGAGGTAGAAGATCTACAAATCGCCAGTAAATGGTTGGTGTGGTAATCCACTGGTGTGAAAGAGATCCTCAGTGAGTGTTTCCTGTCAAAGATAGTGCAAGGTTTTTGTGTTTAAAATTTACACCAAGAAAAATGGCAACTAGTAAATCTAATTGCTGTGTAAACTACCCCAACAACTTTTGTTATGTGTATGGGAAATTCACTCCAAAAGCGCAAAGAAATCCAATCACTGATTTGGTTAAGAAGGCATATAAACCGTATTTTGATTGTCCTGTTGGTGATCAAGATTAATGTTTCGCGCCTCATATTGCCTGCATAACCTGTACTACAACCTGAACTGAGTGGTTGACAGGAAAACGCCGGGCCATGACTTTCGCTGTTCTGATGGTGTGGTGTGAGCCTAATGACCATTATTCAGACTGTTACTTCTGTCTTCCAAATATTTCGGAACATTAAAGCAAAACTAGACATAAAATAACGGGTCCAAAAGTATCTTTATTAAATTTGCTTGCGCCCTATGATGAGGGGTTGCCTGTTCCTGTCTGTAACTTGAAAGCCACGGAACCAGACACCACGTCAAGTGAATCAGAAAGTATTGAACATGTAGATGAGTACTGCCCTCAATATCATGGCACTTCGCCTCAGCTCTTTAATCAAAGGGGACTGAACGATTTGGTTCTCGATCTTTAACTTTCGAAACCGCAAGCTGAGCTCTTGGGGTCGAGACTGCAACAACGGAACCTCCTAGCTCCAGGGACAAAAATTTCCTGTTTCAGATCAAGAGGTGCTTCCATTGCTCAGGATTTCGATATGCAGAATTCAGTGTGTATATGTAGAGATGCAGCTAGGTGTACAACATAATCCACAGGAGTGGCGACTATTTATTGACTCCAGTAAAACTAACTTGAAAGCAGTACTACTGCATAATTGCAATGCATTTCCATCGGTACCTTTGGCTTACGCAGCAGACATGAAAGAAACTTATGAAACCATGGCTTTGCTGTTAGAGTCAATCAAATATAAGGATCATGAGTGGTAGCTTTGCTGTGATTTAAAAGTTGTTGCGCTCCTTACAGGTTTACATGTTAGATGTACAAAATACTTCTGCTTTTTGTGCATTTTGGACAGCCGTGACACCAAGAACCACTATACAGTCAAGGAATGGCCTACAAGGAACTCACATGTTCCTGGAAACGTAAATGTGAACAATACCCCATTTGGTTGAGCCCGATAAAATCATTTTGCCTCCCCTTCATATCAAGTCGGTCCTTATCAAGAACTTTGTAAAAGCTCTGAATAAAGAAGGTGGGGCCTTCAATCACTTAAAAAGAAAGTTTCCCAAATTAAGTGAGGCAAAGCTGAAAGAGGGTATATTTGTGGGCCACAAATATGAAAATTTCTGAAAGATCCAACCTTTGATACCAAATTCACAGATATCCACTTAGCTGCTTTGTCTTCTTTTAAAGCAATTGTGAAGGGCTTTTTGGGCAACAGAAAAGACAAAAACTATGTTACCATTGTGAATGATCTGTTGGACAACTATAAGAACATGGGGTGTAGAATGTCGCTTAAAATTCACTTTTTACATTCTCACCTTGATTCTTTTCCCGGAAAATTTAGGAGCCGCAAGCGATGAGCTTGATGTACGCTTTCACCAAGATATTCTTACCGTGGAACATCGTTACCAAGGCCATTGGACCCCTTCGACGATGGGTGACTACTGCTAGGGTCTTGTTAGAGAGAGTGATGAAACGGCATACAAAAGAAGAGCTCCGTCGTCGCATTTTTCAAAAACCAAAGACGATTAAAGGTGAAAATATCTTCTGAACTAATTTGGACCTTTTATTGGCATCATCCCCATATATACACTCCTGGAAATGGAAAAAAGAACACATTGACACCGGTGTGTCAGACCCACCATACTTGCTCCGGACACTGCGAGAGGGCTGTACAAGCAATGATCACACGCACGGCACAGCGGACACACCAGGAACCGCGGTGTTGGCCGTCGAATGGCGCTAGCTGCGCAGCATTTGTGCACCGCCGCCGTCAGTGTCAGCCAGTTTGCCGTGGCATACGGAGCTCCATTGCAGTCTTTAACACTGGTAGCATGCCGCGACAGCGTGGACGTGAACCGTATGTGCAGTTGACGGACTTTGAGCGAGGGCGTATAGTGGGCATGCGGGAGGCCGGGTGGACGTACCGCCGAATTGCTCAACACGTGGGGCGTGAGGTCTCCACAGTACATCGATGTTGTCGCCAGTGGTCGGCGGAAGGTGCACGTGCCCGTCGACCTGGGACCGGACCGCAGCGACGCACGGATGCACGCCAAGACCGTAGGATCCTACGCAGTGCCGTAGGGGACCGCACCGCCACTTCCCAGCAAATTAGGGACACTGTTGCTCCTGGGGTATCGGCGAGGACCATTCGCAACCGTCTCCATGAAGCTGGGCTACGGTCCCGCACACCGTTAGGCCGTCTTCCGCTCACGCCTCAACATCGTGCAGCCCGCCTCCAGTGGTGTCGCGACAGGCGTGAATGGAGGGTCGAATGGAGACGTGTCGTCTTCAGCGATGAGAGTCGCTTCTGCCTTGGTTCCAATGATGGTCGTATGCGTGTTTGGCGCCGTGCAGGTGAGCGCCACAATCAGGACTGCATACGACCGAGGCACACAGGGCCAACACCCGGCATCATGGTGTGGGGAGCGATCTCGTACACTGGCCGTACACCACTGGTGATCGTCGAGGGGACACTGAATAGTGCACGGTACATCCAAACCGTCATCGAACCCATTGTTCTACCATTCCTAGACCGGCAAGGGAACTTGCTGTTCCAACAGGACAATGCACGTCCGCATGTATCCCGTGCCACCGAACGTGCTCTAGAAGGTGTAAGTCAACTACCCTGGCCAGCAAGATCTCCGGATCTGTCCCCCATTGAGCATGTTTGGGACTGGATGAAGCGTCGTCTCACGCGGTCTGCACGTCCAGCACGAACGCTGGTCCAACTGAGGCGCCAGGTGGAAATGGCATGGCAAGCCGTTCCACAGGACTACATCCAGCATCTCTACGATCGTCTCCATGGGAGAATAGCAGCCTGCATTGCTGCGAAAGGTGGATATACACTGTACTAGTGCCGACATTATGCATGCTCTGTTGCCTGCGTCTATGTGCCTGTGGTTCTGTCAGTGTGATCATGTGATGTATCTGACCCCAAGAATGTGTCAATAAAGTTTCCCCTTCCTGGGACAATGAATTCACGGTGTTCTTATTTCAATTTCCAGGAGTGTATATACAAAATGGTATTGATTTCAGACATTCTGAATGCGTATTTTTGTGACTCAATTGCGTCAATTTTCGCTATTAGCATTTTTTATTCTGCTTTATATCTAGGAAACGGGACATCGTAGAGAAAAACTGATTTTACCAGTGTATTCAGCACCCCAGAATCAGGTAAATCCACTCACTTACAAGCCAGATGTACCTCAGCAACTTCGTGCGAAAGAAGAGTCAGCTCAAAAAGCCTTAGAACTTATGCCAAAGACCATAACCAATCTTGGAGGTGTTGCCGTCAGTCATCCTTCGGCTCTAAATGCATACTTCACATCAGTTATGTGAAGCCATTTTTAGTAGACTTTTGGTAGCATCACAAGATCACGACGGGGATCAACCGAAGGGCAGACCACCTGTTCCCAAATGCAGGAAGCGAGTACTGTGTGGTCGCAGTCCAAGATTGGGGGCCGAAGCGTCGCCATTCACTAGTGAACCAGCCCTAGAGACCCCTACAATCTCCATAGACTGTGTAGTGTGGGCGAGTGCAAAGCGAATGTTTAATGTCAGCTTGGGAATGTGTTTTCTGACTATAAAATTGTAGCCACTAAGAAAAGTGTGATTTCCACAGGTCATAACAAAGATACACGTTTGCGTTATGTTCATTGTTTAATATTAATGCTTAGAACAAATTAAACATGTTTAGTGTAAATATAATTTTTGCTATAGTGTTATCCATCAGTACTGTAGAAGTACACTCACTGACAGAACAAGTAAAGCACCCACACCACACGGTCACACGTCAGTGTAACATCGTACACATAGACACCATCGCAAGTAAGTAAATGATCAGTATTGCAACTATCTGTAGAAGTACACTCACGCTCATAAATTAAGGATAATTGCAGAATGTGGTGCCACACAACCTTGGCATTACACAAAACTGGCACTAATAGCATAGGAACATAGGAAACACACTCGACACAGATCTGTAAGTCCACGGTATTTGTGATAAGTTGAGAAAACCGTCCCTAAACACATGTGCTACAAAACGCCACTGTTTCCTGCACATGTACCCCGATATCAATATGGGATATGATCACTATGTACACGAACACAGGCCGCACAACGGGTTGGCATACTCTGGATCAGGTGGTCGTGCAGCTGCTGGGGTATAGCTTCCCATTCTTGCACCGGTGCCTGTTGGAGCTCCTGAAGTGTCGTAGGGGTTTGAAGACGTGCAGCGATACGTCGACCGAGAGAATCCCAGACGTGCTCGATCGGGTTTAAGTCTGGAGAATAGGCAGGCCACTCCATTCGCCTGATATCTTCTGTTTCAAGGTACTCCACCACGGTGGCAACTCGGTGGGGCCGTGCGTTGTCATCCATCAGGAGGAAGGTGGGACCCACTGCACCCCTGAAAAGGCGGACGTACTGTTGCAAAATGACGTCCCGATACACGTGACCTGTTACAGTTCCTCTGTCAAAGACATTCAGGGGTGTACGTGCACCAATTATAATCCCGCCCCACACCATCAAACCACGACCTCCGTACAGGTCCCTTTCAAGGACATTAAGGGGTTGGTGTCTGGTTCCTGGTTCACGCCGGATGAAAACCCGGCGACAATCACTGTTCAGACTATACCTGGACTCGTCCGTGAACATAACCTGGGACCACTGTTCCTATGACCATGTACTGTGTTCTTGACACCAGGCTTCACGGGCTCTCCTGTTACCAGGGGGGTCAGTGGAATGCACCTTGCAGGTCTCCTGGCGAATAAACCATGTCTGTTCAGTTGTTTGTAGACTGTGTGTCTGGAGACAACTGCTCCAGTGGCTGCGGTAAGGTCCCGAGCAAGGCTACCTGCAGTACTCCGTGGCCGGCTGCGGGCGCTGATAGTGAGATATCGGTCGTCTTGTGGTGTTGTACACTGTGGACATCCCGTACTGTAGCACCTGGATACGTTTCCTGTCTGCTGGAATCGTTGCCATAATCTTGAGATCACACTCTGTGGCACTTGTGTTTGACCTGACTCCAGTCGCTCTAGTATTCTACCCCTCGTAACGTCATCGATATGTGTTCTTTGAGCCATTTTCAACACACAGTCGCCATTATCGCGTCTGAAAACGTCTGTACACTTACTCGCTGCACCGTACTCTGACATGCACCAAAACACCTCTACGTATGTGGACTACTGCCAGCGCCACCGTACGACGACCGCAGGTCAAATTCACCGCATGGTCATACCCCGAGGTGATTTAAAACCCCAAACCACCCACCAGAGCGTTGTTTCACAATGTATCAGCATTCTCCTTAATTCATGAGCATGAGTGTAGAATGAACACTATAGTGCAGTAGTAATCTTCGTGTATAGATGATTAATAGGCTTGGTAGTGTATATGAGCGGCATGAACAGCGTCAGATGTTGAGTGATCACTGTCATGGATATGGAGATGCCGCATGTTCGCGTAAGGCAGAATTATCAGCACACGGCAGAATTCGAAAGGGGCCTCATTGTGGGTCTACATTTGACCGGCTGGTCGAATCTTGCAGTATCCAGATTCGCGGGGCGTTAAGATGCGACAGTTGCCCGACGGTGGACAGGATGGGAACATGAGAGCAGGTATACTCATTGTCAACGTTCCGGTCGACCACGTCTGATCACCATAAGGAAGGATCGCCGTTCTGCACTCCAAGCACATCGAAAGCCTGTGTCTGCCATCTGAGAAAAGTGACGGACTCCCTTCAACAGTCAGAGATTAGCTGGAGCCAGACTAGGGAACTACTGTCAAATTCGTAAGCCGCTATTAACACCACAACATAAACGGCTGCGCTTGGACTGGTGCCGTTACATAGAAGCAACCACTGCTCATGAACAGTGTCGCGTTGTTCTCAGTGATGAATCACGGTTCTGCACCATCCGGGATGCCCATCGACAGCGAGTATGGTGGCAACGTTGGAGAAGCTCGACGGTGTTATCCCCGATGATGTATTTTAGGAAACCATCGGATATGATTTCTGGTCACGGCTGGTATTCACTGAGGGAATTCCAGCGGCTCGAAGACCTGTCACGAACATGTATGACCTCTCACGCGACAATATCACGTTGCCCGTTTTCAACAGGACAGCGCACATCCACACATGACATGTATCTGTGGTATGTCTGGGGGTTGCTGAGGTGCTCCCGAGGCCAGCAACATGCCCAGACCTGTACCCGTTAGAATATGCGTTACTCCAGCTCACACGTCAACTTGTCCCAGTAGCAGTATTCAGGATATCAAAAACAATGTGCAGCAGTTGTGGAGAACTTGCCTCTGGAGAGGATGCAGCGGCTCTATGCCACCCTTCCTAGCCGAAACAGTTCATTCATTGGGGCCAGAAAGAGAAGTCGCCTCATACTGCCAAGTTCTATGTCCGTGTCATTCTGTTTTGTGATCGCTGCTATAACATCGCACGCTCTCTGAACCCGTGAAGTTTCGTTTCGTTCTCCCTCTCGGTGTGTTTCTTGTCAGGCGGTGTAGCACAGCAAAAGAGTGTTGTTTGAACCACAAGCAGAAATGGTAGTTTCTGCAAGTAATGCTAAATTTGGGTTTAAGAACAGTGTAAGTGATATTAAACTATAATTCAGTTCTGTTAAGAAGAAAATTGATCTAATTCGTCCAATTAAGGATAACGACACTATTTTATAAATGGAGACATCTTGGTGTAACAAAGGGTCACAGCAGAGTCTACATTTGCTACTTATGGACAAGAGAAGAACTGGCTCCTAAATCTTTTCCCACACAAAACTTAGACCAAAAACAAAATTGGCTTGTTGGATTTTGGAGGAAGTATCCTTCGTACTGTATTTGGTACCGTAGCTGAGATCTATAGGACGTCAAGAACAAAATATTAGCTGTTGAACAACAGTTTAATACAAATTTTCTAATGAAATAATAACACTGAAACAAGTCGAGAACCATAACTAGCTATGTAATTTTTATCGAAAAGATTATAAGGCAATTCATTAGACATAACTTGTGGGACGATGAACGCAACCCTCCACGAGTCGTTACAAGGATTGGATGTTGTGAGTGTTCACATAGATAAAAGCATACTATTCTTAAGAAGAACTGACAGTCTATCAAATGCTAGAATTAATTTAAGAAAAGGTCTAAAAAGTAGCTCAAATGACTTGTTGAGCAGCGTGCTATTGTTTCCAGATCAGTTCTTACAGATCCTGGCAGTAATCAGACTTAGGATACATCTAACATCCACTATGATTTACCCTATTAATTTTTAAAATTTATATGCCTATTATAAGTTAACGAAAACACATTGTCTAATGACAGAGAATGAATTGACTTTCATTGTTTGTATACCCACTGCTACATCGTAGCATAATTTTAAAACCTATCAGATCCATACTTAGCTTGTGATATGGCAACAGGCCAGTATGCATGTCAACTATCAACAGGGGGATTGTTTACTAATCAGTAAGAACTGAAGCTATTTTTTAATCTCTGAATGATAAAGGTCAGCATTTGTGTAAACGTGGTAACAAATTAATTTGCCCAGAATCGGCAGTATTGGTAGATAGTAGATTACACAGCTGAGAATAATCATCTGAGAATGATTACCCTAGAATTTTAATCCATCTTTATCAGCCATTTATTAAAGGATGTTCCGAAGCCACAACTCACTCCTTTAATTCAACCCTCGACGTGGCATTTACGCTCAAAAATTTTTATTTATGTGAACTACCTTTCACACTCAAATTAAACGGTGCTGGATTAATCTTAAGTGCTATTGACATGGTCTTTGTATGGCTAACTAGCTTTCATACAGCTTCAAAGTTTTCATTCAAGAGAATATTACCAGATTGTTACAAAGAATCATACATACTAATATATACAAGCCACTGTCTCTCTAGTTTCCCCAAGGATAATGACTTAATTGTTCGATATTCAGAAAAAAATGTAATAACTACTACAAGGAGTTAAATTTTATGCAAGCAGCAAACAGTATTAAATCTGAACACAGAATGAAGGCTTTCACGACCGAACGACATAGCTGCTGATAAACCTTTCGGGATGTGAGATGTTGGTCCAAGAAACTCTTCCGTCCTGACGTTTCGTCCAGCACCGCACTGGACATCTTCAGAGGCGATCCTCCACCGAGTCTTGCCGACTGACTGGCCGGACGTCCGAGAGCGGCATATATACTGTAGGAAACAGGGGCGTGGTCGAAGTAACACGGGATGAGCAGAGGTAATCCTTGTCGAAGATAAAGCTTAACTATCGATTGTCGTCTTGTCAAAGATAAAATTGTCTAGCGATTCTGCAGAGCTACGTTACATATCTCGCTAAGTTTCATTGCCTCCTACTTTCTATTAAAATTATCCTTATGCTTATAAATTTCATGGCTTCTCTACATAGTCGTTGATAATAATTTGACGTTAAAGATAAAATTTCTGTTTCAGAAAACTTCACTTCGTGGTTTCCTGACTGAAGAGAATGTTCTCCTACAGCTGATTTCCCTATTTTTACTAGTCGCCGAAGCCTTTAGTGCTCTTTTATCCGTGTATTTACACTCCTCTTGGTAGTTCCAATATAAACTTTACCACAGTACACGGAATTTTGTATACATCACATGTCGACAGAGGAGGGCATTTATCCTTCACAGATCGGAGTACTAGACTTATTTTCTTTGTTGGCCTATAGGAAATCTCCCCAAGGAAACTGCAAACGCAATTCGAATCGAAACCACCAGGGTCTTATGCCACAGTAAACCTTTGGAAAGTAATTTAACAAAAGGCGAGAGGAAGGCTCTCAGAGATTTAAATGCAGATGAAAAGATAGCGGTTCTTCCTGCTGATAAAGGGAATGTTACTGTTGTTATGAATACAGAGGATTATCGAAGCAAAATTTTGAACCTTTTAACCTCAGGACAGTGCAAAAAACTAACGAAGGACCCTGCAGCCAGTGTACTGAGGAAAACAAATAGTCTGATTAAATCATCTACCTCTATTCATAAAGAAGATAAAAGAGCTCTGTTGAAGTGTGAAGGTGTATGTCCTAGACTGTGCGGTGTACCCAAAATTCATAAAATAGATTTTCCTTTGAGACCCATAGTTAGTGTCATCAGTTCTCCCACGTACGAAATAGCGTGATATCTACCAACTCGTTACAACCATATATTGGAAAAACTGACTCATATATAAAAGACTCGCGTCATTTTATTGAGGACTAATTCTAGCTCCTGAAGATATTCTTGCGAGGTTTGTCATAATGTCCTTATTCACTATGATTCCAGTCAATGAAGTTATGATTTTCATAACGGATGTTTTTCCAGGAGATTTAACTGCTCTTTTTAGACATTGCCTTACATCGAGTCAGTTCCAGAGGGACGATGAATTTTATGAGCAACTTGACGGTGTAGCAATGGGTACCATTAGGACCATTACGTCCTGCGACCGCTAATCTCTATATGGGGAAATTCGAACAATCGACTCTGCACAAAGCAAATAAGAAACCATGTCGCTGGTATCGGTTTGTAGATGACAAATTTGTGGTTTGGCCCCATGGTAGAAAGGCTCTGAACGAATTATTTGATCATCTAAATAAAATTAATCCAAAAATCCAGTTCACCATGGAAATGGTAAGTGATAATGGAATATCTTTCTTGGGTGTTTTATTTACGAGACGGTCAGATAGAAGCTTGGAACATAAAGTTTCTCGGAAAGTAACACATGCGGATAGATATTTCCATAAAAATTCCAGTCACCATCCACAACAAAAGAGGGGTGTCATTAAAAGTCTTGTCGATAGAGCCAAGCGAATATGCACATCGGTACATCTGGATGCCGAAATAAAACATCTGAAGCAGGTCTTGGAAAAAAATGGCTACTCAGGGAAAGAGGTAAAGAGAATTTTGCGACCAAGGAACAGAAGACCGAAGGGCAAGGATGAACCACAACGACGGAAAAATACAGTCTCTTTCCTTTTATTAAAAAAGCAACGGATCAGATCGGTAAGATTTTACAGAAACATGACATCAGATTAGTCTTTAGACCAACAAAGAAAATAAGTGAAGTACTCCGATCTGTGAAGGATAAACGCCATCCTCTGTCGACTTGTGGTGTATACAAAATTCCGCGTACGTGTGGTAAGGTTTATATTGGAACTACCAAGAGGGGCGTAAATACACAGATAAAAGAGCACGAAAGTCTATGCCGACTAGGAAAATTAGAGAAGCCAGCTGTAGCAGAGCATGCTCTTCACTCAGGAAACCACAAAGTTAAGTTTTCTGAAACAGAAATTTTATCTACAACGTCAAATTATTATGCACGACTGTATAGAGAAGCCATTGAAATTTATAAGTTTAAGAATAATTTTAACAGAAAAGAGGAGACACTGAAACTTAGCAACATATGGACAGTAGCTCTGCAGAATCGCTAGACAACTTTATCTTTGACAAGACGACAATCGATAGTTAAGTTTTATCTTTGACAAGGATTATCTCTGCTCATCACGTATTACTTCGACCACTCCGCCCTTTCCTACAGTATATATGTCGCTCTCGGACGTCCGACCAGTCAGAAGGCAAGACTCAGTGGAGGAGCGCCTCTGAAGATGTCCGGCGCAGTGCTGGACGAAACGTCAGGACAGAAGAGTTTCTTGGACCAACATCTCACATCCCGAAAGGTTCACCAGCAGTATTAAATCTTCTGACCTTCGAGTAATGTTAGTCCATACTTAATTGTCAGTATTGTGTTCTTAACATTTCCATTAATTTACCTTCTGTCTATAGCATATGAAGGGCTTATTTCAATAATGGCACAAGTGCATTACCTCCACTTTTCTGATTATAGTGCTTCTAACATTAATGATCCAAGCAAACAGAAAGAATCTCTAGCAAGAAGCCATATGCTTGAATGTTTCTGGTATCTCATCTGCAGCTTTTTCAGCGCTCATTTAACTTTAGGACCCTGTATCTTAAAATGCACAAAAATGTACCACTATTGAAATAAGCCCTTCATATGTCATGTGCCAGGTTGTTATTTTAAAAGCAGTACCACCGGTTTCTGAGTCTATAAATCAAATAAACATTGCAATTCCTACCAATGCCGCAAGTAACGCAATAGATTCATGACGTCCAAGAGGTCATCGCGAGCCGCTTCTGCCGGTCAGGGTGGCCGAGCGGTTCTAGGGGCTACAGTCTGGAACCGCGCGACCGCTACGGTCGCAGGTTCGAATCCTGCCTCGGGCATGAATGTTAGTTAGGTTTAAGTAGTTCTAAGTTCTACGGGACTGATGACCTCAGAAGTTAAGTCCCATAGTGCTCAGAGCCATTTGAATCATTTTTTTGAGCCGCTTCTGGTGGCTCTTCCTTTCTTTGGGGGGGGGGGGGGGAGGGGGAGGAATGATTTTAAGGTTTCGAGGCACACACGCCTTCAGTGATCGTCTCAGCATCTTGGTCACTGGCCACCTACAAGTGGTGTAACGAAAAAGCTTTTAACTACTCGAGGACCAGAGGAAGTATCAGTCTTTCCTCGACTTACGCTCAAGAGCCTCGTTAAGTCTGTAATTGTTCTAGCCAGGGCGACAGATACAGTGACGGCTGGTTGGTGCAACGTGGGTGTTATTGTAAACTGTATATGGGAATAAATTTGTGAAAATTATTTTCCCGATGTTTACCTATTTCTGCTCCTCACGTTGAATAATAAAAAGCACGTGGTGTCCGAAGCCGAGAATAACCGATGGTATAAAGTTAAAAAACTTGCATTTACGATGTGAGATAACGTGTATATGTTTAGTAGTTCACAAAATGTCGCTGTACGGTAGTGGAGGCATGGCATGATGGTATCGTAATACATCCAAATCAAAGGGAGAACATGATGTTTTTAAAAGCATATTGCTGTTTTGCTAAAAACTGCACCTGAGACCCCTGTAAATTACGGTGACTGTTAAAATCTGATAGTAATTTGTCTTCTTCATCTCATAACATTTTATTTTACATCTGTTGAGAGAGGTACCCCCCCCCCCCCCTTTTTGTCAGTAAATAGGAGACTGCTTTAAACTACATTAAGTATTAATAACGGAGCAGAATGGTAACGGAAATTCAGTGTAGAATAACTAGCGTCACGTCTTGCAGGAATCGGGGTTCGGGAACACCGCACTGGCGACCCGTTCCTAAGTCCCGGCGCGTATTCTCGAGCGTGAGCAGACTGCCGTATTCTTTACCAAAGTAAGCGCGGATGCGTCTGGCGGGAATAAACTTTTTTCATATGCGAAGGGACGGCAAATATACGAAGACAAGATTTCCAACAAGTTTCTACTCAGAGCAGAGGAAGTGAGACAGTATCTTGTTTTTACTCGTTTAGCGTAGGTGCATTACAAAATATACCTTCAATGCTTCTTGTGGCTAACAAAGAATGACGTCAACGATGTCAGAATTTTTGCTGATAATCGTGCGTTTTGTTGGAGAGAAACATATTATTCGGAGATGAGAATATTGATTATTATTTGATATTAAATGGAGAATGCGTTCATCAGACATTGTCTCATGAATCTTTGTTCTCATCGTGGCGGATGGCCGTTAGTTTCCAACCACATTTCTTTCTGGGTAAAGCGTTCGGTTTCTTGCCATGTTATTAAACATTTCTTTTAAGATGCGAAAACGAGCTGGTTTATTACGTTGACAAATCCAAATAACTCCGGAAGAGCGCATTTATTTATTCGTATTTTAGCGTATCACATTCCCTTTGAATCGTAGCGAGACTAGTCTGTTGTAGAATAAGTAGTTCTCTTCCTCCGTATTCGAACAGGCTGAGGCGTTCAAACTGAAAGACGGTAGAAGGGGTCTTCCACTTCCAGCATTAGCCTTACAGTCCAGCTGACCTCCCTAGTGCCAAGCAGCGTCAGTACGTCGTACAGTAAACATTACTCACTGGAGTCCCTCACAGTTAGGTATGTGTGTTTTTGATGTGTCGTTACTACAGATGGCCTCATCAGATGTAATAATAGTTGTTACATACTTGTGTGAGAAAATTCAGTATTAAAATGACGGTGATACTGGAGTTTTAACTTCTGACTATAGGCAGCTTTTTTTTTTAAATTAGAGTTTTCTCTTTGTGGTAATTAAATTCCTTTTTAGTTCTCGCTTGTTTATCTTAGCAAATTTACAGGTCTTTGCTAGTTAAGGAGTTGATTATGCTCCATTATTAAAAACTCGCGCTCAATGAAATTTACAGAGACTGATCGGCTGACTGCCATATAATAGACATTGTGGCCTTCTCCTCCGTTACTAGCTGACTGCTTGCTGAAAATTCTCGATGGTTTTCATATTGACTGTTCGATAAGACAATTCCTATGTGCAAATTACACTAGGTTTCATGCGCTACGCTTTCAGGATGTCGCATGGAGTATTCATGGGAACAGAGGCGTCTGTTGCTGCCAACTCAACAATCTTTTGCACGCGCTTCATTCCTGGTGATACGTCTGTTCCAATGTCAAACTCAAAGAGGAAATAGTCACTGAGCGCTAGACCTGTACTGAATGTCTGTCGTTCCTGTGAGCCAGCCAGTACATAGGCAAAGGAAACGGTCTTGCAGACACCTGTGGACGTCTTTTCCGGAACAAGAGCGTGCACCATATTACATAATGAGAATATGTGGAATGTTGTCTCACTGAGCAGTTATTGGCAATAATACTTGTCAATTGTCAATTGTCCTCTTTGTCCGGGAAAGGAAGGATGATTTTCCACCGAGGACGAGATCATTAGAGTCACAGCACAAGCAAGATCGGGAAACGATGGGATTTGCGAGTTAGTGCCTCACAACAGATTATATCTGCGTAATCAGACGTTCTGCTGCACTTCAGTCAAATCATCCCAAATTCAACATGAAGGTGATGAAGGATCTCTCATCTAAGCCGCACATAGAGAGTGACCGTGTTATTTCAGTGGCCTATGCGTCTGGCTGCCCTTGCATTACGAGAGTTTTGAGTATCCCCTGATTCTGTACCAAGTGACATCTCTTGTCACGGCTTTTTCTAAGTTTCGTTTTGGCTGCTGCATCTTAACTTATACTGTTGTGGGTTGGCAGGAGAGCCAACACCGTGTTATTGGAGGAAGCCGAAAGGCACGCGTTTTAGCTCACGCAAGCTGGCGTGAGGTCTGGAACAGGACAAGGAAATTAGAATTTAGAAAAACGGACGTAGCTGGTGGAATACTTAACTTTAATCCATCAATGATGAGCGTCGCTCTTGACTGTACATGATTCAGTATCAATAGTAACTGAACATGGCGCCTTGCTAGGTCGTAGCAAATGACGTAGCTGAAGGCTATGCTAACTATCGTCTCGGCAAATGAGAGCGTATTTTGTCAGTGAACCATCGCTAGCAAAGTCGGTTGTACAACTGGGGCGAGTGCTAGGAAGTATCTCTAGACCTGCCGTGTGGCGGCGCTCGGTCTGCAATCACTGATAGTGGCGACACGCGGGTCCGACGTATACTAACGGACCGCAGCAGATTTAAAGGCTACCACCTAGCAAGTGTGGTGTCTGGCGGTGACACCAAATATACCATGGCTGCTGGGACATAAAATACGAAAAGACGACTCATTGCTAACAATTTCAAGACAGCGTCGCGAATGGCAAGCCGACTACAGCGTCAACACTCAAGTCACGTTGGGGACCGGCAGGGCGTTGTGGTTTTTCTTTCAGTGTCGGCGTCTTCCATAACCGGCAGTAATTTATGCTGAAGAGTGCCACCATTAATTTCGTGCGTCACCGTGAAGGCGACTTCGTGACAGGGGCACGTCTAAAATTCTCTCCCGTTTGCCAGCTTTCTGCATCGAGAAGTCGATTCCTTGCATTGTGCACGCCGATGGAAACTTAAAGCCTTGGCCTTTCGGGATAAACTTTACAGCTACTCGTCAGTGAACGAATTCGTACACAGTGACTGAAGACACTAGAACCTGACCAAATTATTCACACTTTGGGGACTGTCCAAGGAACAGTTATCCACAGTACAATTTCATACACATTTAGAATGAATGACCTGTCGAGATTGCCTGTTGTTTGGCTAGCAACTGGAATCGTATTAAACATTAGCATTTCGAAGTACAAACTTTGATCTAAACAAAACCGTAATTTAAGATATGTATGTGTTATTTCCAACTTCAGTCTGAAGACTGGTTTGACGTAACTCTCCATTTTCGTGTATTCTGTGCAAGCCTCTTCAACCCTGCTTAACTACTGCAACCTGTATCCATTGGATCTGGTTACTGGGATCAATCCTCGGTCTCCATCTACAATACCACCCCTCACAAACACACAGTTATTTCCGTAGTCAAACTGACAATTCCTTGATGCTTCATGATGTGTCCTATCAAACCCTCTTTTAGTCAAGTTGTTCCATAAATTTCCTTGCCCCGTGTATCGATTCAGTACTTCCACCCTCTAATTTGCCGAATTCTTTTATAGCACCATATTTCAAAAGATTCTACTGTCTTCTTGTCTGAACTATTTATCATCCACGTTCCACTATCGTACAATTAAATTTGTGTTAAATATTAAGAAGTTTCTCGTTTTGAGAAATTTTTTCTTGCTGTTGCCCGTCCGCATTTTATATCCCCTGTGCTTCGTCCAGCATCAATTATTTTGATGTACACATAGTAAAACTCATCTACCGCTTTCAGTGCCTCATTTTCTGATCTAATTCCCTGAGCGTCGCCCGATTTGATTCTACAACCTATCATGCCGTTTCATTACCCTTGTTTCCACTTTTGTTGACGTTCATATTAAAACCGCTTTTTAAAACATTATCAGTTACGTTTAGCAGATTTTCCAAGTCCTTTTCCGTCTCTCTCAAAGTTACAATATCATCGCCAGACCTCAAAGCTTTTATTTCTACTGCCTCAATTTTAATTCCGTTTCCAAATTTCGCCTTGGTTTCCTTCACTGGGCGTTCACTGTAAAGATGGCATAACTTTGAGGATAAGCTAAAACTTTGTATCATTGTCTTCTCAATTACTGCTCCTTTTCATGCCTTTCAAATCGTAGAGCTACAGTCTGGTTTCTGAAAAAGTTGTATACAACCCTTTGCTCTTTGTAATCTGCGTTATCTTCAGAGCACCAAAGAGCATATTTCGCTCAACAGTATCGAACGTTTTCTCTAAATCTGCAAAAGCTATAAACATAAGTTTACCTTCCTTCAATCTATATTCTAAGATAAGTCGTAGGACCAGTGTTGCCTCATATGTTCTATTTCTTCGTACCGCAAACCTATCATACCCGAGGTCGACTTGTACCAGTCATATGTTTCTATTCGATCTGTGGCAATATCTTGCAAGTATGACTTATTAAACTGACGGTTCGGTAGTATTGACATCGGTCAATACCTTCCGTTTTTGGAACAGGAATCATTAAATTCTTCTTTGAGTCGGTTTTTTTTCATATCTCGCGTATTCTGCACACCATGTCGAATAGTTCTGTCATGATACGTTCAGCAGAGGATCTCAATAATTCTGAGGGCCTATCGTCTACTCCAGTGGTCTTCTTTCCCATTAGGTCTTTCAGTACTCTGTCAAAGGCTTTTCGCAGTATCGCATCTTCCATCTCATCTTCATGTACCATATACTTCCTCTCCCCTTTCTATAATACTGTCTTGATGTTCGTGTCCCTTGTATAGATATATTCATTCCATTCTTCTTTCATCCTTTCCAAGCTAAAGATAATAGTACAAAATAATGAAATTTTACCGTAGCCCTCCAACACGCCAACGACAAAACAGCATTTCGAACTTAACTAATGTCCGACAGATGGTACCATAAATATATCCGCGGTAAGCCAGATGAATTTGTTTCCTACAATTCTTTTCCTTCTCCAAAAACTCTTTCAGTTTTGTTAATATATCCGAGGTGATATGTCATCCCATACGAAGACCAATCGCAACAAGTGTTGTGTATTCTCCTGTTTTCTCATAAACAGTTCAAAATTTCCCAGGGGGGGGGGTCTACACACAATTATGCTAAAAGTGAACTATTTTTCAGTGTTAAATCACAAGCACACACTTCTATGTGCTGATCACTGCAAAATGTACTAGTTTCATTGTTTTGAACTTGTGTTCTGTTTTAATACACCTAACAACTCCTCCACAGGGTGGCTATCTTCGCCGAACTCTCTGAATTTTCCGAATAGGCAACAGGTCTTCTACCTCATTGCTCAGTCCTCTAATATTTTGGTGAAATAAGCTTACCTTAATTTTCTGTGCTTTTTAAGCATTTTGTGGGGCTCTTCTGTTATATTTAGCCGGCCGCTGTGGCCGAGCGGTTGTAGGCGCTTCAGTCCGGAACGGCGATGCTGCTGCGGCCGCAGGTTCGAATCCTACCTCGGCCATGGATGTATGTGCTGTCCTTAGGTTAGTTAGGTTTAAGTAGTTCTAAGTCTACTGGACTGATGACCTCAGATGTTAAGTCCAATAGTGCTTAGAGTTATTTGAATTTGTTAGTTTGAGTTCTTTCAAAACAGGGTGTCTGAATTCGGATTCTAGCCTAAAATGATGCCCCTCTGTCACCACTAACAGTAGGGAGCTCAGCCTACCTACCTTTCCCTCTCATATTCAGTTGTAGGCCGTCTCTAGTACATCCCCATCTCCCGGCTGTAGCAACAGGCCCTGCATTCATATGAGTTTTAATTTCAGCAGCGTTAACATGGCTCACAGTAGTCTTGACCCAGGGGTGTGTGTGGCTCTGAGCACTATGGGACTTAACATCTGAGGTCATCAGTCCCCTAGAACTTAGAACTACTTAAACCTAACTAACCTAAGGACATCATACACATCCATGCCCGAGGCAGGATTCGAACCTGCAACCGTAGCAGTCGCACGGTTCCGGACTGAGCGCCTAGAACCGCTAGACCACCGCGGCCGTGACCCAGGGGTGGTCATGTGGCTGCAGGACCTCCTCGAAACTCACATCTGTGTAAGTAGTTGCTACTCCTATTATAACCAGGCCACCCCTAATGCTATAATCACTGTTCCCCATTCCACCTTCTTCAGTAACCTGATTATCTTTGCTGAAACCTTTGCACAAATTTCCTAGTCCTCTGTCACTTGGCTAAGGATAGCATTACGATACTGGAGTGCCTGTTTTATTCCGAATTACGATGAAACGTTCCTTCGGACATTCATACATGTCCGAAGGTGCAGGCACTGCGGTTATTACAGCCGCTGTGAAATAAAAAAAATGTATTCGCAATGGCGAATGTGGACAACCGTTTGGAATAACACAGGCACTGCAGTATCGTATTTATCCGGCGTCGTCGGGCAAGGGACTTTGAAGTAAAGTATCTCCAACGTATGGGAATATACGTAATGGATGTACGAGTACAGGTTGTAGACACATGGTTGACGACATATGGAAGTTTATGTCTAGGCATGAGTCGTGCACGGGTAGCCAAATGGAAAGGCGACCGCTCGCGATAAGCGGTAAATCTGGGTTCGAGTCCTTGTCCATTGTCGTCAATCCATCATACAGCTGATGGTTGTTCATGTTTGCAACTGCGAATACATTTCTTGTAAGGTTAGCATTGGCTCCATAATTCTTGTGACTTCGTTCTGTTCCTAATTTTTCTGGTACTATCTGATCTACACCGCCCCATTGCTACTACCTAACACCAAGACTCACTTTTGGTACCAACCTACTCTGAGTTTCTTAGCTAGAAGTCTGCTGCATCCTACTGTGACCTACAGCTGGATGAGGTTGTTCTCTTCCTGGTTCAGGTAATAAGTCTAATTTATTCGCTACTGTAAGCTCAAAGGCAGATGAAGAAGTTTAAGAGCCGTTCCGCTTTCTCCCGCTGCTTGCTACCTTTACCCATTCCCTACGACGTTTTCCCCCTTCACTCTAAGTAGTTCAAATTCCGTGTGTTCTAATTCAGCCTGAAGAGCATAAATCTTTGCCTCTCGTTCAGTAATTCTCTTGTCTTTTTTGCATAGCCTATAGTTCCATGGATCAGCTTCGCTGGGTTTCTCATTCATTTCCCCACTACATTCACCCAAATGAAAGTCAAACCTACAGTATCCGCATAACACTCCCTCGCTGAGTATCCCACAGCAACACCCACACTTATCATATATTGCAACACCGACTACACGCTTTAATACAAAATTAAATTGTGGTATCACATATCGATACCAACTTCCTGGCGTATTACAGTTGGCAACGGAATTGCAAGTTCCCGTCCAACACCGATAGCGATCGCACGGAATCTGGAGCACACCTGCTGCGCCACACCTCCCTTCAGTTCTGGAGTAAGAGCGCCTTCTTCCGCCATAATGCAAGATGGCCGACGGTAGCGACTCAGCCCACTCGCGCTTGGAGTCTTACACATCACAAAACGCACTTTACACTACACGAATTTTCGTTATTTACGATCTGCAAGTATTAGACGTACTGGTTGGGGCTTTCAGCTGGATGATATAACTTAAAAAATTAATTATTTCCGCTTACAGCAAGAACTCAGCACTCACTTAACTGCAGTATCTGTTACTTAACTTATTCACAACAGAAGCTAACTTTACTTTCTGTTAACAGACTATTAATGCAAAATTTTCTGTTGATCTGATGTAATTAAATTTTCCATGAGACATTTGAGTCTCAACTTTGTCAGCGATAATGATAGAAGCTGAACAAATAAATTAAAGTTTGTGCCACAGCTGGAAATTGGACCTGAATCTCCTTGCTTACTAGACAGGTGGTCTACCCGTTACACCACAGTATCAAAATACTTGGTAGCACAGCTGCACAGATTAGTCTAGTCCATTGCCCTCCCTAACGTGAACTGAAGTTTGTGTTAGGGAGGGCGCTGCACTAGGGTAGGCCATGCAGCTGTATTACCTATTCTGGTCTGGCGGTGTTATGTCCAGCACACTTTCTTAATAAGCAAAGACACCTGGGTTCAAGTTGTGGCTGTAGTACAAATTTTAATTCATTTCTTCAGCTAGTATCACTATTGCTGCAGAAATTTCCAAATCAAACAACTTTATATTTGCCCTATTTTCTGGAAATATGAACTTAAAAATGAATGAACGCATTCTACTAAATTTGCTGGAAAAAATTACAGCAAGTGAACCCGATTTTCTAACTTAACTGAGCCGAAACGTAAACGGAAATGCGATACAATCCAACTTCACAATCTTTTCGGGTTTTCTGGAATAATACATAAATAAAAGTGATACATTTAATAGTAAACTTAAAAAAACTACACTAATACACATATTTAATGCGTAACTTTCACTAAACTAGCTGTTAATACAATCTACACAACTTACCCTTACGAGAGCGCCAACACTCTTAAGTCTCGCTTGGCGCAGGGCTGCCTACGTGTCTTCCTCTAATCTGACTTGTTGGGCATCCAAAAAACTCGAGAATTACTCAAGAGTGGGTCGCACAGGTGACCGTACGCGGTCTCCCTTGTAGACGAGCTACACTTTCCTAGCATCCACTCAGGTCGACCAATCGCCTCCTGTACGTGCGACCATATGTGCTCATCCATTTCATGTCGCTTGACAACGTTAGGCCTAGATATTTCATCGGCGTGACTATGACAAGTAACACACCACTAGTACAGGGTTCGAACATCAAAGGATTGTTTTTCCCATACATCTGCATTAACTTACATTTTTGCTAATTTAAGGCAGCCTGCCATTTACCGTATCCAAATAGAAATTATATCCGATTCAACTAATATACTCCTACAGTCCCTCAAAGGTGACACCTGCCCACACATTACGCTCTTGTGTTAGTATTTAACTACTACATAACAATTACACCCAAAATCCTGTACAGTCCACCAGCCCACTTTACATGTTCTAGCTTTTACAGGCCTCTGCTATTTTCCCGTATATTGCTACTTCAAGCGCCAGCTTAACGTTATTCTGGGTGCCGTAGGCCTATCAGATATCCCTTTAACCACTTCCTTTTCCTGTAAGTGCCTTCCGTAGGCTTCTTTTTCAGCCAGTTTCTTTACCTCTTCTTCATTTCGTAATGTATCCAGTTAAATATTAACGTTCTGCGATAGCACCGCACTTCGCATGCTTCCAGTTTCTTCCTCCCCGTATTCCCAGTGGTCCTCGTCTCACTCAGTAGCTTGCTGTTCTCCAGACATGCATGTTCCGTAACTTCTTCCTAATTTCCGCATCAATATGTGATAGCAGCAGAGCTTACTGCAGACTGCTTTCATCGCCTGTGCCAATCTTCTTCTGCTTCGGCCATCCTGTGTAATTTCTACATTTGACTGATGAAGTCATGCATTTGTAAAGGTTCCCGGGCAGATCGGGGATTTTATCCACCCGGGGACTGGGTGGTTGTATTGTCTTTATCATTTCATCATCTCATCATCATTCGGGACGTGGCGAAACTGGGGAACGTACGGGCGCTGATGATCACGATGTTGGGCGCTCCACAAACCAGCATCATCATTTGTAAGGTAAACGACCATCCAGATTGGCATGTAGTAATCCCATGGGAACTTCTTGATCGCAAAAAAATTTATTTATGACCCGTTTCGAGTAATCACGATCATGTAAACTATGCTTTAAAAAGCTCATACAAGTGAGCTAAACAAGAAAAACTACAGTCCCATGTGCAATTGCTGTTAGTCTGACGTGCAACGTGACAAATCAATAATTTTGCAAATAACGGGAATTGGCATGAGATTGTCGTTTTTCTTCTGTTGTTCACTTGTGTGAAATTTCCTAAGGATGTTTATTCATGATGATTACTCGAAACATGATAACTCGAAATGCACCATAAATAAAGTTTTTAGCTATCAAGACGTTGCCATGGAATACCTGCCAAATTCTGTGTAATTTTGCGTACTGTTGTTGTGGCCTTCCGTTCAAAGAGATCTTTGAAGCAGATGTCCACGCTTGTTTCCTGAGAAGGTGCATTATTTCAGTTGTTCTGCTGCTGTGCTGGTCCCAACTTTGACGTTAAGGAAGTCGCTGACTTATTTACTGCTGTTCATCACCTTAGCCTTTGTTTAGTTTATGGCTAAGCTATAATTGAATTCAGACGGAATGGCTGCATCTTCTTCGAACCTTAAAATCGGTATCTTTCCCACTTACACTTCTACTCCAGTAGCAAAATCTTATGCGTAATAGGGTCTCATTTTGTATACTTCCAATGCACGAAGCGAAATGTAGTGTGAGGAGGGCTATGCCAGAGGCGTTTAACGAATTCTAAAGTAAAGTTCTATGTACTGACTTGGCAGAAAATCCTAAGAAATTTTGGCCTTATGTCAAAGCGGTAGGTAAATCAAGACAAAATGTACAGACACTCTGTGACCAAAATGGTCCTGAAGCAGAGGATGACGCACTATAGACCGAAATACTAAACGTCTTTTCCCAAAGCTGTTTCACAGAGGAAGACTGCACTGTAGTTCCTTCTCTAGATTGTCACACAGATGACAAAATGGTTGATATCGAAATATATGACATAGGGATAGAAAAAAAATTAAAATCGCTCAAAAGAGGAAAGGCCGCTGGACCTGATGGAATACCAGTTCGACTTTAAACAGAATACGCGAAGGAACTTGCCCCCTTCTTGCAGCATTGTACCGTAGGTCTCTAGAAGAGCGTAGCGTTCCTAAAGATTAGAAAAGGGCACAGGTCATCCCCGTTTTCAAGAAGGGACGTCGAACAGATGTGCAGAACTATAGACCTATATCTCTAACGTCGATCAGTTGCAGAATTTTGGAACACGTATTATGTTCGAGTATAATGACTTTTCTGGAGACTAGAAATCTACTCTCTAGGAATCAGCATGGGTTTCGAAAAAGACGATCGCGTGAAACCCAGCTCGCGCTATTCGTCCACGAGACTGAGAGGGCGCTAGACACGGGTTCCCAGGTAGATGCCGTGTTTCTTGACTTCCGCAAGGTTCAAATGGCTCTGAGCACTATGCGACTTAACTTCTGAGGTCATCAGTCTCCAAGAACTTAGTCGTTTAATGCTCAAAGTAAGAGCATATGGACTACCAGACCAATTGTGTGATTGGATCAAAGAGTTCCTAGATAACAGAACGCAGCATGTCATTCTGAAAGGAGAGAAGTCATCCGAAGTAAGAATGATTTCAGGTGTGCTGCAGGGGTGTGTCACAGGACAGTTGCTATTCACAATATATAAAAATGACCTTGTGGATAACATCGGAAGTTCACCGAGGCTTTTTGCGGATGATGCTTTAGTATATCGAGAGGTTGTAACAACGAAAAATTGCACTGAAATGCAGGAGGATCTGCAACGAATCGACGCGTAGTGCAGGGAATGGCAATGGAATCTGAATGTAAAGTGTAACGTGCTGCGAATACATAGGAAGAAAGATCCTTTATCATTTAGCTACAATATAGCAGGCCAGCAACTGGAAGCAGTTAATTCCATAAATTATCTGGAAGTGGGCATTAGGAGTGATTTAAAATGGAATGACCATATAAAATTCATCGTCGGTAAAGCGGATGCCAGACTGACATTCATTGAAGAATCTTAAGGAAATGCAGTCTGGAAACAAAGGAAGTAGGTTACAGTACACTTGTTCGCCCACTGCTTGAATACTGCTCACCAGTGTGGGATCCGTACCAGATAGGGTTGATAGAAGAGACAGAGAAGATCCAACGGAGACCAGGGGGCTTCGTTACAGGATCATTTACTAATCACGAAAGCGTTACGGAGATGATAGATCAACTCCAATGGAAGACTCTGCAAGAGAGACGCTCAGTAGCTCGGTACGGGATTTTTTTGAAGTTCCGAGAACATACCTTCACCGAGGAGTCAAGCAGTATGTTGCCCCCTCCTATGTATATCTAGCGAAGAGACCATGAGGATAAAATCAGAGAGTTTAGAGCCCACACATAGGCATACCGACAATCTTTCTTTCCACGAACAATACGAGACTGGAATAGAGGGGAGAACTGATAGAGGTACTCAAGGTACCCTCCGCCGCACACCGTCAGGTGGCTTGCGGAGTATGGATGTAGATGTAGATGAAACCAAGTGGATACACTGTTCAGTGGCTTGCGATTCGTCCATCCTTTACCGAAATAGGTACCAGTATTTCATTAAAATCTTTTTGTGTTTGTTGCCACCTCATCTTATAAAACACTTAGAATACTAAAATACTGCAATAAACCGACGTTTCGGTCGTGTTACAGCGACCTTGCTCGGGACAAACGCCTGTCAGTACCTCAGAACAACTTCTGAACTTTTATTTTAACTGAATCTTCCGTCGGTTCTTGGTAGAACAACATTATAATAAATGAAATGCATTAGTTTGCTGTTGTTCTACAGTATTACGTTTATTGTGTTAACCGGTTTTCGACTTACAAGGCCATCTTCAGACATATACTGAGTAAATGTCTGAAGATGACCTTCTAAGCGGAAACCGGTTAACACAATAAAAGTAATACTGTAGAACAAAAGCAAACTAGTAAATGTCTGAAGATGGCCTTCTAAGCTGAAAACTGGTTAACACAATAAAAGTAATACTGTAGAACAAAAGCAAACTAGTGCTTTTCATTTATTCTGAACTTTTTCTGGTAAAACAAAGCTAGATTAAGGTGTAACTCGCTGTCGACGCCACGGAGCACTATCTCAGCTGCCCAAGTACAGAGGAGTAAGAAGTCCAGGAACCACCACTGCATTCGCATAAAATAACCATGGAGAGAAAAAGAGCTAAATCAGAATATCCGGGCGGAGATCTGAGAACCAATCATCCAAAATATTAGTTCAGTGATTTAACCACTACTACATCTGAGCTCTATAGCTCTATGTATATCCGCATTCCCATGGAGTCGTCTTCAACTGACTCTTCTTTAATATGACGTCCACGAGTGCCGACGTGAGATCAGTAGCCTGTGTATTTCATACAGAGGTGTTGCTGTGATGTACACGAAATTACTAAATTATCTTCTTTTGGCCATCGTCACTTCTCTGCTATGCTACCAGTTACCCCTTCGCGTCTTCGTTTCTGGCGGTTTATCACTTCCTCCTTGGTGTTGCTATAAGCGAACTACTTCAGTCCAGCAAATCGTCTAGGATCTGAACTCACCTCCTTCCTCGCGTGCTATTCCCCCTCCCTCCCCCCACAAACCGTTTTGAGACATTTTTAAAGCACCTCCTCGTTTCTAAATATATGTGAGATCCAGTTTCTTTTCCTTCTCATATTGTATTCAGTAATTGTGTCTACTCTCAATGTATCTTCATTTTTTACTTTATCTAGCCAATTCATTCTTTTAATCCTCAACCATGCCCACGTAACAAATGCCTCCAGCCATGCTCTATCTTTCTTCCACGTCGTTCACGTTTCAGCAATATACTCCTTGACACTCCAAACAAAACACTCTATCAGTCGTTTTATTAATCGCGTTTGTTTTGATGCAAAAAATTCTTCTCTTCTTGCAAAATAGCTCTTTAACAAATGCTATCCTAGTATTAATTTGTATGCAGCACTTCCAGTCACTTTTTAATCTGCTCCCTACGTGGTTAAAACTCTGCACAATTTCTAACGTTTCTCCAATACGCATTATCTTTACCCTTTTACTTCAGCCTCAAGACTACATACAATTCCTTTGCAATGGTTTTTATTCCATATCTGTTTCCTTCATCCTCAACGACTTTCACAGTTCCCTACATCTCACTTCCAGTCGCCACTAGGAGCACCATGCGGTGTGCATACCTTAAACACAATCATCATCATCGTCTTCTTCTTCTTCTCTTTTTTTAACTTCACCCACTTGTGTCGGTAGAAAGTGTTCAGTCACGTTCACTAATCATGGGTTTACAAGTGTAGGAGAAAGGCAACAGACTTGTTTTAGTCCTTTCCCTAATTCAGTCCAGTTGGTACTTCCTCCTCTTACCCTCACCGACGCTTTTCGATACAAGCGTTTGTAAGTTGCATACTTTTACGATATATTCTCCTCTTCCTCATCAACTCACATTATCAAATCCAATCCGTATACAAGTCTCTTCTCTTCTCAATAGCCCAGTCTTCCAAATTTCACAATATTCCTGTTTTCATCACTCATGCTTGTATTCCTTCTAAACCCAAACAGCTCCTCAGCCAAACTCTGCTTCATTATGAAATGATAATTGAATCGACACCCTAGTTGCAAGCAGGCGTTGATATACATCATTGGGGTCATGATGAAAATACGTCCCCTACCGGGACTAGAACCTGGGATATCCTGCTTACATGGCAGACACACTATCCATCTGCGCCACCGAGGGCACAGAGGACAGTGCGACTGCAGGGACTTATCCCTTGCGCCGGCCGGAGTGGCCGTGCGGTTATAGGCGCTACAGTTTGGAACCGCGTGACCGCTACGGTCGCAGGTTCGAATCCTGCCTCGGGCAAGTGATGTCCTTAGGTTAGTTAGGTTTAAGTAGTTCTAAGTTCTAGGGGACTGATGACTACAGTAGTTAAGTCCCATAGTGCTCAGAGTCATTTGAACTTATCCCTTGCACGCCCCCCGTGCTTCATTAGCTTTCCAGCCCTTAACGTAACTTTGTCTACGTGTAAAAAGAGGCAATCTGTCCTGTGCTTATTGCATTTCTTGCATCCGTGCTTCTTTGGTGCTGGAATCATTACCATTGTTAAATGTCCCGTGGGTATTGGCCACTGTCAAATATTTTGTTGCATAACGTCAATATTTGTCTTATCTCTGCTAGGTTCAAACACTTGCGTATTTCTCATCGTACCGTAACTGTACCTACGTGTTTTAAGTTTTTCATGGCAACTGTTACACTCTTTACTTCCTACATTATGATCGGTAGTCCTTTCTCGTCATCATCGCACATCGAGGTTATCAGATATGGGAAGACATTTTCTGGTAATAATATTCAAACGTTAATGATAGTCTACTGGAGGTCTACAGTTCTCTGTTTATTATTTGGGGATATAGTATAAAACCATACCTTTTAAAGGCGCATAAGACAGCTAGACGCAAGGCGGTTCGTGTACGACTAAATGAATACAACGGGAGAAAGAAGGAGGAAACGTCATACGACGCTTGGGAGGCGGGATTCACAGCCGTAGCTAGGGGGAAACACAACCGGCTTGAAAACCACGCCAGCAGGCAGAGTACCCCTTTCTGACGCAGACCTTCCCCCATACGAGGACGGCGGAAGGGCAGCTCCACGCGCAACTTCCCTCCTCCTTAATTACGCAGCTACTTCTTTTGTAATCTGAAGCGCCAAAAGGGCGCGTTGGAGCTTCTGCGACAGTGTCGTCTGCAGCTCGGAAAACGGCCGGGGGGGGGACGGAGGGGGGGGGGGGGACGGAGGGGGTTCAGAAACAGCGTCTCGCAGCGTCAGATCGCCTTGGGTGAACTCTTCTTGCTACTGCGCACTTTCTCACACTGTTAACGTACCTGATAATTCCACTCGTATAACAGGAATATTTTCTCATTTGAGATCTAATTCTAGTGATTGATGCATAGTTCATTCTAGTGATTGATGCATGTGGCCTCCAAACTTCATCTTTTCCACTGAAAGTAATTTCAATATCGTAGTATAAACTTTTCTTTAGAGCACTCTATGTATGTCAGACTCTTAGATGATAGTTTATAGTCCTATGGCAGTGGATTACAATCTTCGCGAGTACCTAAATTCACTATTTTCAGAAAATTATCAAAAATGGTTCAAATGGCTCTGAGCACTATGGGACTAAACTGCTGTGGTCATCAGTCCCCTAGATCTTAGAACTGCTTAAACCTAACTAACCTAAGGACCTGACACACATCCATGCCCGAGGGAGGATTTTAACCTGCCACCGTAGCGAGAAAATTATCACCTAACATAGAAGTTCAAACTCATTCTGCTACATCACCGAAATAACTAAAAGGGAATTCGATTTAATTATTAAACTAGATTTACTTTTTTAAATATTTGTAAAGTGACATGCACAGACCGCTTCATGATCCTGTATCGGTTCAGTTTGTAACACGCCCGGGATTACTAATTGGTGGGGTGGTACCTTAAACTGATTGCCGTTTCGACCGTTCTTTGACCGTGCGCCCTGTCCACACCACGTACCTGTTAATCCCGTGGCGGTCGTACTGTTCTGCTTCACACTGCTGCTGGGTTGCCTGAAATTATCTATCGAAATATGCAAGCGGGTTTAGGGGAGCCACTTAACGTCAAGCACAACATTGTCCTGCGTCTGGCACGAACATCTACATTCTGAGACGATGAGGAATCACAGGTTGCACTGTTTACATTGTAAGTCGTAAATGTTTATCCCAATTAACAATCTTGAAGATTATCTGTCCACTATATCACTCAAGACGAGCGTACGCGTAACCGACACGACGCGGGTGATTGTTGATGATGCGGAAGCCGAATGATCGAACGAAAGTTCTTACTCTCCTTGACACTAGTAATCATATAACACTGTTCGTAAAGTTAATTTTTGAGTTTCTTAGTTCTCACTTGTACGAGCGTCCGCGTAACCGTTGCGGCGCGGCTGATTGTTGATAAATGCTGAACGCGATGACCGAAGGCACGTCCTCACGCTCGCTACAAGACACTGGCACTTGACTGCACTCTTTTATGGAACTTATTTTTACTGATTCACATCAGTTCATTCCGGGAGACCGAACACGGCGCGGATGATCGATGCTGTGCGACACTTAACGGGAGGATACATAAATACGTTATTGACGGCATTGCTCATTTTTAATTACCTCTTGACGCACTTTCCTCTGAACCATTTCCGTATCATCACTTTACTATACTAGCACTTTCATTGTTAAAACTGCAGTACAAGTTGTTGGGTGGTGGGTGAAAGGTCCTCAGGTAACCAGGCGGTTTTCGAGACATCCTGTGTCTACTGTGGAGCTACGACAGAGAAGGCTTTGCTCGAGTTGGGGTGGCAATTCTGGGGTGGTTTCCAGAGCCCGACTGGCTTATCTGAAGTTGCCCTTTCTGGGAGTTAACTACTCACACATGGCAACAAAGGTGTCTTAGCCCCCAAATGTCTGCTTGAGATGTAGCAAGTAGCCAAAACTAATTCAACAACATAAATCGCATGAAATATTTCTTTATTTTAAAAAAAGCGGTTTCGACAGACTTCGTTGTCATCTTCAGGTCCATAACAAAGTGCATATACATGGAATATGTCTCATAACATAGTTATTCCTCTTTGTAGACCTTAAAGAAACGAAAAAGCATATTCAGTGATAAAGCACTTAATTTTTCTTAGTCTTTGCCTTACCATTATGAAGCATATATCCTCCCATACTTATTTTATAATTAAGAGATGAATCAAATACAACAAATTGATGAGGAAATAAAAATATGCTCTGTTACTGACACAATATTATTTTCTTTCATTATGGTTATAAAATCAAATAACTTTGCCACATTTGTTGTTGTTGTGGTCTTCAGTCCTGAGACTGGTTTGATGCAGCTCTCCATGCTACTCTATCCTGTGCAAGCTTCTTCATCTCCCAGTACCTACTGCAGCCTACATCCTTCTGAATCTGCTTAGTGTATTCATCTCTTGGTCTCCCTCTACGATTTTTACCCTCCACGCTGCCCTCCAATTCTAAATTGGTGATCCCTCGATGTCTCAGAACATGTCCTACAAACCGATACCTTCTTCTAGTCAAGTTGTGCCACAAGTTCCTCTTCTTCCCAATTCTATTCAATACCTCCTCATTGGTTATGTGATCTAACCATCTAATCTTCAGCATTCTTCTGTAGCACCGCATTTCGAAAGCTTCTATTCTCTTCTTGTCTGAACTATTTATCGTCCACGTTTCACTTCCATACATGGCTACACTCCATACGAATACTTTCAAAAAAGACTTCCTGACATTTAAATCTATACTCGATGTTAACAAATTTTTCTTTTTCAGAAACGCTTTCCTTGCCATTGCCAGTCTACATTTTATATCCTCTCTACGTCGACTATCATCAGTTATTTTGCTCCCCAAATAGCAAAACACCTTCACTACTTTAAGTGTCTCATTTCCTAATCTAATTCCCTCAGCATCACCCGACTTAATTCGACTACATTCCATTATCCTCGTTTTGCTTTGGTTGATGTTCATCTTGTACCCTCCTTTCAAGACTCTGCCCATTCCTTTCAACTGCTCTTCCAAGTCCTTTGCTGTCTCTGACAGAATTACAATGTCATGAGCGAACCCGAGAGTTTTTATTTCTTCTCCATGGATTTTAATACTTGCTCCGAACTTTTCTTTTGTTTCCTCTACTGCTTGCTCAATATACAGATTGAATAACATCGGGGATAGACTACATCCGTATCTCACTCCATTCCCAACCACTGCTGCCCTTTCATACCCCCCGAGTCTTATAACGGCCATCTGATTTCTGTACAAATTGTAAATAGCCTTTCGCTCCCTGTATTTTACCCTTGCCACCTTCAGAATTTGAAAGAGACTATTCCAATCAACATTGTCAAAAGCTTTCTCTAGGTGTACAAATGCTAGAAACGTAGGTTTGTCTTTCCTTAATCTTTCTTCTAAGATAAGTCGTAGGGTCAGTATTGCCTCACGTGTTCCAACATTTCTACGGAATCCAAACTGATCTTCCCCGAGGTGGGCTTCTATCAGTTTTTACATTCGTCTGTAAAGAATTCGCGTTAGTATTTTGCAGCTGTGACTTATTAAACTGATAGTTCGGGAATTTTCACATCTGTCAACACCTGCTTTCTTCGGGATTGGAATTATTATATTCTTCTTGAAGTCTGAGGGTATTTCGCCTGTCTCATACATCTTGCTCACCAGATGGTAGAGTTTTGTCAGGAATGGCTCTCTCAAGGCTGTCAGTAGTTCTAATAGAATGTTGTCTACTCCGGGGGCCTTGTTTCGACTTAGGTCTTTTAGTGCTCTCTCAAACTCTTCACGCAATATCATATCTCCCATTTCATCTTCAACTACATCCTCTTCCATTTACATAACACTGTCCTCAAGTACATCGCCCTTGTATAGACCCTCTATATACTCCTTCCACCTTTCTGCTTTCCCTTCTTTGTTTTAGAACTGGGTTTCCATCTGAGATCTTGATATTCATACAAGTCGTTCTTCTTTCGCCAAAGGTCTCTCTAATTTTCCTGTAAGCAGTATCTGTCTTACCCCTAGTGAGATAAGGTTCTACATCCTTACATTTGTCCTCTAGCCATCCCTGCTTAGCCATTTTGCACTTCCTGTCGATCTCATTTTTGAGACGTTTGTATTCCTTTTTGCCTGCTTCATTTACTGAATTTTTTTTATTTTCTCCTTTCATCAATTAAATTCAATATTTCTTCTGTTACCCAAGGGTTTCTACTAGCCCTCGCCTTTTTACCTATTTGATCCTCTGTTGCCTTCACTATTTCATCCCTCAGAGCTACCCATTCTTCTTCTAATGTATTTCTTTCCCCCATTCCTGTCAATTGTACCCTTATGCTCTCCCTGAAACTGTGTACAACCTCTGGTTTTTTCAGTTTATCCAGGTCCCGTCTCCTTAAATTCCCACCTTTTTGCATTTTCTTCAGTTTTAATCTACAGTTCATAATCAATAGATTGTGGTCAGAATCCACATCTGCACCTGGAAATGTCTTACAATTTAAAACCTGGTTCCTAAATCTCTGTCTTACCATTATATAATTTATCTGATACCTTTTAGCATCTCCAGGGTTCTTCCATGTATACAACCTTCTTTCATGATTCTTGAACCAAGTGTTAGCTATGATTAAGTTATGCTCTGCGCAAGATTCTACCAGGTGGCTTTCTCTTTCATTTCTTAGCCCCAATCCATATTCACCTACTGTGTTTCCTTCTCTCCCTTTTCCTACTTTTGAATTCCAGTCACCCATGGCTATTAAATTTTCGTCTCCCTTCACTACCTGAATAATTTCTTTTATCTCATCATACATTTCATCAATTTCTTCAGCATTATTAAAATATTTCCAAAATAGCTGTTACAGTAGCACCACTGAAGCCAATCAAATTATCGTTTTCAGTTAGAGTTGTTTCTAGTTCCTGTATAGTACTAAAATTGGAATATAGACAGGATAATGTGGTTCATGAGTTATTGGTCCAACAAATTCAGCATTAGACTTGAAAGATGCAGTAATATTAGTTTCTTGATTATTTCGAACAGGATAAATTTAGGAACAACATCAAGCATAGTTTTTGCCAGTTTCAATAATTTGATTACTAAATCCAAGCACACTTCCAATACTACCTTTTATATCCATGTTTAATTAAACATTAATCTCAATAATAGTTTCATTTAAAATTTCATACACTTTAATATGAATATTTGGCTTTTTTTTGAATAAATAAATTTTTCCAAACTTTTCAAAATATATTGAGCAACAGGAATCTCTATTGTTTCTCCATCACAATGTGACTTATTAATTTTCATCTAATATTTGAAGTTATAAATGTCATATGAAAATCACATAGTGAAACATTATTAAAACTTTCTTGTATAGGTACAGTCAACTTTTTTGAGGACAGACAACTTACCACTGAATTGAAAAATTATTAGCAATTTTTTTATTTAAATGAAAATGGATTGGGGACCAAAAATAATTTCAGAGAAGAATCAAATAATAGACACAGTAAGCTTTTGTTGAATTCTGTTCATGTGCTTTAAAAGATCCAAGTGGTTGTGTAAAACATCAGTGTTTGATAATTATATTCTAACTCCAGAATGGTTGAATTGGAATAAGATAAATCACTTGTATGTTTATCCAAACCAATTTTAGAGAGGATTACACAAATTTAAATCACATCTACCATGAGTTTGTTCATCATGATTCAAAGTTTGATGAGTTTAAAGAAATGTGTAGTAAATGTTGAAATAATGAGTTTGGAGATTTTAGAATAGATATGACTAGGAAACCTAATGAAGGCAAATACAGATATTGTACAAAAGATTACCTCATTAAATGAGCACTTTAAAAGATGATATTGCATATCTGTTTGCCTATGATGAGGATATTTTACATTAACACAAAAACTAATTTAAATAAGCTCTTCACTATGTAATAGAATATGACAAATTAGACAAAGTTTGTCAACATTATAAAAATTTTTCGTGGTCTAGTCATGAAGTACCTGTGGACTAGATAATTGTGGTTGCTATTTATTTGAGAAGTGTAGAATCAGAATGCATTAACTTATTAATTTTTATACATCCACAAAAAATGTATTGATTTTTTTACTTGGCAAATTTTCCCAAAATATGACCTAGAAGTTCTTAAAAAAGCTAAAATAGCTAAAAGAAAAATAGAAATAATTAAAGAATTGAAAGAAGGATTGAAGTTTTAGAAAAACAATCAAGAACAGAAAATGAAAAACTTAAAAAGATCCAAATATTATTGATGGAATCCAAAAATTTAAAGAAGGAACTGAAGGAGTAGGAGTAGTTTTCGACTACTGTGCTGTTGCATGTGCTGACAATATTGAAGAAAACAGAGATGCTGAAAAACAAATTGTTTGTTGTTCTCATCATCAAAAATAATTTGGAGATATACAAAAATTAAACAATATTAATGGCTTGTAACCTCCCCCCTCACTTACCGACCTTAATGACAGTGAAAAATTAAACCGCGTGTACCTAATGGAAATTTGGGAAAAGCAATCGTCACCGAAGTTAATCTATCGGTAAAAAGGGAGGAAAGGGTTACATCTAAATGAAAGGAAAAATGCAGATGAAACTGGTGGAAATTAATTTTGAAAAGGGGTAATGTTAATAAAGAAAGTAAATGTGCGGCCGTTACGTTAACAATTAACTAGCGGTAATTAGATATTTGAGATTTGGGGGAAATCACGGTCGCCAGTCCTAAGGACAATTACTATAGTAACTGAAAAAGAAAGGTTATTACACATATAATTAACACTAGAAGCGTGGCAACTGAAGGTTGACACGTGTAGTGTGAAAACTGAAAGTTTGTCAGAAGTAATAAATTTCGCTACACTCTGACTTAATTTAGCAAAAGAATTAATAAAACCGGAAAATCGAAAGTTAATTTAGTGACTGAAGTTAATAGTGAGCTTTCTTTCTGAAGCACATCGAAATCCAGTAAAATACGGTTAGTCTTGGACTACCTCAACAATCATTTCAAAAGCGACTTGACTCTACGCAATTTAGAAACAAGAGATTTTACTTTGAACTTGAATGAAATGATTCTGAACTATTAACAATAGTAAAATTTAGTACGTACCAAGCTGAGCTGCAGTCACAGGTAAGCTAAAATATGCTAACAAAACTCGCACTCTAAATTTGTGCTCGTGTAACCTAAATATTGTAGCCAGCTACTGAACTTTAAAATTAAAGCAGTGAAATCTAATTAAATTATTTTAATGCTGGCGTTTGAATTTCAACGACACTCGGGTTCATTTCGGAAAAGGAAGGGACCCTGCTTGGCAATGCAATTGGGGACAATGAGCAACAAAGGTTCATGCTAAGTTGCTGTAATTTTGCGAGGCAAATGGAACAATTTGAAAAGCTGAGGTCTGCCATACAGTTCTGAAACTTTACGTGCTTTTAGTCTTCCTTGTTGGTTGATTGAAGGTTTGAAGCCGTCGATCGAGGAGGTGGCGACAGTCACTCATTGTCGGCCGTCGCTGTTGCAGAAGCTGGATGTTGGCGCGCCTTCTTCTCGACACGGTCACCAGGCGAAACGGGCTCTTGATGTGCGCCAGCTAATGCTTCCCGTCCGCGACACCATGTCAGAAACTATCATCGCGAGTCGAGTGCAATTACATGCTGCCAAACCCCGAAAGCGCGGCAACTCGCGGGAGCGTCACACAACACCTGCTCCACTCGCTACTCCCGCCAGACTCTCACTGCCCGCGCTCCTCGCGGCAGAGTTAACACTACCAAAGATCCTACACACTTTGATTCTTCACACGACCCATCGATGTAATCGTTCGATAGCAGTTTTCCCTAGGCAAGACCCAGCGTAAAAATACAAATAATATTTACGAAACAAACCAATTATACATCGTCATAAGTGCATAAATATATATATATATATACAAACAGTAAAACAATTACAATATATAAAGAGACAGAAATGTCATATCTTGAGGTAACAAAACAAGGAAAAAAAATAATAGTACAATAGATGAAAATAGGAGGATATGCATTTCCGGCGTTACACGTGCCCCACATTGTCTGAGGATGTTCGTGTAACGTAAACAGACTCAGAAAATGTCCCAAAAAAGAAACAGCGGAAATGCATATGCTCAAAACATCAACAAAAGTTAGCATTCGTCTAATTAACCATAAATCAATTTTCAGACCATAATAATTGAGTGGAGACACTCCTAATCTTATTCCACTCTGTCACCTTGCACAAAATAAAACAGGTTGACAACATATTAAAATTCATAGAAAATATAGAAAATGGTTTAGCTATTCCAAAATCATTAAAATTCGTAACACTATGAGAAATGGAATACTATTTACAAAATTAATTAGATTGCATGGTCATAAAAACAGGTAGATCAAAATACGCAAATAAATAATTAAATAGACTACACATTTTATATAACCTTTTCATAATTAATATTCTCGTCACGAGAATCTACTTAACGCTAAACAAGAAAATAATATTCAGTAGATCGAAAAAAAACATAAATATTGACAGCAGAATTCTTTCACATCAGCTGTCCGGGAAGAAAAACTATTCCGCCTTTCGTACCCGCAAGTACAAAGAATGCCGAGAGCGGCACGGAGAGCCTACGGCGGCACAAGAGCCGACAGCGGCTCCACCTCGTCAGTATTGTTGCGCCCGCCTGTGCGGCACGCTTGATCTCACTCGCCTGTCTAACGGCATTTCCAGAACGTCCGCTTCACTGAATTCTTTGGGAAAAACTCACTCCCGGGTAATCTCAAGGATTCCATTAACACTATCACAGTGGATAACTCAACACTGTCCATCATCACACGCATGTACTAGCCTGAAACTTAAAACACCGTCTAAGTACATCGGCAATGACTAGTAAAACACATATTCATGAAATCTTACAGCTAGTTACAAAATCATATTTACATTGCTTAATCTACTGTGACTCAGCTGAAAACTTAAACTAGCAGCTTGGATTTTTCAATTGATAAATAATCACTTTCTCTTAAATCATTTAGTCAAAATTAATTACTTATTAATTACAACTTCTTTAATGTCCTCTTGGTCAGGCAAAAGCATGGCAATCTAGCAAACCTTAAATCTTACACTCTATATTTACATATTGTACAAATTACGCATTGTGTGGTATTAATCGATCCTAGGTTGGTACAATTTCAAGTCTACTATATTCCGTATACCTAATCGTTTTCCAGAGCTTGGATACTCTAAGCAATAAGCATTTGTGTGAGGTATACCAATGACTTTATATGGTCCATTATAAACAAACTTAAATTTAGAGATTTCATTGTCTATCTCGCTCGATTTCTCATGAGATTTTACAAGTACTAAGTCTCCGATTGCAAACTTAGCAAAACGCGCTTTAGCGTCATGACGACGTATGCGAGCATCAGCTTTTAGCTTCATTACTTCTCGCAAACGATCTTTTTTCACACCAATACTAATGTCAATCCGTGGAGGGAATTTGATTATCTCTTCCACTAAACTTTTACTTCTGTCATACAACAGGATTTCCTCTGGAGAAAATCCCGTAGATTCATGTCTCAAGGTGTTCATAATTCTCTCAAATACTGCTACATATTTGCCCCATGCCCTATGGTTGTGATGGCAATAGGTACGGCACAGTCGGCCTAGCTCGCGCATATACCTCTCAGCGGGATTCCCAGCCGGACAATAAGCTGAAATATGGATCACCTCGACCCCATTACTTTCCATGCCTTCATTCCACAACTTAGAAGTAAATTGTGCCCCATTGTCTGATAGAATCGCCTTGGGCTTACCAATCTGAACAAAATAATCGTTCACAAGCTTGTTATAGACCGCTTTGGCTGTAGCTTTCCTAATCGGGTATAGTTTGATGAACTTGGAAAAAGCTTCTAGCACTACTAAAATGTAGGCAAAGTTTCCTGATGACTTGGGCAAAGGTCCGTACAAGTCCACGCACAGTAACTCAAAGGTGTCGTTAGGCCTTATACTTTGCATAGGACCACGACTCGTACAGTTGGTAACCTTCACCTTCTGACATAAATCGCAAGTTTTCACTCTGTCAGTAACTCGTTTTAACATGTTGTTGAAATGCACTACTTCACTCAGCTTTTCCGTACATTTCTTTGGTCCACAGTGACCATACGCCAAATGGTAGTAGTCTATTATTTCCGTGACGTATTTGCTGGGCCAGCATACCCGCCAAATATTACTATCTTCACCCTTACGTATGTACAAGATATGATCGTATATCTTGTAATACTTCCTTAATTTCTCTCCTTCTGGACTCTTTTCATCATATCGGGTTTTCACCATATTTAAACAACCATCCTCGTTCTGATGACGACGTAGATTCTTACAAATGTTCATTATTAATTTACGTCCCTCAACTTCTTTAAAATAGTACAATTTGACCACTCCATCTGCCTCATCTTTCAATAGACCTTGATTAGACTCGGGCAACCGCGACAGCGCATCCGCTACGCAATTGTCGGTCCCTTTTACGTAACAGATGTCATAGTTAAATTGCTGTAAATACAGCGACCACCTAGTCAGTCTTTCGTGAAGTAGTTTACAATCCTTCAGATAAGTGAGCGCCTTATGGTCCGTATGAATAATCGCCTTACGGTCCCATAGGTAACCCTTGAACTTCTTGAATCCCCACACGATAGCGAGACACTCTTTCTCAGAAATCGTGTAGTTTCGCTCACTTTTTGATAAAGTTCGACTCGCGAACGCTATCGTCCGGTGTTCCTTATCCTCTCCTTTACCAACTTCTTGGAACAGTTCTACCCCCACCCCGTAATTCGACGAATCCGTTCCCAGGTGGAAGGGTAGCGATAAATCAGGATGAAATAGTATGTTAGATCTTAATAACTCGTCTTTTAATCTCTCGAAAGCGGTCTGACACCCGTCAGTCCACACAAACGGAACATTTTTGCGTAAGAGGTTATTCAAATTTTCATCATTAAACACTTGTCCTTTTACAAATTTACGGTAAAATCCTGTGAGCCCTAGAAAACTTTTTAACTGTTTCCTAGACTTGGGTGGAGGACAATTCCTTATTGCCTCTAGTTTCTCTGGGTCTTTCGTAATACCAGCAGTGGTAATTACATTCCCTAAAAATTTCAGTTCCTGCTTCACAAATTCGCATTTCTTTAGCTTTAGAGTCATTCCGCCACGGCGCAATGCTCTAAAAACTTCATCTAACAGGTCACAATGGTCATGCCAAGTGGCATTGGCCAACAATAGGTCGTCAACATATACAGTTAATCTTGAACTCAAAGCCGGTCTTAGCACTTTATCTAGGGCCCTGATGAATACGGACACAGATATATTAAGTCCAAACGGCAGTACTCTATACTGATAACACCTGCCCGCAAACAAGAAGGCGGTGTATGGCCTAGATTCTTCTTCGAGTTCTATTTGCCAGTAACTAGCTGTCAGATCGAGGCTAGTCATGAACTTAACGTCATGAAAACGTTGCAAAATCTCCTCCATACTCTCTGGTCTGTCTGTTTCACGTTGAACGACCCTATTCAACGTGCGTGCGTCAATCACAATACGCACACTACCATCCCGTTTTGCTACAATGACCAAACCGTTATTGTATGGACTTGTACTTCTTTCAATCACTCCCCATTCGATCATCTTATCTATCTCCCGTTGCACTGCTTCCTTTTTGGACAGCGGTATAGCATACGGTCTCACGAAGAATGGTTCGTGCGGAATTACATGCAACTTGCATTTATATCCTTCCACAAGACCCGGTTTGTCTGAAAACACACTCTTATTCCTCATTATTACTTCATACAGGCCTCGTCTTTGTTCGTGTGTTACGTTTGACACACCGTCTACAATACTTTCCAATTCACTTTCTACACTATTGTCAATGCCGAGATTCCTCACATTACAGTAGTTCAAATTCATACCTACGTCAATACCATTCGGCCAGTTAACAATGTGTATAGGCTGGTATTGCCTATGCACACCGTCTCCTGCCTCGTCAAAACTAACTACTATTGTTTTATCTTGGGACGTACATGTCAAAGTTTTGCTTTCGCAGTTAATCACTGCACGGTACTTTAATAGCCAATCTAACCCGATAATTACTTCTGTAGTTAAGTCTGGCACGACGACAAACTCTTGTTCAAATCGTGCCCCACATATCTCGAAGTTGACAAAAATCTGTTTTGTGACCGGTTTACTGGCCTTCCCAGTAGCACCGATAATTTTCACTCCTTTTACTGGCATAACTACGATGCCAGGTCTGTCTTTCAGTAACTCAAATATTTTCCCAGATACAGCACTCAATTCTGCACCGGTGTCAATCAACACGTTTAGTTGTAGGTCGTGCATATTAACAGACACTACTATCTGTCTACACTTGTCCTCGACTGTTTCTTTATTTTCCCACAGTAAATCCTCGTCTATATCCAGGTCATTCCAGAAAAAACCATCCGGCTTTGATCCTAAATCCGGTTTATCTGGCGGCTTTTTCAGCCTCTGTTCACATACAGTTTTAATTTCAACACGTTTGTCCTGAGGCTTAGTCTGTAGCGTCGCCTCCAATACCGAAACCTTTTCCTGTAACTCGTCAACTAGTGAGTGTTGCTTTGCTATCAATTCACTAATTGTCACCTTCGTTGATTCCTCTTTAATCAGATTGATCTCATCTGCCAATCTACCTGGAAGAATGTGCCCAGTAGCATCTGAAATTACTTCCTCTGGACCTGCGCAACCCACACTGCTACCGTCTGACCGTATAACGTCAGCTCTAACCTCATACACGCTGTAATCTACGTGCTTTTCTACCAATCGTGTCCGGCTATCACTAAAATTTTCGTAATCTTTCTCCTTAATACTCTTGCAACGTTTAAACTGGAGGTTTGCGTCGGATGGGTCGGCTACTTCTATCACTATAACTTTCGGTAAAGTCTGCCGGTTAGGGCCAGAACTTTCCGTTACTACTTCAACATCTAACTCCTGCGGGACGAAACACGACGCATCTTGCTCGTGCTCCCCATTAACATCAACTATTTCTAGTAAAGTCTGCCGGTTAGGGCCAGAACTTTCTATCACTTCACAATCACTATCTTCCTGCGGGACGAGACGCGGCAAAACCTGCCCGCGCTCCCCATAAACACTTCTCCCGTACAGGCCCCTATAATCTCTTAGTTCGTCGTATAAGCGACCGAACTGCCTTAACCAGACCTCATCCCTCTCTGCATCTCCTCGCTCGATGACGGACGTTTTATCCGACATCTGATCTTCTTTCAACACTTGCGAATCATTCTTAAACTCAATCTCCAGTTCCGCTGTGGGTATTACAGCTGCCACTTTATAATCGATTTCCGGAACACTACTTAAATTGTTCTCACTGACAGTGAATGTACTTCCTACTGCCGTGTCTACAGCTGATCTACTACTTGTGGGCGCACTCTTTTCTCCTAACACTGGCACACTCTCCCGCCGTTGATTATTCCATACGGAATTTTCATAACGACGACACCTGGGTTTTCTCCTGTTATTGGGCCGCCAAAATTTCTCCACGCCCGGTCGGCCCCTCACCGGCGCGGCTAATGGTTTCCCTGTCTCGTCCCAGCAGATACGCTCCCCGGATACTGCTGAGGCGGCTGATCACACCCTCTGGCGTTATTACTATTCTGCGCAGCCCGTATCACGCTAGTATGATACTGGTTTCCGTCATTCCGGTTATTATTTGCATTGTACCGATTGTTATTACGGTCCGAACCATTATTGTTATTGCTGCCATGGTTGCGGTATGCATTATTCCCATGGTTATCGTTGGTGTGGTTGCTGTGGTACCCGTTGTTGTTACCACGGCCTCTACCACTGTCGCGATTATTGCGCCAATTGTCCTCGTCATCCACTCTTTCCAGGAAATCATTTATTGTCCTGTAATTGCTTCCTACGTAGCGTTTTGTATCATCTGGAAGCTTTTTGTAGAGTTTCGGATTCCGTGCGGCGATCACGCAAATATTCCAACTTGCGGATCCAGCCCTCACAAAACTCCTTCATCGAGCCGCGCGAATCCGCATCGAAAGGCCTCGATACGACAAATTCGCGCCAGACACTTTGCTGTTTTTGCTCTGACCAGTATTCAGCCAGAAACAATTTTTTAAACTCGTCAAAAGTCAGGTTCGTAATGTTGAGGTTTAGGCCCCAACGCTTGGCATCACCAGCCAACACATCAATAACAGCATTAATTTTTCTCTCATTAGTCCATGATCTGGGTAAAACTCTTTCACAATTTTTAATGAAATCCGTCGGGTGTATACCGCCTTTTTTCAAGGGGTCGAACCGCTCCTCTCTCGTCAACAACTCCGAACTATGTGCACAGATTGGCACATAGCTCTGTTTTTCGTCAAGTTTCCTTTCTAATTCCGACGCCCTCGTAATCACTTGGCAAGTGGTTGTCGCAAGCGTTTCCACTTCCCTCTTTTTCTCTTCGCAGGTGTTAGCCTGCTTCGTCACTTTGGTATCTACTTCGGATACTAAAGCCTTTAAAGTTTCCACCTTCTGTTGATCCTCTTTTCTCACTAATTGAATTTGTTCCGTCACCTTATTCTCGATGATCGGAGCAACTGCGTCTCCTACACTTTTCTCGATTCTGCTAATTTCGGAATCAAAACGGGTATTTATGCTCGCAATTTCCGCCTGAACGCCTATCATTTCCTGTTTAAGGTTACCGATTTCGGTATTAATCACGACAATATCGTCTTTGATTTTATCAACTTTTGTGTTAACAACTTCAACATTGTTGTTAACAACATTAATAGCTTTGTTCTGATTGTCTAGCATTCGTTCAATTTTTTCAGACTGAGGTACTTGCTTGGCAGCCTGAGCTGCTTGCTTGGCAGCCTGAGCTTCTTGCTTGGCAGCCTGATCTTTAATTTCTGCCGATTGACTCTTGATTTCGTTAATCAAAACATTCAATAAATCAGTTAAATTCCCGAAAACCACCGGTTTTACTTCCGTAGCGGCTTCCTCTTTCATTGTCCCCCCGTATTCGTCATCAAGGGATTCAGATTTGATTTTCACTTCCGATTCCGAAACATTTTCTAAAGTCTGGAATTCCATTTCTGCTCTTTGTTGCGTTTCGGCGGTCGCATCTTTCATGCTAGCCGCCTGCCCCGGAACAATGGGTACCGCTGTGCGCGTTTCCCACTGTTCGACCGATTGTTCCGTATCCAAGTCTACCAAATTTTGGTAATTGTTGCCTTCACTCATTTTAATAATTTTCAATATAAATGCAAAATCTCAACTCTAATTAGGATTCCTCACACGAATATTCTCGCTGACGTATCGACCATTTCGTAACCAGTACTTTGTTACGAGATTTGCACAATGCAAAATTCGTGTCCAGAACAACCTCAAATTTGAAGATTGTCCTGTGACCAGGTCGCCACGTGTAACCTCCCCCCTCACTTATCGACCTTAATGACAGTGAAAAATTAAACCGCGTGTACCTAATGGAAATTTGGGAAAAGCAATCGTCACCGAAGTTAATCTATCGGTAAAGAGGGAGGAAAGGGTTACATCTAAATGAAAGGAAAAATGCAAATGAAACTGGTGGAAATTAATTTTGAAAAGGGGTAAAGTTAATAAAGAAAGTAAATGTGCGGCCGTTACGTTAACAATTAACTAGCGGTAATTAGATATTTGAGATTTGGGGGAAATCACGGTCGCCAGTCCTAAGGACAATTACTATAGTAACTGAAAAAGAAAGGTCATTACACATATAATTAACACTAGAAGCGTGGCAACTGAAGGTTGACACGTGTAGTGTGAAAACTGAAAGTTTGTCAGAAGTAATAAATTTCGCTACACTCTGACTTAATTTAGCAAAAGAATTAATAAAACCGGAAAATCGAAAGTTAATTTAGTGACTGAAGTTAATAGTGAGCTTTCTTTCTGAAGCACATCGAAATCCAGTAAAATACAGTTAGTCTTGGACTACCTCAACAATCATTTATATATTGACAAAATATGATGAAGTTAAAGATAGAGAAAAAGATAGCTCAAGTCCAGGGTGCTCTTACAAAAATAAAGAAGGTTATGTTAGAAAAATAAATATAATTGAAATATGTCGTAGTATATCAACTATAGTGAAGACAGTTTTTGGATTAAGACCTATCAGTACATTTTAATATATTGGTAAATTACCAGTAAAATCTGATGGAGACAAATTATCAGTTGGTGATAAGACATATGAAGTTACAGATGGACTAATAAATCTGTTAACTAAAAACACATCATTATACATGAGATGGCTAAAAGACTTGGTGGTGTTTATTGATAAAATAATGCAGACATTTTGTATCATTTAGGAGTCAAGTGAAGAAGCTAAACATAATGAATTGATAACAGAAACTGTTGGTGATGACTTCCTAAAATTAAGAGAATCACATTCACATGACAGATTGGCAGTTATTCATGGAGAAGAATCAGCAGGAAATAATAATAATCATTATGAAAAAGTGGGCATAACAAATGTGAACAAATAAATGTTGTGACTTTATCATCAACCATCCAAAAAGAATTCCATATTTGAATGTATTTAGGATAACTCATCACACAAATTTTGGAAAAACGAAAAATTAGTAAAAACATTAGTTAATACTGTAATTAATAAATTACCATACAAAATGCATCTCCCTGGTTATAATTAATGTGGTTCAGGAACAAAATTAGAACAAAGCAAAGCAGATAAAGAACTTCAACTAACTGCAAAATAAAGAATGCATACATCTGATACTTCAATTGGAGAAAAATTAGCAGCAATATTAGTCAGAGGAGTATTGTATGGAAAGAGAAAATTAGATATGGGTATAGATGTTATTGATAATGGTCAGGGACTCTAAACAATTAATCCTTATCAAAATGTATATCTATATAAATGAATAACTTCAGTACTGATTATACTCTACTATCTAGTGGCAAAACTAAACCAAAATCAATTAAAATCAAATTTAATAATAATCAATTACATTGTACTGATAATTTTTCAACTGATGCACAGAAAGGAAAGAGATGGAAACGAAGTTTCAAGAGCCCATCAGGACATAAGAAATCTGGTGGCAATTTACTCATAATATTAGGTCTACCTGAAGTGAAAAAATCATCGAATACCCATTGAATACCCAACAAAAAGAAAGAATATTCTGGAGTAAATAAACACAAAGAAGGATTCCTTCCATTACTTTTGGTGGCTTCACCACATTCAGCTGCTGCCAGTACAATAGTTGGTATAGTAGAAATATTAATAATTAAAAAACATAAAGATAAAGAATTAGAAGAACAAAAGAGACATAATTTAGCAATTGAGAAAATTCAAAAATTAATCCTATATATCCTAATTCATTGAGTAATGATGATATATAAAAGCTTACAAAAAATTAAAAACCAAATACTTTAGTGATGCTTTTGTATTTGATGAATTACTTGGATGCAGTCCTAAAAGTGCATACTTCAGCTGTCACTGCTTGAGCTGCCACTAACTGTCCTAGAGAATATGAACTGGAATACGTAATTTAGATACATCTGATCATGCATGCTCGCATTGTATCTCTTATTATAAGAATAAAATTTAAAAAAATGTGTTTGGATCATTTGGAGGAAATATTCCTATGGAAGTGGTTAAATATCTTGGATGAAGTGAGTTTTGCTATTATAGCCAATGAAGACAAAATTTTAATGAAGTAATTTGTGGTCATTTGTGTGTATTTGTCTTATAAACTGTTGTCAGGCAGTTATAAGTTTAATAATGTTTCGAATCTAATAAATGTTTTATGGCAAGTTGATCTAGTACAAATACATCTTAGTAAATTGAAAGGAATTTAAAAAATAAATAATCGATATACATACTTATTAACTGTAATCGATGTTTTTTCAAAATATGCTTGGTCTATTCCAGTTAAAGATAGAACAAGTAAAATTTAGTTGATCCTTTTGGAAAAATATTTAACGAGAGAACTCCAAGAAATTACAAACAAATAATGGTTAGGAATTCTTTAATAAAGATTTTCAGGAACTTACAAAAACATGTAATATTAATCAATAGTCAACTTTTACTACATTAAAACATCTGTTGTAGAAAGATCTAACATAACACTTAAAGAAAAGATGTGGAAGAGATTCATCCATGAAGGTAATTGCAAATGGAGTGGATGAGTTTAAAAATTGGTTGCGGGGACAATGACACAATATTCAACAATATAAATGAAGCCAATAGAAGTTAATGATAGTAAAATTATAAGCCAGCTGTCACTGTAGCTAATGCTAAACATAAATATAAAGTTGGCAATAATGTTAAATTTGGTAAATGTAAAGGAATTTTTGAAAAAAGCTATACAGATAATTGTTCTATAGCATTGTTTGAAATTGAAGACATAATTCATTGTAATCCAGTCATGTATAGCTTCAAGGCACTGTATGGAGAGAAAATAAAAAGAAATTTTTATGAGTATTAACTACAGAAGACAAAATATCCAGATGTGTGTCTAGTTGAGAAAGCTTTAAAAGAGAGAGGCGATCAAGTATATATTAAATGCTTGGGATTAGATAATTCACATAACAGTTGGGTTACTGAGTACACCATTATTTTATGAAAGATTTTTCTACATCTCAATAAAAATGTTATTCAGTACATCTGTTATCAAATGAAAAGTAATTTCTATAAAAATTAGTATTTCGATTAAATTCCTCTGTCATTTTATTGTACAAGTTAATCAAGCTTGTGTTATATTCTTTTCATACTATTTCTTTTCAGTTTAGAGACTATTTTCAAGCATATGTAAGAAGTTTCTAACTTTCTTGTTTGGCATCTAATCACACAGTAATCATACTCAAATTCATTATCAAATAATCATAGAATAACAAGGATGTGTTTCAAGGCAGTATTTTCAGTTGAAATTACAACATGTGGTTGCATTTCGATAATTTGTTCTACAAGCAATTCTTCGATTTAAGTTTTGAATTCTTGTCTTCTTTTCTTCAGCACATACATAGACATTTCTTTATCAATTTGTAAATCTTCAATTTGTTATTTTAAAATTTTCAGTTGTTGATTGTAGTTAATATTGACTAAGTTTTGCAATGGACCATAACACTTGTTCATAAACCTAATCTTGAAACTGTTCAGCTAAACTCATTTTTGACTTCATAATTAAAGAATATAAGCCTGCTTCATTAATAAATATAGTGTGTGGCTGTGTGTTTGGAGGGGGGAGCAAATTGCAATTCCCTATATCTTTATATATTTCTTTCTTTATTTTTCTCTAACATGTTATAAAATTGCTCTTCCCAGATTCTTAAATTATAAAATTTCAGCCTCATCCTTAGCTTTGAACCAAAGTTATTCTCTGTATCAAGTACCACAAGCATTTCTTTATTGTTATAAACAGTCCAGTTGTTATTCTAAAATATATTCATTTATGGTGCTTCTGTTCTAGTGACAGCTGAAGTAGATGTACTTGGAATTGGTTCTATTTATTTATTTTTTTATTTTGTACTAATAATGGTACAGTTTGTGGAAGAAAGCATTAATTATCACTTTTGCAGTAATACTTGTCAGTTGTCTCATGTAAATTGTAGCTATGGATGCAAGATATTTATAGACAAAGTAATGATGTCGCAAGACCTGCGCCATAATTTTATCAAAAATGACTCCGAAAGGTAAACAATATGGGTTGTTTGGTCTATCTAAATAATGAGACACGAAAGTACTGTGAAAGCTCATTTGCACCATATTCTCAACTGCAGTGCAACTTAAAAGATATATTTCTGACTACTTATTTCGTATTTTGTAAGGTAACAGGAGAGAAACACCTTTTTAGAAAGAAAAGTGCCATGATTGTCTTTTTGCGAATGATATAGTAATAATTTTTTAGTAAAATTTTGTGGAAATTTAGGGTGCTCATTCTCTCTCTATAAACAACATTCAACACTTCACTCTTACCTTAGTTATTGTTTTGATAATTAGATTGAATTACCTCACTGTGAGTATTTCCCTTTTGAAAATAAATAATTCTACATTTTAAATTAATTTGCCTTGGTTCTCAAGACCAAAGTAAATTTAATCAGATAATAACTAACTGCGATTTTATTAGGTGCTAAAAATAAAGTTGCTTTTATTCTTAGATTCATTAACTATTTCAAGTTTGAGGAATAAAACTATTTTCAAAATTCGTCCTTCCAGGGTGGGCAACCGAATTTAGAGGACAGAATTATTTATTCTCAGAAGGGAAATACTCACGGCGAGTGTATTGGTTCCTGGCTCAGAGGTAAATACTTGCACTGTGGAAAATTTAAGTATCAAAACGATTATTAAGGTAAGAGTGCAGTGAAGTGTTAAATGTTGTTTCTAGATAGAACGAGGCCCCTGAATTGCCAGTAAACACTCCACAATAATTATGGTAGCCTTAACAATCATCGAACTGGTTTACTTATGGATAATATTAGTAACAGAATTCAATTAAAGTAGAGACAGTTCTCTAAGTGTAAATTTTATCATTCTTTGGAAGTCGTTAGACAGATGCTACGACCGTTATTCGCGGCTGTAGCAAGGCCAACAGTGCAGCAGTTGTGACCAGCTGCTCGCAAGAAGAGACAATAAGACCATACGGAAGTATGGAAGGATGAAGTTGAATTGTGTAGGGTCGTTATGCAGCCACAGCTGACATTTACGAGGCTGGAGGAATGGGCAGAGAAAACAAAACTGGACTGATTTCCGACTCAGAAATCTGGAACCGTTCTTTTTTAGCGATCATACTCTGTTTTCCATTTTCGTGAGTTGAAAATGGAGGTCGATGTTTTAAATTTTACAGTATCGGCGAGGTTTCCGAGTCTCATTTTTGATGAAAATCTTACTTGTCTGATTAACCTAAAGGCAAGATTTCTCACAGCACTACAAATTTGAAAACAAGTTGAGCACCCAGTGTTGCCCTGGTATGTATTTATTTCAGTTCGAGTAGTCAGTATCCTCGTTCCCCTCTCTCTGTCCATCTCTTCTGCCCATCCCCTATCTATACATCTCATTCTCCTCTTTCTCTCTGTCTACCCCCTTCACATGTACCTCTCTGTCCATCTTCTCCTACTCTTCTCTTTGTCCATCTGCTACTCCTCCCCTCCATATCCATCTCGTCCTCTTCCCTCTCTCTATTCATGCTCTCCTCCACCTCTCTCTCTGTGCTGTGCAATGATACAATTTCGGCGGCATACGTTGATCAGCCAGAACATTACTACAACTGGCGTACTATTGATGTAAACCTGTCCAGGCGATAGCAGCGTCACCTGGAGAGGAATGACTGCTAGTCCGGCGCATGCGCGCTACATGTAGTATCAGTGAGCGTGCTGTCCGTGTAGAATGGGAAAGGCGCCCTATCCATCTAAGTTTGACCGAGGGCAGATAGTGATGGCCCGGGAGCTCGGCACGAGAACTTCGGAAACTTGTGGGGTGTTTGAGTAGTGTTATGGTGAGTCTCTTCAACACTTGGTGAAACCACGTCCAGGCGTCTTGGGATTGGGCGGTCACCACTCATTACAGATAACGGACGTCGCAGGCTGGGCAGACTGCTGAAACAGAACGGGCGATGAACTGTGGACGAACTGACACTAGACTTTAATCCCGGGCAGAGTACAAGTGTGTCTGAACACATAGTGTACCGAACACTCATAGTGTACCGAACACATGCAGCCGACGACCCATTTGTACGCCAATGTTAACACCACGATATCGGCAACTACGACTGAAATAGCTACGTGATCATCGGCACTGGACGTTGACGCAGTGTGAGAGGGTTTCATGGGCAGATGAATCCCGATACTTTCTTCATCATGCCGATGAGAGAGCGCGAATCCGTCGTCTTCCAGTGGGACAGCTCCTTGACACCTGTACTGCGGGATGGAGACAAGCTGGCGGCGGCTCCATTATGCTCTACGAACATTCACGTGGGCATCCATGGGTCCAGTGGAGTTCGTGCAAGGCACTATGACGACTAAGGAGGATCTACACTGGTTCCAGACCACATACACCTCTTCACGACCATCAGATTTGCCGAAGGCAGTGGCATTTTTCAACGAGAAACTGCCCCATACCACAGGGCCTGGAGTGTGATGTAGTGATTCGAGAAACACGGTGGAGAGTTCCAGTTGATGTGCTGGACCCCAACTCGCCAGATGTGAGAACCCGATCGAACACATCTGGGATGTGACTGAACATGGCGTCAGAGCTCATCGGCCCCCTCCACGGAATTTACGGGTATTAGGTGTGCAGATGTGGCGCAAACACTCTCCAGAGACCTATGAAGGCCCCGTTGCTTCCATGCCATGACGCATCGTCGCTGTTATTCGTGCCAAAGGTGGATATACCAGCTGTTAGGTAGGTGGTCGTAAAGTTATGACTGATCAATGTTTGTAGATACTGTCTGTTAAATGTGTTGCGAACAGAGTTAGTGCCAAAGAAGTAATAAATTCAAATGTTTCGCTCAGTGCGACAGTTTTTCACGCATCTCCTTGTTTATGACGTCACATCTCCTGAAATATGAGCCGTACAGTGATATAATTTTGCACGTATATTCAGTGCTATATGTGAACACTGTCTTCAAGATGTCTCATGAATACAGTCTGTAGTAAAGAATTAATAAATCAAAACGTCATGCCTGAAGCGACAGTTTTACTGCGTGAACAGTGAAAATGCAGTAAGTAATAAACTTCTTTCCATTCATTAATTTGCGGGGGTTGTAAGAGATAAAAATTTTGGTAAAAGTTTGAATGATGTGTCAAGTTCGCTGCTAGTCACTAAGTGCTCAACTTCTCAAGTATGGGATAGCCTGCATAATAGCTATACATTATACGAAGTGTACATTGTGCAACAAATAGGGTGGAAGTATGGATTAAACACACTGAATATTATATAAGCATTGTGTTCATTACTTTAAACCTTATCAATAGCACATATGAAGCATGAAAATCTTTTCCACAAATATGATAAAGTTGAAAAGATAGAGTGAATAGCTTCTTCTAAGAATAAATACTTTTCCCTAATTCGCGTAATATTCTTCATATTAATAACTATCTTGTACTATACATTTCCTGAGCTAGCCTATGTTCTTCTTCAGGGTTCAAGATATCTCCTTATCAAATTTAATCGAAATTGGGTCAGCGGGTTAATAATGATAAATGTAAACGTCATGGAAGATCAGGCAGTTTTTCACGCATCTCAGTGTTTACGACATCATATATCCTGAATATGTGTCGCACACTGGCATAATGCTGCAGGTATATTCAGTGCTATATTTGAATACTGTGTACAAAATGTGTCTCGAATACAGTTCGTAGGAAAGAAGCAATAAATTAAAACGTTATGGCGGTGCGAAAATGAACAGCAAAAAGTGTAGTAAGCAATAATTATTTTTGATTTCATCGTTATGTCGTGTCTGTCAACGTGAAAAAAGTTTGTTGCAAGTCTGTAAGTACTCTCATTCTCATACACTGGATGAATAAAATCTGGGTCCTCGCGCGTCACACTCTCACTTCTACCTGTTTGATAGATATGTGGTTGTTACCATTACAGCGAGTCTTACCGAACAGTAAGTGTTATCTCTCTCAAGATTGGTTGAAATCGGATCTCTGGTTTCGATGGAGATGTGCAACACACATATCTACTGTACATACAATCATACATACATTTTTATAATACGTATGAATATATTTCTTCTGCCATCCGATTTTGGTGAACTAAAGCCTGTACAGTGCCCCAAACCATCCTCAACTTACCTACGAAAACCCCCATGAAAATACGTCTAGTAGTTTTGGAGATTAGCAAGTTCAAAGACAAACAGACGTGCATCACGGTGTTACGTATTTATTATTAGTACACCTGTAGAGTTGTGTTAATCACAGGACTTGGGGAGCAGACGGAACTTGGCCTGCTCCAGTGTTAGCGAACCTTTGTACGTTCCTGGCTTGACCACAGATGTATAGTGTAACGTCAGCTAGAGAATTCAATTTAAAAACTGCAAATGCTTTCTAGCATGAGGGAATTCTGCTGGGCAGCGGCGCATTTGGGTCGTGACCCATTCTCAGCCTGTGTGTCGAGGCTGGTAACGCCGTTGCTTCACATCAGGCGGCAACTACTCATGGTGCGACGGGTACACAAAATGTATTCGTCCAATAGCGTCAAGTATTCTCACATAACACACGCTTCTTACACATGGACAACAAAGTGGGGTGGACGGGAAGTAGTACTTTCACCAGGAGGCTATACTCAGATGAACTTTCGGGGTAAATAACGAACGCGGAACATTCTTATATTGCCTCTTTGTTCCGAAACGCCACAATACCGCGGAGTAAGCTCGCGTTATTCAATGGACAGAAGCGGTGTGTGTTAGTGAATCGCAGCACGACAGTTCCCCTGGTGGCCCCAGAATGGACTGAAATGCCAATACAGTTTTAGAGCCGTCAGAAGTGTATTGGGAACACCGCTGGTAATGGATTAGTTGTCGATTCACGGGCGCGTTTCCAGTCCAGGGCAGCAGTCGCAATATTTTACGGCGTGCTGTTTGCTCTTCGAACCCTGCAGCACCAGCGGACTGCGTTTCTCTGGAAACAGTTCCGCGCTGGAGTACGTTGTCCATTTTAATTCACGTCACAGCAGAAGCAGTTGCGTATAAAGTAACACCTCGAGTCCGGCGACGTCGGTTGTATGTGTTTTCGATGTCCGTCATAACCGGAAACCTTTCTTTGGAATCCTTTTTTCTCGTTATTTTTTTTGAGTGTTTACAGTTAGATTAGGTTCAAGCGGCATGATGAAAAAGTTTCGCTGAGATTCCGTAGCGATTGAACGATGTCACAAATACGAGGGGCATTCAATACGTAATGAAAAATTTTTTCTTTGAAAGCGGGTTGATTTCACTCAGGGTTCCAATACACCACATTATTCCCAACTCTTTTGGCTACAAAACTCTGTTTCTCCAACATAATCTCCGTTCAATGCGATGGCCATACGCCATCTTACTGGGAGGCCCTGTATGCACGAATGGTACCGTTCTAGTGGTCGATGTCGGAGGTAACGTCTTGCTGTATCAATAAATTCTACGTCATCCATGTGCTGCTTCCAGTGGTGTGTATTCTTCTTCATTGGGCCGATCATACGGTCCTTCGTTACTCCTTATGGTCTTCTGTTAGGCTGTGAGAAACCCGGCGGACTCACGCATTTGAATCCCCAAGTGGTGGACGAGTGCGTCAGCACTAACAACAGACATCCAGTTGAGCAACGAGGTGTTTGATTATGATCCGTCGATCACCTCGAATGAGAGTGTCCCCACGTTCCAATATTGCAGCAGTCACGACAGTATGCGGGCGGCAAGCACGCAGGTTTGCTTGATCTCGTTGCGGTGATGACAGCAACATGACTCAGCGGCCCACAGTGGTTTTTTCACTGCCGGGTCTCTGTAGACACTCTGCAAGCGCCTACGAATATCTGCGACGCTCTGGTTTTCCGCCAACAGAAACTCAGTTACAGCTCTCTGCTTGTAACGCACCTCGGTTACAGACGCCATTTTGAAGGCTTTTTATAGCGACACCACCTATTGGAACTTCATAAAACTGTAGTGACTGAAGCAAGAATATTCCATGACATCCCACAGCAAATTCTGCATTTTTTTTCAACCGAAATTGGTCTAGAGAAAAAGTGTTGCATTAATTGTTGAACGACCCTCGTAAAAGACGAAGGGCCTTCGAATATTTCGAAAAGGTACTACGAGTATACTTCACGATTCATTTAAATTGAATCAAAGACCAAATGAAATGAGTAGTTCCATGAAAGTCCAGTAAAATGTAAGTGATCAATAATATTGAGTCAGATTGTGGGAGAATCGCAATGATTTTTTCACATTGAATCTCCAAAATGGTGATAGGAAAGTTGAAACGATTGTGCAGCAAATTTCTACTAAAGGATGTGAAAGTTAGTGGCAAAGTTACATATTGAGATAGACTTAAAGAAACGAGTTGATAGGACACATACTGAGCCAACGAAGAACAATTCATTTGTTGATGGAGATAACTATGGGAGATGAGAACTATGAAGACAGAGGAAGATTTGAATACCGTGGACAGGTACAAATAGATATAACTGCTGTAGTTATGAACTGAAGAAGAAACTTGCTGAGATTAGGCTATCGTACAGAGCTCCATCTTCGGACTGAAGGCAATAATAACAGCAATAAGAAGAGAGTTAAAATTAAATTCCATCTGACTATATTGATCAGCGACAGACCCTTTTGGTGTATAGTGCTGGAGTCCATGCTAGTGGGGTCAGTTGGTACATTTTTAAAGAATCATTTGACTCCAGAATGAGTTTGAGAATGAGAATCTGCCAGGTAGTTTCAATCATTTGACTGTTAGTAATTATACGGAGAGTGTACGAATTATTAAACACTAAATTAAATAGATTTATTCACCCCAGACTTCACAGCGGCGTGGGAAGCGTAAAGCCGTTCCCAATATGACATTTCTCATTTCTAATAAGCAAACCAAATTGTTTGTCTATTAAATTAACTTATTTTTAATTCTGGTTACAAGATTAACATCAGTTATTGTAAAATTCAGGCCATCTTTTGATCTTCTTCTCTATATTCTAATTGGGTTTCTATGCGTGCAATGGTAGGTCTTTCTCCTGTGCGAGCTGAGGTTCTGGAAACCCAGCAGTTAGGCAGACGAGGGGACGCGAGCCTCTGTGTTACTCTGTAGGGGCCACGGGCGACTTGTGGAAAAACTCGCCGATTGGGAGGATGAGTTGTCGTCCACAGCCTGACAGGGCGGCTATACTGCTGTCCCATGTTGTTTTGGCAAACTTTAGAAAACAGTGCACCACGCGGAAGTCCAGCTGGACGCCAAAACAGGTAACAGGTGGAGACTCGCCCCAGTAAATAAACGGACGTTTTACAGCTAGGCCCTTCTGTCAAAGCGCTTTCTTCTGAGGGCGTTGTAAGTTGCCCGGTGAGTTGTGATTTGCAGCATTTGATAAAAGCGCGTTGTCACAAGCAGATGCCAAGACACGGTGGGACGGGATAGTTTTTTTTTCTACTCACGGACAGCAAATAAACACGACTCGTGTTCTTAAGAACAGTTAAGAGTATTTTTCTGAGTCTTTGTCCGTGAGAAGATCATTTGTTCGTGGAGTACAGAAATGAAACGATAAGACGCTCGAAGCATTCTAAATCCTAGGAACAGCAAAGGCGAAAAGCTGGCCTGTCTGAGGACGATTTTTACATAGTATTTGGTGGGGGAGAAGCTGTAACATAACAACTGAGCCGTTGGTTAGGGCTGGGCTAACTGTTTCTCATTTGTACACGATTTTTAGACGCTAAATCTGAGCAGAACATGCACAGCAGACGCGTTCTATCGTTACTTAGCTGCAGACAGACGAAGAAGACACACTTCTGGCTGGAGATTCGAAGACGATACTTGTACTTAGACTACGTGCTGCTGATGAGGCAGCGTACATTGGCAGAAGAGTTCTGTTGGCATCCATCTTCACCATTCGCAGTCTACTCGTCAAGACACAACAATTATGGTGAGAAAATCTAGTGGCATCCGCTGATTAGGACGGAATGAAGTTAAGGATTTTCCGTATTTCGGTAAATTTGCGTAGGCTCATCCATGACTAGGCGGGCTTTATAGTTGCACGTAATTTCATTTCTCTTTCGTGCATGATTACACAATAGCTATTATCCACCCAAAGCTCTCTTGTGTTGAATTATTATGTTAGGAAGTTGATGACAATTGTCCCTTTTTTCATGCCAGATAACTTCCCAAAACTTATCAGCGTTTATTATAGTTTAATTTAATGTTTCAATTAGATGATAGATCGATTGCTCCTCAAAATTCTGAGTAATGTCTTGAAAAATTTGTGCCCACTGAGAATTTTGTAATAAAATCTACATTAACTTAGGCCAAGTTTTGATTTGATAGTAGTGAATCCATTTTTCTTGCAATTTGCTATTAATGAATTAAATGACACAGTTTCAGAGACTCAGCTGGTCTCGTATGGATATGATTTTATATATACACACTGAAGTGACGAGTTAAAATTTTTACCGGGCATCGAAACCAGGTTTCCAACTAACTAGGCAGGTGCGTTTGACACTATGCCTCCTTGGCACACCAGTTCACCCAACTGCATGGATTACCCTGGCGTGCTCCCCTTCTCGGTCCAGATTCTCACTGATACCTCAGTCTCCTTTAAATTCCCATTATATAAGGACAGAATTGCCGAGTGTCTCCATCTTCTGGAACAGCACCTCAGAATCTAAAGAAAATGGGAATCCAGCCGGAAACCCAGGTACATATACCTATACAAATGAAATGACAAAATTTCAGATACTTTATTGGTCTCATACAGATATAATTTTATGTATGTAGACTGAAGCGACGAGTGAGATTTTGTACCAAGGCCGGGAATCGAAAGTCGTCTGGAGCGGCAGAATTTGGATCGAGGAGAGAGGCGTGAGAGGATAATTCGTGCAGATGTGTGAACCGCTGTGCCAAGATGGCTTAGTGGCTGAAGCACCACCCTAGTAACCAGGAGCCCTGGATTCGATTCCCTGCCTTGGTATAAATTTTCACTCTCTACTTCAGTCTATGTACATAAGACAATGAACTATGGGAGTGGCATTACCCAAGAATCACTGTTAAGGCACCCTCTTCTTTTAATAGCCTTAAATAAAATCCGTTGTGTAACATTTTAATTGAGCATTTGAGCGATCTTCCTCTCAGTTGTCCAACTGGTGCCGTTTATTGTAACATTACAAGAGGAAGCTACAGCTCAGCTGGCTCTTTACTAGGTTAGTGTCAAAATAACAGCCACTGCTGTCTCTGTTTCGAAGACAGCTTAATGTGTAACGTTATGTCAATCCAGACGCCATCACACATGGAATAACAAACAACTTCGGGAAGGAGGGAGGACAGAATCCCCCATGACGATCTTCTGCTGAAGTTATTTAGGGAGACCACTTGAAACCCAATTAGGAGCAAACCAAAACCTATCCACGTATGCAGACGACACTGTATGTTGGTACAACACTACTAAGGCGGCTGAATTGACCAACGTGAATGGCGAATTCGGGTAGAACATAGCGTTGATGTAGTCTACAGCACGGTCAACCAAATTGATGTAAGTTACCAACTAGTAATTTTTAGACAGCGACATATAATATGAAATAGATCACATGCTACTGAAGTAACGTAAGTACACCTCTGGGAAACCGTTTTAACGCCTGGAAGCAGCGTAAAGTACTCAAGAAATACAATGGAATTCTTTCTGTTATGGTTGCCGTACAGTAAATCTCTAGTCCGTGCCTACAAAATGTTCATAAGACGTACAAGATCAGTAGAAGGGTGACACCAACCACACAAATGGAAGGAACTCCAAGAACAGGGAGACGAACATTCAGGTTCGTGGCGAATTGCCTCTACTCAACTCATGCGAGAGGTGGCTCTGCAGAATCGACACCATGAAAGCAATAAGCACAGCACTCATAGGATTAACAGCAATACTAGGACGCAGTCGAGCAGGATGCGAAACTTCACCTATAGTCCCACCTACTGGCCGACACTTTCTTCAGACCTGTCACCCACTGGAAACACTTGGTCACGGGCTGTTGAGACACTAACTTACCAGCACTAGCCCATCCACTATGACTGATGAACTTTGGCACAGAGGTGAAACAGCACTGAATGACGTAATTCCCCTGTATTTGTCATCCAGCCTGAGTTCGACTCGACGCTCAACCGGGTCTGAGCCACGTTGAAACAAATTTCTGGCTTGCACCCAGTCACCGTTTAGCACTTTTCAGTCATCTTCAGGTGAGCCATCGAAGACTGACGACCACTTGCTGCGTTCCGCAATATATAGCGCGCTGCGAGTGTTCCGCGCATGCGTCAAAATCAAGTTGACAGACGGACCACACTTCCTGGCGACAGCGCCCTCGGTGGTGGAACCGCGAAACTCAGCTGTGCTGTGGGTTACCCCTCGCCGCGGCCGTTGGCGCACTCGGTCGTCTTCGATTAGTACGAATCGTGGAGACGGATGGGATTCCGTGCACTGACCTACTGGTAGCCTCTATCACCGTTCACCAGCTCTTCTGCCAAGCGTATTTCCAGGGATTCTTTAATGATGGTGTCCAAAAAGGTGTCGCTGTGGTCAGAATCATACTTTTATCATACTCCGTTGAATGTCCTATGGAAATACAGTATTCAGAAACAGTGAACATGGTTCGTTGCGAAAAGTGGGTGCAACGTTGATGTTCAGTGCAGCGTCCTTTCACAGCGCTTTTCGTCCGTCGTATTTAAGCCACACTGCACTGCCAAGGTATTTTATAAATTCCGGCATTACGCAATAACAGTTAGTTCTTCACCGATCCCAAGAGGTCTGCAATCTTAAATGGTGGACGGAAAATCACTTTCAAATTTTTTTCCTGAAATTTACGGAGGATTCCTGCTATTTTAAACAAAATGTTGCTTACAAAAGGAAGGAAAGATAAATATTTTACCGGGAGGTTTTCCTGTTTATCCCGTTCCTGATTCTGGCTTTAACTACCAGTGCTCTCACAATCTGAATATCCATTAGTTTTGAACACTGTCCTTAGGTGGGCGAACTCTTTGGGCAAACTGTCTAGCTCTATACATCGTGAGGTCAGAGTAGGAGTGTTTTACGCAACCTCACACTTTGGGACGGGTGATGAATGGGCATACAATAAACTGAATGCCTCAGAGATCCATCATTTTTTCGTCTAACCAAGTCGTTCAAGAAAGTCAAATAACCTTGTTTCTCTACTTTCCTACTGCACCGAACGCTGTTATGACTGGAGTTCAGGTGATGGAAAACTCCATCATTCTGTATTCTTCTTGAGGTCACACTATCAAAGTATAGTCCACATACTTCCAATATATAGTTGGTTTTAAAGCAGATGATTTTATAAACTCTCTCCTCAAAATCGTCCACAAATAGGTTTGTCGCCAAGGGAGACAGATGGCTGTCCATGGCAATGCCATTAGTATGTTCAAAATATTCTTGGTTGAGATAGACTGTTCCGAAACAATGCAGTGATATCTGTCTGAAACCTGTTGCCAATTAGTGCCAAAGAATCTGCGGGAGGGAACTTTGTAAAAAGTGATACCACTTCAAAGCTAACTAAACGGTCAGACCTGCTTACACGAAAGCCCCAGTCCATAAGGGCAGCCGAGTTATCGATGCGATATGTTCATTTGCCAGCCAACGGTCTCGGCAAAGAAATGAGAGATTTGGTTAAGTAATATGTAGGAGCTCCAATGTTGCTCACTACTGGACGTAATGGAACACTTTCCTTATGAATTATTAGGAGCTCATACAGCTTTAGTGTTACACATCCATGTTGTACTAATTGCTCGACGATCTCTTGAGGTAAGGGAGAGGAAATCAGTAGTGCAGAAGTTTTCCATTGCAGACATCCTGTAGGGTCGTAATCAACCCTGCTGTCGGTAGAATCAATTAGCGGATAACACATTTTATCGTAATACACACTACGAGGTAACAAAACAGTTTTATTACGTTCGTCAGCCTTTAGTACCACTACATCAGGGTCCTCTCGGAGATTTTTGAGCCATTGTTGTTTCCTCTGTCATAGCTCTGTCTACTAAATGTCACAACTTGGATACCCTAATTAGCTACAAATTTTATCATGTTTTCTTTGGACTTCTTAGTATATGCATAATAAGTAAAATTTAATTGATCGCTATCCTTCCTGAACGCTACTTAAGTCCATTCTGTAATGCTGAATGAAGTCTAACATGTAGGATGTCTACATCTCTGTGTCAATTTGGGATAGCCTATTGTCCGGTGCATGAACTTCATTGGCTGTTATTCTGTTCTTGTCCTTTCTTTAAGTGCATACCCTCCTTCCATAAAGGAACACAGGTCTAGCCTAGGTTCTGTATAGGCCAGTGAGATTTTGTGTTTTTCACTAGGTTTATTTTAGCTATCTTCTTCATAATTTCTTCAGAGTTACTAAGATTTACATTCTAGTAGCACAGAAGGAACTTTACTTGCAAGGAGCAAATGAGTGTTTAGCTGAGGTAAATACATAAAATGGGGGCCGTTGTTAATAGTATATTAACCTCACAAATATTAAAGTTAACACAGGCTATGGTGTAACTCTAATCAATCTTTTGCAGTAGTCGTTATTAACAATAAAAATAAACTTTGTTTGTGGATGAACAAAATTTATAAAATTACAATGAAAATTTTCAAATAAATAATTTGGATGATTAAACATGAAATGTTTTAATCATCTTGGGGTTGAAGCTCTTTTTTCCGTGTTTGCTTTAACAATACCTATGTTTTTGGATAGCGTCCGTCTTTAGCAAAACACAATTTTGTTTTTAACCCAAACATCTTTCACTGGATTTGCAGCATCTTCAGTGGGCTTTTATTTCTCATCTGTTAAAGATAGAGAATGTTCTTTACTGTTTGTATACATGTAACTATTAGTTTTTAGATCGTAATTAGAGATATTTGAAAAAAAAACACATAAATTATGAATTCGTACCTTTTTACCACATAGTGTGTTTTTTATGATGTGTTGTGTTTCTACAGTGACTGTTTTGTTCGACATTTTGTCATCTGCAACCACTTAAATCTTAAAGTAGATAAATTGTTTAAGCCAAAATTACGATTTGAAATTGTTATTTCTATGCCTGAAATTACTTAATTCTAACTCTGTGTGTGTGTGTGTGTGTGTGTGTGTGTGTTTTCTGCAGTTAATTTATGCAAATTAGCAATAAATAAGCAACAAGCCGAGGTTTGCAAGTTTGAATAAACAGGATTATGACGAAAAGGACTGAAGCCAATATTTACGTACAAATGGCCAATAAATAATACATGTATGTTAAGTTATTGAAAACTGTGTTACTAAAAGTTATTAGCCTCATTTTACATTAAGGGAGATATCTCAAACCATATTCCTTGCGTGAGCCTCTGTGTATAAAGGCTGGAATGTTGTTGTGTCTAGGAATACTGCATAAGTGGTTCACCAGACAAACAGCCAAACAACTCGTATTAATGTGTTTTATTACAACTAGAAAATTACAATACTTAACTTTGAAAGATGTGTCGCAAGCAAACGGCGACATACAAAATGATGAGACTTCTTCAGGATAGACAAACAAGTCTGTGCTACGTAGAGCTGTCTAACCAAGTGGCTAACGTTGAAACTGCTATCGAAGTGGGCCCCACCAGTCGGGGGCGGCGCTTATGTCTTCACCAAGGAGCCGTTGTTGTCGCGTTGTCGTCCTGGAAGTGAGGTTGGTCAGCGTATGATTGGCTGACTTCTTCTCATAGCCTTCTCTTCCATGTGGTTCCCAACTGGCTTCCCGGCGCTGACTTTACGCCGTAACAAGTACAGCACAATGTCTTAAATAAAAGTAATACACAAGTTGATTAAGTCCCATAGTGCTTAGAGCCATTTAAACCATCTAAATTTGAATATACAAGTTGCAAACAAAGCAATAGCTATGCGGCAAATTCCAAGAAAAAGGTCATGTTACACTGGCCAAACTTCTGATTGCTCACCGAAAAGGCCGCGGCAATCAGCCTTGCAATCCGCGACCAAGTGACAGAGTTGCTTGGCTGCTGTGTGACCACCAGAGAAATATGTACTGGCCGTAGTGGGAAGACATAAATTCAGTAGTTTAAACGGTTCGTTCCAGTCCAATCACTCAACCATTGTCTTCGGCCTAGTGCCATCCCCTCGTTTCTGGTGGATGTTCACTGCCCTGAAGCTGAATAGACTCCCCGCCTCCTGCTGTCGTTAGACCGACATCGGTCAGCATCGCAACACGGCATTGGCAGTGCAGTGGTTGTGGGCTGAGTAGGACTTTAAAACGCGCCAAAATATGTAACAATATTGTTTAAAACGAAGTTAATAAACTATTTTCCAAGATTCTGTTAGTTATACTCACCTTGTTTGTTATGGTGTCTTTGCCAGAGAAAACCATTATTTAGTTTCGTCAGCCTATATGTCGTGAAGTGTTTGTATGAAATATTTTGAAAGCTATAGACAGATCCTTATGAATCGTCTTCTGTAGCTGCCGTTAAGGGTAAATCATCTACAAAAATCGGTGCATCTGTGTATATATTTCGAGTGATAGCGATGTTAGCACGTTTTACTGATCTTAAAAATCACCAACTGTAGCACTCATAAGTTGAGGAGATGGACGTTCGACCACGTCCTTGTCTGAATGCTACAAATATTCTGTTACCATCCTGATAATTTGTCTTCAGCTGAAAATACAGTTAGAGTTTCAATGCTTATTGTAACTCGTTTGGGGGTAGGACACTATGCCAGGTGGTGTATTGAGGTTTCGTTGAGATCAGGAGGTCAACAGTTGCTGACACAAGGATGTGGACCATGGTGACACAGATGGTAGATGTCAGTGTGACGCCAAAAGTCGTTATTTAGACAGTGCTGGAACATCAAACATTACTGTCCACAAAATGCAACGGTTGAAATATCGACGTTGAGGCAGCTAGCGCTGGTGCCGCTGCATAGTGATACACACCGGTCCGCGTGTGGCACTCAGTTGGATGGTGTCTTGATTCAGCTACAGCAGTGACACGAGGCCATTAGCCTTGCTTGCATTAGTGTGCTGTCTTGCCGCATTAAGTGAGGAAGCATGCAGCTTCAGTAAGACGACGACCAGGACTCCCATGACCACGTCGTAGACTACACACAGGGAAGGCATCTACCAGCTCTGGATGGGGTAGGTGAGGTCGTGCAGAGAAATACTGTTACCTCTCGACAGGACGAAGACCAACAGCATCGGATTCTGCCGCAGAAACAGACGCAGATGGCAACAGTGGAACACCCCAGGATGACATGTGACGACCTGCTCCCGGGACCTCATAACCTCCTAGTCAAGCCGCCAGAAGGCCTGTCAGGTGGTGGCGGCCACAGCTCCCCACCAGTCTCGACTCAGCAGTCAGTGATGCAGCCATCAGTGTCTACGTTCCTCCAGACAAGACTTGCTGTGCCATAGAAGATTGAAGGAGACTGGATGAGTAGAGGGTCAACTGACACAGGCCCCCGCTCCCTTCTGGATGCTTGTAAACTGAATTGAACTCCAGTGGTAGTATTTGTACAGGATGAGCTCGTGTGTTCTGCTGCTGCAAAGCGGCATTGACATCACTCGCCCTCATTTTCATGTTTGGTCAGCAGCTGAAAGGTGTTCTGACTCCACCTTTCAGGAGTGGTAGAGGGTGTATTCGGCGGCGTCAGTGTGCTGAACAGTTGTTAATACCTCCAGCATCGGTTTTCTTGTGACGCTTTCCACAGTCACCAATATCATGATATCTCTCTGTTACCATGATGTAACTCTGCTGTGTACGCCTGGCTTGGGCCCCCATCTCATTCATCGTGTCGCAATAACTTCCATGTTCACTGCTGCACCACCAGAAATTTTTTCTCGCTGGAATTCCACCCGGATGTTGACCATTTCAAGCTGCCCGTTTCGTCGCCGGGGAAGGTCTCTGACGTCTTTGTGGTTGCTTCAAGTGTAATATTCAGCTTTGCTACAATGTATTGTAATTGCTCAAAATAATTTGCTGCGTTACGTTGTCGTGTTATCTAAATGATATTAATAAGTGCTGCTATTAGTTGCATACCTTGGTGGCAAAAGTCATATTTATTCTGCAATACAGACTCACGAGAAAAAGGGCAGGTGTACAAATGTACAACTTGTTTCTCAGTAGGCGACTACATTTTGGTGTAAAGCATGCTGGGCGATGCTCCTATTATATCATTTTGGAACTGATTCTAACGTGTTAGACTGGCATAGGAACTCACACAAATGGAGAGGGAAACAAAGTTTCTGACATGGCTGGAAAAGTCCGATATGGATTCCAACCCATTTGAATACCAGTCCATGGTCTTAGGCCCTGCATGAAACTGGGTACCAGTGACTGTTCCTCTAGGTGTCTTCATTCATTTAAATTTCCCTTCAACATTCTCTCTTTAGCATCTTTCTCGTTCTAGTATGTAATACTGTATTGCTGTCGATGTGCAGATGCCTTGTCGTACTTTACTTACATGCTTTTCATCGAAAAGGATTACTATGTCACCTTTAAAATATGCAACTTTGCCGATATACTGTCTTTATTTTATTAATTTTTGCAAGAACGATGCGAGCTGGTTGTAGGTCACAGCTTTAAAAAAATAAGTCTTTTGTTAGGAGGAGCCTTGAAATGGAGTCCCTTTCGCATGCCTTTCTACAGTTCACTTTGCTTTTGTGTCCTTACGGAAGGACACAGCCAATGAGGTGCAATTTGCCCCTGTCAGCTGTTTTCCGTACGTAAAGTAGAGAATTCATAAGGAAATTCCCGAATTTTCTCTGAATGCGACGCGTACTTCACCTTTCGATGCCACACTTATTCAATGGGCACTTAGGCGATAGCAGTGCCCGTTACGCCCGTTACAACAGTCGTCAAATCAATGCTTTCAGAGTTTGTCACATTTTATGAAGAACGTCGAATATCATTACTTACTCGCGTTTATAGTACGCAAGATGAAAAAGCAAATTACAGGCTGTAGTGGGACGAAATTGAAGCGTCACCCATCCACCAGTGTCAGCCCAGTTTGCAGGTGAATATAAGTTTAATTTAGTTTTGTTTGTGTATTTTTCTTAATATTTGTAATAGCTGTGAATTATCTAAAAGTTTTGTATTTTTTTATGTTTCATGTACGGAGAGGGCGGCGTAACGAACGGAGACAGCATCTTCGCTGCCGCGACCAGAGGAAATTGCTGGCCACTATACGTCGCGGGTCGACAGCCAAAGAGCAACAGAAGATCCTGGAACCGAGTTGTTGCGTCGTGCTTCTAAAAATTAAAAATGAATTTTTTTGTACTCTTTTTGTACAACAATGACGTCATAGAGAGCTTAATCTTATTGAAAAGTCAGTCCTAGTTTGTCAACGGTCAAGTTCACATCTGTATGTGTAGGAAGCTGATAAAATAGTGGATGCTACTAAAGTTGAAACACGTGTTCTGAGGATTTATTTATGAAGAATTATGTGAACGGATTAATAATATACACTCCTGGAAATTGAAATAAGAACACCGTGAATTCATTGTCCCAGGAAGGGGAAACTTTATTGACACATTCCTGGGGTCAGATACATCACATGATCACACTGACAGAACCACAGGCACATAGACACAGGCAACAGAGCATGCACAATGTCGGCACTAGTACAGTGTATATCCACCTTTCGCAGCAATGCAGGCTGCTATTCTCCCATGGAGACGATCGTAGAGATGCTGGATGTAGTCCTGTGGAACGGCTTGCCATGCCATTTCCACCTGGCGCCTCAGTTGGACCAGCGTTCGTGCTGGACGTGCAGACCGCGTGAGACGTCGCTTCATCCAGTCCCAAACATGCTCAATGGGGGACAGATCCGGAGATCTTGCTGGCCAGGGTAGTTGACTTACACCTTCTAGAGCACGTTGGGTGGCACGGGATACATGCGGACGTGCATTGTTCTGTTGGAACAGCAAGTTCCCTTGCCGGCATAGGAATGGTAGAACGATGGGTTCGATGACGGTTCGGATGTACCGTGCATTATTCAGTGTCCCCTCGACGATCACCAGTGGTGTACGGCCAGTGTAGGAGATCGCTCCCCACACCATGATGCCGGGTGTTGGCCCTGTGTGCCTCAGTCGTATGCAGTCCTGATTGTGGCGCTCACCTGCACGGCGCCAAACACGCATACGACCATCATTGGCACCAAGGCAGAAGCGACTCTCATCGCTGAAGACGACACATCTCCATTCGTCCCTCCATTCACGCCTGTCGCGACACCACTGGAGGCGGGCTGCACGATGTTGGGGCGTGAGCGGAAGACGGCCTAACGGTGTGCGGGACCGTAGCCCAGCTTCATGGAGACGGTTGCGAATGGTCCTCGCCGATACCCCAGGAGCAACAGTGTCCCTAATTTGCTGGGAAGTGGCGGTGCGGTCCCCTACGGCACTGCGTAGGATCCTACGGTCTTGGCGTGCATCCGTGCGTCGCTGCGGTCCGGTCCCAGGTCGACGGGCACGTGCACCTTCCGCCGACCACTGGCGACAACATCGATGTACTGTGGAGACCTCACGCCCCACGTGTTGAGCAATTCGGCGGTACGTCCACCCGGCCTCCCACATGCCCACTATACGCCCTCGCTCAAAGTCCGTCAACTGCACATACGGTTCACGTCCACGCTGTCGCGGCATGCTACCAGTGTTAAAGACTGCGATGGAGCTCCGTATGCCACGGCAAACTGGCTGACACTGATGGCGGCGGTGCACAAATGCTGCGCAGCTAGCGCCATTCGACGGCCAACACCGCGGTTCCTGGTGTGTCCGCTGTGCCGTGCGTGTGATCATTGCTTGTACAGCCCTCTCGCAGTGTCCGGAGCAAGTATGGTGGGTCTGACACACCGGTGTCAATGTGTTCTTTTTTCCATTTCCAGGAGTGTATTTGACAAGATTCTTGAATTCTGACAGCGTTCATCGAAACTTTGAATCTCAAAGGTTTATTCAATGTGTGATTCTGATATCGATTAAATCAAGATAACGTGTGTCAATATAATTTCTGAGGAGAAACAAACGAAATTTAAATCGAAAAAGTTTACGAAAACCAATTGGCCCAAGTGATGTAATTCTTTGCATACGACTCAACTGATGTTTTACAGTTTCGTTCAAGAACCATTCTATGACAATTAAAAAAGAATATAAATCCTTTTGAAGTGGGTTGTAACTGACGTAGGTGACGAAGTCTGCACATGGTCATATATCAAACGAAAATCGGTTATAAAAAACTTACGTCGTTACACTACACCGTGGCGACCTTAGAAACAGGACTTGTGTGCAACTAAGGCACACAGGTACGAAACAAAACATCAAGAGTCCTTCGGAAGTCAACGCGAGTTTTCGTGGAGCCTTCACCAGCCAGCGGCGACTTCGCGGGTGTGGGCATCTGACGGAGCGCAGCCAAGCAGTACGGTCACGCAGTTGTTCCACGAGAAGGCGCATCTGCTGGGCAGCAGCTGAACGCTGCAAACCCCGACAACCTTTTTTCTCCATAAACTAATAGGCCCAGTACGTCAGCTGCGGGGCGTTCCTCCGGCTGTATTAGAGGTGTTGCTGAGGGCTTCGCCTGTCTACGGCGCTGTCGGGCGTGGTTGCAGCCAGTGACGTCTCCGATGTTCGACTCAGCGTCCTGCCGGTTGCGGAAGCGGGGTCGCAGCATCTCAGCGGCTGCATCGACGGCTGTTACATCTGCAGCCCATAGCAGCACATTGATCATCGAGAACTACAAATTACAATATTAGTGTCCGGTGAGTTTGTTTCAAGTTGGAAGTGGAGTGTTGTACATAGGGAGTGTGCTTTTACAGGATTGTTGATTACAAGTCTGCGTGTGTAACTAGTTAATATCTTACAATAATGTCGGGAAGTGAAATGTCAGACGAAGAGCAGTCTATGTCCGATAGGAGCATGAGATCCCTTTTTAGGACGATCGCTAAATTGAAACAGGAATTAACACAGTCTAATGAAGAATCTATTACTAGATTAAAACAGTCTAACGACGAATCTACGGCTAGGTTAAAAGAGGAACTTAAAGGGGAGCTGACAAAATCGACAGACAGGTTACAGGAACATCTTCATGAAACCAGTCGAGAATTAAGTGATAAAATAGAGGCTTCTAAAGTTAAAATGCAAGAAAAATTAGTAGGACTTAGTAATAAGATTGCGGATAATTGTAAAAGGTTAGAAGAACATATCCAGGAATCGCGTTAGGAAAAAGCTCGCATGCGAAACGATATTACTGACTTAACCGAGAGACTAGATAGTGTCAATATCTTAGTTGTAAATGAAATACAGAAAAATAACGATATGTTACGAGATGAATTTTCTATGCAAACAGAAACTGTTTGGAGAGAATTATTGGAATCTATTAAAGAGGTCTCTACCAAACCTGTAGAGATTAGAGACATTAACTCATCAAGTAGAAAAAGATCATACCGAAATCGAAAACATGAAATTTTTAATTACTGAAATACGCAGTAACCTTGAGACTGCCAAAGATAATAACATTGGCGAAGATACAGAGCGTTCACATCGTGAACACAGTGAAGAATCGATATTAGCTAATCGCGTATCCAATACAGAAATGCGAATACAGGAAATTACTAAACGGTCATCGGAATTAGATAATAATGAAAACAATTCAAGTCGTAGAAGCAATAACGTAATCAGAGACAACACTCGCATCGAATTTGCTAGCTCGGACGACAACAATACGAATAAAGAAATCACGGCAAGCCAATCCGATGCAACTCTGTCTCTGCAATCTAAACAAAATCCAACTATTTCTCTCGCAGAATGTTTGGATGATATAACGACAAATTCAAATGTAGCCAGTCGATTTTCTGTATTCAAACCAGGAGGCGAACTTCACCCTATAATCTTTATAAAAGCTTTTGAAACATCATTATCTCCTAAATGGAGTAATGAAAAACGGATTCAATTTGTAATAGGACATTTAGAAGCAGAAGCTGCGGAATGGGCAGTACTGCATAGAACTGAATTTAGGGACTGGGATGATTTTGTTAAGCAGTTTAAACAAAATTATTGGTCAAGAGGAAAACAACAACACTTAACTTTAGAGTTGTTAGACCCTCCTCCATATTCTAAACGGTGGGGAGGCTATAGGAATTATTTTGAATGGCATTTAAACCGCGCTAAATTAATTGAAGAACCAATTATTGAAAGTCATTTAATACGAGTCCTAATTAGTAGGTTACCGTATTATGTAAAGGAAAGAATGATAGAAAGAGTATGGTCACAGCCATGCGAATTATTAGGATATTTAGAACAGTTAGATATACTTAATAGAGAAAGGGAAGACGAGAAATTTAGATTTGGTAGAAATGACAATCCTCGAAATAATAATAATTCAGAACCACGAAAAGCTAACAACAACAATCATAGCCGGTTTTGTTATATAAAACGTCAATCTAAAGATAAAGAGAGCCAACAAAATCGTGGTAATAACTCTAAAATGCGGAAATTACACAATAACGATCATGAGATAAATCATCCTCAAGTAATTAATGAAGGTCAAGTGGTAGGTGACGTTATCATAGAAAGTTCAGAAAACTAGTAAAGTCCTTTAGTACGGGTCAACTAAAGGGAACTGTTAGTCAAGATTATACAAGACCCAATTGCAATTTATCATTAAGCTGCCAAAAGGACGGTGATTGGCAACAAGATTTACTTCAGGAAGACAATCAGATAAGGGAGAATATAACTTATAAACCCGTTATTAAAGGTTATATTAAAGATACCGAAGTAAATATTATAATTGATTCGGGTAGCGAAGTAAGTATTTTATCTAAAGAATTATTTCAGCTTAAAAGAAAATATTGGAATTTCCCAACCTTACCTGTAACTGGGGTAAAAATTATAGGAGTTACTGGTAAAAGAAGTCAAAATATTACTGAGGAAGTTTATTTAACTTTTGAAATTCCTAAACAATTAATTGCTCACTCTGTACTCGTCGTAGCCAACTTAAATGTGGCCATAATTTAAGGTATAGATTGGCTGTGTAAATATAAAGCTATTTAGATTTTAAAGACTCTTCCTTAACCATCCATAAGGAGGCATGTGCTTTTAAAGTGAGGTTTTCTAATAATCAAGTACCTGAAAATTGCTACGAATCCTTACAGATTAAGTACGCACCGACCATGAACCTGTTAACAGATTTTAGTGATCTTGAATATGCAGCATACCAATGTCAGGCTAGTAATAGTATCGAAACCGAAGTGAAAGAAAAATGTTATTCTACGAATTGTCTATCCGAACAAGAAAAGGAAGAGTTGGAATCTTTGTTGTTAGAATTTAGAGCCGTCTTCTCAGATGAACTGGGGAGAATTAAAGATTACGTTTGTAAACTTAAGATTAAAGATCAAAAACCATTCTTTAAGAAACCTTATCCTATTCCAGTACAATTCAAAGAACCGGCTAGTAGAGAAATAAGTAAGATGCTAGAACAAAACATTATCGAACGATCATGTAGCGCTTTTAACTGTCCGTTGTGGGTAGTTAAGAAAGCTACTGGTGGGGTACGACTGGTTCTGGATGCCCGTGAATTAAATAAAATTATAGAGATGGAAAGAGACAGACCTATTCCTATGGAGGACGTACTTCTTAAGATTGCTGGTTCTCGTTATATGAGTACAATGGATCTAACCGCTGGCTACCATCAAGTAACATTACACTCGGATTCACGGCAATATACGGCTTTTCTTTTTGAAGGCAGATCATATCAGTTCCAAGTTTTACCTTTTGGACTTAATATATCAGTGTCAACTTTCATTAGGGCATTAGATTCTGCTTTGGGTCAGCAATTGTTACAAAAGATTATTTTATATGTAGATGATATTTTGGTAGCTACTAAAACGTGGGAAGAACACGTAACGATATTACGGGAATTGTTTAACCGTTTAATTGACAGAGCAATTACTTTAAAATTATCTAAGTCTTACTTCGGAAAGGAGGAAGTGAGATTTTTGGGGCATATAGTGGACAGTAAAGGTATTAGGCCAGACCCAGAACGTATTGAAGCTATTGCTCGATGCCCGAGTCCTAGAAATCGGAAACAACTGAAATCATTCTTAGGAATGGTAGGATTTCTGAGAAGATTTCTTCCAGGGCAGGATATTGTTAATCCTAAATTACTAGATTTATTAAAAGAGAAGTCAGTATGGCTCTGGGGACAAGAGGAAGAGGAAGTTTTTAATAAGATAAAAGGAGCGTTAACCGAAGCCAAAATGTTATACCACCCAGATTTCGATCAGGACTTTTGTATGTGTACAGATGCCTCTGATTATGGTGTGTCTTGTGTAATATGCCAAGGTGATCTGACCAATGAAAAGGGATTATATCGGCCTATTGGATTCGCTAGTAGAACTTTAAATAAACATGAAAGAAATTATTTTGTATCCGAGAAGGAAGCTCTCGCAGTGGTATGGGGTTTTCAACGATTTAGAGGATTATTAATGGGAAGAAAAACAATTGTATACACTGATCATCAGGCTTTAATCTTTTTGAACAATTGTCGGTTACTTCACCGTAGGCTATTACGTTGGGTATTATGCTTGCAAGAATTTCAGTACGAAATTAGGTATATAAAAGGATCTCAGAATGTAGTTTCGGATGCTTTGTCGAGGCTTCCCGTAGGAATGGAGAATATTAACATTGCAGAAGAACCAGGAACAAATTACCATGTTTATTTCCTTTTAACTCAGGAGAACGAACGTAAGGTTAAACGGATAGTAACTGCTATTAGATGCAATCAAAGAAATGATGATCAATATAGGGACCTTATACAAAACCTTAATAATGGGGACGAAACAGTTAACACCCGGGGCGTGTGGTTATATTTTAACGACTTGTTGTATTGGAAAGCACAGAGGAAACACCAGAGATGGAAAATCTGCATTCCGAAAACTGTTGTGTACGAGTTAATTACTTATATTCATGAAGGATACGGGCATTTTGGAATTCATAAATGTATTAAACATCTAATGAAGTATTATTATTTCAAAAATATGTCCCGTGTTGTGAGGAGTATTATTAGGGCTTGTGAAACCTGTCAAAAGGTTAAAGTTCATAACAAATATAAGCGTTATAAATTATATGCTGTAATTCCTCGAGGTCTGTGGGATCTACTGTCATTAGATTTTTTCGGCCCTCTGCCTCGTAGTTCAGGAGGATTAACTTATGTGTTTGTTGTAATGGAATGTTGGTCCAAACATGTGAAGCTATATACTTTGAAACGAGCGAATACAGCAAGCGTTATACGCTGCCTCACCTGAAATTACTTTGTTAACTGGGGCATTCCTAAACGACTTATGTCTGACAACGGTAGTGCCTTTATTAGTCAAAGATTTCAAGATATGATAAAACAATATGGAATCAAACATATCTTAATTTCGAAATATCACCCTCAAAGTAATTTAGTAGAAAGAGTCATGAAAGAATTAGGACGATTATGTAGAACTTATTGTGCACATAAACATACTCGGTGGGCCAAACTAATGCCTGAATTCGAAAAGATATTAAATGAATTGCCTCACCTAACGACGGGATTATCAACTACAGAAATTTTAGGCAAACGAATTATAGGTGAGCCTTTACTAGCTGCTCTACCTTGGCCACCAGTAAATAAAATCCAACAATGCATCCCAGACGAAAAAGTTTGCGAACAGATTGTTAAAAATGCCGAACGGAGAATTAAAAGTTATAATCAACGTGCTATAGAACCCCCATTTCAGGTAGGAGATCTTGTGTTAGTACGATCTCATCCTAAAAGTTCTAAGATCGGTAAGGAATGTAGAAAATTCTTCTTTATCTTTGAAGGTCCATATGTTGTAAATAAGATTGTCCATCCCAAAGCGTTACTTCTTATGGAACCTTCATCAGGTGTAATTAAAGGATTATATAGTGTTGATCAAATGAAACCCTTCATTTGTAAATAAGTTAATATTTAGTATATGTTACACACGGAAGAGCGTTCATAGTTTATTCATGTGAAGTTTTTCGTGATAGTTACGTATTATTTTAAAGAATTAAACAGAAAGCTTAAACAAGTGTTCTACAATAATCTACTGGTACTTCAAAACGAGAAAGATAACCAAAAGGGGGATTTATATGGAAGAAATTTTGCTATTAGGTCAAAAGGAATTTTGTATATTTTAAATTTACTCGGATAGTAGGAACCAAAGGGGATGGTTAATAATTTTAGGGACCATGGGCGTCCAGAGCTATATGGCTCACGAGAACATAGCAGAGTGCCTTTAATAGAGGTTTGTAATAGTGTTAATATAGAACACACCAGACGGGGTTCTCTCGCTTGTTTCTCCTAAATAAATTGCCATTACCCAACAAGGTGTCCGAAGGTAAAGAAAGCCGTGCCGAGATTCTAAAGAAAGTTTTGCTTGATTTCTTCTTGACCTCAGGCATAAATAAGGCATTAGGGAAAAGGTTAACGTAAAGTAAATAGTACTATTAGTTATTATGAGAAACTTATTAGTAATATACATTTTTGGAAAGAATAGCTCTAGTAAGTGAATAAAACTGAAACTAATTTATCACAATTTGAACGCTCTGTCCTAATGTAACAACGTTAAAGAACGTACTAAATTAGTATTTATTAGCAACTATTAAATGAAGAGGAGTAATGTCCATATATTCGGTTATGAATTACCATAATAGCACAATTAAGAGTAACTGACAAATAGTCACAACAATATCGTATTAAAAGGATTAAATCTATCTAAGAGCAAGGACTCTAGATTACGTAAAATGTGAGGAAAATGTATTAACAGTTAAATATGGTATATAGAAAAGGTCTTATTTTCGGTTAAAACCTGACAAACTGAGCTTGTGGGTAGGGTATGTAGTGGGACGAAATTGAAGCGTCACCCATCCACCAGTGTCAGCCCAGTTTGCAGGTGAATATAAGTTTAATTTAGTTTTGTTTATGTATTTTTCTTAATATTTGTAATAGCTGTGAATTATCTAAAAGTTTTGTATTTTTTTATGTTTCATGTACGGAGGGGGCGGCGTAACGAACGGAGACAGCATCTTCGCTGCCGCGACCAGAGAGGAAATTGCTGGCCACTATACGTCGCGGGTCGACAGCCAAAGAGCAACAGAAGATCCTGGAACCGAGTGGTTGCGTCGTGCTTCTAAAAATTAAAAATGAATTTTTTTGTACTCTTTTTGTACAACAATGACGTCATAGAGAGCTTAATCTTATTGAAAAGTCAGTCCTAGTTTGTCAACGGTCAAGTTCACATCTGTATGTGTAGGAAGCTAATAAAATAGTGGATGCTACTAAAGTTGAAACACGTGTTCTGAGGATTTATTTATGAAGAATTATGTGAACGGATTAATAATATATTTGACAAGATTCTTGAATTCTGACAGCGTTCATCGAAACTTTGAATCTCAAAGGTTTATTCAATGTGTGATTCTGATATCGATTAAATCAAGATAACGTGCGTCAATATAATTTCTGAGGAGAAACAAACGAAATTTAAATCGAAAAAGTTTACGAAAACCAATTGGCCCAAGTGATGTAATTCTTTGCATACGACTCAACTGATGTTTTACAGTTTCGTTCAAGAACCATTCTATGACAATTAAAAAAGAATATAAATCCTTTTGAAGTGGGTTGTAACTGACGTAGGTGACGAAGTCTGCACATGGTCATATATCAAACGAAAATCGGTTATAAAAAACTTACGTCGTTACACTACAAGGCAACAAACGACTGAGAAGTGCGGAATTTAAAAGAGTAGTCCCAGCTTTCATTTACTTGGTTTCTCAAAGATAAGCAAAATATAAGTTGAAATTTTTAATGAAGATGACTACTTCGAACATCCGATTTTACTGGTAAATTCCCAGGCTGTACTTTGAATAAAAGTGGAAATTTTAATTTTCTCACTGTAAAATGAAATGTTTTCGCAAATTATTATTCTTAACTTACACCTATGCAATGTTTTTTGAACACTGCCTTACTATGGAGCAAGTATGTAAATGAAATGATATTTACATCTTCATCACTTACATACTCTGCAAGCAACCGTATAGTGCATGGCCGAGGGTACCTTGCACCATTTTCTTTCCTATTCCACTCACAAACACAGCGTGGAAAAACGACTGTATGCCTCTGTACGAGGCGTAATTTCTCTCTTTGTGGTCCTTACACGGTAAATACGTTGGTGGCAGGAGAATCATTCTGCAGTCAGCTTCAAATGGCGATTCTCTAAATTTTCTCAACAGTGTTCCTTTTAAAAGAATGTCGCCTTCCCTCCAGAGATTCCCATTTGAATTCCCAAAGCATCTCCGTATAACTTGAATTGATATAACCTGCCGGTAACAAATCTAGCAACCCGCCTCTCTATTGCTTCGAGGTCTTCCTTTAAGTCTGCCTGGTAGGGACACGAAACGGTCGAGCAGTACACAATAGAAGGTCGCACTGGCGTCCTATGTACGGTCTCCTTTACAGGTGACCCACACTTTCCTAGAATTCTTCCTCCAAACCCAAGTCGACCATTCACCTTCCCTATCACAATACTCATTCCATTTCATACAGCTTTGCAGTGTCACGCGTCAAGCAGCACATTACTGACCTATATTGGAACATTACGGGATTGTTTTTCCTACTTTTCTGCATTAACTTACATTTTTCTGTGTTGAGAGATAGTTGACATTCCTCACATCAATTAGAAATTTTGTCTTTGTCATCTTGTATCCTCCTCATTCGCTCAACGACGACCCCTCCCGTACTCCTCAGCATCATTAACAAACAGCCGGAGAAATAACGTGGGGACACTTAATTTGAGAGTCCACAGGCATGTTTTAGGTATCAGTTTTTATGGGTGTGTTTGTGTACACACACATTGTGACACTTGAGACAAAAATTGCATTTTTTGTGTTGCTGATGTGCTTTTGCCGACATTTTAAGACGTTAACACTGCGACACATTCCAAGCATCACTCAAGAATTTGGAAGAGAAAAACATTTGATTTGAGGGTTTGTTTCACCTTACATCAAGAATGGCACAGAGGTCGAACTATGAATTTTCACAAGTGTTGCTGAATATGTATGTTTATGGCATAAGTATTGTGTGTGTGTGTGTGTGTGTGTCTAAGTGAGTGTGTATGTGTTTTGCTGACAATGAAGCTTACATATTTTAGATGTCAAAATATTGTGAGTCACACCCTTTACGCAATTTTTTGGATAAATATTTTTGGACATGGCATAAAAATTACAGTTCTTGAGATATGGTTGAACATGTGCAAAATTGAGGTAGTTTGAAAGTGGTATCAAAAATTCAGGTAATTTGGTTACTGTTGAGCGTGGGACCAAATTCAGATCGTTTCCGTACTCCACACTGTTAATTTCAGATTGTTGAGATACTTTTGAACATGGCCCAAAAAGCACAGATCTTATGGACGCTTTTGAACGGTGCAAAAACTTAGATCGTTTGGATACTTATGAACATGGTACGAATTTCAGATAATTAGGGTATTTTTCAACGTGCACTATAATGGCCACTATTACAAGTGAGATAGATACATACTCATGGAAAAATTTTGTATGTGGCTGCACGTTCAGATACCGTGAATAGTTACAATTGAAAGAAAACAGCCCTCGGTCACTATTTTTAACGAATTAACAGAGTTTCAACAGTGCTAGGAGTGTCTTCCTCAGAATTTAAATCAAAGAATGGTCTATAACATAGTTACAGAATTGTGACTAAAAATGTATGATACGGAGTATAAGTACAGAATCATCATGAAAGACTGGCAGTACTTATATGTCATTTATAAAATAATAAATATGCCAAAAGGGCATTAGTCACAAAGATATTTAAGATAAAAAATTGTGATGGCGAACCACTAAGGAGTGCTCGTTACTTACGCGGTTGCAAGTTGCAAACGGACTGAGGTGCCCGCGTTAACAAATGCGGCCAGGTAAACATGGCACTGCAACGAGTGCGCCATCTAGTAGCCGTAGGTACAATTAGGCTACTTCACATTGAAATATAGGCAGAAATGATTACAAATGTACAGTATTTGGTACATAATGGAAAGCAATGTTTGTTTGATAGTAACATACAAAATAACATTTTGTCTACATCGAAGCTTATAACAGTAAGATAAAACATGAAAACATCATTATGAAAATGTAGATAGAACTGAATGACAACTTGTAGGAAGCAATATTGACGTGAAATACAGCCAAGAAACATTTGATAATTAGAAAACGTAGGACTACCTTAGAAGGAAAGAACATTTCGGCAACCTGTATAAGGAGCGCCGAAGTCAGATATCGAGTAACGGCTTTATACCGTTGCAAAAATTTTTGTTACGTAGCTATAGCTGTTCGTTAAGGATGAGGCTGTTCTTTCGAGCAAGATGTTTGAAAATCTCTAATTCTTCTAGAATATCTAGTCTACACCCTTTCTTTTCGGTGTGCAAAATGTTGCAGATGGCTTTAGGTGAATGACCTGTAAATAGAAGATGGTCGGCAAAAGACGAATTTTGGAGGGCAGTACCATTTTTTCTTAGCAAGTGTTCTTTATATCTGGTAGTGAAGGCACATCCAGTTTGTCCTATATAGTAAGAGGAGCAAGTATCGCAGACAATTTTGTAGACAGCAGAATTTTCTAAAGGGGCACGAATAGAATGTAAATTATGAATGAAGTTTTTTTTTCAAATTGTTATTAGTAGAAAAAGAAACGTTGCAATCGTATTGCGTTGGATCTGATAAGAGATAGGCCCAACGAAAGGAATACAGAAATATTATTTTGAGCTAGATTCGATAACAGAAGTGCCTAGTGTAGTAATTCTTTTACCAGTTTTCTTTTTAAGGACGTCATCTACTATGTTAGGTTTATACTCGTTGTTAACTGCTATTGTTTTAAGGAAATTGATTTCGTCGTTGAACTTTTCTTTAGAAAGTGAGATGGAGATGGCTCGGTGAACAGCAGAATGAAAGAAGGCTTTTTTATGCGATTGTGGATGAGTAGAAGATGCACGAAAGATCTGGATGGTATATGTTACTTTACGAAAAATGTTGAAAGAAATTTTATTTGTTTCTATGGTAAGCGTCAAGTCAAGGAAGTTTAATTGACGGGCCTCATTTTCAAATTCGATAGTGAAAGAAATTTTCTTATGAAGATCATTGAATAGGTTAAAGATACGATCAACACCGTCAGCGGGTCCTTTGTAGATGATTAGAATGTCGTCAACGTATCTGGAATAAGAAAGAATGCCTAGTGACGCAGCTGGAAAACAATTAAAAAATTTTTCTTCTAGGAAGTTGATGAAAATATCAGCGAGGATACCAGCTAACGGATTTCCCATAGCGAGACCGTCGGATTGCTGGTACAAATGTCCATTCTTTGATTTAAATTCTGAGGGAGACGCTCCTAGCAGTGTCGAAACCTTTTTAATTCGTTAAAAATAGTGACCGAGGGCTGTTTTCTTTCAATTGCCATACCCATGGAATTAAAAAAAAAGTTTTTTTTTAAATATTTCCTACCATCATTCATCTCTGAATTTCTCACCAGCATCATCTTCCATTTTTAAATTTCCTGCCATTGTTATCCCACCAGCTGCCATCTTGGATTTTTGCATTTCCCACCACCGCCACTTACTTGCGCCTCACCTGCAGTGTCGACAAGTGGTGGTCGCTCTAACTGTAAGTCAGGTAGAACCATATTGTCTTTTATTCAACTTCATAGATGAATTTCTTCTATACACATCGTTCGTTCTAACTGTGTGTATTCTTTTTAGTTGTGATATTCATTCCTATGCTCTGAATTGAGCTTACACTCTGCTCTCTTTCAGTCCTCGATAACACAGTGTCCTCTCTGTTTCTACTGGAAATTCCCATGGGGCAACACAAGAATGTCCCTTCGCTATCTGCTCAGCCACAGCAAATCACGTAATGTCAATGAAAATAAATTAGCCACGTTCCAGAGTCTAATCTCACTAAATATTTTTACATTTGACATAACTAAATGAAACGTAAACTTGCAATTAAACAGTTTTAAACATTTCATGTCGGTGAGGCGATAGATTATTAGCAGAAGAAAACATTATATTTAAAACAAATGTGACAAAACGATGTAGTTCCCTTACAAAGGGATCGCTGGTATATTTTTCCACTCTGCCAGGTGGGGATGGGCCGACAGCAGCGTTGTAGCCACTCTTCAGCCTACAGTTTGTGAAATATAAAAATGGTTTTAAAACATACGAAAGTGAGTAAAAGATGATTTGAAAAAAATAAAATACAGGAAGATACTGGTGCAGTGAATTTGACGTATGGCGAGCTGCTCGGAATCGATAACTTTCAGTGGATAACACTGATGTATTGTGCGTTTGATGACCAACTCCAGGTAATGAGTAGGTGAGAAGAGATCAGGGTGAAGAGTGGAGAGAGGATAAGGATAGGGAGGAGAAAAGTTTGTTGAGTGCTGTTTGTAAGAGTTGCGTTGGCAGGAAGGATCTAGCCGCACAGTGATGTGGGTGTATATTTTGAAGGATACTCGTACTGAAGCAGATAATGTCTACAGTGTTGAGGGCTAAATGTAGGGAGTTGTTTACGTGAAGTTGTGTCGGTAGGACCGACTGGAACCATCAGTTCTAATTTAGCTGAAGGGGTTTAGCTGTACATTTACAGGAGCAGTTGAGATGAGATTGGTTGTAGATGTTACAGAGGAGAGGGCTGAATGATGGGACTGTGTTAGTAGAAGTGGTTGGGAGTATAAGGGCGGGTCTTTGCAATCAGGAGTTAAATGATCGTTGCAGACAGGGTATTGTGGCAATGGTGGGCTTAAGCTTAGGACTGGGAAGGCTCTGGTATATGGCTCCATTCTGAAGAAGGTGTGGTAGATGTCTCTTCAAGGAAGATACGGATGAGGAATGTAGGACCATACTGGTGGTGAATACGAAGGGTTTCCTGGAGTTGAGAGTAGAGATTGAAATTTAGCTCCAATTCGACTTCCCCCTGTCATCTCGGGCTTATGACACCAGTGACATTCGACAGGAGGTGGAGCGATTCGTCTTGTCTGGGACGGGGAGAGCTGAGTGGGAGCAGGCAGACAAAGTTGTGGCAGGAAGTCTTTGAACAATCTGAGTGTGGAAATCAGGATCAGAGGACTTGATGTTTGCAGAGTCTTTGCGGAACTGAGTTGCCATACGTTGAGGTTGGAATGATAGCTAATTTTCTTTGAGTGATAAGCTTTTAGGTCTGGGGAATTTGATATCTGGACGTGATAGGATGAAGGAATATGTAAGAAGAGATTTTTGGGATGGAACTGCACTGGAGGCCATAGGTTCTGGCGCTGCTGTGAGGGTTTTTGCATCTCAGTGATGAGTGGGATGACTGTGCTAAGTCGTTTGCAGGAATCTGTTGGGGATGAGTTGTGTGATAATATTGACAGGAGAGTGGAATGGTTTTTGCATAGCTTTATTCCTTATCTGGAGCTGGTAGACTTGAAGCCGATGAAGCTGAGGCCCATGCACTCATAGCTGCTGCGTATGGTGGAGGTGAAGGTTTGGTTAGGGCTGGAGAAGTTGTGACTGGTGTTCCAGATGTAGTGTTGATGATAGTTGCAATAGGTCAGCGGTGAAAGCTGGAGACACTTCTGACACGTGCAGTTCTAATGGTGATGACAATGGTGGTGATGGTGGCGGTGGCAATGGCAGCTATAACAGAGTTACAGAGCACGCTGGACTGATATTATCTGTAAATGAGTAATCGATAAAGTTTGGGGATGCAGTGTTTGTAAGTGGGAAGACGGATGGAGCCATTCGAGTAGCAGCGAATGTGGAAAAATGAGGAGAACGGTTGAGGATAATGAATAGGGAGTAAAGGAGTAAGTGGAGGTGCGAGTTGACGATTTTGAACGATGTAGCCGTGTCGTATTCTGAAGGTAGCGACACAGAAGTTGGAAGGCGGGAGAACCTGTGGCTACAGTGGTGACAATCAAGACGACGAACCGGTGGCGAAGGTGATGACTGGCAGAGAAGAAGAGACCTCTAGCAGTGAGGGTGATGACTGGCGGCGAGGCTGATAACTGGCTGCGAGGGCGATGACCGGCACTGATGACTGGCGGATAAGGTGATGGCGAAGACAGCGACGTTTCATTATCGAGGATCCAACCCTGGGGCGACTCTGGAAGATGATTTCGCGATGGGAAGAGAGGTTCCAATCCTCGGATGTCATTTGTATTTCTAAAGTGTTAAGTGATAATTCAACATTCACACAAAGTGGGAGCTCGCTCTAACTAGAAATTATCATTCAATTGCCTGCCCAAAACATCCTGGCATTTACCTGGAGCTATTTATCAGGAGGTATCTCGATTGCTGAACGCAGATTTGAACTGTTGTCCTCCTGAATGCGAGTCCAGTGTGCCAACCACTGCACATTGCCACAGCGCCAGTTGGAAGACACTGATCTCCCAGTCCGTCTCATTTCTGAGTGAAGAATTGCAGCGTCACTACAGATTTCAGTCGTCTGCATCGTCCGCCATGTTGAAGTTTGCCGAAACGTTTCGATCGATCTGTAGTTGACTGCCGGCCGGTATGGCCGAGTGGTTCTAGGCGCTACAGTCTGTTACCGCGCGACCGCTACGGTCGCAGGTTCGAATCCTGCCTCGGGCATGGATGTGTGTGCTGTCCTTAGTTTAGCTAGGTTTAAGTAGTTCTAAGTTCTAGGGGACTGATGAGCTGAGAAGTTAAGTCCCATAGTGCTCAGAGCCATTTAACCATTTTTTTTGTAGTTGAGTAAGGAGTATTTACGTATTCCATATTATGAAAACGTATGTTGTGGACAATGTCAGTGACTGAAGCAGAGAATTGTCAGATCAGCACGAGCGTGCAGTACTTTATTAGAACATGTCTGCAAATCCTGAATAATTGCTTACTTCACGTAAGCTAAGAATTTTATAATCGCTCTTCAATCTACTTTCCGTGTCCACCTCTGATATTTCCCTGTGGTAGAAGGATTAGCTGTTGACAGACACTGGTTCAGAGTTCCAAGTGTGCTCGATTGTGTTCTCTCTACAAAAATCATTCGTGGAGGAGCCTTCGATGTGCTCTAACCTTTCTAGAGGTTTTCTCCCTACAAACAAAATTTAGTGCTCCACATTCATTTCGTGCGCAATGTATCTCTGCTATGCAGTCGTGCAGGAAACTCACAAGCATTTCCAACACTGCTCCCAAAATCCATTATCTCATACCTTGTGTTTTCAAAATAAAGAGCAAGTATCACCCATTACTGCAGATTATTATCTTGGAAACTCGATATTCAAAGACCTGTTTGTTGAAAGACTTATAATATCGCATTTTCAGTACTTATCTCTACAACACTGAACGGCACTATAAATGTCTGTAGGCCATCACATCAGATATCAAGCATGAAAAATATATTTAGGCTAAGAGACAGGTGCCGTTGCACATTTAAGCATCATCTTACGCTTGCTAAGTACGTACTTGCTTTTTTAATCTATATAAACAGAAATCAGTTGCCGCGTGTGTGAAAGATCACCACCTGAGAACTGCTAGATCGAATTGGTTGACTTCTTTTTGTTAAATTTGTGACGGTGAATGGTAATAGAATTTTTGATACCAAACGGCGAAACGGGAAAACACTGCGTTCAGTCTGAAAGTTGTGCTATCACATGCTTCCATAACGAAAATATCAGTGGAAACGATTTTCCCGAAGATCTCGGAAAGTTCTTGACCGACTTACTACAAATTTTTTACACAAAACTTTTAAGATTCCCAATATTACATTTATAAAAATATATTATTATGTAATGGGGAAACGTCGCCACCAAAAATCTCGAAAAAACTGTGACGAATTTATTTCATATTTTTACATGATACTCTACTGAACATTCGGGCGGAAATGGACATATAGAGTGGCGTGCAGAAGAGAGACAGACACAGAGGGGAGGCGGTTATGCACAGAGAGATGGAGGGGGGAGGAGGGAGATATGTGGAGCTACTGGATATTCAGACGAAAATGGACATAGATAGGGGGACCAGGAGGTGGACAGAGAGAGGGGGGAAGGAGACTATGCAGAGAGAGATGTAGGGGGGGGGTACGGGAAGGGAGGGGGGATCACAAGATGGATACAGAGAGGAGGAGGCAAAGAACTTAGGATGTATATTGAATTTCTATGCATATTTAGCAATTAATACGAAGTATTGCTGGATTCGCTGGAACGTAATATTTAACAGTAGTGGCATTTGTCACTAAACAATGTAACTTTATTCGAGAAGCGGGTGCGCTGTTTTCAAAACGCAAAAATTTACGAAATTTCACGTGTTTATAGGTTTAGCTGATTTATTACCTAATTTATGGTCTTCTGCTGTATCTCATGTCTTTATTTTACTGGACGACGGAATGTATGAGTAAATCATAAGCGAAATAAGAGGAAACAATTACTCGAGATTTTTGAAATGATACAACACACCTGTCACCTTTCTTGCACTTGCCTTGAAAAGTTTTCTTATCCATAAATCTTAAACAGGTGATTTTTTTTTAGTAAGCTCATGTGCGTGCAGAATCGGAAAGTATTTTCTTCAGCATATTAATGACATTTCGTGGCCGCCATGTTCTAGTCGGGCAAGACACGAAATGAAAGGCTCTTTGGGAAGTATATTTTAGCTTCAGGAGTTCGACTTCCAGTTTAGTACTTCAAGAAGAGGTTATGTTCTCTTGAAGCGAGTGAAGTGGGACAACCAATCCCACGATTTGCAGCTTTTGTTCAGATTAAATGAACCGAAATGTCGTTTACTAGGATGTTTAGAGGGAGAAGAATTTAATATGATGTTTATGCCTATATTTATGACATAATTTGTAAGATCCGCGTCATTTACAACATTGTATTCACAGTAATATTGTGTGTATAGCCAAAGAAGAATTTTTAGATATAAATTAAGAAAAAAAGGAAAAAAATATTTAAAAAATAAAAAAAAAAAAATAAAAAATAAAGAAAAACAAGAAAACACAAAAAAATAAAGTTGTTATATTAACTTAAGTATGTTGTTAAATTAACCTAATTATGTCATGTATTAGAAAATTCGACTCGTTCCAGATCATTACGAAATATCGTATTCATGATCCATGGAACTAGTATTAATCTAATCTAATCTATGGGGAAATGTGAGTAGTAAAGGCAATAATGCAAATTGTAAGTAAATTTAATGGTGTGTGGTTAAATGTGGACTGTTTCCTGCAGATGCCACGTACTAACCTGAAGGAGTCCGATAGCCTTCTACTCAAATGACAGCCTAGTGGATGAAAGAGGCAATGGAAATCGTAATCAATAGGGCCGTTTCGCATGCTGCAAGTGTTCAATACTCTGGCCTTATGAAACACTACGACGCCACATGCTTCGCGCTAGAGAACAGGAAACAAAGCGAAGTACAGATAACAGCCCGAAATACAGGTAACGGCCTCTTTTCACAACCGAACAGGAAACAGCTCAAACAAAGACGCTTGCAGATATGATCAGAAAGTGGCTTTACTCATACACATAAGGATGTTGGCAAGGCAGCCTTAAAGTAAGCAGAAATTATGCAAATATAACAACGTCTGTGGGTATATCAGAGTCCAGAGTTTCTAAACTGACTCTGGAAACCCACTGAGTTCTGTTCATGTTGTAATCAGTAGACTTGTCGGAGAAGGACAAGAGAACATTTCAACGTTGATGAAGCTGATCTGGCTCTTAATAACCATTCCTCTGCACGAACCGCTGCTGTAAAAGACTACAAGGATGTTGTTATTCTGACATGTACATACACACATATACTTCGCAAGCCACCATACGGTGCATGACAGTATATATATATATATATATATATATATATATATATATATATATATATATATATATATATAATGGTTCAAATGGCTCTGAGCAACGGGACTTAACTTCTGAGGTTATCAGTCCCCTAGAACTGAGAACCACTGTAAACCTAACTAACCTATGGACATCACACACATCCATGCTCGAGGCAAGATTCGAACCTGCGACCGTGGCGGTCGCGAGGTTCCAGACTGTAGCACCTAGAACGGCTCGGCCACTCTGGCCGGCACAGTATATCTTGTGCCACTATGCCACTACTAGTCATTTCCTTTCCTGACGCACTTGAAAATGGAGCAAGTGAAAAACAACTGTCTATAGCCCTGATTTATCTTATCTTGTCTTCTTTGTCCTTATGCGAAATGTGCACTGTCGGCAGTAGAATCGTTCTGAAGTCAGCCATAAATGTCGGTTCTCTAACTTCTGTCAGTAGTCTAGCGAACTGATCGTAATCTTCCTTCTTCATGGACAAGCTGTTTGAATTCACCTAGTGTCTCCCTAATACTCGCATGTTGATCGAACCTACCGGTAACAAATCTAGCAGCACGCCTCTGAATTATCGATGTCTTTCATGAATATGACCTAGTCGGGATCCCAAAAACACAAGAATTATTCAAGACGTAATCTCTCTACGTTCTATGCACGGCATCCTTTATAAATGAGCTACATTTTCCTACAATTCACCCAACAAACCGAAGTCGACCACTCGCCTTCCCTGCTACCGACCTGACATGCTCGTTCCATCTCATATCGTTTTGCAACGCTACACCTAGATATTTAATCGATACCACTGTGTCAAACGGCGAACAACTAATACTGTATTCGAACATTACAGGATTATTTTTCTTACTCGTTCTCATTTATATGAGAAAAACTGCCGCATCATGAATGACGTTTTAATTTATGACTTCTTTACCACCATTCTATTCACAACTCATTTCGCAGACAGGAGCCACACATATCACTCTACGTACTTGCAAAATTATATAGTTGCACAGTACAGAGTTCGGGATATATGACGTCATGAACATTAAGTTGTGAAAATCACTAGACAAACAAGCAAAAAAAAAAAAAAAAAAGTACAAATACGTGTGAAACATGTTAAATATGTGTGTGAAATATAACTGACATGTGCGTATGTGAGCAAGGCCGCGTGTAAAAAGCTCATCCTAAACCCTTGCAATGATTACAGTCAAACATGATACACACATTAGTTACAATCCGGAAGAAACAGTGTAGGGATAAGAATCACCAGCCTTCTATTGGCGTGGCTGTGAGAACACACACACACACAGACACAGACACACATACACACACACACACACACACACACACACACACACACACACAGAGAGAGAGAGAGAGAGAGAGAGAGAGAGACAGAAGGAAGGACAAAGAGATGATCAGTATGGGGGAAACAGGAGATAGACATAGATAGGAGGAGGAGATGGACAGAGGAGAGGGAAATGGACAGAGAGATGGGACAGGAAGTAATGGACAGAGAGAGAAAAGAGGAGGAATTGGACAGACAGGGGCGAAAGAGATAGGCTGAGAGATGGGGGAGGAGGAGGGGAACAGAAGGAGAGGATGGGGAAATGGAAAGAGAAAGAGAAGAGGAGAAGATGAACAGAGAGAGAGGGGGGAGAGGAAGAGGAAATGGGCAGAGAAAGTGGCTGGAGAAGATCGTCAGAGTGGTGCATGGAGGAGGTGAATGGAGAGAGATGGTAGTTGGCAGAGATAGGGAGGAGTGACAGTGATAGAGAAAGGGAGAATGGATAAAGATAGGAGGGAGAGGAGCTGAGAGCTGGACAAAGAGAGAGGGGAGAGAGGGAGGTGGAGGGGCAGGTGAATAGAGGAAAGGTGAGGGAGGAGATGAAGAGAGAGAGACAGAGAGAGAGAGACAGAGACAGAGAGGGGGGGGGGGGTAAGAGCAGATGGACAGATAGAAGGGAGGAGTAGATGCAGTAATAGAAGACTGCAATAAATAAATACTCATGCACAGTCAGATTTTTGAGAGAGTAAACAAACTAGAAGCACACTGAAAGGAGCCTTAAAATTTCGCTTTTCAAAACCGAAAGTTATTTTATATTTAGGTTAATGTTACAGAGAAATGACAATTACGTAATTATAAAAGTCATTTAAAAACACCGTAGCAGTTCAGGACAAATACACTTCGCTGATCAAAGTTTTTTGACGGTATTGAAAGTCAATAACTCTGCGACATCTTCTGAACAGTGTGCTCAGAGAGTTGACTGTAGCAAAATCCCTGCCTGTTAACTGACCGGCATCGGCTTATTCTTTTCGAAAGAAAGATTGACAAGATGCGAGAACACTGAACGCGGATTTCGCAGCATCAAAGACTTTCATGTGCACAAAGTTAGCTCTATAAAAAAAACCATTTGTTAACGACAGACTTACCTGCTGCGTCTGGGAATCCCTTACTACTACTCACCTGGCCCATTATTGAGTGTGATGCAGTAAACAACGTGCACAGATTGCCCTCTATAGTGGCAAAGAGAAAGATTCTGCCCCTCCCCCTCACATAGACACGAGCCCAGTGATGTACAGCTGAAGTGTTAACTTCTGAGTGCACGTCTGTTCTATGTACTCACTTCTCGTAAACGAAAAAAGCAAAGAACAGTTACCTCCTTCATCCAGAAGAACTCATCGTTCTCGACTTGGACAGGAAAATTTGTCTGTAAAGTGAATCTGCAGGCTATTTCGTGTTTATGTTCTTTGTCCATTGGCGTTGAAAATATATATTTACTTGCTGAGAAACCTGGAGTTGTCGGATATTTATTAATTCCAATCTTCTGTTAGTCGATCTGCTCCTTCACTCACTGTCCATCTTCTCTTGCCCCCTCTATCCATCCGTCTCCTCCCCTTCCCTTATTCTGTCAATTTCCTCCTGTGCCTCTGTTCATCTCTTCATCATCCATCTCTCAGCCTGTCTCTTCCTCTGCTTATCTCTGGCTATCTCTTCTTCAGTCCTTTCTCTGTACGTCTCCTCCTTTTCCCTCTCTCTGTCCATTCCCTCCTCCCTAACCTCTGTTGAGCTCCTCGTCCTGCTATCTGTGCCTGGCTCCTCCTTCCCTCTCCCTCTTTATCCACCTCCTTGTCCTCCCCTCCTTCCTCCTCTGTCCACGTTATCACACTCACCCCAATACGAAGCCGATGGTTCTTACCCTACACTATTTCTTTCCAGGTTGTAACGAATACCTGTACCATATTTGACCGAAATCGTTCCCAGGCTTTACTCATGCCTTTGCTCGCATTTGCGTATGTCAAATATATTTCGCACATATTTAACATGATTCATGCGTACTTTTACACACATTTCACGTGTATTTCTAGGGAATATCGCCCTGAAGTTTCATTTTCATGCATCTTAATGTTTATGTCGTATCTCCTGAACTATGTACTGAACAATTATATAATTTTGCAGGTACACGGAGTGGTATATTTGGATACGGTCTGGGAAATGTGTTGTGAATAGAGTTAGTAATAAAGAAGTAGTAAATTAACACGTCACAAATGATGTGGCAGTTTTTCATGTATCTCAGTGTTTATGATGTCATATCTCCTGAACTATGTGGAGTGCGATGTTTTTTCGTAAGTACTTTCAGCAGCATATCTATATACCGTCTGCGAAATGTGTAGCTAATAGAGCTAGTATCAAAGAAGTAGTAAATTAAAACGTCGTGCATAGTTTGGCAGTTTTTCACGCATCTTTCTAAGTATCTGACGGCGTATCTCCTGATTTAAGTATCGTACAGTGATGTAATTGTTCTGGCACATTCATTGATGTATAGGAATATCATCTGCAAAATGTGCTGCGAATACAGTTAATAGTAAAGAAGTAATAAATTAAAAAGTCATGCTTCATGGGCAGTTTCACTGCATGGACAGCGAAAATGTAGTAAGTGACAAACTGTTTTCCTTTCATCGTTTTCTGGGGGTCGTCATCGAGAAAAAATTTCGTAAAGGTTTGAAATGATGTTTAATTTTTATTGAAGTCTCTAAATGCTCTCATTCTCAGATAGTGGATGCCTAAAGTATGAGTATTGGCGCATCGTGGGCGAAATTGCTTTTTAGTCGCACGCTCATCCCTTTGATAGGTGGGTCGTTCTTACCCTCACAGTGACTCTTTCCAGACAGTAAATGTTGTGTATCGCAAGTTTGGTTGCAATAGGTCCAGTCGCTTAAGAGGAGATGTGATACATATACACACATACATGGGTACATCCATTTTCATAGTTTGTATGGATTTGTGTGTGTCTCGAGACAGCCGAGAAGACAACCATGTGTTTGGATTAATTTGTCCAAAATATGTGTTTAAATTGGGATGATACACGTATGTGTAGGGTGAATTTTAATTTGAATGTATGTCTATCTGTAGCTAGTATTAATCATCATGAGAGAACTACGAAATTTATCCAAAATGTGAGAACCGTTGGAATCCGCTGAAAATCTGAACGCCACTTCATTGCTGAAAGAGGATCCTTGATACAGAAAATTTCCACCTTTGCGTCGGTTGGTGCCTAGGCAGGACGGGAAACCGTTGAGGAAAGATGATCCCGCTTCCTATGATCCAGCAGGTTGAACCTGGCTGCTGAGTTTCTCAGTGGTTGGCAGATCAGTTCTACTTTTTGGTATCAGGGACTTACTGAGGACCGGTCGATCAGGCGTCATAAAATTTCCGGGTGCGACCCTCTCCCCCTATTTTTCTCGCTCAGATATCAGCTGTCGCAGTTACACGGCACGCAAAACTCAAATCATTTCTGAGCCTCAATATCAACCTTTATAACAGAAAGGTATAGATTTACATTGTAAAGAAAGTGCAGTATCAAATGCATAAGCTATTAATTGTAATAACAAGCATTCTTGGTGTTTGTCGATTACAGTGCCATTTAACACGAATGGAAAAGATTGGTTCGATTAAACCGGTCGTATTTTATGGTAAATAATATAAATATGCTGGAAAATGGGGGTTGCCAATTTGAAAACACAAAGCTGAACCGCGCCCACGCATGAGGGTTGGTTAGGAGATAGCCAGCTGTAGCACAAACTGATATTCCCTTTGCTTATATTAACGTTTCACCTAGAAAATTTTTCTCACTATGCGTAGTTTTCGAGATATTTAGCTGTCCCAAGTTAAAGCAAACACTCTGTATACACTGACGGAAAATAATGGCAACACCAAAAATAAATTAATGTAGAGTTATAAAATTTCGTGAATTCATTTGTCTTGGTAACATATTTAAGTGATTAACATTGAACATCACAGGTTAATGTAAGCAAAAGTGAAATGCTGGTACAGAAATAACCGGAATAATCACCAGAATGTTGAATGCAAGCATGAAAATGTGTAAGCATTGCGATGTACGGGTGCCGGATGTGAGTTTGCGAGATGGAGTTCGGTGCCCGTTGCACATGTCCGGTCGACACAGGGATGGTTAATGCTGGTTATGGATGACGCTGGAATTGCTGTACCACGATGACCCATATGTGCTCGACTGGGGACAAATCTGGTGACAGAACAGGCCAACGCAACACGTCGACACTCTTTAGATCATGTTGAGTTACAACAGCGGCATGTGGGACAGCGCTCTCCTGTTAGAAAACACCCATAAGTCTGCTGTCTCGCCGGCCGGGGTGGCCGAGCGGTTCTAGGCGCTACAGTCTGGAACCGCGCGACCGCTACGGTCGCAGGTTCGAATCCTGCCTCGGGCATGGATGTGTGTGCAGTCCTTAGGTTAGTTAGGTTTAAGTAGTTCTAAGTTCTAGGTGACTGATGACCTTAGTAGTTAAGTCCCATAGTGCTCAGAGCCATTTGGACCATTTTTGACTGCTGTTCACGAGCCGCGCGTAGTGGCCGTGTGGTTTGAGGCGCCATGTCACGGATTGCGCGGCCCCTCCCGCCGGAGGTTCGAAAGTCCCTCGGGCATGGGTATGTGTGTTGTTCTTAGAATAAGTTAGTTTAAGTAGTGTGTAAGTCTAGGGACCGATCGCCTCAGCAGTTTGGTCTCTTCGGAATTCACACACATTTGAACATTTTTTGCTGTTCACGAACGACAGCACAACAGTTCGAATCATCAGTCTGACGTACAATTTTGCAGTCACGCTGCTTGGAATAACCACGAGAGTGCTCCTGCTCTCATACGAAATCGCACCGCAGACCACAACTCCAGGTGTAGGTCCAATGTGTCTAGGACGCAGACAGGTGTGTTGCAGTCCCTCGTCAGGCCTCCTCCTAATCAACACACGGCCATCACTGGCACCGAGGCAGAGCCAGCTTACATCAGAAAACACAACACACCTCCACCCTGCCCTCCAATGAGCTCCCGTTTGACACCATTGAAATTGCAAATGGCGGTGGGTTGGAACCAAGGGGATGCACGATACAGGGCGTCTGGCTCGGAGTTGTTCTTGAAGTAACCGATTTGTAACAGTTCGTTGTGTCACTATGGTACTAACTGCTGCTCAGATTGCTATTGTAGATGCAGTACGATGCGTCACAGCCATACGCCCGGATTCTGTGGCGAGACGTGGATGACCAACAGCTTGTCGCTGACTCGGAGCTTCAGCGTCCTTCAGCTTCCAATGGAGAGGCCGTGACGGCCTTAGAGATGTGTTCTGCATCCCAGTGAGAATGACACGTCAAGGATGGAATTTGCTCCCTGGGAAATGCAGGCCGAACTGCAGACCTGCATACTCACGACATACTCACACTTTTCACGATGCGGTGCTCAAATCCTGAATTCTGTGCGCCGGATTCCTACGTCAGTGAAGTATTCGCAGTGTGATTAAGGCGAAATGGCGCCCACCTCCCTTATATTTGCACTTGGGAAAGAAAGAAGGTAGGTTCTTGTTCGACGTCTCGTCGACTTAGGGGTCATGAGTGACTGATTATATTACATCATTTTTGTTAATGTGAAGCGTTATTAGCTGTGAGGTGCGCCCCGTCTTTCATTGTCTTATTTTTGTGGTGTCCTATGTAGGAACATGATCTTCTTGCGACCGTACGTTCTAGTGACCACCGCTGCCAGCAATCATGTACAGTGGCTATAAGAGTATTCCTGCCAAACCTTTATGCAGTATTTCAGATGGAACATGCAGCCTCTCGTAGCCCTACTACACGACCCCCTTCAAGCGAGGTGGTGATAATTGAATCTTTGTCGCTTTAAAGGCATTCATGTCTGACATCAATTCACTACGTCCAATCTTAAACGCACCTAACGATCATGATCATTACAGCGTGTATTTAAAGTAAACCTGATCTGCATCCTCATAGCAGCATTACTATCACCACTCTTATGTGACTGGAGCGAATTTTAAACAGGCATCATCTTTCGGATGCAGAAGCTCGCTACAAACTTTCGTTTGTGTCGCACAATTCTTCCTTGGTGTCGTGATTTTTTTTCTGTCAGTGTATTTCCAGCGGCCGTTTGCCTAGGTGACGGCCTAACCAGACACGACCGCCGATCTGGTGTAACTGCATACGTGACCGTAAGACTAGGTCGCGCGTTTCCAATGATCGCTGGTCCAGTCTCGATGATGCCGCGTCCAATGAAATGGTTACTGACGATGTCGTTGAGCCAACGTGCTGACAGATGACGGTCGTCTGCTGAGAGCCCATTCTTCATTGTGCACTGAACGGAGCGTTCTGGACGACCCTAACTCCGGATTCCGTGGCGAGACGTGGATGACCAACAGCTTGTCGCTGACTCGGAGCTTCAGCGTCCTTCAGCTTCCAATGGAGAGGCCGTGACGGCCGTAGAGATGTGTTCTGCATCCCAGTGAGAATGACACGTCAAGGATGGAATTTGCTCCCTGGGAAATGCAGGCCGAACTGCAGACCTGCATACTCACGACATACTCACACTTTTCACGATGCGGTGCTCAAATCCTGAATTCTGTGCGCCGGATTCCTACGTCAGTGAAGTATTCGCAGTGTGATTAAGGCGAAATGGCGCCCACCTCCCTTATATTTGCACTTGGGAAAGAAAGAAGGTAGGTTCTTGTTCGACGTCTCGTCGACTTAGGGGTCATGAGTGACAGATTATACACTCCTGGAAATGGAAAAAAGAACACATTGACACCGGTGTGTCAGACCCACCATACTTGCTCCGGACACTGCGAGAGGGCTGTACAAGCAATGATCACACGCACGGCATAGCGGACACACCAGGAACCGCGGTGTTGGCCGTCGAATGGCGCTAGCTGCGCAGCATTTGTGCACCGCCGCCGTCAGTGTCAGCCAGTTTGCCGTGGCATACGGAGCTCCATCGCAGTCTTTAACACTGGTAGCATGCCGCGACAGCGTGGACGTGAACCGTATGTGCAGTTGACGGACTTTGAGCGAGGGCGTATAGTGGGCATGCGGGAGGCCGGGTGGACGTACCGCCGAATTGCTCAACACGTGGGGCGTGAGGTCTCCACAGTACATCGATGTTGTCGCCAGTGGTCGGCGGAAGGTGCACGTGCCCGTCGACCTGGGACCGGACCGCAGCGACGCACGGATGCACGCCAAGACCGTAGGATCCTACGCAGTGCCGTAGGGGACCGCACCGCCACTTCCCAGCAAATTAGGGACACTGTTGCTCCTGGGGTATCGGCGAGGACCATTCGCAACCGTCTCCATGAAGCTGGGCTACGGTCCCGCACACCGTTAGGCCGTCTTCCGCTCACGCCCCAACATCGTGCAGCCCGCCTCCAGTGGTGTCGCGACAGGCGTGAATGGAGAGACGAATGGAGACGTGTCGTCTTCAGCGATGAGAGTCGCTTCTGCCTTGGTGCCAATGATGGTCGTATGCGTGTTTGGCGCCGTGCAGGTGAGCGCCACAATCAGGACTGCATACGACCGAGGCACACAGGGCCAACGCCCGGCATCATGGTGTGGGGAGCGATCTCCTACACTGGCCGTACACCACTGGTGGTCGTCGAGGGGACACTGAATAGTGCACGGTACATCCAAACCGTCATCGAACCCATCGTTCTACCATTCCTAGACCGGCAAGGGAACTTGCTGTTCCAACAGGACAATGCACGTCCGCATGTATCCCGTGCCACCCAACGTGCTCTAGAAGGTGTAAGTCAACTACCCTGGCCAGCAAGATCTCCGGATCTGTCCGCCATTGAGCACGTTTGGGACTGGATGAAGCGTCGTATCACGCGGTCTGCACGTCCAGCACGAACGCTGGTCCAACTGAGGCGCCAGGTGGAAATGGCATGGCAAGCCGTTCCACAGGACTACATCCAGCATCTCTACGATCGTCTCCATGGGAGAATAGCAGCCTGAATTGCTGCGAAAGGTGGATATACACTGCACTAGTGCCGACATTGTGCATGCTCTGTTGCCTGTGTCTATATGCCTGTGGTTCTGTCAGTGTGATCATGTGATGTATCTGACCCCAGGAATGTGTCAATAAAGTTTCCCCTTCCTGGGACAATGAATTCACGGTGTTCTTATTTCAATTTCCAGGAGTGTATTACATCATTTTTGTTAATGTGAAGCGTTATTAGCTGTGAGGTGCGCCCCTTCTTTCATTGTCTTATTTTTGTGGTGTCACTCGCCCCAGTTGCACGGACGACATTGCTAGCGACTACACGGACGAAGCATCGCTCATTAGCCGAGCAGATAGTTAGAATAGCCTTCAGCTAAGTTCATGGCTACGACCTAGCAAGGCGCCATTAACCATTTTACGATAGAGTCTCACTTGTATCATAAAGGAATGCTGTATTCACATGAAGGAAGAAAAGTTAAGTATTAAAGCAGCTACGTACTTTTCTTGCTACCATTCATTACGTATCCTGTTTCAGACTTCTATCTAGCCTAAGTGAGATTACGCGTGCCTTTCGGCTACTTCAGTGTGGCGTAGCTGTCTTGTTACGCCACAACAATTTTACTCCAGTTTTTTATCCGGAAGCGTAATTTATGAACAGTTTATTGCTTTTCGGTGAACCAGTAGCGACATGAGGGCTATTGTGAAAGTAAGGTCCTATCGAGCGCGAATTGATAACCACATTGAAAATCTGACGAAGCTTTGCACAGATGTGCTGGGCAGTGCCTCTAGTATGAATGTCGATCACGTCATGTCTCTGTTTTCACATCTGAACGCACAGTTAGCACATAAAGGTGTGTAGAAAATACTGTCTCTCGCCGATTACGACGGCCTAGTGAGAGATTTCGCCTGATGTCAAGCAGCCCACATAAGATAACTGTCATGCGTTTCCTTCTCCATGACAATTTCTTGGCTGCGGACTGCAGGGGCGATGAAGATGTTCTTGCAGCGTTTTCGGAGGAAGTGTTTGATCACCCACAATACAGCGCGTAAATGTCTCCCCCCGAGTTTCCTCTCTGCTCACATGAACCGCTGCCTGTGGAGACAACATTTTGGCACAGACAATGAGTTGTCTGCGTAGACAACCGGTGGAAAGCACAGGCGGCTGCTTTTCATGGCGAGAGTATTGAAAAGTTGGTACAACTCTACGACAAATGTCTAAGTTGGAGGGGTCTCTATGTAAAGAAGTAGGTGGAAGGTGTGGCAAATGTTGCAAATAAAACGCTTTTGATTTTCACTGTGATTTCCATTCGTGACCGGTCGGACCTAACGTTCCGAATAGTCCTCCTACCTCTGCTCACATCGCCACTCATAAAATATAGTGTTGGGTCCAGTTCACCATCCACAGACATTTTAAGCAATCTTATGCAGTAGTTAAACCTATTTTCCTTACCAACTGGAAGTCGAGTTGTTAAATTAGGTGTGTTGCATGCCTATCGGGCGTTACCTCATTTCGATCGCTTTGTTTGCATATACGCTCAATGTCTGACTAGATTCTCCTACAAACTGGAAGTGGTGAACTGTCTAGAAACTGCGTGAGAATATATAAAGGGCCACTTAACTTATAGAACATTTTTAGTCCGCATAGTTATCCATGGGTATGTTACTGAAAAATAAACAGTCTTTATAGCAAAATTCAAATTGTCAATTTTTAATTGAGGTTTTATTCGAAAGTTGTTGAATTGTAATGTGAAAGAGGGCACTGGTAGTAAAAATTAAAAAAAAAAAACCAGATTTATCATGTGGCGCAAGGTAAAATTAAAAAGAAACGCAAAACAAAACATATCAAACATAACTTCATTAATTCGCCGAGCTTATGTGAAACACGTTTATGTTATTGCTAAACAACTTTCGCTCTCTTCAAAAATAAGAAGAAACTCTTGCCTTTGATCATGATGAAGAGGTTTCTCTTGTGTTTAAAGCAACAATAATTATATAGACTATTTTTGTTTGTGCTTGTAAACAGTTCTTGCTTTGCTTACATAACTGCTTTGGTTAGATAAAAGGGAGCAGCTAATTTTTGTTGCTTATAAACTGCAATTTATGTTTTGTAAGGGTATAAAGTACGCAGTGGGATATTCCTTTCTAATTATGTGTAAAACAAACAAACAAACAAAAAAAAAATAAAGAGAAGTCGTGGGTTCACAGTTCCTCTCTCCCAAATTCATTTATGTTTCTTTCATTACCAATGCTATCAATACTGCCGGTAATCCTACCATTTGATAGGCCATTTATGTACTCTATCAAAACTACCACCGAACCGTAGATTTTGTAGAGCGCAACTCTACCTGTGGGTAACGACAATCACATGCAACGCGACAAAGATTTAGATACGTAATCACTATTCACTATCTAATTAGAAGTATCTGGATATTAATTAGTGGGCATTAATATGGAATGTGTCCTTCCTTGGCCTTTATGACGGCGTTGCAGGGGACACTTTCAGTGGGGCGCCTGAATGTCTGTGGAGGAATGGCAGTCTATTCTACCACAAGAACCGAAACCAAAGGAGGCAGAGTGCTGGACGGTCGAGCCTGGAGAGAAGTCCAAGCTACAACTCATCCTAAAGATGTTCAACTGGGTTCAGGTAGGGCAGGTCAGTCCACTTTAGGAATGTTACTGTCCACAAATCATTGATTCACAGATGCTGTTTTATGGCAGGGTGTTTTGTCACGCTAAAACAGTCATCGTCTCCGAACTGTTGCTTTTCTGTACGCAGTACACAGCCCTGTAAATGTGTTGATCCCCTCGTTTATCGTTTTCTTAGGCGCAATAAGGGGATCATACACTAACCACGAGAAACACACCCATACCGTAACACCACCTGCTACGAACTTTAATGAGCTCTCCTGTTACTTCTTTTCTACTGACAACACAATACCCTCCTCCCCACCCCCCCACCCCCCATAACCATTTATACTCGCGTGTCCGTCTCTCGTGACATGTAGTGGTCCATTCCAGTTACATGGTGGTGACTCGATACTTTTGAAAATATAGTATCGTGTAGTGTATCTTCACGGATAAATATGTACGTAGTATTGGTATCTTTGCTCCTAAAAGTCCTGTGTCGTATACTGATATTCATGACATGACATGACATGATATGCCCAACACAAATGTAATGTGGTGGCTTAAGCCATTTTAACCCTTATCCGTGACGACGGTCCATGACTGAAACCGGTTGATATTTGGATTTAAAATAAAAGCAGCTGATGGTCAAACATGCATTTTATACATTATTTGACGGCTGTTGATAGTTACCTTCCAAAAGTGTTTAGTATCGTTTAAGACCTGCCTGTTATGTAATATAAATTTTCCACCTAGCAGCATTTGTCTGTAAAATATTAGCAACCGCTGCCAAAGTTCAAGTTTCTTCTAAAATGATCGGGTATGGATGTAAGCTTCAGCTGTGCATACCCTCTTTTTGAAAAAATGCGGCACATATAACTTCAATAACTAAGAGAAAGGCGGAAAAGAATTCCAGTACTTTCAAGCAACAAGCAACGTAATTGGAAGATTGGGTTAGCCGTAAAATCACAGAATGTTCCTTATGGAGCAGAGTAAATTTTACCTACGATCTTGGGCTGAAGGGAATAATACAGATTAATCAAGCTAAGTTACCATTTTCCTTTAACAGTAGGGTATGGCGTAAAGGGTACAACCCAATAGGAATGCAAATGGGGTAAGAACAACAGGCATTCTGTATTAAGTATGACCTATGACCGACAGGCAGGGGCAAATTGGTGATGTCATCATGTCCCATCCCTAAGCATGTGCTCTTCCTAGTCGTGCTTGGGTAGCTCAGACAGTCAGCCTTCAGCGGCGCAGCGGTTCGTCCCTGCCGCTCGTCTGCGCGAGAGGTGTTTACGTTAAGTGTGTAGCGGTGTGCCGCGGTATACATAGAACGAATCATGGTCTTGTCGTTCTGCAAATCGACACTGAAATTTAGTTTTGTTAACGAATATGCTTGACCGAAGGCTTACGAGATCGAACGTTATTTACGTGACGAGGTGAAAATCGAACCTGACGTTCTAGTTGGAATACACTTATCTATAGTCAGCAGCGTGGTCTATGTCAAGCTCATAAATGAAGCGGCATGTGACGAACTACTACACCGACACCGACAAGGACTTCGTTTCGGACGGGAATGTTGGAGCGGTAACAGCTGAACACGCCGGCATGGGACTCCGAACGATCCGCGTCTTTGAGCTACCATTCGAAGTGCCAGAAGAATTGGTGACAGACGCCCTGCGTCCTTACGGAACGGTCCTATCCCACGTGGCTGAAAAATGGGCGAGTTTCAAGACGTATCCTGTCCTCAATGGCGTCAGACAAATATGGATCGAGCTCCGAAAACACGTTCCGTCATACTTGTACATCGCTGGTTGTAAAGCGATTGTCATCTACGACGGACAACCAAGGACGTGCTCTGGGTGTGGGAAGGAGGGACACGTACGTTCTGAGTGTGCTCAACGAAGGTTATTACAGCTGCCACGGGATGATCCACCCCTCACGCCGCATCCGACTGTGCTCCCCATGACTTATGTCGCCGCATTACGCGATGAGGTGGGCCGCGAGACAGAAGCGTACCAGAACGCACAGACAGCGGCAGATCGTGGCGAGCCACGGAAGGACGACGTTGCGCTGGATCGCCTGCAGCAGTCACTGAACGCCCTCTCTTCGGTGCCACTTGCGGCCCCTTCAGATAAGGCACTTGGAGACGTCGATATTACGACGGCGCACGATTCCGACGTCCCCCACGAACAACTGGAGACCATGTTGACCTCTGATTCCGAGGCCCGGCAACGTAAACAGCGATCACTGAAACACCGGAAGAAGCGCCGCCTCACGGTGAAGAACGACCACTCTGATCTAGCAGACAATTCTGAGACGTTTACGGGTACAGAGCAGACGACCGTGGATATAGAAGAACTGCCTAGCGTGGATGCAACGGTGGCCAGCGGGTCGGCGACACGACCTACCGCTGACGATGCTCCAGACACAGCAAAGGAGTTCGACCGACGGCAACAGGCTACTGAGGAGGTTACGGCGCCTGCACCGCACGACAACGATGGGACACTGGGGGACTGGTCAGAGGACCCACCCCCGTGGGGAACAGATGATGCCGGAGGGACTGCTCCCACGCACTCTCCCGGTGTAAGACCGGAAGAGTGCGCGGAATAACGGCAGACCACATGAGGGGACGGCGGGAGACGTCAGTACGACAGCAGCCTATGAAAGGAAGAATTAGCGACCGTACGGTACCCTATCTACGTTGATAGCCATGCAACGAGCTTATCGGATAGGGTCTGTTAACATCAATAGCATTGGGACGCCGGTAAAAATCAAGATGCTCAGTGACATGATAAAGGCTGCGGATTTAGACATAGCACTATTACAGGAAGTTCGGGTACTTCCCCCCTCGGACTTTTACGGTTACGACATTTGCTGTTCCCCGTGTGATGAGAGAGGCGTTGGCACAGCTATACTGTTAAAGGAAGGGATAGGTGCAGACGAAGTAGAGTATTTACCTTCTGCCCGAGGTACGGCCGTGACCATAGGTGGAGTACGTTTGATCAACATATACGCACCGTCAGGCTCGGATAAGAGGAGGGACAGAGCAGATTTTTACGCCCATGAGGTTACACCGTTGTTCCAGGGACGATACGATGGTTGCTTACTCGGCGGAGATTTTAATTGTGTGCACGACAGAAAGGACCAACAATCTAACTATACTACTAGCCAAGAACTTAAGGAGATGGTCAAAGGGATGGAATTAGTCGATACATGGGACCTGAAGTATCGCAACAAGCCAGGATATGCATTTTTTACTAGCCACTCCGCGAGCCGTTTGGATCGGATCTACGTTTCAAGGGCGTTAGCAATGTCGACGGTGGACGCAGAAATATGGCCGACAGCGTTTACAGACCACGAGGCATATATTTGTACGGTTAACCTTGATAGACAGCAGGTATGGAGATGGAGGGGTAATTGGAACGTCTCCCACCTCCGAGGTACGGAATGCCGACGCATGGTGGAGGGCGCGTGGCATGGCTGCCTCCGTCGACGAAATTCTTTCGGTTCTGTCCTGCAGTGGTGGATTGAGTGCGCGAAGCCAGCTTTACGGAGGACGTTAATAGGTTACGGGAAGGAGGTTTCTCAATGGAAGCGCACGACCACTGAGTTTTACTTTACGGCTCTCCGGGAACTGTTAGCTCAGCCACCTACACCAGAACGCCAGACGGCAGTCTACCGAGTTAAGGCGAAGCTGGTACAACTTGCGACGCTGAGGATGGCAGGTACGATGATACGCGCGAGGTCGCGGGATTTCCTGCCCAACGAGGTTCCCTCGATGCATTATGTGATAAAGGAAAGACGACGAAGATGAAGGAATGAGATCGATCTCGGCGATGGCCGTCGTTTTCAACACAAAGGGGCATAGCACAGTCGTTCACGGATCATTTTAGCAGATTCTATGCGAGCAACGGGGAGGGTCAAAGGGAGCTGGGGAACGTCCTGGAAGAGATCCCAGACGCGACGGGTGTGAACGGGGAAGCGGACGGGTTATCTGAAATTACGTGTGAAGAGCTGGAGGAAGCGATTATACGAGGTGCCTGCAACAAGTCCCCAGGTCCAGACGGATTCCCGTTGGAATTTTACCGTGCCTTTGTGACCATTATGACACCGACGTGGCTATGCATGTTTAATGAGCTTCTGCGGCAAGAAGTATCGGTTCACATTCTGTTCACGGAAGGGCTTATGATACCGATACCAAAGCCCCGTGGTGGCAAACGGCCTTGTGATTATCGCCCCTTGACCCTCCTTAATAGTGACTACAAGATCTTCATGCGCATCCTGAGCAGTCGTATCAAAAAGGCGCTGGAGAATCGAATACATGCCGACCAGACTTGTCTTGGCGGCATCAGTAATATCCACACAGACCTGGGAGACTATCGTGACGTCGTCGCCCTCGCGGCTGCATGCCGCCTTTCGGGGGGCGATGGTTGCTGCAGATTTTGATCATGCTTTTCATCGCGTCGAGCATGTGTACCTCGCGGCGGTGATGAACAGGATGGGTGTCCCGCCATTATTGACCACTGCTGTGATGCGGCTGTTGCATGGCGCCAGATCAGCGATGGTGGTCAACGGAGGGAGAACTGAGTATTGTAAGATCTTAAGATCAGTGAGACAGGGTTGCTCCTTGTCGATCCTCCTTTATGTGATTGCCTTAGAAATGAGCCTCGCAGGCCTTCGCCGCCGTCTTACCGGGACCTCCCTACGGCATTTATCATTCAAATGTAGAGCATACGCGGATGACATTGTGGTCCTCGTACGGAATGAGGGGGAGACTCAAACAGCACTGGATTTGCTACAGACGTATGGGATGGCAGCTGGAAGTGTGGTCAACTACCGAAAATCACAATTCATGCATGTGGGGCGTGGACTAGAACTAGGAACGGGAGGACCCTTACCTGCGGTGCAAACCCTCTGCTGTTTGGGTATCACCTTTCATAAGGAGACGGCGAGAACAGCTGCGGACAACTACCGTAGGCTGTTACTCAGAGTCCGCACGGCAATACGACTAAACGCCCTACGGTCAATGGATATGCTGCAGCGAGTGTTACTCGTCAACCTTTATCTCGCGCCCATGATGTGCCACATGACACACCTTCTCCCCGTGACGCGCACGATGGCTATGAGGATTCAGGCGGCTTTTGGGTACTGCGTATGCCTGGGACTGCTCTTTAAGGTACAGTACAACACGCTTACCCTCCCAGCGCGAGGGGCGGCGTTGGTTTAGTGAACGTGCACGAGATGGCGTGTGCCATGTATATTAATACTATGCTCAAACGATGGCGCAACAGGAATCACTCGCTTACGGGGACGATCATCGAAGAACTAGTACCAACATCGCATCTTCCTCCAGTCATTGTCGGCCATATACCGCCCCCGTTAACGTATGTGCGCACGTTCATCGTGGAACACAGTTACGCTCGAGAGCGTTTACCGACGACCCGACAGTCGACATCGAAGGACGTGTACCATCTGCTTCTTCGACAGATCACCCGGAATAAGGTGGAACGGAAACATCCAGCTGTCAATTGGCACGCTGTGTGGCGCACGGTCCACCACCCGCACCTACCTACAACAGTCAGATCTACATGGTACATTGTCGTGAACCGAAAATACCCTACGAATGATAAAAAGTACGCAATACATTTGGCGGATTCGCCCTTGTGTCCGCAATGCGACGTGCTGGATACGGACGACCACCGGCTGATCTGCGGCGAGGCATTGGCTGTCTGGACTCCTCGCAAGAAAGATAATAGCGTTCATTGCCTCGCACTATCTATACAGCAGTCTCTTCTGACATAGTATTTCTTCCAGAGAAACGTATTTTCCGCGTCGTAAGACGAACGCAGTGGCGTGGATCACAGGTATGACGGTCCATTACATCTATAGACACACACGTCGGAACGTACTAAACTTCCTGGATTACTGCAATACTTGCAAGATGGACACACAAAACTATTACGGCTACAAAAGTGCAGGGATTGGTATGCCAATTTCCTAGTAACGGTTTTTGCAGACCACTCCATATAGTTAGGGTGTACCGGGGGCGCAAAGATGAGCGGCGGTGCTGTCGTGAAACCGACCAAGTAAAGTGATCAGCTAAGGACACTATGCGAGCACGCGACCTAGGAAAAACTAACGCTTGCTCAGGTAGCAAATGGATGTACTTCAAATTTTGTTTTCATATCTATAAATACTTTTCTTTAGGGTGCCGGAGGTGGCCCCACTTTGATTTTTTTGTTATTTCATGCTGCGTGGTAGGAAGGCAGCGAGGTTCCTTCCAGGACAGTTATCATATGTCAGGACGTACTGTGTTTATTTTCTGAATAATAAAGGTTTCCGTTTCTCCTACCGTCCTTAGTAAAAAATAAATAAATAATAAAAAATCCCATCACTCCTGACAAAAAAGTGGTTCCCTTGTAATTAAATAATAATAAAAAAATAAAAAAAGATGGTGGAGCACTTGCCCGCGAAAGGCAAAGGTCCCGATTTCGAGTGTCGGTCCGGCACACACTTTTAATCTGCCAGGAAGTATTAAATGTAAAGCAGTTTATAGACTTACTACGTACTACAGTTTTGCAGTAGTAATTCACCATATTTAAAATAAAACTCGCTGCATTCTGATGGTAATGTTGCCAGTAATGTGGAGGTAGCACCTGTTATTACAAATAATATTCTAGGAACGGTGAGTACAATAAACAAACAGGCATCACGTGATGGTTTCAGAAGTTTTTCCGTAATTGTTCACTTCACAGAACTCCATTTTAAGGGAACAGCAGCTGGAACACCGAGACACTCCTAAATAACTGGGAGTCTTCCTTGTCTGTGACACATAAAAATCATTGCAACCAACTGCTAAGAAAATTGCAACGCAAACAACATTTTGAAGAAACTTACTTGCAGCAAGTGGGGAGTAAATCATATTGTCCTCAGAACATGTATAAGATCCTGTGCTTTTCCACCACAGTCTGGGCTGGATCTTCCCATGCAGAGAAAAAAGTGGGCATCATCCTGAATGAAACATACCGTTTAATATCTGGCTGTATGAAGACTACACCTCTGGATAAACTGTGTAGAGTAGCCGGTTTCGCTCCTCCGTATATTAGACGATCAGCAATGGAATACGCGGAAAAGTTCAAACAGACCTTCGATGAAGAACATGTAATGTACTGCTCAGGGAGTGAGTCTGCAGTAAGAAGCTTCATGTACAGTGTGAACATAGATCCTCCTGAATTGTACCAACCGCAAGAAAATGGGTTAACAGGTAGACAACTGGAGAGAGAAACTTGAAGGAAGCTCAATAGAATACGAACAGATGTTTCACCAGGAAAGACAGTCCTTTAAAGGTGGGTGGGGATACAACATGCCAGCGTTATTTTCTTTGATTCTGGTGATGTGCAGGAGATGGCACGCACATTCAGTTGTCGTATCAGTCCTTACGGGTGTGCCCTCGAACATCTACAGCTGAGAAACAAAGGAGCTATTGATATTGCAAAGTACTGGTTCGAAAATTTTAAAAGCGATAACAAGGATCAGAGACCATGGCTGAAAACTCGTTCCGACACAAAAACGTTAAACAATGACAGCAGTTAAAGAGATACATCGTTTCTCTTTATATAACTGAAATTTCAACGACGGGAAGTAGCTTCTGGAATTTCATTTCGATATCATCAAGCGATGATGAGATAAACTGCACGGAAATGAGTATTTTGCATCTGTAAATTTACGAAGCGATGTTTCCCAGAGCATTTTCAATTCTAAGCTTTTACTCGCTCATTTTTTTTTTTAACCGTAGACTCTTATTTACGATCCGTGCGCTTATTTTCAGTCATATGTCGTCATATAAATGTAAATGTTCAGTTAGTCTGAATCAGAGACGGACTGCGCTGCATCAACGGTTGAAAAATAATTTTCATTTCATCCCGAAAGAATTAATTACCCTGCTGCATAGCACGACATTACATGAAAGAATCGTCTATAAGGATTTTTTTATTGCTTCGTCAATTCAGTATCGGTACGAGTGGAAAAATCTCTGGTAATTCTAAATAACTGTAGGCTGTTAGAAAACTAAATACTACGTTAGCTGGACAGTTCGCCTTTCGAATGTACGTGATTATTCCAGCAAATATTTTTGCATACATTCGGCGAAATGTTTTCGCAGTGTTGGGTGGCTATATCAATGGCATTTCATTAAGAAGACACTTGATTAGCTTTTTATTACAAAGCTAGACGACTGGAATCGCACAGAGCTGTAGAAACAATTGGCCTACCAACTTCTGAATCATATTCAATAAATTAACACGGTTTGATATAGCAGATGTTCGCAGCACGTGATGCCTCTAGATTTCGGTGTCCCATGTTCGATTCCCGGACGGGATTTTCTTCGCCCAGAGACTGAATGTTTGTGTTGTCCTCGCCATTCGATCTTATTATCGACGATGCTTAACTTGTCGAAATGCCGACACATAGTAACACTTGGATCAGGTAGTCATAGACAGGAAATCACGGCCAGTGATGTCACCCGATCATTTCATTTGTTTACCTCGGACGCTTACGCTCATGTATTACCGTGGTTGATGGGATAACTTCTAACATTCTGCGTGGTGTCTGTTGTTCTAAGTCGCGTGTCCCTACCACTTTCGCGCAACGACGCTCTGAGCGTGTTTTTTAGGGAATTGACTAGTTTGAACCTGGGACCTGTTGCTGGTAAGGAGACGCCAGACCCCACATGACATGTAGAGTTCAGAAGAGTTCAGTGAGACTAGCGATGATATAATCAAATACTTAATGATTTCAGCGTCAGCTTCACTGCACTCCCTGTAAAAGAATCTTAATACTAACTAAATTTAGTGGAAGGGGTTCAAGGCTTTCCTATTTTTAGTTAGCTGGTAAAATAACGTCGAAAAATCAGTTAAGTTTACCATTGGAAATTTTTTTCTACTCACAAAACATTGTTTATAAATTGCACTATTGATAAAACAAATATTTTAATACAGGATGATAAAAACCAACCACATTCAACAAAAATATGAACGAATATTTCCTGAATGGTTTTCCAAGCTGTACAATGGATCAAAGGATGACCTATGCCATATCACATATATAATCTAGGTTTAAATTAAGTTCCATAAAAGAGAAAACTATCAAAAATGGTCTATAGTGACCCTCAATTATCTTTAATTACTTATTTAACTTATTGTAAATTACAGTGGCTGATGTGGCTTCTCAATAATTATATAACAGAAAAATCATCGCGTTCCAGGTTTTAACTTCTCGTAGCAAATGTGAACACCATTAGCTTTAATTGACGATCGACACTAGTATTACGCAAAAAGGGGATGTAACAGATGAGACTTCTGCAGTTCTGAGTGAAGCCTTATGCGCTCTTATGTGGCATCGCGTGCGTTCATTACCTTGTCGTTGGTTAGGCAGCGTCAGGGGGCGGCGGGCGGCGCAGCTCCACACACCTCGCCGTCTCGGAAGCAACTCTCTCTAACTTCTTTTTACTACAATTTACCGAAGTTGGTTTAGGAAAAGCTATCTGGCTGTGTTTTCAGCTGACCAATCAGGGTCTCAATGTTAACCTTAAGCTCCGCCTACAAAAATTCTGTCTATCCAATGAGAAACGTTATACTTTTCATGGTGGGGTAATGTTTTTAATGTTTGCTACGTAACAGAGACGCGTATAGTCTCACGCTAAAACTTTCAGCTTGTTTGGCCCTTTTAGTGTTATCGTAAGATCTATACTGTTCTTATGGAGGGCTCTATCTTTACACATGGGCTGGGGGTAGTCTTGGCGGTCAGCTGGCAACTTGGGTGTCCGTCCCTTATCGTAGGGCCTCCTAGCCTACACGACTCTGCTCTCGGTTTCTGTTTTCGTTTCTCCCCTCGGAACTGCGTCTGTTTCACGGTGGGAAGGTATGACATGCCTTTAGGCGTTCTTGTGTTAGTCTTTCGGTATTGCATTCGCTCAATCGTTGATCGTATTACTTTGGTTAATTTAATTTCAGGATTTATTCGGAGCTATGTGACATACTGCCAGATTTGCTATCATGTCAGGGTTTTCATGGAAGGTGCTGAGTTTGCTTGACACCTTACAAACTGATGGAACCATTGATATTACTGTTATTGTTTCTGTTACTACTGATGCCATTTCCTCTTCCGTCATCTCTACCTGCTGACTTACAGGCAAAGATCTGTCTGTATTACAGGAGACACGCAGTCGTGTATGTCAAACTATAGGAAGCAGCGATATAACTGTACTACCTTCAGTACTTTGGGTAAAATATTTGTTTCGATCTTTACGTATTTTTGTAAGTGACTGAGGGACAACTGCGTATATGAAAACGTTGTGCCTGTTCTTTCGAATATGTCCGAAAGAACAGACACCGCGCGTTCATATAATTGATTCGCCTCGGTGGGCAGTAAATGCACCACCTTCAGTGCGAATGCACAGTATTGTTCGACTACCGGCGAATTTCTGAAATTGGCGAGAATAGAGGACATGGACAGGCACTGGGGACAGGTGGCGCCGCGTGGGAGTGTGGGTCAGCCAGCGAGCAGTCCGTGACAGTCCGTGCATTTGCGGTAAATACCGTATCCAGGAGGCGTAGTAGTTGACACGAGTGGTTACCCGGTTTCGGGTCCCTGTCCACCAGAAATCTTCACTCGTCACCATCGATTAAACATAAAGTCCTGACGAAGCTGATATAATCAGTTACGTCTCTTTCCCTTCCTTTCTACCCCTTCCAACTCCAATTTACATAACTGCGTATTTGTTAACGCTGTACTTTCCTTGTTTTCTTGTTGTTGTTGTTGTTGTGGTCTTCAGTCCTGAGACTGGTTTGATGCAGCTCTCCGTGCTACTCTATCCTGTGCAAGCTTCTTCATCTCCCAGTACCTACTGCAACCTACATCCTTCTGAATCTGCTTAGTGTATTCATCCCTTGGTCTCCCTCTACGATTCTTACCCTCCACGCTGCCCTCCAAGGCTAAATTTGTGATCCCTTGATGCCTCAAAACATGTCCTACCAACCGATCCCTTCTTCTAGTCAAGTTGTGCCACAAACTTCTCTTCTCCCCAATCCTATTCAATACCTCCTCATTAGTTATGTGATCTACCCACCTTATCTTCAGCATTCTTCTGTAGCACCACATTTCGAAAGCTTCTATTCTCTTCTTGTCCATACTAGTTATCGCCCACGTTTCACTTCCATACATGGCTACACTCCATACAAATACTTTCAGAAACGACTTCCTGACACTTAAATCTATACTCGATGTTAACAAATTTATCTTCTTCAGAAACGATTTCCTTGCCATTGCCAGTCTACATTTTATATCCTCTCTACTTCGACCATCATCAGTTATTTTACTCCCTAAATAGCAAAACTCCTTTACTACTTTAAGTGTCTCATTTCCTAATCTAATTCCCTCAGCATCACCCGATTTAATTTGACTACATTCCATTATCCACGTTTTGCTTTTGTTGATGTTCATCTTATATCCTCCTTTCAAGACACTGTCCATTCCGTTCAACTGCTCTTCCAAGTCCTTTGCTGTCTCTGACAGAATTACAATGTCATCGGCAAACCTCAAAATTTTTACTTCTTCTCCATGAATTTTAATACCTACTCCGAATTTTTCTTTTGTTTCCTTTACTGTTTGCTCAATATACAGATTGAATAACATCGGGGAGAGGCTACAACCCTGTCTCACTCCTTTCCCAACCACTGCTTCCCTTTCATGCCCCTCGACTCTTATAACTGCCATCTGGTTTCTGTACAAATTGTAAATAGCCTCTCGCTCCCTGTATTTTACCCCTGCCACCTTTAGAATGTGAAAGAGGGTATTCCAGTCAACATTGTCAAACGCTTTCTCTAGGTCTACAAATGCTAGAAACGTAGGTTTGCCTTTCCTTAATCTTTCTTCTAAGATAAGTCGTAAGGTCAGTATTGCCTCACGTGTTCCAGTATTTCTACGGAATCCAAACTGATCTTCCCCGAGGTCGGCTTCTACTAGTTTTTCCATTCGTCTGTAAAGAATTCGTGTTAGTATTTTGCAGCTGTGGCTTATTAAACTGATTGTTCGGTAATTTTCACATCTGTCAACGCCTGCTTTCTTTTGGATTGGAATTATTATATTCTTCTTGAAGTCTGAGGGTATTTCGCCTGTTTCATACATCTTGCTCACCAGATGGTAGAGTTTTGTCAGGACTGGCTCTCCCAAGGCCGCCAGTAGTTCTAATGAAATGTTGTCTACTCCCGGGGCCTTGTTTCGACTCAGGTCTTTCAGTGCTCTGTCAAACTCTTCACGCAGTATCGTATCTCCCATTTCATCTTCATCTACATCCTCTTCCATTTCCATAATATTGTTCTCAAGTACATCGCCCTTGTATAAACCCTCTATATACTTCTTCCACCTTTCTGCCTTCCCTTCTTTGCTTAGAACTGCGTTGCCATCTGAGCTCTTGATATTCATACAAGTGGTTCTCTTCTCTCCAAAGGTCTCTTTAATTTTCCTGTAGGCAGTATCTATCTTACCCCTAGTGAGACAAGCCTCTACATCCTTACATTTGTCCTCTAGCCATCCCTGCTTGTTTTCTTAAGAGTTCTAAATGTCGCTACCAAATTCCACTGTGAAAAAATTTCTTCGAATTTAATTAATATTTGATTTTATTTTCACTTATTGTGCCACTGTCAGAAATTACCCAACAGTAATCATTTATGTATAAACCTCAAAGAGTAGTACATTAACTGTTTTCTTTATTTGGTCTTCATTTCGCAGCAAAAATCCCACTTAATCTGTTTTAAGTTTAGCAAAAAAATGGTTCAAATGGCTCTGAGCACTATGGGACTTAACGTCTGTGGTCATCAGTCCCCTAGAACTTAGAACTATTTAAACCTAACTAACCTAAGGACATCACACACATCCATGCCCGAGGCTGGATCCGAATCTGCGACCGTAGCGGTCACACGGTTCCAGACTGAAGCGCCTAGAATCGCACGGCCATTAAGTTTATCACTATTCGATGATAAAATGAAGGCATTTCCTATCGTCTCCTAATTTTACAGCTGATATATATGTAGTATATTTATTTTACGTTTGCGATAACCCTACCAACACTTTTCATTATACAGAACGTAATGAACGTCGACTGCATTTTAGCGTCATTGAAACGTTTGCAAATGGTGACATCGAACATCATCGACAAAACTGTGTCGAAAAACGAACGTAATAGCTATTCATCACTTAAAACTTCCGGGCTATTAGGCCGTGTCGATGTGTAAAACTTTCTCCTAACGTGTCCTCTCTAACTGTGGGGGACATCTTAAGCGGTAAAATGGCTAACTGCAAGCAGAACTTAACGGAGCGCCAATTACATAGGCAGTGTAGAGGGCACCACAGTCTATCACGCGACGTCGGCTACGAGATTATCGTTAGTACTACCAACATTCTCGATTGAAAGTAATCGATCGTCATTCTTTGCGGAGAAAGTTTGTAAGTAGGCTGTTTATGTTTTCTCTATGTAAGTAGGCTGTTTATGTTTTCTTATTGGCAACGTTACGTAGCGCTCAATAGGAAAATCACTGGCTGTGCTGTGTGCAGTCTGTGGCTAGTTTGCATTGTTGTCTGCCATTGTAGTGTTGGGCAGCGGCAGCTGGATGTGAACAGCGCGTAGCGTTGCGCAGTTGGAGGTGAGCCGCCAGCAGTGGTGGATGTGGGGAGAGAGATGGCGGAGTTTTGTAATTTGTCATGAACTGCTATATATATTATGACTATTAAGGTAAATACAGTGTTTGTTCTCTATTAATATCTTTCATTTGCTAACTATCCCTATCAGTAGTTAGTGCCTTCCATAGTTTGAATCTTTTATTTAGCTGGCAGTAGTGGCGCCTGATGTATTGCAGTAGTTCGAGTAACCAAGATTTTTGTGAGGTAAGCGATTTGTGAAACGCATAGGTTAATGTTAGTCAGGGCCATTCTTTTGTAGGGCTATTGAAAGTCAGATTGCGTTGCGTTAAAAATATTGTGTGTCAGGTTAAGCACAGTCATGTATAAATTATTCAAAGGGGACGTTTCCAGTTTTGTACACCGACCACAGCCTAATAGCATGGAAATTTTAAATGACGTCGGTACCAATCGTGAAAGCTTACACTGTATGGTTGTAACACGCCCGGGGGTACAAATGGCGGGGGACCTTAAACTGGTACAAGGCTTGCTGCTTCTTGACCGTGCGCCCTGTCCACACCACGTATCTGACAATCCCGCGGGCCGCTCACCGTCAAGCACAACACTGTCCTACGTCTGGTATGAACATCTATATTCTGAGACGATAAGAAATCACGGGTTGCACTGCTTACATTCTAAGTAATAAGTTTTGATGCCAACTTCTAGATGATTATCTGTCCACAATATCACTTGGACGAGATTACGCGTAACCGAACACGGCGCGGATGATTGTTGATGATGCGGAAGCAGAATGATCGAACGGAAGTTCTTAGGCTCGTCACACATATGGATTTCTGGTGCCAGTCCTCCTTGACGCTAGCGATAATATAACACTGCTCATAAAGTTAATTTACAGTTCACAGTTCTCAACTGTACTAGCGTGCGCGTAACCGTCGCGACGCGGCTGATTGTTGATGATGCGGAAACTCTGACCGAACGCACTTTCTCACGCTCGCTGCAAGACACTGGCACATGATTGCACTCTTTTGTGGTAACTAATGTTTACAGATTGCATTAGTTCATTCTGGGAGACCGAACATGGCGCGGATGATTGATACTGTACGGTACGACACGCAATGGGAGGATGCACAAATACGTTATCGGCGGCACAGTGCACAGCTCATCCTTAATTACATCTTGACGCACTTTCCTCTGAATCACTTCCATATTTCATCACTTTACTGTAATAGCACTTGTAGCAACACTTCAATGTCCATACTAACAATTCCTCTCACATGCAGAGCTACCCACTACACAACATACCAGTTCCGTGTCGCGCGCTCGACTCTGCAAACGCGCTGCCCGCAAACATACTCCACAACTAATCCAGCGATATGACAGTACGCTTACATGGTCATTACTATTAGCTTTTCGAGACGACTTGCTGTATGACTAAACTATGAGGCGAACATCTGAGTAAAAACATGAATGTGTGAACTTCTGTATGCACCATCTGAAGAACAGTTTGAAACGACTCGAAAACTAGTTCATGGACAGAAACAAATATTTAAAATTCGAGTGGTCTCAGTTATCTGTATCTGCTATCAACCCATACAGAGTTTCGTTTTTCTATAACATTCATAACGGACGTGCTTAACTTGGTGCTCCGTCTAACCTAAGTTTTTGCTTAGAATATGTATCTAGCGAAACGAGATATGGTCAAATTGTTACGAATTATTAGAATACCAGGTGATCAAAAAGTCAGTATAAATTTGAAAACTGAATAAATCACGGAAAAATGTAGATAGAGAGGTACAAATTGGCATACATGCTTGGAATAACATGGGGTTTTATTAGAACCTAAAAAATACAAACGTTCTAAAAATGTCCGACAGACGGCGCTTCATCTAATCAGAATAGCAATAATTAGCATAACAATGTAAGACAAAGCCAAGATGACGTTCTTTACAGGAAATGCTCAATATGTCCACGATCATTCCTCAACAATAGCTGTAGTCGAGGAATAATGTTGTGAACAGCACTGTAAAGCATGTCCGGAGTTATGGTGAGGCATTGGCGTCGGATGTTGTCTTTCAGCATCCCTAGAGATGTCGGTCGATTACGATACACCTGCGACTTCAGGTAACCCCAAAGTCAATAATCGCACGGACTGAGGTCTGGGGACCTGGGAGGCCAAGCATGACGAAAGTGGCGGCTGAACACACGATCATCATCAAACGACGCTTGGAAGAGATCTTTCACGCGTCTAGCAATATGGGGTGTTTTTTTTTTTTTTGTTCTAATAAAACTCCATGTCATTCCAAGCATGTGTGTCAATTTTTACCTCTCTATCTACATTATTCTGGGGTTTATTAAGTTTTCAAATTTATACTGACTTTTTCATCACCCGGTATATCCACCAAATAGCTCGTTGTAACAATTAATATTTATTTACGTCAGATTGTTTCGCCCCGTATCACCACTGTCAAGTATGTCTACATTGTTGCAGCGTCCATATCAGAAATATTACGCTGCTACGTCTAAAGAAGAAAAATTGTTACGAATTCGTCGTATGTTTCACACCGTTACGGTATGTATTTCTATAATCAAATTAGCATAACGTAAGGTCGCATGCTGGTGAGACTGTTCATGTGGACGTAGATGTAACAGTATCCACTTTCCCTTTGGGGTGCAAATAATTGGAAACTGCGCGAAAGAAAGATAGTTTTATATATACGCATTATTGATGTTGGAAATAGTGTAATGTTTACCACTACGGAGAGCGTGTTAAAATCTGTACTAGCGCCCTGGCTACTAGATGGACGCAACTGCGGCGATGTAGCTTCGTGGGTAGCCGCGTGACGCGATCCAGCATGCAGATTTGGCGGTGCTTTGAGAGGAACGAGTTTCGTCGAGAGGGTGTGAGGGTGAGGGTGGTGGGAGTTGGTGGTGGGGGGGGGGGGGGGCGACGCGGTGGCGGACTCTCACACTGAATTTTAAACGCTATCGTAACGTCGTTTGTGAGCCCGTTCTGTCGAGTGCGATCTCGTCAGCGGCGGCGGGTGCCGGCGCAGTGGTGCCAACGTCTGCGGCACTAATTCGGCAGCACCTGCCAGTGCTGCCAGCCCTGCCCACCTGGCTTCCGCGCCGCTCCCCTCGCCGCGCCTCCACACCACACTCCGCCCCTCCTCCAGCTCCAGACCCTCCATCGGCGGCACCGCAGAAGCCGCCGCCCTGCCGCCACGCCCTCCTGGTTCCGCCGAGATAGATGGCGCTGTCGCGACGTGCCGGGAAAAGGAAATTACAGATGACGTATGAGAAAGTTTTTGAATAAGGGGGATGAATACGTAATTCCTGGTTGAATAAGACAGCGGCGCCTTCGGAGTCTGAGGTGGCAATAGTGGGACGGGAGGGAGAGAGTAGGGGGAGGGGTAGGGGGAGGGAGTGGAGACAAGATGAGGCTCTCTCGTAATAAAGCATATAGACAGCGGCGCGGCTCCCCTCCTGAGCCCACTATCTGGTTTTACATAATTCTTCAACTGCCTTAACAAAGTTTCGCACTGGGCTCTGCGGGGTTCAGTCCCCCCCCCCCCTCCCCCTTCCTTTCCAGCCCCCACGATGACGCCGCCAGTACGCCGTCCCCCACCAGCCCTCTCCCTGGAGACAACTCCGGAATGACGAGCTCGGGTCTGGGATTTTCGCAACTTTTACGACAATAGCGTTACCTTTCTGCTCATCAGCCGCAGAAGTTTCCGCGAGTCAGACAAGTCCCGGAGCCGTTCCCTCTCTCCGTCCCACTCGTCGCGGCCCGCCACGGCACTCGCGTCGCCTCTTCTCTTTCCCGCAGCTTTTAGTCGCTACACGGGTTAAGCTGCCGGCACCTTCCTATTCCTCCCCCTTACGCCCTCCACAACCCCCTCCCCCGCACCCCCTGTACCCTCTTCTCTCCGTTTGGTCCAAGAGTTTCCTGCTGTATTATTTGTACGAATGTAAAACACACGTTGAATTAGCCGTTCCGGGCGCGGAATTAGATGCTAAGTAGACGAGAAAAGACGGGCGCTCTTGTTTAAGTTTTCAACCGCGATTTAATTATACATTTAAAACAGGGCTAGTTATATGGAGCGGCGCGAGGAAGGGTTGGAATGACGTGCACGGGATCCTCAAGCCGGTAAGCTCTGGCCAGCCGCCAGCCGCCAGCCGCCAGCCGTCAGCTGTCAGCGGCGGGCGCCTGCTCGTGCGACTGTTCTTCGAGCACCACTGAGTAGCTGTGTACAAGCAATTGCAGAAGAACGGGAAAGAACGAGGCGATTCAGGAGCATGTGTTAAGCACTTCTGTATTCACTACTGGCCATTAAAATTGCTACACCACGAAGATGACGTGGTACAGATGCGAAACTTTACCGACAGGAAGAACATGCTGTGATATGGAAATGATAAGCTTTTCAGAGAATTCACACAAGGTTGGCGTTGGTGGCGACACCTACAACGTGCTCACATGACGAAAGTTTCCAACCGATTTCTCATACACAAACAGCAGTTGACCGGTGTTGCCTGGTGAAACGTTGTTGTGATGCCTCGTGTAAGGAGGAGAAATGTGTACCATCACGTTTCCGACTTTGATAAAGGTCGGATTGTAGCCTATGGCGATTTCGGTTTATCGTATCGCGACATTGCTGCTCGCGTTGGTCGAGATCCAATGACTGTTAGCAGAATATCGAATCGGTGGGTTCAGGAGGGTAATACGGAACGCCGTGCTGCATCCCAACGGCCTCGTATCACTATCAGTCGAGATGACAGGCATCTTACCCACATGGCTGTAACGGATCGTGCAGCCACGTCTCGATGCCTGAGTCAACAGATGGAGACGTTTGCAAGACAACAACCATCTGCACGACCAGTTCGACGACGTTTGCATCAGCACGGACTATCAGCTCTATCAGCTCGGAGACCATGGCTGCGGTTACCCTTGACGCTGCATCTCAGACAGGAGAGCCTGCGATGGGGCACTCAACGACGAACCTGGGTGTACGAATGGCAAAACGTCATTTTTTCGGAAGAACTCAGATTCTATTTACAGCATCATGATGGTCTCATCCGTATTTGCCGACATCGCGGTGAATGCACATTTGAAGCGTGCATTCGTCATCGCCATACTGGCGTATTACCCGGCTTGATGGTATGGGCTGCCATTGGTTACACGTCTCGGTCACCTCTTGTTCGCATTGACGGCACTTTTGAACAGTGGACGTTACATTTCAGATGTGTTACGACCCGTGGTTCTACCCTTCGTTCGATCTCTGCAAAACCCTACATTTCAGCAGGATAATGCACGACCGCATGTTGCACGTTGTTCTGGATACAGAAAATGTTCGACTGCTGCCCTGGCCAGCACATTCTCCAGATCTCTCACCAACTGAAAACGTCTGGTCAATGGTGGCCGAGCAACTGGCTCGTCACAATACGCCAGTCACTACTCTTGATGAACTGTGGTATCGTGTTGAAGCTGCATGCGCAGCTGTACCTGTGCACGCCATCCAAGCTCCGTTTGACACGGCCAGAGATGGTTGTTATGGGTACTGATTTCTCACGATCTATGCACCCAAATTGCATGCAAATGTAATCACATGTCAGTTCTAGTATAATATATTTGTCCAATGAATACCAGTTTATCATCTGCATTTCTTCTTGCTGTAGCAATTTTAATGGACAGTAGTGTACAATACTCGTGTACGTGTTTCCTGGAATTTCCATGCACAGATTACAGGCTCCAGCCAGCGATTCCACACACAAAGTGGTTTGAGAAAGGTTTAAACTGTCTATGAGGTAGAGCGCCTCTGATTTAATACAAGGTGACTCCTAAATGAAGAGAAAGATTTCAAAGAACACCTGCTGCTATGCACAACAGTCGTTGTTACTTATCACCTAAATGTATTGTCCACAGCAAATTGGGCTCTCTTTCGGGAGGTCGACAGTTCAAACCCGCCTCCGGCCACGCAGATTTAGGTTTTCCGTGTTTTCCCTACATTGCTCTAGGCAAATGCCGGGATGATTCCTTTGAAAGAACATGGCCTATTTCCTTCCCTATGCTAGGCACAATCCGAGCTTGTCCCGCGTCTCTAATGACCTCGATGGCGAAGGGACGTGAAGCCCGATCCTTCTTCCTTATTGTTCACAACAAAGAAAAAAAAACATTTTAGGAGAGCCCGAAGAAGCTCAAGATCAGTAAATACACTCCTGGAAATTGAAATAAGAACACCGTGAATTCATTGTCCCAGGAAGGCGAAACTTTATTGACACATTCCTGGGGTCAGATACATCACATGATCACACTGACAGAACCACAGGCACATAGACACAGGCAACAGAGCATGCACAATGTCGGCACTAGTACAGTGTATATCCACCTTTCGCAGCAATGCAGGCTGCTATTCTCCCATGGAGACGATCGTAGAGATGCTGGATGTAGTCCTGTGGAACGGCTTGCCATGCCATTTCCACCTGGCGCCTCAGTTGGACCAGCGTTCGTGCTGGACGTGCAGACCGCGTGAGACGACGCTTCATCCAGTCCCAAACATGCTCAATGGGGGACAGATCCGGAGATCTTGCTGGCCAGGGTAGTTGACTTACACCTTCTAGAGCACGTTGGGTGGCACGGGATACATGCAGACGTGCATTGTCCTGTTGGAACAGCAAGTTCCCTTGCCGGTCTAGCAATGGTGGAACGATGGGTTCGATGACGGTTTGGATGTACCGTGCACTATTCAGTGTCCCCTCGACGATCACCAGTGGTGTACGGCCAGTGTAGGAGATCGCTCCCCACACCATGATGCCGGGTGTTGGCCCTGTGTGCCTCGGTCGTATGCAGTCCTGATTGTGGCGCTCACCTGCACGGCGCCAAACACGCATACGACCATCATTGGCACCAAGGCAGAAGCGACTCTCATCGCTGAAGACGACACGTCTCCATTCGTCCCTCCATTCACGCCTGTCGCGACACCACTGGAGGCGGGCTGCACGATGTTGGGGCGTGAGCGGAAGACGGCCTAACGGTGTGCGGGACCGTAGCCCAGCTTCATGGAGACGGTTGCGAATGGTCCTCGCCGATACCCCAGGAGCAACAGTGTCCCTAATTTGCTGGGAAGTGGCGGTGCGGTCCCCTACGGCACTGCGTAGGATCCTACGGTCTTGGCGTGCATCCGTGCGTCGCTGCGGTCCGGTCCCGGGTCGACGGGCACGTGCACCTTCCGCCGACCACTGGCGACAACATCGATGTACTGTGGAGACCTCACGCCCCACGTGTTGAGCAATTCGGCGGTACGTCCACCCGGCCTCCCGCATGCCCACTATACGCCCTCGCTCAAAGTCCGTCAACTGCACATACGGTTTACGTCCACGCTGTCGCGGCATGCTACCAGTGTTAAAGACTGCGATGGAGCTCCGTATGCCACGGCAAACTGGCTGACACTGACGGCGGCGGTGCACAAATGCTGCGCAGCTAGCGCCATTCGACGGCCAACACCGCGGTTCCTGGTGTGTCCGCTGTGCCGTGCGTGTGATCATTGCTTGTACAGCCCTCTCACAGTGTCCGGAGCAAGTATGGTGGGTCTGACACACCGGTGTCAAAGTGTTCTTTTTTCCATTTCCAGGAGTGTATTATTGCCCCACAGATCTTTACAGAGCACACCAAAGTTATCATTTCCGTCACGTGTGTCAATATTAGGGGAAAAAATCATCTCACGGTAGACTACCAACAGTGGTACACAGTGCGGACATCATAACGTGGCATTCAATGTATAGCAATTTGCGAGTATGGACAACCATTAGCTGTACAATGGAATGACGACAATGACCATTTGTATTTAACCACAATGGATTGAGGTCAACCCTGCGACTGTTCCATAACAGGGTGTAGAATAATTTCTTCTACCAGTCACGACAGAGGGCGATTTTATTTAATATACGACCGGTTTAGTGGTTGTGCCCATCTTCAGCTGGTTTACATTCAGATACATGTTTCCATACTTATTGGTGGAGATCAATAAAGCTGGTGTATCCATGCCATAGTCATAGCCATTGTTGGAGATCAATAAACCTTGTGTATCCGTGTCGATATTTATACATGAGCTTTATTGATCACCAACACTGAGTACTGTTGTTCCTGAATGTAACCCACCTGAATACGGGCGCAAGCCCGAAATCGGTCGTGAGATAAGTAAAATCAGCTTCTGTTGTGACCGGTAGCGGTTATTATTCTACACTTCATAAAAAAATTGTGCATGTATGTTCGAAGGGACTTTGCATCGTACTTCTGAATAATACAGGCATTTCAATACCGTATTTATCCGCAGACGTCGGAGAAGCGACTTTCAATTAAAATGTTTCCCCCACACGGGAATGTACATAACATACGACTGCAGGTTGTGGACACATGGTTGACAGCATATGGAAGTATGAGTCTAGTCGTGAGCCGTGTTCAGATAGCCTGATGGTACGGTTGGCCTTTGGCAGTGCTGCGGTGAGGACGCGCTGTTTGTGTTCCCGCCACGGAGCTCGTGTTGTTTACATCGTACTCGGCCGTCTCGCGCGTGCCGTACTCAGCATATAGATCACCATGACGCACCAATACAGAAAATCGACGCTCAAATTTACGTTCCGCAACGAATTTGCACGACCCAAAGCATTTGAAGTCAAACGATTACTACGAGAAGAGACAAAAATCCCGGCGACCGACATTCTTAGCATTCACTTGTCCGTTGTGAGTGCCATCATATATGTCAAGATCATCAACGACGCAACATGTGAACGGATCCTTCGGGAGACGCAATAGGACATCCGTTTCCGCCATTCTGATGGCAATGTGGGGACTGTGCACGTCGATCATTCTGGAATGGGACTCCGCACGATCAGACTTTTCGATCTTCCATTCGAACTACCGGCGGAGGACGTCGTGGCAGCGCTGCGCCCCTACGGCACGGTGCACAATCATATTGTGGAAAAATGGACTCAATTCCAGACGTATCCTGTACTGAACGGAGTCCGCCAGGTCCGAAATGAACTTAAAAGATCTTCATATCTGAATATCGTTGGTTGCCGTGCCATCGTCATCTACGACGGGTTACCGAGGACCTGCTCTGGTTGTGGGAAGGAGGGACATCTCAGATCCGAATGTATCCAACGTCGAATCACTCAACTGCCACCGGCTGACGCGGACCCGCCATTGCAGCCGACGCTGCTTCCTGTGACTTACGTAGCAGCTATCACGATCGCTACCACTTCACCACGACAGCCGATATCCACTGTTGAGTCGCTGCTCCATCCCCCAATACAGGGTGATGACGACACATCCGTTCTACATGTTACGGATTCAACTCCGATGGCGCCGCCCCCGTCGACGGACGACGAGATACATGACGATAGCATGGCAGCAGACTCGCTTATTGTACCGACGGCGGCCTTTGTGCCGGAGCGTCGTGAGTCGTTGCCATCGTCTGACACAGAAGGACACACCCGAAAGCAACGCTCTCCGAAGCTACGGAAGCGGAGGCGTAGAGCAACTTCCGAACGGGATGCGACACAGCCCCCAGAGGACGACGACTCCACCTTCAATGACGACGCTACCACAGAGACAGCCGCCATTTGCTGCGATTCTGAGTTCCCCGGCGTGGGCGGATGACTACGACGACGACGGCACCATGAGGCTTACGCCAACAGGGCGCACGCCATTGGCGCAGGCTCTCTAGAAACGACTGCAGGTGAGGTTTGGCGGGATTCGGAGGTGCCAATACAATCGGAAGCTCCATAGATAATTCCAACCTCAACGGATAACTTAGTACCTGCGGTTCGACAACAAGCGTATCGTATCGCTACGATTAACCTCAATACGATAAGAACGGCAGTGAAGATCCAGTTGCTGCGTGAGATGCTTCGTTCTTCGGATGCTGACATTGCTCTGTTGCAAGAAGTGTATATAGCGGCCTACCCGTCTTCTACGGTTATGTGGCATATGTATCATCGGCGGACCGAAACGGCAGTGGTACGGCAATACTAGTGCACGACGGAATTACCATCGAAGAAGTGACTTACTTTCCGTCAGGCAGGGGGCTGGCGATCACAACGCTGGGCACGCGCATCATTAACATTTACGCTCCGTCAAGAACTGACCAATGCCGCGAACGATCGCAGTTCTACTCGGAGGATATCGGCCCTCTCTTTATTAGTCGCTTCGATCAATATATCTTCGGCGGCGACTTTAACTGTGTGCTCCACCCCAAAGACCAATTCCCAAATTTCTAGACCTGTCAAGATCTTCGGATAATGGTTCGAGATCTGCTTCTCACCAACAATTGGGAGAAAATCCATGGTGACCGTACCGGACCCACATACAGCCAGTCGCCTAGACCGCATTTATATCTCATGAGCTCTAGTGCCGGGAGTGTTGGACGCCGAATGTTGGCCGCTTGCCTTCTCTGATCATAGCGCTTTCATATGGACGGCCACTCACAGTAGCAGCGGATATGGCGCAGCCATGGACCCTGGAAGCTGAATGTGGCACACCTTCTAGACCCGGAATGCCCTCAGATTATTGCCAGCACTTGGATGGATTGCGAACGTCGTCTTCCCCGATATCCTTCGACTCTAGCATGGTGGATGGAATGTGCAAAACCACAAAAAATATTCAGTATCCTGGTAATAATACAATGTAACTAACCTCTCAATTAAATTGTCACTCACTTATAATTTTTCAATAATTGACTGTGAATTTAACCTGGTAAATTTTGGACGTCAGCAGTGCTGCGTCATGGCCCTGAAAGGTCATTCTCAATAAAAAGAGGAAAATTCTTACCTCAATGAAGTCGCCGGATAACGCATATGTATCTGCTCTTACAATAAATTTTTCTGGCACAACCCTGTGCAATGCTGGCCGATAGACTTGTCATTTATGAAAAGAAGCAACTGATTTTTCTTTTGCAGCAATCGGGATGATCATGGATTGGAGAAATTAGTAAATTCTTTAAACTGAAATGAATGGTTGTTAAAAATTACTTTATATGAGAAAGATTATTATTAGGACATTTTTTAAAACATTTACATGGGACTTGAGATAACATTACTACATATGCGCGAGGGTGCTTTTTACCTTATACAATAATACTCAGGTTCCGGCATCGCTGCACCGCGACCGGCCCAGCCAACACGATACACCAGACCACTGCTACAGCTACACAGTTCCTACTGCAGTCAACACTGCTCTCTGGTCAGCGATTCTCTTATACCTTGCATATCACAGGCAGCGCATGAGCAATACATCGAAATTACATCTGCTCGGACCTCTTACATAATCCTCCACTGGGGGGGGGGGGGGGGGGGGGGGGGTAAAAATTTTGCAGCGATGGTGAGTCAGTTGGACTTGCCATGAGCAACAAACTTTTCTATAATCTACTTAATTAACTAAGTTTACAGTCACAGAGTATATACATATATATAAGTGCAGAACATGAAATAAATTAGAGTGCACATGCACTGAGTACAGAACATATCAAGAAATAACAAAATGTATACGCAATAAGTACAAAACATATTAATAAATGACATAAAGTGCACACGCACTGTATATATTTTTTACCATTTTACAAGAACTAGGAAAGGAAAGGGAAGGATTGCATCATGGTTGTAGCACAGTAGGGTGCACGTAGCAGTACTGAAAGTCCATATCTTTCTACAGAAGCACAACACCAAGTGAGACAATCTGAAGTTCTCTTCCCTGAAGTATTAATCAGCGTAGCCAAAACACTGAAATGTTGTATTAATATTCGATGTTATCATTTTGGTAGTACATTAGGTACACCAAACAGTGGGACCATAATAACATCTCCATAGTTCAAGGTGGTGGACAGCATGATGTGTCAACACCACACTCTTGTAGAATCCATACTCTTTCACCAACGTAGAATTAGTGCAAAACCAAATATAGTTCTCCATGATCATGAGGATGGACAGGACAAACGGATATTGCAGTAATTTCTGGTAATTAGGTCGGAAGGTGAAGGACATTAAGTCTTATGCTAGTCATCATTGAGAATTACACTAGTCTATCAACCGATTTAAGTAATTGTTGGCACTCATTGCCTAGTTACTAAACATTTCTGTACTATGTATGGAGTATTACATAACATTATTCATAAGTCATCTGATTACAGTAAATATTGGCACTCATTGGCCAGTTACAAACGATTTTTATGCATTATTCAGAAGTGATCATTCAAAGCAAGAGTTAATTAATGGCATAGTATTTACATAATTCATCTAATTATAGTAATCATTGGCATTCATTGGCCAGTTACAAACCATTTTTATGCATCATTCAAAACAAGAGTTAATTATTGGCATAGCATTTACATAATTCATCTAATTATAGTAATCATTGACATTCATTGGCCAGTTACTAAACATGTAGCAAGTATTGAATATTACAAAACACTATTCATAAATCATCTGATTGCAGTAATTATTGGCACTCATTGGCCAGTTACAAAGTATTCATATAGTTTTATAAAACATTATTCAGAATTATTCAGAAGTCATCATTCAAAAAGAGAGTTAATTATTGGCATAGCATTTATAGAGTATAACAAGAATATTATTTACAGAAATTATTGGTATAGCATTTATGCATTATTACAAAACATCATTCAGTATTACTCAGAACTCATCATTCAAGTGACATAGGACATATTTAAAATCTAATACACTGTAACTATTACTCAAGGTCTGTGGTCCAATAATACATAGATATAATGAATTCAATACATCTGAGAAATTTGCATTATATTTAGAACTAGAAATATCTCTTAAACTGGTAGCATTTTTTGGGACCGGTAATACTCTTTTTGTGCTAGCAATGCATTGTGTTGAGATCGATAATTAATTGCTGGGACACGAAAATATTTGCTTTTGACTTATTGCTGGAAATAAGGATTAATAACGTCATTCATCATGAGTCAGCTGTAGCAAGGTTATGAGGCAAGTAGAGTATATGTGATCACATTCATGAATGACATACACAAATGGGTAAAAAAATGCAAGTACTAGAACAGGTTTAATGACTAACTGCTTATAGCACATTAATTTCATGAATATCTTTTCCTGAAAGAAACACAAAATGGATTATTCAGCTGAAAGAAGAAACGCATATTATGCTGAAAAGTAGTGAACTTCGAATTAACAGGTAATGAAACGTGTACTCAATATGTATGTACTCTAGCTGTCCTTTTCCAAAACATTCAGTCATTATACCATGTGACATAAGACATATTGTCAAAACGAACTGCAACAAATACTTAAATAACTACATAGCATTTCTTAACTAACAGTAAATATATAAACTTCATCGTTATCCTCATCTGCAAAGAAAAACTTCATTATTCATATTACCATAACTTCATTACTATCATCACCTGCAAAGAAAAACTTCATTACTCATATTAGCATATTCTTCATATAACTATTCATCATCATTCATTATCATCTGCAATCATTATTCATTATTCATATTACCATTTACTTCATACAATTATTCATAGTATAGAGTTTCTTATTTCTAGCATATTTCATCACTAAAACTAAGATGTGTAGTTCTGTCTGACAGCCTGCATCAATCGCCTCGTATTCTGAAAGAAAAGTAATTAGTTAAGACTGCTATCATACGATGTGTATAGTATATTCTTGTTAATGTTTGTTAATTCTGATCCATTTACTCTTCGTGACAAGATATTGCATTTTCTTTCCTCCATTCTGATGGTGAAATTTCCATTTCATAGTAATCCACTCTGGTTTGTTTAAGTTATTTCTTTTACACGTTATTGCTTTCTGAAAATGATGAATAAGGATTAATATCTTGCATTTAAGTCATATACTCATATACTCATTAACTAAAAACTTGTTTCTAGTAATATAATTAAGCATACAGCATAGCATGACAGAAAACGTATTATGTCAAAAACATAGACAGTTTTCAAGAGCAAAAAAAAAAAAAAAAAAAAAAAAAAATGTAGAATAGTCACGATGTTGAGATATCATAAGGAAAAATGTCAAAGTCTACAGGTGTTTGTTACATCTTAAAGATTAAGTAGTGCATACAAACAAAACAGGAAAGCAATCACTCATACACGAAAAATGGAAAATGTGTGCGGTCTGATATATAACGACAAGAAAAGCGACCTGCTAACCTTACCTTGCCGGGCACTTGCCAAGAAAAAATATGATAATCATCAGTAAGTAATTACATAGATAGAATTGCATAATTGGTCATAAAATATGTAAGTTTATCTGGAAAAATGTGCACAGTCTGTTGTGTAATGACAAGAAAAGCGACCTGCTAACCTTACCTTGCCGGGCACTTGCCAAGAAAAAATATAATCATCAGTAAGTGTTCATATAAATATAATTGCATAAGTGGTCATATAAAAATCACGAAATGGCATTACAGTGTGATAAATCATAAAGTATGTTAATTCAATAAAGGGTTTAATATTGGAGACATGGTGATTGCCCTTACTTTTTCTGGTTCTCAAAGTTTCGACGTGTACTACATTGGGGTGCGGAATGCTGCGAATTCGATATGGACCTGCGTATAGATGCTCAAATTTACTGCATCTCTTCTTTCCTCTGTTGAATAAATAGTGTGTACGTACTAATATCTTCTGTCCAACGTGAAAGTCACGGCGTGTACAAACCTGTTTTTGCTGTCTTCTCCGGCGCTCTGCGGCACGTTTGATGTTATTGAGTGCAATGTCAATTATTTCATGGTGGCGTAGTCGACGAGATGTAGGAGAAGATACTAGTTCTTTAATTTTGTTGGGTGGGTCAACATTTTTCAATATAACAGTCGGAGATAGCGTAGTAGATTCATTTGGTACCGAGTTAATTACATCCTGGAATGACAGTATGCGTGTATCCCAATCAATATGTTTTTTACGGCAGTATATTCTATATAGTTTTCCAATTTCTTTCATTAGTCGTTCACAAGGGTCCGAAGAAGCGTGATACTTGGATATATAAATCGGAGAAATCTTTCTTGTTCGTAACATACGTGTCCATATAGCAGATCGAAACTGTGGTCCATTGTCGGAAATTACTTTCAATACATGCCCTACATGAAATAGAAAATGTTTTCCAAATGCTTTCGAAACAGGCTTAGCAGTAGCTTTGCGTAACGGAGTGTGAAGGTAACAAATTTCGAAGTGAGTTCAACAGCGACAAAGATGTAACAAAAACCTCTATTGGATCTGGGAATCGGACCGAAAATGTCTACAGCGGCCATGTGTCTCAATTTAACAGGTGCAATGGGATGTAACGGAGGAATATGTGAAGTCGTGTCTGATTTAGCTTTCTGGCAGATTTTACATGACGCTAAAACTCGTCGTATACGTTTCTCCATGTTGACAAAATAACAGTTCTGTCTGAGTATAAGAAAACATTTTCTGGATCCGTAATGTACGTAACTTAAATGAGTATACCAAATTAATTTGTTAATAAGCTCGTCAGGAATACATAATAACCAATTGTTGCTGTCAGAGTGAGAGCGGCGAAACAATGTTATTGCGTACAGTGTAATGGTTTCTGATGGTAAAATTATTCCTATCTTGCCAAAGGTGTTTAATTTCTTTCCATACGTTATCTTTACTCTGCTCTTGTGCTATATCTCGTAATGACGACGAAATGAAATTTTCAAATGCAACTTGTTGAATATATCTGCTACAATATTTTGCGTACCGGGAATATGAACAATTGTAAAATTAAATTCCTGTAAATAAAGTTTCCATCTGCTTAACCTGCCGTGTGTAAATTTTGCTGAAAGTAAAAACTGGATAGCCCTATGATCTGTGTAAACGGTCGTATGTCTTCCATAAAGAAAATGCCTAAATCTGGTAAATGCCCATACAACACATAATGTTTCAAGCTCTGTAACAGAATAATTACGCTCAGCAGGTGACAGAATGCGACTCGCAAAGGCGATGTTTTTAATTACTGTAGTACCATCTTCTTCAGTTTCCTGAAAAATGTGTACGCCTAAAGCGGTGTTAGAACTGTCGGTGGCAATGGAAAAATTTCTAGTAAGATCTGGGTGTGATAAAAGAGGTGCATTCAACAAAGCTTGTTTCAGATTAGCAAATTCAGACTATTGGTTTTTCATGCAAAAGTGTGTCTCAGAAGTCGTCAAAAGTAATAACATTTTCGTGAACAAGATTCTCTGTGTCAAAAGTATTGCTTGCGTTGCTGGAAGATTCATTCTGCACTGTATCTAGTCAAATTCTTTCTGATGTGCTGTTATTTTCGGGAGGATGCTGTGGCATTTCAACTATTTGTACTGTTCTGTTATTTCGTCCTGACGTATTACATTCGGAATGATACCGACTGTCTGGTTCATTCACGATAATCTGTTGTTGCGGATGGTTCTGTTGCTGGTAAGACCGACTGTTACGCTGAAAGTTGTGCTCATTACTTTTACGTGTGTCATGATAGTCATTTCTATACAGTGCATTGCGATATGAGTTGAAAGGGTGTGTTTTCTGTACGTACTGATTTCCTTGTTGCTGTGCGTTACTATTTGGTGGAGCCGACGCTATACGTGTAGGCGGCGAAACATTAAAGTTTGGTTGACCTTGCAGACTACATTGTTGGTTAGGTATGCTAACCGGCTGGTTTTGTTGCTGTTGTAGGGAAAAGCCTCTATTGTTACCAAAATGTGGTTGCTGATAATTTTGACGATTGCTCAAAATGTTGTAAATACTGATGATTAAAATTTTGTTTATTATTAAAATTATGCTGGTAGTTCTTGAGTGTCTAGTGAAAATTGTCACTTTCGGTAAAACTTGTCATATCGGGTTTTCTTTACACGTTTCTAATCCTAGATAGATCGATAGTTGAAGAGTTGTTTTGATAGATATAAAGGACAGTAAAAGAGAAGGCAGCAGTGCAGAGAACTAAAGATGAAATAGCACTACTACGGCTCGGGGCCCTGTGCACGCTACGGCACATATTCATCGAAGCGTAATGAATCCCCTGAGGTCTCTTACGCACTGCAAATAAATTTTAGTTTCTGCATTACAGGCAATGCCGGTGAAAATTCAAAAGCAAATTGTTGCATCCAATCCAAGGGGTGAATCTGTGTTCTGTCATTATTAAATACCTTAAATTTTCTCACGGATAGAAAGTGCTTGTAATCAAAATTTTCGTCTCTGAATGTCTGAACAGGTTCAGGATTGTATGCTAATCTGTTTGTCTGTGACTGTTCGGAATCTAAGTGACGTACTCTCTATAAATTACCTAAATTATACAGGCTGTGTGAGTGTGATAAATGTTCGGAATGTGGCGTATGCTATACCGTGTTAGAGGCTGAAACATTTTTCATCTCTGTCACTTCTTGCTGTAAAGATGACAATTTTCTACGTAATGTATTACTGGACGAACCTATCTCACTGATCGTTTGCTGTAAATTTTGGAATTCGGGTGTTTGATTAAACGAAACTGGTGACGTATCGTCTGATTTGGTGTCATTGTTATTTTCGATAACATCAATACGACTGGCCAATTCATCATATTTTTCACTCAGTGCTTTTACCTGATCATCGTTTTTAGTATCACAACCATTAATTTGTTTTTGTATTTTATGTGTGGTTTTGTTCAATTTCTTAACGTCTGCTTTAATGGCATTGGGATCCTGTATTAATTCCAACTTTTCAAGTCTGTTGGTCATTTTTTGAAAGTCTAATGTGTGTGTGTCTGTTTTTGTTTTAACATCGGAGATTTCATCATGCAATTCGGTGTTTTCTGTTTGATAGTATTAATTTCGTCTGATGCTGTAGCAATATTGTTGTCTACGTATGTTTTTGCTTTCGTAAACAATTTACGCTTATCTTCCTGTCTCTGTGCAGTAATTGTTTCCATGAATTGTTGCTTTACTTTATTCTGTTCCTGTATAAATTTTCTGTAACGCGTTTCAATGTTTTGTAGGTGGTGATTAAAACGTTCGTCAATTTGGCTGTTCTGTTGGTCAAATTTCGCGTCTACTTTTGCATCCAGTGTGCGTGAAAGTTCTGCTGACATTAATTTAAACTCTTCGCGTAACTGTGTTGCGTTTTCAGAACATTGTTTAGCGACTGCACTAATTTCATCTCTAAGTAATTTAGTTGTGGCTGCATGTGTATTACATAATCCTTGAGCCACAGATCTAATTTCTTCACTACTGCTCCTAGCACAAGCCTTAATTTCCTCACGCAATTGTTCTTTAGTATCATGACATTGCGCGGCAACGGCTGTAATCTGTTCACTGAGCTGTTTGAAATTGTTGTCTTGTTTATCATTTAGTTGTTTGGAATAGCTGTCTAGTTTTTCACGAAGTTGTTTGTTCGATTGATTAATTTGTAACAATAATGCCATAACTGGATCCATGCCAATATTACCTACTCTATTCTGTGTGCTGTGTGATGATGTATCTGCAATTGTCACGTTTTCTGTAAGCATTTGGTCATTCTGTATTTCTTGAAAAGGTTTGCCAATTGAATGTACACTGTTGGTCACTACACCGGAATCAAATAAATCTAACATATTTTGTGTATATTGTTCACCTACGTTAGAAACAATTATCTGTTCGTTACGTAAATTTTGCAAATCGGGTGTGTCAAGCTGGGCAGCGTTCATTGTAACGGAACGTGCCGCGTCATCAATTGTTACATTTACTCTGGACATAATTGCATTTGTTTGCTCATCATTAGGATCAAAATCAATGCTAGTGATCGGCACGCACTGATTATCTGTAATTAGAGGATTATCACTATTACACTGAGTGTCGCAAGAATTATCGGTCAAATTATTCGAGTCGGCTATTTCACTCATTGCACATCGCGATGTACTGTTGACAGTTTTCGCGGCATTCTTCACAAATCAAAATTAAGCACAAAATGAAACAAAGTCAAAGCAAAAATGGAACAAATACAATTACAACAAAGAGCAATAAGTTGCAGATGATCTGTGAAAGAAAGAGTGACAAGTTAGTAAATGCGTTGCGCCAGATGCAAACTACATTTAAGTAAATAAGACTACTTCTCAGAAATTCACAAAGAAAATACGATCCTGGCCTGTTGTCGCCAAGTGTAACATCCCCACAAAATTCTTTCTTTTTAACCTCCCCACAAAATTCGTTCCGTTTTTATACTCCCCACAAAATTCATTGTCATTTAACCTCCTCACAAAATTCGTTCCCATTTTAGTGTAACCTCAAAACAGAAAATATTCCTAAACCTCTCGACAGTAAAAATTATAATTATGTCGTTCACATTCAGTGTACCGTCCCAGCAAAATATATTCAGTAACCTGGTAATAATACGATGTAACTAACCTCTCAATTAAATTTTCGCTCACTTATAACTTTTCAATAATTGACTGTGAATTTAACCTGGTAAATTATGGACGTCAGCAGTGCTGCGTCATGGCCCTGAAAGATCATTCTCAATAAAAAGAGAAAAATTCTAACCTCAATGAAGTCGCCGGATAACGCATATATATCTGCTCTTACAATAAATTTTTCTTGCACAGCCCTGTGCAATGCTGGCCGATAGATTTTTCATTTATGAAAAGAAGCAACTGATTTTTCTTTTGCAACAATCGGGATGATCATGGATTGGAGAAATTAGTAAAATCTTTAAACTGAAATGAATGGTTGTTAAAAATTACTTTATATGAGAAAGATTATTATTAGGACATTTTTTAAAACATTTACATGGGACTTGAGATAACATTACTACATATTCGCGAGGCTGCTTTTTACCTTATACAATAATACTCAGGCTCCGGCATCGCTGCACCGCGACCGGCCCAGCCAACACGATACACCAGACCAGACCAGAGCAGACTGCAGACTAGCCACAACTTACTGCTACAGCTACACAATTCCTACTGCAGTCAACACTGCTCTTTCTCTTATACCTTGCATATCGCAGGCACCGCATGAGCAATACATCGAAATTACATCTGCTCGGACCTCTTACACTCTTCGCCCGACTACTCACCCGCCGCATAAAGAAGGTTCTGCCCCTACTCCTATCCATAGTGCAAACGACACTGGGCAGAGTGACCAACATGCAAACGGCAACCCACGAATGCAGGGATTTAATAGCCATCGCCGCAGCCTGCCGCCTTCCAGCTGCTCTGATCTCCATGTATTTCGACCACGCCTTCGACAGAGTTCACCCCAAGTTCCTTCTGTCAGTTATGGCCCGCATGGGCTTCCCGCCTGACATTCTCGACATCTTTCAGCGCCTTTTCCGCGGAGCTGCATCCCGTCTACTGGTGAATGGACGGATTGCGGGTCCCTTGCGGATCCAACGGGCAGTTCGCCAAGGATGCTCACTCTCCATGATCCTCTACGCGATCGCACTCGAACCATTTGTCGGAGGGTTGAAAAACAGGCTCTCGGGCATGTCATTGAGGGATCACACCTTTCACTGCAGGATATATGGCTCAAATGGTTCTGAGCACTATGGGACTTAACATCTGAGGTCATCAGTCCCCTAGAACTTAGAACTACTTAAACCTAACTAACCTAACGACATCACACACATCCATGCCCGAGGCAGGATTCGAACCTGCAACCGTAGCGGTCACGCGGTTCCGGACTGAAGTGCCTAGAACCGCACGGCCACCGCGGCCGGCGCAGGATGTATGCTGATGACCTTCTCTTACTTGTCCGATCTGCTGATGAGGTACTTTCGGTGATACAATGGATCAGTCTATATCGACTGGCAGCGGGCAGCGTCATGAATGTGGCCAAGTCGGCAGTGATGCGTATTGGGAGAGGTCTACAGGAGGGCGCTTTAGCCCCACTCCCACTAGGCAACATGATCCGGTTCTTGGGCATAACATTTACACAGTGTGTGCGCCGCACAGCTGCCATGAAAGATAAACGATTACTACAGGCGATACGCACAGAAGTTCGCCGGAACCTACTTCGACGGATGGACCTCCTACAGCGTGCGGAATACCTCAACATTCACGTGGCGACTAAGATGATCCACATGGCTCAGGTCCTACCGATACCTACAGCGATGGCACACAGACTGCAAGCAGCGTTTGGATATTACCTGACAGCCGGACACCTATTCAAAGTCCGCTACGAAACACTCACCCTCCCTCCGCGTGATGGCGGACTGGGACTTATAAATGTACGAGTGAGAGCTACAGCGTTATACTTGTGCACAATGATGATATTGTGGACCCACAAAGATGCTTCCCTTACGGGACGTTTGTTAGAGGAATTGCTGCCGGCGTTTCTTCTGCCACCTGTCACGATTGCGCACATTACACCCTCACTCTCACACCTCTCGGCATTTATTCTTGAGTATAGTTACGTGGACCAAGATCTTCCCAACACTCGCACTCCCAAGGTGAGAGACTTTTACAGACTGCTGCTAAGGTCCATCCCTCGCAATGTGATTGAGAGGAAAAACCCGACGACCCTATGGCCGGCAGTGTGGAGGGCGGTCCAGAAGCCGTTCCTCCCCACGCGGGTACGAGCCGCGTGGTACCAGGTGGTGAACGGGAAGATTGTAACACGACAAAGGCTGCACGCTACTGGGATGACGGATTCTCCCCTTTGCCCACGTTGCCACCTCGTGGATACTGACGGACACCGATTAACACGTGGATCGGCGTTAGAGGTATGGCTTCTAGCGCAGAAGATCCTCGCCTACTACCTACGTATCGCGCCTCGCACAATTGAGCCACGGCTCCTCCTATGTCCGGAGGATACTTATTTCCCGCCTGCGAAGACTCACGCTCTCACATGGTTTAAAGGCATATCCATATACTACCTCTTTCGAGATTATAAGAATCTGGTACTTGATTATCGGCAATTTCTCCAGGACAGTCATAGCACACTTGAGCGTGCACCCTGATAATGACAACTCTTTGCGAACTACTTGTGCAGTGTCTTCGATAACCCCCCTCACAGTTGGGGAGTACCGGGCAGAGGGTGACCGCTGTCATGGAGCTCCAGACGCTGCGAAACGTTTATCAACTTGGAACATGGAATCTGTACACAGATGGGCTATATAGATGGAATGACGTGCAGGATTTGCTTGCATTTTTCTTTCTCTATTATCTATCATTATACTATTAGTTCCACATTCCATTTCATAGTTTTGAAGGTACTCTTGTTCTGTTATTGCTATGGATGTAAACTCTAATTTCGCTTGTCGTAACTGACAGACGCCTTTTTCCTAATAAAAGAAACAACAAAAAACGAAAAAACAACAAAACAAAAAAATAGCGCTGTGAACTACGAAGAGAAAGGTAAAAAAATATGGTAGAGCACTGGCCCGCAAGAGGCAAAGGTCCTGAGTTCGCGTCTCTTGTCCGGCACACAGTTTTAACCTGCCAGGAATTTTTACGTATCGCTAGTTATTTTCTACATGTATCTGCAAAATTTTGTAACTTTCCAAATAGGTTTAGTAAAATGAATCATTATTGAAAAATATGTGATTTAAATCAAATTTACTGATGGAAAATACTGAATATAACAAATTAAATGCATCGTTGTTGTTAATAAACCACACTGTATAAACTTTCCAATAAATTGAAAGCAAAATAAAATACGTGTCTTACTGTATATGATACCTGTACATTGCACTTTAGATGCTTTAGTTTGTGTCAGAGAATCATTCGCTCTAGAATAATCACAAAATACATAAATAACGTCTACTTCCAGTGGTCTTGCGAAACCAGATGCTTGAGGATTGTCGTCGATGATCTAAGGCAGAGAGTAGGGTGTTTACATGAGGGTTCATCCTGAATGAACAGAGTATATAAGCATAACGAATAACAATTTCCGTCATGATGTTAAACTGCCATAGGTAAGCTTGCTGGTGAAATATTTCTTATCTACGTGGCAGCACCTCTTTTGCTTGCGTTCTGCAGTGTAACGTCTCGCTCAATTCCTCAGTCGGCAGAAATCGGTAAAAACCGGCAGCCTTCGGTTAAATACCATGTTAGCTTCCGTACTCTCACGCCGACCTCTGAGCTCCTACAATACATCTACATATACATCATACTCCGCAAGCTACCTAATGGCGTGTGGACGAGGGTAGTTTCGGTACCACTACCTGATTTCTCCAACCTTGTTCCACTTGCGAATGGTGCGTGGGAAGTATGATTGTCGGTAAGCCTCTGCATTGGTTCTAATTTCTCGAATTTTCTCCTCGTGGTCAATACGCGAGATATATGTGGGGGGAAGTAATATGTTGTCTGACTCAACCTGAAAAGTGCTGTCCCGATATTTCAATAGTAAGTCTCCCCGTGATGCACAACGCCTATCTTGTAACGTCTGCCAGAGGAGTTTGTTTAGTATCTCCGTAACGCTCTCTCGCCAGCTAAACGATCCCGTGACGAAACGCGCCGCTCTTCATTGGGTCTTCTCTATCTCCTCTCTCAGTCCTATCAGATAGTATTCCAATATAGATGAACAATACTCAAGAATCGGGCGAATAAGCGCTTTATAAGACACTTCTTTCGCGGAGGAGTTACATTTCCTCAAGATTCTTCCGATGAATCTGAGCGCCGGCCGAAGTGGCCGTGCGGTTAAAGGCGCTGCAGTCTGGAACCGCAAGACCGCTACGGTCGCAGGTTCGAATCCTGCCTCGGGCATGGATGTTTGTGATGTCCTTAGGTTAGTTAGGTTTAACTAGCTCTAAGTTCTAGGGGACTAATGACCTCAGCAGTTGAGTCCCATAGTGCTCAGAGCCATTTTTGATGAATCTGAGTCTGGTATCTGCTTTTCCCACTATCTGTTTTGTGTGGTCATTCCACTTAAGGTCGCTCTGGATAGTTACGCCTAGATATTTTACGGCAGACGCTGTCTCCAGCGGTTTGTCTGTACAGCAGTGGATTTCATTTCCTATGTATGCGCAGTATGTATCATTTATTTTCGTTCAGGGTCAATTGCCAGAGTCTGCACCATTCATCAATTTGTACTGTTTCTATTGGGGTAGTGGCCGCAATTAAACATGAATAAAATGTATTAATGTGACAGTGAGGCTAATTACCACCTACTACTGAATCAAAAGCGATATTGTAAATAACTTGTATTTATTGTAAATTACCTCACGATAGAAATTAGGTCATATTGAACAAATCATGAATGAAAACAAATTAAGCAAATTGTACACTGTTCTTAGATATACTACACTGGTAAGATTGGCTCTCAGCTCTTAATGTTAAGTTGATGCGAAGTTAGATTTAATTATGCCCCTGGATAAGCAAATGGTTAATGCGATCTGACTGCATTCCTATAATCTCAATGTTAAGTTGATGCGAAGTTAGATTTTATTATGCCCCTGGATAAGCAAATGTTAAATGCGATCTGACTGCGTTTCTATAATCTCTTTTGTGTCTAAAATAATACGCACTTCGGACACCACCACCAAGAAACAAACCAAACTACATCCAAAAAGACAAATAACCAATAACGAATTGTAAACAAAACTGCACGAATGCTCAGTGGATGGCAACAACACGATCCAACAACTATTTCTGAACTTTACTGCCGCTGCTGCAAGCTTTACAATACCGTCTACCAGCGTGCTGGCTCCGTCGATAATGCTGGGGCGACGACTGCAGCTGCATTAAGATAAGTCTCTCAAATATCTTGAGCAGAATAAACTACTCAGAAACTGCTAATACCACAAGCCCTATATTTCCTCTAAATGGTATACAACGCTTTCAAGACTGGCTCAACAACCTTTAAGGTGCAGCCCAGTGTGTCTTGTACTAACGTGCAATATCAGTATGATAGCTCTGTGCACTGGTTGACTACGTTCAATGGTGACTGCCAGCCTGTAAGGCGGAATCAACTGCAATTATACTAGTAGTCAATGCAATGTCTATCGTGGACGCTGATGTCCTACTGTAGCTGCAGACTCTAGATCATACACAGCACAGTATTCAGAATCCAAGACCCTATCTCAGAGCTACCGAACTTTGCGACTGTCCGCTTTCACAGCACAAGACGCTCTCATCCTGCCTCGCTCTCCCCGACACTCTTGCGACAATCTTCTCGCCAAACTCTAATCAGCCAATCCCGACGCTGCAAAGGCCTCCCACATCTCCCTCGTGGAGTGATACAATTTCTCCACCTATCCAAAAATTTCTCTGTTCAAACAGCGGGCGTTGACTCTCAGCGTTTCCCGCACTTTCTTATGAACTGCCCAATCAGAGCTCAGCCCATTTGCTGCTAAAACAGCGCGCGACCGGGCGGCTCCAGCGCGTACGTTGGACGCTCTCTGTCTGCTCGACATTTCCCCTCTCTCTCTCACCTGGCACCCGGTGGCGTTCCTTTCGATGCTTGCAGGTCAGTGGCCGCATCCCCTGGGATACCCGGCCCCTGCACAATGCTCTTCCGGCGCTCACCGGCCTTTGCCTCCCCGGCTCCACTGGAAAATCCACTTTGCTTACACCTACAGCATGCAACTAAATATTATCATTACCAAAGCCCGTATTATTTCAGACATGTGTCTAATCATCACTTATCTCTCTTTCTAATCCACCTAATGAGGCTAATTAACCATTATATGGGTTTATTTACTTCAAATATGCAGAATAATCTGCGAAATGAATGTCACAAATGAAAGCCACCTTTCAAAATCTCTGCAGGTCGTTCTGCAAATTCTTACTGTCTTACTGTCTACTTTGGTATAGACAACTGTATCATCTGCGAATAGCCTTAAATAGCATCCGACGCTTTTTACTAGATCATTTATATATTTTGTAAACAGCAACGGTCCTATCACACTTCCCTGTGATACTTCGGATATTATCCTTACATCTATCGACTTTATTCCGTTAAGAGCTACGTATTGAGTTCTATCTGCAAGAAAGTCTTGAATCCAATCGCAGGACTGCTCCGATACTCCGTAAGCTCGTATTTTTTTCATTAAACGGCAATGCGGGACGGTGTCAAATCCCTTACTGAAATCGAAGTACACAGCATCAAACTGAGCGATGTTGTCCACTGCGCTGTGGATCTTATGGAGGAACAGGGTGAGCTGAATTTCACACGATCTCTGTTTGCGGAATCCAGGTTGATTTTTATGGAGGAGATGTTCATTTTCCAAAAATGTCATAATTCTTGAGGATAAAACATGTTCCATAATTCTACAACTGATTGACGTCAACGATATAGGTCTCTAATTGTGTGTATCTGTCTTACGGCCTTTTTTCCAGTCTACATCTATATCTACATTTATACTCCGCAAACCACACAGCGGTGTGTGGCGGATGGCACTTTACGTACCACTGTCATTACCTCCGTTTCCTGTTCCAGTCGCGTATGTTTCGCGGGAAGAACGACTGCCGGAAAACCTCCGTGCGCGCTGGAATCTAATTTTACTTTCGCGATCTCCTCGGGAGGTGTAAGTAGAGGGAAGCAATATATTCGATACCTCATCCAGAAACGCACCCTCTTGAAACCTGGACAGCAAGCTACACCACGATGCAGAGCGCCTCTCTTGCAGAGTCTGCCACTCTTGCAGAGTCTGCCACTTGAGTTTGCTAAACATCTCCGTAACGCTATCACGCTTACCAAATAGCCCTGTGACGAAACGCGCCGCTCTTCTTTGGATCTTCACTATCTCCTTTGTCAACCCGACCTGGTATGGATCCCACACTGATGAGCAATACTCAAGTATAGGTCAGACGAGTGTTTTGTAAGCCACCTCCTTTGTTGATTGACTACATTTTCTAAGGACTCTCCCAATAAATCAACCTGGCACCCGCCTTACCAACAATTAATTTTATATGATCATTCCACTTCAAATCGTTCCGTACGCATACTGCCAGATATTTTACAGAAGTAACTGCTACCAGTGTTTGTTCTGCTATCATATAATCATACATTAAAGGATCCTTCTTTCTATGTATTGGCAATACATTACATTTGTCTATGTTAAGGGTCAGTTGCCACTCCCTGCACCAAGTGCCTATCCGCTGCAGATCTTCCTGCATTTCGCTACAATTTTCCAATGCTGCAACTTCTCTGTGTACTACAGCATGATCCGCGAAAAGCCGCGTGGAACTTCCGACATTATCTACTAGGTCATTTATATATGTTGTGAAAAGCAATGGTCCCATAACACTCCCCTGTGGCACGCCAGAGGTTATTTTATCATCTGTAGACGTCTCTCCATTCAGAACAACATGCTGTGTTCTGTTTGCTAAAAACTCTTCAATCCATCCACACAGCTGGTCTGATATTCCGTAGGCTCTTACTTTCGTTGCTCAAGCGATCTGCGATGAATTACTGCTAGAAGGGGAGCACGTTCTTTCGCATAATCTTTATAAAGTCTTACAGGTATCTCATCTGGTCCTGGAGCCTTTCCACTACTAAGCGATTGTAGCTGCTTTTCAGTTCGGCGATCGGTTATCTCAATATCTACCATTTCGATGTTCGTACGACGACTAAAAGCAGGGACAGTGTTACGATATTCCGCTGTGAAACAACTTCGGAAGACCGAATTCAGTATTTCGGCCTTCTCTCTGTTATCTTCCGTTTCGGTGCCGGTGTGGTCGCTGAGAGAATGAACAGATGATTTTGATCCAGTTACTGATTTTACGTGAGACCAAAATCTCTCAGGGCTTTTACTCAGGTGGGTTGACAACGTCGTACTTTCAAAATCATTGAATGCTTCTCTCATTTCCCTCCTCACTCTCATTTTCGCTTCATTCGGCTTTTGTTTGTCAGCTAGGTGTTTACTTCTCTTGAATCTGAGACGAAGTGCTCTTTGTTTACCTAGCGCCTTCCTAACACGGCTATTAAACCATGATGAATCTTTCCCATTCCTTAAAACCTTACTCGGAACATACTTGTCTAGGGTGTATTGAACGATGCCTTTGAATTTCTTCCATTTGTTCTCCACATCTTCATCCTCATCACCGAATATTTGATGCTGACAGCTGAGATATTCTAAAATTTGTATCCTGTCACCCTTCTGAGCAAATATATCTTCCTACCTTTCTTAGCATTCCTTGTAGGACCCGTCGTCATAGATGATGTCACAGCCTTATGATCCCTTATACCTTCGTATAAATGAACTGATTCGATAAGTTCAGGTCTGTTTGTTGCTAGGAGGTCTAAGGCGTTACCCTCTCGAGTTGGTTCTCTATCGGCTCAAGGTAATTTTCGGACAAGACGTCCAGAACGCCACACGATTCCCTGTCTGTGGCACCGGTTTTGATGGCGTAACACTCCAAATCTATGCCTGACAAGTCGAATTCGCCCCTTATTACAACGGCATGATCAGGAAAATTACTAATGGTTTTCTGCAAAGTTCTGTTTGATGCGCTCTACAACTACAGAACCTGATCCAGGTGGTCCGTAAAAGCATCCGATCACCATTTTTGACCGTTCTTTGATACATTGGTGAAATAGCACTAAAAACTCTATTTTTGAATATCAAGGAGCATAGCGTCTCCACACTATATTGGCGATAGACGTGTTTTCTTCAGTAGTTGTTTCTTTATTATTCTACTCATACACTGTAGAAACGACACTGCGCCGACTGCGTGAGTTTACAGTCACGAGCCGAGGGTGACTATTATTGAACTACATGAAATAAAATCGTCGTAACGTCCGAACGGTTTGCGTTAGGACGTTCACACTGCACAGTTGGCTGTGGAGCATGATGGGAATTAGTACGGCATGTACGATTTGGTTTAGCGATGAAGCCAAGTTTCTTTCGGATGGGTTCGTCAATAAGCAAAATTTGCGCATTTGGGGGACTGAGAATCCGCATTTCGCGATCGAGAAGTCTCTTCACCCTCAACAGGCGACTGTTTGGTGTGCAAGTGTAGTCACGGAATAATCGGTGCGGTATTCCTTGATGGTACGGTGACTAACGAACTGTACATGAACGGTTTGGAAGACGATTTCATCCCCATTATCCAAAGTGACCCTGATTTCGACAAGACGGAGCTCGACCCCATCAAAGCAGGAGACGTTTTATGTCCTGGAGGAGCACATTGAGGACCGCATGCAGTATCTGGGGTATCCAAAGGCCACTGGCGTGGGTCTCGAATGGCCGCCATATTCTCCTGATTTGAACACATGCGACTTCTTTTTGTGGGGCTATATTAAAGTAAGGGTGTGCAGCAATAACCCGAAAACAGCCATTCGTTAGATCATCGACAGTATCAACGTTCCGACACTTCAGCGGGTCATGCAGAATTTCGCTACTCGTCTGCGCCACATCATCGCCAATGACGGCAGGCATATCGAACATGTCATAACCTAAATCCGAATATCGGTAGTGACGTTTACATGTTGAATAAAGTGTGTGAATGCCGTAGTTTGTAACTAATTTAAGTTTTTCTTTTCAATTCGTTCAATAACTACCACCCTGTAGGGACACGAGGATTGAAAGAACTCACGTACCTCTCATTGTTGATTCTCGAGCCGTTTCTTCTTCTTCCTTCTTTCAGACAGATACTACGCACCTGTGTTGTTTCACCCTCGGTACGGCTGTCGTGTCCCACTGACGAGTCCTGAGAGGGAGTAGGAAGGACTGCACGAATGCACGCCGTGGAACTCACCGACAAGGTACGTCGAGAACAACTTCCGCTAGTGGCCCGCCTGCTCTTCACTTGCTTCGCAGAAAAGTAGGCTATTGAGTAGGTTAGAGCACGGCAGGAATCTCGGGTATCCGGGGAGGATATCACAAAGCGGGAGACACGATTACTATTATTGGAAGCATCCCCTGGCAAATTCCCTACGTACAAGTCTGTCTACCAAGTGTCTCCATTTGGTTGTAAGACTTCCTAGTCTTTAGTGAGTCTAAGTTTCGTGGCGTAGAGGCGAGCGTGCTGGCCTAAGTGTCGACTACATCGGATTCTTCTCAAGTCCAGCCCCTGCCACACAGTGAGACTCGCTGACCTCTTCCCGACGACTATGCAAAAAGACCTTCCAGTAGGGTGGGTAGCCCTTTTACAGGCGTCTTTGCGCACGGCCCCTTCATTCATTGACCTAGTAGACAGTGTCGGAAGTTCCATGCGGCTTTTCGCGGATGATGCTGTAGTATACAGAGAAGTTGCAGCATTAGAAAATTGTAGCGAAATGCAGGAAGATCTGCAGCGGATAGGCACTTGGTGCAGGGAGTGGCAACTGACCCTTAACATAGACAAATGTAATGTATTGCGAATACATAGAAAGAAGGATCCTTTATTGTATGATTATATGATAGCGGAACAAACACTGGTAGCAGTTACTTCTGTAAAATATCTGGGAGTATGCGTGCGGAATGATTTGAAGTGGAAAAATCATATAAAATTAATTGTTGGTAAGGCGGGTACCAGGTTGAGATTCATTGGGAGAGTGCTTAGAAAATGTAGTCCATCAACAAAGGAGGTGGCTTACAAAACACTCGTTTGACCTATACTTGAGTATTGCTCATCAGTGTGGGATCCGTACCAGATCGGTTTGACGGAGGAGATAGAGAAGATCCAAAGAAGAGCGGCGCGTTTCGTCACAGGGTTATTTGGTAACCGTGATAGCGTTACGGAGATGTTTAATAAACTCAAGTGGCAGACTCTGCAAGAGAGGCGCTCTGCATCGTGGTGTAGCTTGCTTGCCAGGTTTCGAGAGGGTGCGTTTCTGGATGAGGTATCGAATATATTGCTTCCCCCTACTTATACCTCCCGAGGAGATCACGAATGTAAAATTAGAGAGATTAGAGCGCGCACGGAGGCTTTCAGACAGTCGTTCTTCCCGCGAACCATACGCGACTGGAACAGGAAAGGGAGGTAATGACAGCGGCACGTAAAGTGCCATCCGCCACACACCGTTGGGTGGCTTGCGGAGTATAAATGTAGATGTAGATGTAGATGTAGATTCTGGAAGTTTCTACCCTTACGTCTATGGGGGGGGCTGATGACGCGGGAGCGCGTGACACCCGCACGGCGTACACGCCTCATATTTCCACACTGACTGTGTTAGAAGGTCACGTTTCCTCGCTTACTCCGAGCCTCGTGATGCTACAGAGTCCGCCTTTGTTGGAGGAACGAATAGTAGATAGTGGCTGCGTCCGCTCTCGTACGCGCCTCTGCTGCTGTGGCTAACAATTTATGTGGACTATACTACTGAATTTAGCTTGTTTTTTCTTCTACTCGCGACACGGCTCTGGCTTATTGCTACAATATTATGAGTTGTACAAGCGGAATGAAGTACTGCACGATGACATAGACGCTTATGAGTGTTGGCAAATAAACTGCTACGTGCATTACCAATGGGAAGGGAGTACTCCTAACAGTACATCAACTGCATTTTGACAGAATCTGGACATCCTAAATGCTTGAGATCAAGAAGCATCTACCGTAACTCGTGCTTCTGTTTCACAGCATCTACGTCCCTGTTAAATTACCACACCCGCACGTAGGAGCTACTTTTATCTGCGAAATTACTGCCTCAGAATCTGTGTTGACATACTCTGCACTGTCAACGATGTGTGGCAGCTTATCCAAACAGTCATTAAAAAGAAATGGTTCATGTTCCACTATACTATTCTAGTCACACAGCAAATTAACCACTCATCATCATCATTTTTTGAGCTCCTTTTACCTTGATGTCATGCATAAATACACTCCTGGAAATGGAAAAAAGAACACATTGACACCGGTGTGTCAGACCCACCATACTTGCTCCGGACACTGCGAGAGGGCTGTACAAGCAATGATCACACGCACGGCACAGCGGACACACCAGGAACCGCGGTGTTGGCCGTCGAATGGCGCTAGCTGCGCAGCATTTGTGCACCGCCGCCGTCAGTGTCAGCCAGTTTGCCGTGGCATACGGAGCTCCATCGCAGTCTTTAACACTGGTAGCATGCCGCGACAGCGTGGACGTGAACCGTAGGTGCAGTTGACGGACTTTGAGCGAGAGCGTATAGTGGGCATGCGGGAGGCCGGGTGGACGTACCGCCGAATTGCTCAACACGTGGGGCGTGAGGTCTCCACAGTACATCGATGTTGTCGCCAGTGGTCGGCGGAAGGTGCACGTGCCCGTCGACCTGGGACCGGACCGCAGCGACGCACGGATGCACGCCAAGACCGTAGGATCCTACGCAGTGCCGTAGGGGACCGCACCGCCACTTCCCAGCAAATTAGGGACACTGTTGCTCCTGGGGTATCGGCGAGGACCATTCGCAACCGTCTCCATGAAGCTGGGCTACGGTCCCGCACACCGTTAGGCCGTCTTCCACTCACGCCCCAACATCGTGCAGCCCGCCTCCAGTGGTGTCGCGACAGGCGTGAATGGAGGGACGAATGGAGACGTGTCGTCTTCAGCGATGAGAGTCGCTTCTGCCTTGGTGCCAATGATGGTCGTATGCGTGTTTGGCGCCGTGCAGGTGAGCGCCACAATCAGGACTGCATACGACCGAGGCACACAGGGCCAACACCCGGCATCATGGTGTGGGGAGCGATCTCCTACACTGGCCGTACACCACTGGTGATCGTCGAGGGGACACTGAATAGTGCACGGTACATCCAAACCGTCATCGAACCCATCGTTCTACCATTCCTAGACCGGCAAGGGAACTTGCTGTTCCAAAAGGACAATGCACGTCCGCATGTATCCCGTGCCACCCAACGTGCTCTAGAAGGTGTAAGTCAACTACCCTGGCCAGCAAGATCTCCGGATCTGTCCCCCATTGAGCATGTTTGGGACTGGATGAAGCGTCGTCTCACGCGGTCTGCACATCCAGCACGAACACTGGTCCAACTGAGGCGCCAGGTGGAAATGGCATGGCAAGCCGTTCCACAGGACTACATCCAGCATCTCTACGATCGTCTCCATGGGAGAATAGCAGCCTGCATTGCTGCGAAAGGTGGATATACACTGTACTAGTGCCGACATTGTGCATGCTCTGTTGCCTGTGTCTATGTGCCTGTGGTTCTGTCAGTGTGATCATGTGATGTATCTGACCCCAGGAATGTGTCAATAAAGTTTCCCCTTCCTGGGACAATGAATTCACGGTGTTCTTATTTCAATTTCCAGGAGTGTAGTCCCTATCTCTTACCGTCGGTGCAGATCTGTTGCTCCTAGACTACTTTCCCACTCCTGGTGCCTTCTCTTAACTTTTGTTCTATTGATCACAGACAACTTACTTTTGGTCTCCCTATAGCACTTCCATTTACGAAATGTTCTTTTTTCTGGTGGCCTGTAATCTGATTAAATGGCCACTTCTCTAACATCCACCGTTACCTATTGCGTCAAAGACTGTTTGGCCAAGAGTAGCTTGTTCCCTATTTGTCTTACATGGTCCAGTGACATTAAAATGATCACCAGCAATGGCCGACGCCAACGTGCAGTAACCATTCTAACAGATGGCAAGTAGCACCAGTAGCATGTGTGGCGTGTATAAAGCGTGTCGGGCGGACGCGGTAAACAGTGCAGTCGTCGTCGTACTGCGGAGATGGAGCGATTTTATCTGCCGACTTGATCGTTGATTTTTGGGCCGAGGGTGGAAGCATTTCCCAAGCAGCCAAGTTTGTAAGCTGTTCTCACACCAGAGTGGCTTAAGTACACCGTGCATGGCAAAATGGCGCTCTCAAAAACCAGCACTCAGGCAGCTTTGGTGCACCACGGGCCATAGATGACAGGAGTAAAACATGGCTGCGGAGATTTGTACGAGAAAATACAGGTCCAACTGCTGAGCAACTGACCAGGGTTACCAAAAGAGTCTCCTCAACTACAATTCAGCGAACAGTTCTTTGTCTGTGATGGTGGTGGTAAGTTCCTATGGGACCAAACTGCTGAGTTCATCGGTCCCTACGCTTGACTCGAACCTCCGATGGGGGGAGCTGAACCGTGGCAAGGCACCCCCAGACGGCGTGGCTACCCCGCGCGGCCCTTTTTCTGTACCTCCACAGCAGGTGCCTGGTTCACGCACCCATGCTGACTGCTGTTCATCGCCGACAAAGGTTGGAAGTTACTCTCCAGTACCGCAGCTGCACGTCCACTGTGTGGCGACAGGTGGCTCTTCAGATGAACCACATTTCAAGCTCCACTGGACGGATGGCCGTTGACTTGTAGGCTTGAAACGTCTGAAAGCGAACACCCTGCAACAATCGTGGAAAGGGTCCAGGCCGGAGGAGGTGTGGGGAATGTTTCCGTGGCATTCCCTGGATGATGACATCATTCTGGAAGGTACAGTGGATCAACACGACTATGCATCTATCCTCGGGGACCATGTCCAACCCTATACGCAGTTTGTTTCCTAGCGGCACGATGGCATCTACCAGCAGGACAACGCAACGTGCCATACAGCTCGCAATATACAGAGTGAAAAGTGTTTAAACCGACAAACTCTGGGAGGTTGTAGGGGACATCAAAACAAATATTTTACCATAATGTTATTTTTTCCTATGAGGAATATTTAAACCGGTAGAGGAAGATTTCTCTGGCGGCAAATTAATTAAACCAACAAACAATTTTCCATTTTTTTATGACCAAGAGACAACACATCAACATAATCCAATTTCAGTTACAGTAGATTTTCAAAAATGCCTCCATTGACATGTAAACAAAGGTTACACCATCGGATCATGTTCTGTCTGACACAGGCAAAAACCCAAGGAGTATCCTGAATTGTTCCTGCTGCTACTACTATCCGAGCAACCAGATCCTCTTCTGATGCAAGAGGAGTTGCGTAAACACGGTTGCGCATATCTCCCCACACAAAAAAGTCCATAGGGGACATATCTGGGGATCGAGCAGGCCATGGTACAGGATCACCTCTGCCAATCCACGTTAATGGAAACCGTCGGTCCAGGAATCGACGCACACGACAACTGAAATGTGCCGGCGCTCCGTCATGTTGGAACCACATGCGTTGTCTTGTAGGGAGCAGAACGTCTTCCAGCAATTCTGGCAATACTCTGGTGAGAAAATTTTGATAGGACCTGCCATTTAATTGCCTAGATAGCAGATACGGCCCAATTAAACAGTCCCCAACAACACCGACCACACATTAACGAAGAACCGCACTTGATGAGCGCTAGTAACTGTGGCATGTGGGTTATCCTCACTCCAAACATGGGAATTGTGCCTGTTGAAGACTCCATCACGCCCGAATGTTGCTTCATCAGTAAACAACACAGAGGATGGAAATATAGGATGCATTTCACACTGTTCCAGGTACCACTGCGAAAACTGTGCTCTGGGTGGATAATCAACTGGCTCCAGGTTGTGGACACGCTGTTAGTGAAATGGTCGTAACAATTGCTCTTGAAGGACTGTTCTTACATTCGTCTGATTCGTCCCCATGTTACGTGCAATTGCACGAGTGCTGATTGAAGGATCCCGCTCCACATGCTGCAAGACAGCTTCCTCAAATTGCAGCGTTCTTACCGTGCGACGGCGTCCCTGTCCAGGTAATCTGGTAAATGACCCGGTCTCACGCAGACGTTGGTACACAGCAGCAAAGGTCGTATGATGCGGGTTACGGCGATTAGAATATTGTTGCTCATAAACCCGCTGTGCAGCTCGTCCGTTGTCGTGCGCTGCGTAGTACGCACCAACCATATCAGTGTACTTACTCCAAGTGCATCACTCCATTAGTAAACAGAGACAATGCACTACTACGCAGGTGGACAGTAGTTGCCTACAACTGAAGAGCGTAATACACCATCCAACAACTGAAGTTCGTAATTCGGCCTCTAACAACTGAAAAGCGTAATACGGCCTCCACCGGTTTAAATAATCAACACAGGAAAAAATGACATTAGGGGAAAATATTTGTTTTGATGTCCCTTACAACCTCCCAGAGTTTGTCGGTTTAAGTACTTTTCACCCTGTACGTACGTGGTTCGAATAGCACCAGGATGAGTTTACCCTACTTTCCTGGCAACCAAACTCCCTAGATTTAAACCCAATCGAGAATCTATGGGACAACCTCGATCGGGCTGTTCCCACCGTGGGTCCTCTCCCGAAAAACCTGGCGTTGCGTGGCCACGGCACTGCAGTCAGCACGGCTCCACATCCCTGTCGGAACCTTCCAGAAAAAAAATGGTTCAAATGGCTCTGAGCACTATGGGACTTAACATCTGTGGTCATCAGTCCCCTAGAACTTAGAACTACTTAAACCTAACTAACTAAGGACATCACACACATCCATGCCCGAGGCAGGATTCGAACCTGCGACCGTAGCAGTCGCGCGGTTCCGGACTGCGCGCCTAGAACCGCTAGACCACCGCGGCCGGCGAACCTTCCATAACCTCACTGATTATCTGGCTGGGTTCGCCCTGAAAAAGGTGGTTAATCGGGCTTTCTACAGGTTGACACATTAATGTGACTGGACAGTGTCCGACTGAGATATTCTTTTTCCTTTCCTCGTCAGCAAAATTCCACAACATATGTGTGAGAACATTGGCAAAAGCGCAAAATCGTTGAACTATGTAGCAGCATTGATTATATATGTATAGAACAAAAATTTTCCAACAAACGATATAGGAATAAATACTTTACTGGTTATCAACCATGAAATAATGTGTAAAGAGTTCCAAAGCTCAGCATGCATCTTCCAGAGAGGATGTAACATACAGCTGATGCTGGAACGTGATTGTCACTAATTCTCAGAAAACGTTTGAACCATTTATTTCCGTATTATTTTAACTACTGGACAACAGATGTTTAGATATCGGATACAAACTAGACATTTATTCGGTAAGAGAATTAAGTACGGTAATATAGTAAAGACTGATTCAGTCATGGGCAGAGACTGGGTGCGAATGAGAAACCAAAATTACCCAGAAGTTCTATGCCCTGTGGAAGGCGCATTACTGGAAATCCCACGAAGATGTGGACTGTTACACTGGAATAGACCGGATGCACTAGCCTGTGAATATGACGATGACGCGCTAAGCTCTTAATTTGAACAATTACTCCTCTTTATCATCCATTTGACACTGGGATTATAAATGCTGCTCCTATATCAAAAAGTCCAAGTTATGATGGCTACCTACCACTGTCTAGGTCAGCCGTTTCAAAGGTCAAATGGAATCATACCCTGTAAGGCCTTCTCCTTTTGAAATGAATGTGTTGTAATTAAACCACTTAACAAGCCCTTTCTTCGTTAAATGGAGCACGAGCACGTTGATGGTTTTTAGGGGAAGAAGAAGGGAGGTAATTAACGAAATGCCCATTTGGCCAGATTATGAATCGTTGATAATATTCTAAGACACGTTCAATACATTAGACAGGGCGGTTTAAAGATAAACATGACAGGCTGTGCTGGTCCGTGACTGTAACTTTTATTGTTCTCGTAGGCTAAACCACTCCCTTTTAAACTTGATATTATTTTTCAAGGACCGATGGGGGCTTGATTGCCGGTACCTTCGTACATTCTTTTCTGAGGCGTGGAGGTTGGTATGGTGTCCACCCAGCCCTTGCGAGGCAAAATAAGTAGTTCCTCGAATAAAGGAGATGCAGCACCATCAGGATTCCTCTACTGGCAATAACGGACGGAGTGGCTACAAGTTGATCATATGCTCCACCGTCGTATATCGCTCCTCCCACTGCCTAGCAAACAAAAGTCGTTCATTTTGAATGGACCTAAGGCCTCCTCGAGTTAACTTGTTTATTAATTTCAGGATGGATATCAGAGAAAAATCTACATCTTCGGATGGTACGTTTTTGTATTTGTTGTTCTTACGTCAGTACAGTAGTGTTCATTTTACCGGAATCCAGAATTTTTGTTGAAGGTAGAGAAGAGGACAAAATGTACCCTCCACACGCGGAGAGTTCTCCCCGAAATTGATCGTGGTCATCTGCGTATAAAACTTTAGAGCGAATATGGAAATAGATTCTCAAAGTGAGAATTCTAGTGTATACGGTAGACGAGACATCAGTACGCTCCTGTTTGACACAGAATTTCTGTTTATAGCAATAGGATCTGCGCAACACACTGCTTCCATTTTATTAGCCATTACACATTTCGTATACTTTTACATCACACAGAAGGGACATAAACTTTAAATCGTGATAATTTCGTCATACTGTCAAACGAACGCATGAAAATTTCCAGTAATATTACGAGACTCGGCAGTCATATTGATACGACGTGTAATAATACAGACAGGTCAGTATGATTAATATCTCTAATTAAAACCGAAATGGTTAAGATGTGTAACACAAATTGTCAGGTTTCATGTCGGGAGAGCACATCAGAAGAAAGCGACGTTTCGGTGCATGTCTCTCCTCGTCTTCTTACGGTGATGATGAAGGTGAAACAGTTTAATTTTTCATTTCCGCTCCAGTGGATTATATTGTATTTTTTACATGCTATTCCGAAATTTTTTGCACTTATAAACTGAATTTGGAAACGGTAATGTTTAGTAACCATGACGATTAATCTACAGACTCGAGTTAGATGGCGGCATTATAAATATTGTGTCACTTGTAGATTTGGCATACATCGTCTGGTCCAGATAAGGCATTATAAAGTCTCAAGAGACAGCATAACCTCCATATTACTAATGGTATCTTACTTCTGAAATATTGATAGTTATTTCTCTGTACCTCTCTCTTCTCTCTCTTTCTGTCTGTTTGCATCTCTCTCTCTCTCTCTCTCGCTCTCTCGCTCTCTCCGCCTTCTCTCTCTCTGTTATTTTTATCTCCTCTTCTGACTGCGTGTGAAAGAGAAAGAAAAATAGAGATAGAGAGAGAGAGAAGGCGAGATTTTAAAGTTCAGTCGATACTGTTGTAATTATAGGTAGAACACAATTGTATAAGGGTGAGCGTGGACATCGAGTGTGAATCTCATGAAGGGATCATCGCGGAATCCATATTTGCTCTCTACAGTTCCATTTTGACATTCAAACCAGCTTAATCACAGTTTCTATAACTACTGCTAAACTACACTATCATTTATACCAGTACTGTTCCTACCTACGTCTACAGTGATTTACGGACGCCACGGTATATCAGAATCTGGATACCCCTAAGACTAGTTAAAGCCCCAGTCCCACAAAACCGAGTTCATCTTTTTATTAACTATTGTATCTCAGGGAAGCGGAAGTAAAGTGCGGCAGAGAATAGACCTTGGAAAACCTGCAGTCTGTTTCTTGTTTGGTGCTGAGTATTACCTAATCGCCTAGGCTGCCATTACATCACCTCATTTCAGTACTGTTCTGCAGTGCATCAAATAGTGTAACCAACGCGTTTTTCTGTTCTGCTACGTCGCACTTTTATCTTTCATGAGACTAAGCGGATTCGCAATCGTGCATTCCACATACCTCCCTCCCCACTAGCAGATCGCCCATTCACAAGATGACGAACCCATCGCTGAGAAGACAGGCTGCCAATAAGGCGAACGTCAACTAGACGTCTGAATCATCGGCGTCCCAGGTATGGGGGCTGGCACGAGCAAGTTTCCTGGCCTTCAGGCCTCCGTCTTCACATCTCACCACCTCCCCCCCCCCCCCCACCCTTCCAACACCTAACCCTTACTGATCCCACCAGCTCCGCCCCCCGCAACTCCGACCACTATTTCTGCTGCGTAATGGAGTTCGGGAAGTTGAGGTGAGGAAATCACGATTTCACACTCGCCGGACCATTTCCTCGTTCTGCTGCCACCCGCCGGCCGTGG